>NC_141761.1:1200000-2400000 GCF_982258835.1 Parasteatoda tepidariorum
AACAAAAAATGCGTTAATTTTTATTTTTTTCTTGCTCTTCGTCAAAAATTTTGAGTACAAAAGTAATCTTTAGCCGCTGAGCAATCCTGCAGGTAAGATATGGAAACACTTCCCAACTCTCAGATAATCTTTCCTGAATTTATGTTATTCCGGTTTTTAAACCTGTCTAACCAGACATTCGAGCATATAGAAGTACTCTCACCAAAACGCTTTGCTAATTCATCCCCTTAGACTTGAAGCATTTGTCCAGATTGCGGATTCTTTGAATGCTGAACCAATTCAATTATGCTATTCAATAATGAAGCAAACGAGAAAAATGCTTATTGCTACATTCCATGCTATAGATGGTTTTAAAAATAGGTATATGTATTTATTTTGAAGTAGACATTTCGAAATTATTACCAAAAAAGTGAAGAAAATAAATCAGACGAAAGTTCATAATATCCAACTTCCTCTCTTCTTTTAGTTCACTGTATCCACAAAAAATAATATTATGTGTGTATAGCAAGGCACGCGAGCGAATATTTCATTCACTATATCCGGGAGTTCACTATAAACCATGTTCATTATAGCGGGGTTTGACTGTATAAAGAAGGTGATAAAAGTCTACATATTTCAAGCTCTCAAAAATAGTCGTTCATTCTCAAGACTTGCCAGGCATGAAAAAAGAAGCAAAAGTGATTTGAAGCGTAAAGTTGTAAACAAAAAATAATGCGGAAAAAAACATTCGGAAATAATTGACTTATTTTTTATTCTTTACTTATTTGCATTGATGAGTGTTTGTGTCTTCCAATAGGTATGTTCTATGACATGACGGGGAGCTACGACGCACCTTTTTACATCTCTGGAATACTCATTCTCTTGTCTGGCCTGTTAGGCATACCCTTGCCCTACATCTCCAGGTGGGAAAAGAGGACATTTACTTGAACGCATCACTAAAGTATCTCATTCAGACTGGACAACATATGTGCACTCATAATTAAACTGCATAGTTTTTAAGATACACGAAGTTGATCTCTTGACTAATTTGATCTTAATGATCAAGTAAGGAACTGACATAAACATTTCGTAAACTATTTCTCTATAATTGTTACTGTCCCATACGGTATGGAATTATAGCGAATTCATGATTTCTTGACGTCTTTCTTTTCTATAATTCTGTGTTTTTTTTTCACGGAGGAAAATTAAGTCATCAAGAGTAAATGATGCAGTCAGAAACTTGAATAAACAATGAAATTTTCCCTTTATAAGTTGACCACCTGTCTTAGATGGCCGTCAAATAAATGTAACACAAATGGTCAAGTTACACAAGATTCACAGTATGGAATTATAACAAATTCCTGTTTTGTTGGCGTCTTTCTAAGCTATGATTTTGTTTTACGGGAGAATCATGAGTAATCATGAGTAAATGATCAAGCCAGAAACTGGTATAAATAATCAAATTGTCTCTTTATATGTTGACCGGCAAATTAATGTCCCACGAGTGGTCAACCTACATTTTTACAGTATGGATTCATAACAAATTCATGCTTTGTTGGCATCACTCAAGCAATTCACACCGCCCAGGAAAATCCTGATAAGTGGAATATATTCTCCTGCGGAAATCTCACCAATTAGGATCAATTAGGACCCTTTCTCTGAACAGCAGGTGCGTGAAGCGAATGTCGCTATGTTTTTTGCCATGAATATGTTCTGCTATAAGCATTTGAATGACAAAACGTGGAATCACATGTGTATAATATGCGTTTTTAAAATTGATTATTTTTGCAAAAAAATAATCAAAAAACTGATTAATTTTTGATTTTAACTGATTAAAATTTATTATATTTGCAAAAGAAATTCTTGCTCCAATTCTATTTATTAGCTGCGGCTGCTTCAATTTCACCGAACGAACTGCAATTTTCAATTTATTCAAACCTCTGAGAAGAACTTGCAAATTAAATGAGGTAGAATCAGCATCCCAACTATTACATTTTATATTCTAAATTATGAAAATAAATTTTGAAATTAGTTTTTTTTTTTTTTGTTATCTGATGAAATAGTTCATTCATTATAATTAACAGTAAATATTTTTTCATTAATCCTAATCTTATAAAATTATGGGAAGGCGCCTGTTTTTTTTTTAATTTTAAAGCGTAATCTATCCTTTAATATTGCCAAAGCTTGAAATATTCAATTAAAAAAACAATAGTAAATTCAAAATGATTCTACTAATCACCTCGAAGAACTCTTAGCTTTAAATTTCAATGGCATAATTTTAAAAAAAAATTTATCTCAAATATCCGGATGCATTATCAAAATTTTAATCAAAATTTTAATTTTTTAAGAAAGAAAATGCATAAACGTTTCAGCTCAATATATATTGAGCTGAGTTGTCTAATTCGTATCACCAGCTCCCTAAATCCTACAAAATTTGAGTAAAATGACTAAACAAATAAAAAGAAAATAAATAATCCAAAACAAGTGTTTAGTGTTACAATGTAAAATATACTACATTTCCTGAACTGTTACGAGTTCAGTAAATTACATTATAAGTCAAAAAAGTTAATATAAAACATAGCAGTTTATTACTAAGAAGAACTTTTCAGGACTTTTATTTGGAATTAAAATCATGATTCATTGTAAAAACAAACACTTATTGGTGTTTAGTTTAATTATGTTTCAGATGCAACAGACGAAACTTTTTTCAAATTTTTGGAGGCACGTTTCTCATGAACCCAAGTTTCACCCTATCATCAATTGAATGAGCCTCACGACCAAAGCAAACCGACCATGTCAAATCTTCAAGAATGGCTGCCTATTTTTGAGTTCTTGAATCTTATTTCCCTCCTGTATATTTTTGAAGCTAATGAAGTTTTTGAAACCAAGTAATATCTTAACCGCTTCAGTTTCTTGAGATTATTTTATAAGGCACTTTTTGATTCCTTAACACGTATAAACAACGATATGAAGATTTTTGATGTCTCGCCATACTTAATTGTGATTTGTTTCTTCCTCTCTTGCATGTCAATGGGTGACCCAATACATGTGTATGCATTAAGACTGCTCATTGGTCAACTGATTATTTTAATTATTACAAGCTTGTAATAAAACATATATTTTTTTTCTCAACAAAATGTAAGCTTATAAAGTTTTATGTAAAAATAAAAAATGTGGTTCATTAGTTATTAATTTTTGGTTAATTTCATTATCTGTACCATTAAATTTTCCTTTTAATGCTTGAATCCACGGAATAACTGAGTTTTGATTGAAACTTGAACCCAGTATCCTCAATACTTCAGTAATAATGGATCTCGGTAACATGTGACTGATGTCACCGAATCAATATATTTTCTTTCAATATTATTACTTTTGCAGTAGAGGCCGGGATAGCCTGGTGGGTAGCGTGTTAATCCCATATCCAAGAGGTCGTGAGTTCGAATCTCGCCGGCCGAAGTATTCTCCTGTGGTAAATGGTAACTGGTGCACGTTAAAGTTGTCGGGTCACAAAGTCCTCCTTATTCCCATAACAAACCAACACCTCTGGGGGTACTGTATTGGAGATCATTCTCTGGTTCAATTCAAAATACGATATCTGTGGATGTATTTATGAACGCCCATTCAAACAGGCTGTGACGATGGAGAAAAAAAATGCACCCTCTGCCTTGGTTTAACTTAGCAGGCTCTCTGGTATTGGCATTAGAGTTGTTCATTGCTTGGGGATATAATAAAACTCTATATCATTAAAGTGTCATAAATACAAAATTAAATAAAATTAAAAAAAGAACTTAACTAAAAAAGATAGAACAATTTTTTTTTGTTTCAAAACATTTAAAATAATATTTTATTTCAAATAAGTGGATACGGAATTGCTCGAAACTCCCCTGGCAGCATAGCTGACAAAGATAGGAGTGTTAGAGCAATACATAATATTTTCCAATGTGTTTTCATTTTATTTTCACCAACAAGCACTTTTCAAGACTTTTTAAAGTACTAAGAAGTTCCCTGCGCACTTCGCTCAACAACCCTCCTATAGTGGCCTCTTGTTCATCGTTGTTTCTTTTTGTTTTGTTTTGTTTTTTCGCTTAAAAGTCGATATTTTTCACAAAAGAGAAAGATCATTTTGGTCAAGAAATATGTAATTATTGAAATAATGTGTAAGAAAAATGTGTTAATATGTTAGTCGTAACAAAACGAATGTATTTGAAAAATACATATTAGGATTAAATGAAGATTGTTGTAGTTAATTTACGTCGCACTAGAACTGCACGATGGGCTATTGGCGACGGTCTGGGAAACATCCCTGAGGATGATCCGAAGACATGCCATCACAATTTTGATCCTCTGCAGAGGGGATGGCACCCCTGCTTCGGTAGCCCGACGACATGCACGCGAAGTCGAGCACTTTACGGTAGAACAGTTTAACGAGGACGCATACCGCACACCCTCGGTCCCTACGCAGATTGATCCAAGTGGTCACCCACCCGCACACTGACCGTAGCCAGTGATGCTTGACTATGGTGATCTGCTGGGAACCGTGTCTTAACGATCAGTCCACTGCGGGACGGATTAAATGAAGAAGTACACTATCTGAACGGTTCGCTTTTTTCGTTCCAGTAATTCGAAAACGTTTTTTCTTTCAGCATTTGAAGTTTTATCTGAGCTCACATTTCAATTCACTCCCCAAGCCAACAATTTTGATTGTTTTCCATTGATGAACTGACATATTCATGATGGTAACCATCATCTGAATGTAGGAATGATTTATGATGGTCCAACATAAGAATAGCAATTTGTTTGTTCATCTTGAATCATCACGAATTTCCATCCTAGAATCTTAAAAATGACGATCATGAACCTCAGTCATCCCAACGTAGGAATTCGGAAATATATTTTTCCCACTCTAGTATACCCTGATTTCGACAAAAGTATTTTTTTATTCCAACTGTATATTAACCGTGTGTGTGTGGAGTGAGAAAAAAAAGGGGGAATGGGTGTTCTCGGTCGTTGGAGCCCTGATCTGCCCAGTATGCATGGATGTAGAATTGAGTTGGCCAACTGGCATTGAAGGGAGATCCCAGAATGGATTTCTTGGTTTCTTGCAGCACGCAAGGCTTCTCGGGATTATGGGGTGTGAACAGGTTGTAAGTGATGTTCTCGCAGTCCTCGGGTACGTTGGTGGCCACACGCATTCAGGGCCGGCCCCAGGGCAGGACGGAGCGCAATGATCTAGGGGCGCCAAAATGATAGTTGACAAGATTGAGAGGCGGCAGGCGGAATTTATCATTTTTACTTCTAAGCGCATAATTCAAATAATATAATATATTTAAACATTAAGGCAAAACCTAGTTGAATTCAATTCAACATGACAAAACCACGCCTTTCAAGAATTGATTGTATTTCATATAATATTTTTGGTCTAAACAATATTTTGGTCTAAATAATACTTTGGTTTATATAATATTTCGGTCTTTTTGTATAATATTTTTGGTCTAAAAGACATGCCCAGAAATGAGCTACTGGCTCATTGCAAAGATTTGGAAATAGTTTTAACTGATGGAAATTCAAGCGATCTTAACGCCCTGGAACAAGCCGATGAAATAAGCATTGTTTCGTCATTATTAACAAAAAAGGAAACCCCTGTTGAAGTTCTCAAGTTTATCGCTACACTTAAATTCGCACCAAACCTCAACATAGCATTAAGAATCCTACTTACATTGCCAGTCACTGTGGCTTCAGGGGAAAGAGGCTTTTCAAATGAAAAATTATCTCAGAACGATGCGGACGCAAAATCGTCTCAATGGATAGGCAATGATAGGCTATAGAACACCAAATTAGTGACAAATTAGACTTGAAATCACTGGTTCGTGAATTTGACGAAAGAAAAGTTAGAAAAAGTGCATTTTAATTACTTTGGTTAGTTAGAATTTATTTATAATATGGGATATTAGTTTAGTTAGCATTACTACACTTTAATCTTTGTTATTTTGCCTTAAATGCTAAATTGCTTATCTTGTTATCTGATGATTGAGTTTTTAATAAAATGTTTTTTTTATATATTTTTTTCAATGTTTTCTTGACTTTCTGATATGGTTGCATGAGATTTACTTTTAAAAAAACGGGGGGGGGGAGTAAAATTAAGGTTTCGCCCGGAGCGCCAAAATGTCTAGGGCCGGCCCTGACGCATTGGATAATCATACCAGGGAGGGCCAGTCGAGAAACACTCCAGATCTTCGATGCATTTTCCTTAAACCGAGCTACAACGAAACAACACTTTATGTGCATCTCTACTCAAGTCCCGCAGTGGACTGATCGTTAAGACACGGTACCCAGCAGATCACCGAAGTCAAGCATCACTGGCTGCGGGTGGGTGATCCACTTGGATCAGTCTGCGTAGGGACCGAGGGTGTGCGGTATGGGTCCTCGTTAAACTGTGCTACCGTAAAGTGCTCGACTTCGCGTGCAGGTCGTCGGGCTACCGAAGCGGGGGTGCCGTCCCATCTGCAGAGGATCAAAATTGTGATGGCATGTCTTCGGATCATCCTCAGGGATGTTTCCCAGACCGTCGCCAATAGCCCATTGTGCAGCTCTAGTGCGGCGTAAATTAACAACAACAACAGCATCTCTACTCAAGATAAAATGTGATAATAATAAGAAGGAAATAACAACAGACGATAAAAATAGAACATTTTAAAGAGACTACTGTACTAGTTCATTAAATATTTTTTACTTGTGATGCTGCACTGTAGCTATAATCGCTCTCCTGATTATCCCGAGTTAACACGTGCATGAATATTTATTATAACGAGATAATTCGGGCGCAGCAGAATGTGTCTGTACGTTTATCACGTTTTGATTCGACCGGAAGCAAAAGAAGAAAAATACTGGAAGTTTGCCAAGTTTTGTTTGCTTATGTTGGATTGTGGGACTGTACGTGTGCTTTTTTTATACAGGATGTTTGCTGAATTGACGTAGGAAAACGCATCAATTCACTGTGCTTTAAGAACTATCCTACAAAAACTTCAATTTTTTCCCCTTTATATCTGGGGATAGTAAAACGGAAGTTAATTGTTTTTTTAAACACAAAAAACTTGATTTTGTTCCTTCTATTTATGAATGAAACTCGATTCATGTGCGTTTTTTTTTCTTCAAAAAAAAGGATAACGGTTCTTAAAGTATACATTTATTTATTTTTCTAAAAAAAAATCCAGAAATGCTTGAATCGCAAAAAATGACTACAATGAGTGAATATAGTTTTAAATCACAATTAATTATAACATTCACGATGCATTTTAATGAGTTGTCTATTGAAAAAAGAGATCACTATTTTCATGAAAGATGTATTTACTTCCATTAAAGATAATTTAAATGGCTTCCATTATGACTCAAGATATTTACTTTAAAATAAAACGATGTTCCTGTAGGAGGCAAAGAGGGTCGTTTTCTTCGCTAATCGAACATATATATCGATTATTGAAGTCTTTCCATCAGGTATAAGAGAATCTATTTCGAATTTTGTAAATAGCAAAGCAAGCGATGCTCAAGGCCAATAGTTTGGTGAACACTTTTTAACTGTAAATACAGTCCCTGGCCAATGTATAATCTTAATTATCAGATGATACTATGTGTATATGTTTCGGTGATGGGAATGTAAGGCGTCAAATGAAACAATATGACACATCTTCTTTAATTATAAAAGATAACAAACCATCAAGAAACTTCACAAACTCTAATTAACAAGTTATTCGTTAATAAAACATTTAAAAGTTGTTATTAAAAGAACAATTAAAATTTAAACTTTCGATTGTAAACATCTGATACTCCAGGTGGGCGTCACCGGGTAGAAACGGAATATCGGTACGAAGTCTCGGACGCTGCACAACAACCCTTTTCGAAGGAATGTTGGAAATGAATAGTAACTCAGTGTTCGGCGCGAAGCGCCGCTAACTGATTCATCTAAATTTAATAGGCATAGATTAGGTAGTCATAAATTGAATAAGGTACAATGATATGATTGAGGAAGGGTTTGGAGAGACTCCATTTAAGAGTTAAAGCTATATACAAGCACTAGCACAATTAATTAATTAATTATTTACAAAAGGAATAACATTAATAAGCAAAATATATTAAAGTCAAGATAAACTATATACAAAATTATTTACAGAATTACTTGAATAGATACAAAATTATTTACATTATAATACATGGGGTAAACTAGGTAGCAAATAACCATTTGTGTTATTGTTAATATAGTGACCCGGTCGTCCCGGCAAATCACCGCTCGTGCCGGGTTGCTCACTATTCTTGGGCTTACAGATCTCTGGCTCCCCTGGATCGGACCCTGCGAACAAGGTTGCTCCTTCACCAGGTTTACCAGAGTTCAGGTGTAGATATGTTGTTTGCGTGTGTAGTGTGAATTTGAGAATCACGGGATGTTATAAAACTTTGATAGAATGCAATCTGATGAGAGAAATGCTGCGAGTGGGCTGTAATTTGAGTTTCCTTTTCGAAGGCAAACTGTCATCTCCTTAAGTACTGGACATCAGCCATTTCACTCCCTGCCTTGGTCGTCGGTTGATGCTCCTCCGCCAATATTCATCCGCGCATGAACTATTCCGGTTCGTCCTCTTACCATCGGTCTTCGATCCAATACTCGATCCTTCTACCTCGACTTTTCATGCTATCTCAGCCGTCGCAACCTCTACAGCTTTATTGTTTTCAGGTGACTGGAACCGGGTTGCGCTTGTTTACGTTTTTGTATTAATGGCTTAAATTAGACGACATGTAATATAAATTGGACATTAATTTAGTTTTATTTCCGTCATTGAAGAGCCGACCCACTTTTGGGTTTACGACTAGTATTGTTCAACTCCGTAGCCTTGTCATTTAGAACCAATCCAGAAGACAAGGAAACTTTTGCATTAGTACCCCCCAGAGGTGTTGATTTGGTGTGGGAACATGGAGGACTTTGCGACTCGAGAGATTTATCATGCATCAGTCACCATTTACTAGTCGGGGAGTCTTCGGCCGGAGGGGATCGAAACCATGAACTCTTGGACATGAGTCCAGTGCCCTACCCACCAGGATATCCCGACCCAAAATTCAACGATTTTATTTTATAACCGTCGTTGAACAGCCGACCCAATTTTATGGCTTTACGACTACTCATGTTCAACTTCGTATACTTGTCATTTTGAACCCAATCCAGAAGACAAGGGAACTCCTGGATCAAGTACTAGGAAGAAATCTGCCTTCAAGGAGGACTTTTTGACTGAACTGAACCGGATTCACGTTACATGCTGATGAAAGACCTCCCATTGCTAGCTCGACGGCAAGGGGACTCTAACCCCATGATCTGTCTACCACTGAGGATATTTCACGTCAGAACTATGATCGGTGCAAGCCGAATGCGGAATTCGTATCGACTGGGATTCAAACCCGGTTCGCCTCATTGGAAGGCGAACGCTCTATCCTCTGAGCCATCGCGGCGCAAAATTCGACGATAGGATAAATTAGACGATATATTATGTAAAAATAGAATATTTAGTATATCAGGTATTGTATTAGTATACTCGACAAATGATTGCTCTAATTAATACTTGAATACACGGAACAACTGAGTTTTGATTAAAACTTGAACCCAGTATCCTCAAATCAGTACTTGAATCCTCGGAGTAACTCTGTTTTGCTTAAAACTTGATCCCAGTACCTCTAATTGGGTACTCGAACCCCTTCTCCTCTAATTAATACTTGAATCCACGGAATTGGATATGATTAGATAGAGATATTAGATAGAGATATGAATTTCATGAGCAACTTTCCCCGAGATACCTCAAAATTGACATTAAACTTTGGATTGTTCTCGTGACCAAACTATTGGGTTTCCCAGATGGCTGCTAACTTTATGTTTTGAGATCAGAAATCCGTCCAAAACAAGTATTCACAGAAAATGTGTTTTAATGTCTGATTTCTGAATTTAAAAATATCGTCTGCACTAATATATATGTATATTATGTATGTATATATATATATAAATGTTGTATATATATATGTATATATATACAATAGATATATATATATATGTATATGTATATATACATATACATATATATATATGTATATATATATATATATATATATATGTATATGTATATATATATATGTATGTATATATATATATATAAATGTTGTTGTTGTTGTTGTTGATTTACGTCACACTAGAGCTGCACAATGGGCTATTGGCGACGGTCTGGGAAACATCCCTGAGGATGATCCGAAGACATGCCATCACAATTTTGATCCTCTGCAGAGGACCCCCGCTTCGGTAGCCCAACGACCTGCGCGCGAAGTCGAGCACTTTACGGTAGCACAGTTTAACGAGGACCAATACCGCACACCCTCGGTCCCTACGCAGACTGATCCAAGTGGGTCACCCACCCGCACACAGACCGCAGCCAGTGATGCTTGACTTCGGTGATCTGATGAGAATCGTGTCTTAACGATCAGTCCACTGCGGGATATATATATATATATATATATATATATATATATATATATATATATATATATATATATATATATATATATATATATATATATATATATATATATATTGTTGTTGCTGTTGTTGTTAATTTACGTCGCACTAGAGCTGCACAATGGGCTATTGGCGACGTTCTGGGAAACATCCCTGAGGATGATCCGAAGACATGCCATCACAATTTCGATCCTCTGCGGAAGGGATGGCACCCCCGCTTCAGTAGCCCAACGACCTGCACGCGAAGTCGAGCACTTTACAGTAGAACAGTTTAGCCAGGACCTATACCGCACACCCTCGGTCCCTACGCAGACTGATCCAAGTGGTCACCCACCCGCACACTGACCGCAGCCAGTGATGCTTGACTTTGGTGATCTGCTGGGAACCGCGTCTTAACGATCAATCCACTGCGGGACTTAAAAAAGTAAGCATAATTAATTTACTTCTAATTATCGTCCCAGTAGAAATTTACATTTATATCACCATAGAAAAATAATTTTTTACAATGCGAGTTTTGATACTTTTTATTCAAAAACAGATATTATTAAGATACTTTTAAATGCCGAAATAAAAATTATTAAATATTTTAATTAAGGTCATTAAGCATTGTGGGTGGGTTGCTGTAGCAGGTGTGAGCATTTAAGCATTCCCACAACATCATTTTAAATTGAGCAGAAATGTAATCTTAACAAACTATTAAACAAAAGTAGATAATTTGAAGGAGAATTTATAAATTGCAACAATAACAATACTCTTTGACTTGGTTATGCTAATTTAGATTAATAAATCAAAATTAGCCTCATTTGAGCATGTGGCAGTGCGTACAATTGTTTATTAACTCAGTATAAATTGATAAATTGTTGCTTCTTCAGTAAATATATATTTGTAAATAATGTATGATTGAGGAAATAAGTTTAAAGTTATTCTGTTGATATTTTTAAAAAAACGACAATTTTTGAGCAATTAAATATCCCCGTAAATTTTCGTTATTTTATAGCAATTTTTTTTTTAAAAAAATGTAATATTAGGGGCAGAATTTTTTTTCTCGATTTATTTAAATAAAAAAAAAGGAATAGATAATAAAAATCATTGAAATCTAATATTCAAATAATTATAAAGTCAGCATAAGATTGTAGCTTCTGCGTTTGAAATTAAACAAAATGTAACACAATTATTTTTTTTTAATTAAAAATTTTAAATCACTTAAATAATAAATGTTTCCTATTTGTTAAATATGTATTTTTTGAACTTTTAGTGCCGTATTTATTATACATTAGTCTCTTTTTCCGGAGAAGGAATAGAAGATCATGAAAGAAATCGAAGAAAACCCCTTTAAGTATGCAGACTATCTACAACAAAACAGAGAAAGCGAAGAAGAAAAAGGTAAAAGAGCAGCAACTGAGAAAAAAACAATTTCAGAGACAAAATCTGAATGAGAGGCAAAGAAAAATATTATTGTTAAATTTTAATATTATTACTGTATCATTTGTTAATTTAAAAAAAAAATCTGCTTTCTAAATATTTGTATTACGCCCACAACGAAAACTCTGAATATTTACTACTCAGAAAGTAACTTAATTTTTGAAAAAAATACTTATTTAAACATAATTGTTTTTTTTATAACGGCAGTCATTGAACTTTTTACGTTCTTCTCCTAGGACGATGCCGGAAGTGTTACCTAGTGGGTACCTGTAAACTTAAGCCACGGTGGGGAGCAACATTACCCACAGATACCCGTTTTATAGCCACATTCATACATCACACAATATTGATAAACTTTTCAACGGGTGTTGTTTTTTTATCTCGATTCAAAATTTCTGTGCTTTCAACATATTGATACATATTATTCATAAATTTACGGGTTTGAGAGAGTTCCACCTAGGCTGAGTAGTCTCGCCATTCAGGAAAATCTTCAGCAGCGTGAGTGTAGCGGGTTCGAATTCCGCGACAATTCTGTATTCATCTTTGGGATGTCTTTCTCTTACTTGAACTATCTGCTCTGCAAATTGACAAGATCTTATAAGCCGTACTTCTTGAAGAGCATACGCAGGTATATTTATTTACGTCGCACTAGAGCTGTACAATGGGCTATTGGCGACGGTGTGGGAAATATCTCTGAGGATGATCCGGAGACAACATTCATACGTCACAGTCCGTTTGACAGGCAGGACACATTTACACAACACCCATCCTCAGATTATAATTTTGACCTGCATTTGACCAGAGCATGATCAATCTAAGATCCAGTACACCCAGAGGTCCTGATTTGTTATACGATTTTGGTAGACTTTGTGACCCAGATAGATTTAACGGGCACTAGTCACTATTTGGAAAACCTCCTTCCAACCCGTCTTCGGCAGACGAAATCGAACTGATGACCTTTCGAACATGAGTCCAAGGCTCTACCATCCAAGCTATTCCGGTCTCCTGAAGAGCATACAATCCAGCATATAACAATAAATAAATAAATACAGGCCTGGGTGCTCAATTATTTGCCATTAAGGGAAAAGATATCAGATTTCTAAAAAAAAACATATATATTGTTGTTGTAGTTTATTTACGTTGCACTAGAGCTGCACAATGGGCTATAGGCGACGGTCTGGGAAAATCCCTGAGGATGATCCGAAGACATGCCATCACAATTTCGATCCTCTGCTGACGGGATGGCGCACCGCTTCGGTAGCCCGACGACCTGCACGCGAAGTCGAGCACTTTACGGTAGAACAGTTTAACGAGGACCAATACCGCACACCCTCGGTCTCTACGCAGACTGATCCAAGTGGTCACCCACCCGCACACTGACCGCAGCCAGTGATGCTTGACTTCGGTGATCTGCTGGGAGCCGTGTCTTAACGATCAGTCCACTGCGGGACTGCATATATATTCAGGGTTGGAGTAGGAATCCGACGCCTTTACACTTCAAAATATTCAGCGGATTGACACTATTTTGTTGCCATAGAGACCCCAATTATTTATTCAACCGTACGTGTATATGTGCTCGATACAAAGTGATAATTCTTGTGATCAGAAATTACTAAATAAGGAAGTCAAAGATATATCTAACTTACGGCCCACAACGTTTGACGAAATTGTTCACAGCGTTATCAGACGGTCGGTAGATCTTTTATTTACGTCGCTCTAGAGCTACACAATGAGCTATTGGCGACCGTCTGGGAAGCATCGTCGATTCGAAAACGTGTCTTCGCAATTTGATCCTCTGCAGAGGGGATGGCTTCCCTGCTTTGGTAGCCCAACGACCTGCGTGAAGTTGAGCACTTTACGGTAGAACAGTTTAACGAGGACCGCGCACCCTCGGTCCCTACGCAGACTGATCCAAGTGGTCACCCACCCGTTTACTGACCGCAGCCATTGATGCTTGACTTCGGTGTTCTGCTGGGAACCGTGTCTTTACGATCAGTCCATTGCGGGGCGAGCGTTTTTAGAAGGAGAATACTTCTAGCACTGTTGTTGTTGTTGTTAATTTACGTCGCACTAGAGCTGCACAATGGGCTATTGGTGACGGTGATACTTCTAGCGCAAGGAGGTTCTAAGAATAATGTTTATTGATAAAACATACATGCGTATTCAATTAAGGCTTATAAACCCTTGTCAAGTAGAAAGACAGATAGCACAATACAGAGAAGGAGATCACAAAGAATACATCCAAAGTTACGGTGGGATTCGAACCCGCCACCTCCACGCTTAACAGAGCATTTGGTGGGCGATACTACTCCGCCAGGGAGACCCCGGTTCGAACCATATAAAATTTCACTCATTGAACAAAAACAAGAGACCGGAAGTGATCTTACGCACATTTTTTTTAAAAAAATATATATATAAAAGCGGGTGTATTCGCTTTTCTTTGCCCACGAGTGTTGAAAAAGGCTGCAGAATAATGTGCTTTCGAATTGAAGTTTGTGGGTGCTACGAATTAGTTACAAAGTTTAATCGTATAAAGTAAGTTGACTATCGTTACTTGTAGTATTTTCTTTTTAAATTAGCAGGTCAAGTTTTCAAAATTTTTACTGGATTATATTTAGAAACTGATTTTAAAGTCTTTTAGCTTACTTTCTTAGGTGTTCTAAGAGTATAAAATAAGTAATTTAATCCTCGATGAAGTGTTACATTTATTGTTCTTTTTAAGCTATTTTGACTTTTCATAAAGTAAGTGAACCTCATTTTTTTTACTGCACGCTAAATAATTAATCTTAATATCTCATAGTCCAAATATGTGCATCGCATTCAGAATTTAATTAAAGGAAATTGGCTGTACTTTATTTCAGATTACAGAAGCATTTAAAATATGCCGATGTATAAAAATGTGTGTTAAAAGTTTAAAATTTGTTAAATGTTCACAACATTCTGTAATTTAGTATACCAAAAAAATTGCAAAAATTCTTAATGGAAAAATCAAACTTATTTTCAAGCTCTTGTCTTTTTTTTTTTTACAGAGGGGGAAACTTTTTATTAGAAAAAAATTCTTTTTTTGGAAAACTATTTAAAAACTAATTTTCGACTCATACTTTTTACCTAATTTTTAAACTATTTTGTTTTAAATTGATCCTAATTAATATTTTGAAATACTTAATGAAATACTTTTTTACAATACTTAAGCAATACTACTTTGTATTTACTTTCTCATTACTTTTTACTTAATGGAAACAATCTAACTATTAAGGAGTGTTAGTGAGCAGCAACATTTGGTTCCGTAGTCAGCATATACGAACGTTTAAAACTGAAGTTATCATTAATACATATTAGCAAAAGTTTATACAGGTATTTCTTTATGAAAGGAAATACAGGAATTATTAGACAATTTTAATAACCTCTTGAAACACAGAGTTCAATATATTTTGCAACTTTTTGATGCAATTTTATTATTTTTGTTATACTTTTATGATTTAAGTATCTGTAATCTTAATTTTTTAAAAGTAACGGCTCTTAATGATATTATTTCTTTCAGCTTACATGACAATGATTTCTGTAGAAATTAGAATTTAACTGGACTACAGTAAGGACGTCGAAATGTTTGAAAGGAGAAATTTAGCTGGAGATGAGACTACAGTAATAAAGGAAACGTTTGCTGCGAAAGTACATGAAAGAAAACAAAGATAAGCATTTTTTCTCCTTAACTTGTATTGTTTTAACCCTTACCAGTGTAATATTCTGAAGTTATTTTTGCCAGTGTGTAGAATTAGATTTGTTAATATAATACTTGAAAATCTTGATAATATAATACTTCAAATGCTTAATTCTATAATGTGTCTAAATTTAACATTATTTTAATCCATGCTAAATTGTTGGACGTAAAAGAAATATTGAAATAGGAAAGTGATCCAATGATTAGAGTTAAAATGATTTATTTTTTCTTGGGTTTGATTTATTATTTTTTTGAAATCATCTTAGAGGTTTGTTTAACGTCTTTAGACCAAACACCGAATATTTAAAACTTAATTGCTATTTTTTAAAATCTTAATCTCTTGTAAAATCTTTCCTGATACTCAAAATACTGTAATAAAACTCAATAAAATACTCAAATACTGTATTCTATCGTAAATTTTAAGATAGTCTCCTTAGTTTTAGGAAAGTAATTTAATTAAATTTTATTCGATTGCATAAATTGAACTTCATAATCCACTCATCTGAGACTTTTAAATTATAAGTTATTCAAAAAATTTGGACATATTTTGACATTTTTTCTATCATACGAAATTTCCAAAACTTCCCAAATTAATATTAAAAATCTAAAATTTTACTAAACTGATTTATCATAGATGCATACTATTTTAAAGTAAACAGATTAATTTACAGTTTAATTTTCAAACTCAAAAGGTATGTAATATGCATATGAGTATTTTAAGAGGGAAAGAAATTATTAAACTGAGTTTTCTTAGTTATTAGAGCTGAGCTGTAGTCTATTTTCTAAATACTTTCATAAAAATTTCTCGTGCTATGACTTTAAGACCACGTCTTATAAAACTTAATATCTTAATACTCAGTTTTAAATAGTTTAGCTTTTTATATTGTAAGTGAGGTTTGAATCTTAATCACTTTCCGACTAGCTAGAGCTATCAAATCTCCAATGAAACTCCGTGCACAATAATGAGTTTTCTGACTACTGAACAAAAAATTAAGTCTAAATTTTATCGCCATCAACTTTTAATTACTTTTTTGACTTTATAACAGAACAAATTGAAAATTTTTCTGACCATCAAATGGAAATCAAAAGGAAACTTAGTCAATCTAAATTTGCCATCTTTTCGACAAACTATTCTGCTCAAGTATTAGATTTTTGCTAGAGAATTTCCAAAGATTCCGTCAATTTACGACTAATTAAGAGACCTCAAATGCCTCTATTTTTTGATTTAGATCAGACATGACATTTTTTCTTTAGTCTGCTTGAAAAATTGAGTGTGTATATTGTAGTTCCTAATGCTCGAAATGTCGAAATATCTAAAAAAGAAACTCTAAAAATTATTGATTTATCAAGTTTCACCTCTATTTAATTTAGGAGGTAATCTATATTTTTATTCGTGATAAATTTTAATTTATTTGAGGCAATACAAAAGGTACAATTGAGGTGAAATTTTCAATTTTCAAAATTCTCTTTACCTAGCCTATAAACATTTATGAATTGAAATTCCAATCAATTCAGTTGCATTATCTGATTAATTATGAACTATCATTAATACTATCACACGTTTGACTCTGAAATATTTTTGTCAGATTACGAAGCATTAATTTAAATTTGTCACATTTTCAAGAACTGTCAGTCGGAGATTTTGTTTTCAATTAGTCATAAATTATTAGAATTTTTAACTTAGTGAAATAGATTCAATTTTTTTTCAATTTGACTTGATGTTAATGTACAGTCCACAAAAAAAACGAATCACCCTGAATAACTTTCGTTCTAATGATCGGATTTTCACGAACTAAGTGTCAATCTTAATGGTTCCTGGGGGTGACCTCAAATATGTTGATTAATTAGTGCTAACTATTAAGTTATGAAATCAGACAAAAACGTACTTTCTCTGAATAAACATATATTTTTTTTTACATATTTGGAATCTAGACACTTGAATTAGGGGGGTGGACAAAATTTTAAAAAAATTGGGTGGTAAATTGGGCCGCAATAAAGGTTTATATATTTGGCGATAGTCCAGAAAACGGCCAAAAAAAGTCGCCTGCGCAAATAAATATTTTAAGATAACCCATTGGCTAATTTAAAAGAGGAGTGCTTAATTTTACTAGGTTGCTACGCAACCAAGCTCTGATAGTAAAAAAATTGAAATAATGTTCAGTGATTGCTCGGAGGGGTTTAATTTATTGTTAATAGAAAATATCTCGAAGTTTCCAGGCCATAAACAATTTTTTTAGGGGATTTCTGTCCAAAAAGCAAAAAAAAATTATTTTTATCTCCTTTGAAAAGTAAATTTGAATCTATTTATAAATTATTTATGATAGTTTTTAGAATTTAAATAGATGAACTTTTTATCTGATATTATTTAGATTACACTGTTTTTACTATATTTATTCGAGGATTTTATACTAAAATCAAATGAACATAACTTATTATAGCTATATACAAAATTTTAGGGATAATCATTTTTACATCTTTAATCGAGTCTTCTAGGCAAGAAAGTTTGAAGGAAAAAAAGTGCTTGAAAAATAAAATGTAGATTGTATAATAATTCTACTGCACATTCACAAGGTTTTCTATAATTTACGATATTTCTCTTTTCTATAACTCAAGGAATTGCTGAATGTTTAGTGGCATTTTAAAAAGATTGAAATATGTTATGTTTAAGAATAAGATATTGAAATAATATGTTGCATATTGTAGGATCCATTGTTTAAAAAATCGCTTCATTCTATTAGATATTTAGGTTACGTCGTTTTCTTTGGATAAAGATGATTAGCAAATAGCATCCTCATGTTTCGATACATTCTGAAACTTATACATTCGCAAATTCACCATAAAATGTCGCACAGCATATTCTTCAATTACGATAAGCTACATTTACCACCAAATACTGCTACTATGGTTATTTTTGTTTTCTTATATATATATCTGATGCTCTCTTTTTAAACAGAGCTCGTAAGATCCTTAACATACTGAAATGGGGGCACAGAAACTTAAAAGATAAAATATTGAATTTCATTAACTCAAAATATCTGGTGTCAAAATGTTAATTTTAAGTTAAATATAACTTTCACAATATTGATGTTCTTGCGTTTTTAAAGACCACATGAATCCTGATAAAATATTAAATGCATATGTTTACTTTAACGAGTGTAAAATCCTTATCAAAATAATGATCAAGACCCAAATGCAAAACAGAATAATTGACGATAAAAACTCAACTGGCTTCAAAAAATATGAAGAGGGAAGTAAAAGTCGACGTGTTTCGAGATTTCAAATATAATCGCCCATTCTCAAGACTTGTCAGGCTTGGATAACTTGTGACTTTTATTATTGGACGCTCAAAACATGTCTATTTTTATTATCATCTATTATTTCTTAAATCAATTAAGTTTTTATATTTTCGATTCAGTTTCTTGGGATTATCCATTTAGTTACACAACATATTAAATTATTTCACTCGATATTAAAATAAGTTTTACATATGTTATAGGCACAGGTTCCTAGATTGAAAAAATAATTCACTACTTTGTAAAAAAAAAATCAATGCAGTCAACAAAAAATATTTTTTTTTTGCTGCAAGCCTTAACATTTTAATTTGAGGTCATAAAAAAATTCCGTTTACAATTGAAATTTCAAAAGTCTAATGAGAAAATGGAATGTCCCCTAGTACCAGGAATCTAAATTAAATAGTTACAAGGACAACTTTTTTAAACAAGTTAGCGTTTCCGTCCTACTCTAAGTTGTTCAAAAAGGTATTTTTTATATATCGATTCCAAAGTTTATTCTACATATCAGGGCTCGAAAAAACTCTGAAATTTTACCCGACCCCGAGGACGGCTTGTCCAACAATGTACCCGTCCTCCTTTGAAACTAACCCGTCGCTTCCAAATAAATAAAAATATAATTTTCTCTTATTTATTGCAGACATTTATATAAATTGCACAATGAATTAGTAGTTACTAGGATTACAAATCCAAGGATTACATTATACAGTAATAAAAGAAATACTAGGTTACTAATAGTGAAATCTAGTATTTCTACTATGAAATAATTTATTTCTTTGATGAAATAATTTAAATAACAAAGGTTAAGCATGTCAATTAGCATGTCAATTTTTCCGAGGATACTGCGTTTTTTAAAGGAATGACGTTTGCCAGTTCCACAATCAAGCCAATGATTTAAAGAGGTTTCTGCAGAGAAATCTGAAAGAGGTTTTCCATTTAGGTAGATGTTCATAAATGCGTTTAACATTTCTTGTTTAAGATTAGTAATTAATGTGTTTTTTTGTAAGTTCATTGCTGAAAAGCCCCTTTCAACCGCTGCAGTACTCCCAGACAGAGAAAACATCAATTCCTCCATGCGCAGTATGTTGCTGTATTTCGAGATTAAAGGGTCATTTTAGAAGTGAGGAGCTAGACTTTTGTAAGATGACAAAAATTTAAAATTTTTCACGAACATTAACGGTAAAATGGCCGTCCGCGCGGACGCTGGATTCGAGATATTTGTTGTCCGCGGGGAATTTTTGACCGCCGAGGACGGGCGGTTTTTCGGGCCCTGCTACATATATTTTAGGGTATACTTTCGGAGTATTTTGATCGAGTTTATTTTCACATCCTTATTTGTTTAAAATTATTAAATGATTTGCTCAAAATAAATTATTCAAGCTGCATGATTTAATGCATTTATAGTATGTACTTGACGGGCTTCCATCACATATCCTTAACCTTGATACCGCTATCATTAAATAAATGGAATAAGCTTAGATAAATAATAAAAGTAATTTTTCCCTCGTTTTAATTTTCAAGGAATAATATGCTTCGATCAAACAGATTTCATTCTGGAAATAGCGAAATTATTGAGTAGGTCCCTTGGAGCAATATCATTCTTATCCTCTTTTGACGAAATAGAGGAAAAATTTGTTTTCAGTTTCTGTAAAAAGTATGTTAGCCTACTTGCCACGTTTTTTTAAATTTTTTTATTAAAATAGGTTCCGAAATTGTGTATTTTTTATAGCATTTTTTTAAAAATCAGATGACTCAAAAATTGGCACAGCCTCGGAATCAATTTCAATTTTTGGTATTTCCTGCTTAACAAAATAAGGCATTTTCCTGATAACAAATTATACTACAATAATATCTTGGAAATCATGCTAAAGTAAAAAATTAAACAAAATAATTTAGTATATTATCAGAAAAAAAGTCTACTTGGTATCATAAAGAGTAAAAGATATAATGAAATAATTAGTGAATCACACGTGGTCAGATAATTAAAAATTTAATTTCACAACTAAGATAGTACGACGACATTTAAGATACTGAGATATTTTAAGACACTAAAAAAATTGGCTACGTATTCCACAGCTTTTTATGTTCGTTATCTTTATCCTCTTTGTAGTGACTTGTAAAACATCAACACTATTTTAGATAATCTAAGTTGAAGTCACAAGAAGCAAAAAAAAAAGACAATCAATAATATTCTTTTTTCAAAAAAAAATAGTATGCTAAGTAAATAATCAGCTGTTTTGCATTAAATAATTTTAAACAGCTGAATGTTTTTAATTTCTTAACAAGGTTTTATTCTTAGCTAGCAGACAATAATTCTTTAAAAAAAAAACTTGACTATAATTTAAAAAGGAAACCTAAATTAAAGAAAATCTAAATTAAAGTTCTAAAAAATATTATTAGTATAGTAATGAAGAAATAATAAACGTAAAATGGTAAAGAATAAGATTTTTAAAATGTTAAAATTTAATTAAATAGTTGGTAAAATAGTTTTGCGATACACTTCCGGAAATTTCTTTTAAGATTAGGATGATATAGGGTAAACCAACAAATGAAGGAGCATTTCATAGATATTTCTTAGAAATAAGATTTTAAGCGTTTTAATTTAGATTGATTGGTAACAGTAGCTTACTACCTATCAATAGGAAGTCATCTAACAATGCATTTAGTTACCTGGTCTTTGAGTCTTCTCTGGAAAAAGTTTTGAATTTGTTAGTATCTGTTCAACGCCTTGTTTCTTTGACAAAATTATAAGGTCAGTGTTTGTTGTTATCCGTTTAAACTACAATTAATTGCATATAATAATGCTTTTTCTTCTCATTGTGAAAAAAAAGAATTCAAAATATGGTCATTGAAGTTACGTTTTATTTATTTTAAGCATCATAACATAAGCAAGTACTGAGATTAGGGGGTATTTATTAACTGGAATACCGAACGATGAAAAACCAATGAATAAACAAGTGTTCCTTTACTGTGATTTTTTCAAGTTAATGAAAATAAAAGAAAATTTTAATTTTCTTGTACCTTTTGTCATATTATAAATCAAAATTATGTTAAAAATAAAATAAAAAAACTTCTAACCAGTGAAGAAAGAAGCATGTTCCTTCACTGAGAATAGATTTCCCAGTGAATGAATAGTATGTGTGAAATATGATTTTACATGGATAATTAGTAGTTCAGCGAAATAGGACTCCTAAAATTCAGTTAAACGTTGTATAAATAGTTCCTATAACAATTTCATTTAAATATGCAAATTTAATTGCTAAATTTATTTAAAGAATTATAATAATAATTAATTTATTATTTATCTTTATAAATGTAGTGATTAGTTATTACATCATACCTTAGACACCTTAATAAACTATGTTTATTAACTAAATATAACAACTAAATATAATAATAAAAGCTTGAATGGAAAATTTCCTTGCAGGATTATGTGCCAATAATTAGCTAAATTATTATCTTATTGCCGTCTTTAATGTCCTAACGGGAACTGGTAGGAAAAATCCATTTAAAGACAATTATCTAGGTGAAAATTGTGTGAAGTTTTTTTAAGGCGACATCCGCCGATAACTCAGTGCAATGCGAAGATAATTTCAAAAGGCAAAACTGTCCTTAGAGAATAATATTCGAAATACTGGTTTTAAGAACTTCAGAAGAATCTTTAAGAGGGAAGTAGCCCTGGCATCCTTTTATAAAGTGATTGCATTTACAATGCGAATGAAACAAGGGTTGAATACTGCCCTTAAACGGGAAAAATCTTTGGCCTTAAAAATTATAAGGATTTATATTCTAAAGTACCTAGGAAATAAAAAGTACCTCCATTGGTAGTTTTTCGTTACAGAAGAATTCGTTGAGATATTACAGAATCAGTCCCTGCTACATATTTCATTGGAAAAAGCTATTCATGAAATGAAACGATGACCGCAGCAACATTTTACAAATATATTGCAAATGTTTCTACCCATGGCTAATTAAAAATGCAATCAAATTCCATATTTTGCTTCTTCTGGATAGGTATAAATCTCATATCAATTTGAAACTGAGCAAGTTTTGTTCCTCAAAACAAATTTTCTGGTTTAGTTTTCTACCTAATTCATGGAAATCTCTCGTTAGATCTTGAGAACAAAGGAATTGTAAAACAATATGTCTAGAAAATTTTGCATCCATTTTTAAATAAGATTTCAGGCATCAGCTGATGAAGTTAAAATGATTTTATGAAATGCGATATTTTTCCATTCGATGTAGAAAACGTTGACTGTAACAAATGCATGCAAAACAGACACCAAGAGTTAATGAGCAAGGCAACTTATCAACAAAACACATGCTTCGAGAGTAACGATGCGCTATTTCTTCAGAAGCTTGAGAAGGAAATCTCATAAGTTATGTTGCAAATTTTTAAAGGAACATTGACAGAAAAGTTTGATCTCCCAAATATCCAATAGCCTGTGCTTTTCTCAATATGGAGAAATTTATTTCAAAAAGAACAATTGTATAATCAAATTTTGACTCTGAAGCTGAGACAACTAACATTGATAATGAAAGTATCTTAAACTGATTTTGAGATAAGTCCTCTTGAGGCATTGTTAGTTGCAAAAACAATTGGTTCCATAAGTAACTACTAGATATAAGTCAATGAGAGATGGGTTTTGCTCAAACTTCGAAACTCCTTTTTTCGCATTTATTATCCAGTGAGGAATTCTGGAAATGGAACTGGAAAATCAAAAGAAATTTCGAAGATACATTTACATTGGCCAAAAATTTGGAAAAAAGAGGAAGGTTAAATCAAAAGAAAAAGAATAAAGTACTCATGATGAAGAGAAAAAAAATACTTAAAGATTTAAAAAAAAAGCTTAAAAAATATGGGGAAAAGAGTAAACAAAAAATCATCGAATTATAATAATAATAAAAACATCATCGGATTACACAATGATAAACATTCATAATTTAGAACGGACTATTAAACTGAGAAAAAAATATATATTATCCCCTAACTAATAAGTGCATTTTCTATATTAAGTTTTCTCTTTAGTTTACAGCTTCAATTCCTACTGTTAGTTCATACTCTCCCTATGTTCAATCGTCAATTAAATACTTTTAATTAATGTTCAAATACATTTTTTTGGACTTGTTGTGGATAACACTTGATGTTAATACAGTTTTTTTCAAATATTAATTCCTTCATTAAATAGGAATGAGGGAAAAACGAAATGGAATTTTCTGATGGGTTAAGCGTTAGTCATTCTTTTAAATTTTCCTAAAAGCGATTCCGTTTTTCAGGTATTTTAAAGACAGCATCCATCATAATTTCTAACTTATTAACAAATAGTTTTTAGCGCACATTTAAATATTTCTTATTCACTGTGTCTGATAAATTCCATAAAGAACATGACGTTTTATCACGTGTGATCCACGTCACCAGATTTATACTTTTTATAGTCGTCTGACACCACGCGCCTTATTTCTTATCTTTCAATTTCTGCTATTAGTTCACATTCTCCCTCTTGTTCACATTTTGAATCGTTACTTTTAATTCTTCTATTCAAATACATTTTTTTTAAAACTTGTAGTGTTAATACAGTTTCTTCAAATATTAATTCATTCATTTTAGTTTTATATGGTAGAAAAAATTATTAATCATTCAATAAAAAGTAAGCAAAATG
Organism: Parasteatoda tepidariorum; assembly: GCF_982258835.1. NCBI lineage: Eukaryota > Metazoa > Arthropoda > Arachnida > Araneae > Theridiidae > Parasteatoda > Parasteatoda tepidariorum. The sequence continues at coordinate 1,224,607 of NC_141761.1, forward strand.
AAATATTTCTTTGTTGTAGGAATTGACTTTTTTCTTTGCATTACTTGTTAATGAGTACTTATATTGCATTCATTGACTTTAATAAAAATTTTACGCACCTCTCTTAAACGAACCTTTAATTCTGCCTTTTAATATTCAGTTCATTTTTTTTTTAATTTCAATTAGTAATTTAACAAAATTAATTATTCTTGACGTCAATACTATCATTAGTGTTTTTTACGCTCATTCCGTAATGAATTAGTTACATTTTTCCCTTAAATGAAACTTATTTTTTTGAAGTGATACTTCTTATGCGACTTCCAACAAGGTTGCGTTAAACGTTTAACTCTACATTTTTATTGGCCGGGAAATCCAGTTTTCCCTCATTCATTTCCATATTGTTTTGGTTCTCACTAGCATAAAAGTATTGTTTTTCTATAAATATTTTAGTTTGTTTTGATACACTTATAATTTAATAGGATAGTACTTTATATTTTCAAATTTAGCGGATAACAATTGTAAAAAATGAGTGAAAACAATCCCACGGACAATGCGACGGATTTAAGGTTATGTCAAGGTACGTCTCTTGTGAATATCAATTGATTGCTAGGTTTTCTCTTTTGAAATTACATTATGACGCACTCACATACATTATTACTACAAATACATTTTCCATGGCGAGACGATGAGGCAACCACAAGCACTTCCACTGGTTCAAGAGGTCCACGAGGGAAAAATGCACACTATTACCTTGATTACACAGCACGGAAGCGAGCGGAGCAGGAAAAAGAGTCGTTGAATAGAACTAGTGATCCTTCTACGACTGCTGATTCTTCTACAATTAACGTCGCAGGTTACGAAGTCTAACTTCTTCCGCGCGAAGGGACTCCACGCACTATTTTTTAATTTAAATTACCGCTGATTTTAAATGATTTGGTTTTATAGTTGCACATTTTAAAAGCATAACTCTATAAACAAAATGAACACGTGGTTTCAGATAAACTTAGACTTTATGCAACCACGATCACGTTGATCATACATAGCATAGTTAGCGTAGTAAATAAAATATAATTAAATAAAACAGAATGCGCAATAAATAACTTATTTTTTGATTAAATATAAAGTTAACGTTACTGATGCTATCTTTAAAATATTTGAAAAAATAGAATCATCAATAGCTTATTTTAAAACGCTGGATCTAAGCCACAAATTTAAAAAAATTTTTAAGACTTAGTTTACATGAAAAGACTCTTACCTTTCAGAGTTTATAAAATTTATTGTAGGAGGCCAATCCCTTGCTGAAAAATTGAGGTATTTTTGAGGTATAAATGAGGTGTATCAACCTTAGGTTATTACTTATTAACCTAAAGTATATTTTTTTACACCTGGGGAAGTATTTATTCAACAATCTAAATTGTTTCATTTAACACTTCTGGATCTACATCAAGTGTATTTTTTGAAAGTTGTAAAGGTAATTTTTTACTAAATTGAGGTGATTCATGTTCTACCTAAGGTTATCAACCTCAAGTATAGATTTTTATGTCTGAAGAGATATTTTTTTAATCAACTTAACTTACACATCAAGTTATTCAATAGATCAACCTCAAGTGTATTTTTCGACACTAAGGAAGGCTATTTTTTATGAACGGGATGTTCTATCTTAGGTTATTATTTCTTAACTTCAAGAAGACATTTTTGTATTTTTAGCTTTATTAAATTTGGTAATAGACACTAATTGAAATAAAAATTAAGCTATGAACTGGAAAGCAAAAGAAAGAAAACAAAAATGTTCTTATTGGATACTTTTAAAAATAACCATCCTATAATTGACACCAATGATTCTTGGTTTTTGGTAATAGGCATTATGGTAATGGGTGTAGTTTTACTAGGCACCAAATATACTCTAGGTACAACGCAGTTTATAATAAATTTGGTGCTGATACAGCTGCACCAATACTGCACGTTTTTATGATATAATTATTATGTAGATAGATAAGTAGAGGAGAAAGTAGCTTGTCTGTGGAAAGTGGGGGCCGGGATAGCCTGATTGGTAGAGCACTGAGCCCATGTCCAAGATTTCGTGGGTTCGATTGCAGGTCGGTGTGGTTAATGGTGACTGGTGCACGTTAAATATGTCGAGTCGCAATGTCCTCCATGTTCCCATAACAAATCAATACCTCTGGGGGTACAGATCCAGGAGTTCCCTTGTCTTCTGGATTAGGTTCAAAATGACAAGGCTACGGAGTTGAACATTATAAAACATCATAAGTTGCTTCGAGCAACATCATTATTCCACATAATGCGGATTATAGTTCCTCTTTATTTCAATAGGATGAACTACTAAAAATGTGTTTTGCTTAATCTAATAACGGAAAACCATCGGATAAGACAACACATAATCTATACATACAATAAAATAAAGAATTTGAGTGTGTGCATACCGGATTGCGGGTATACCGTGAGCTCTAAAAATACGTGATTCAAAATGAATATAAATGAGTAAAATTATATACAAATTAAAATTCAGAGCCATATGGGTCATGTATTATATAATAGTGTCTTTATTAGCTTTAATATGAGAAAATTCGAAGTCTATATTCTGTATTACAATATGTATTGCCCACTAATATTGAACCATAATATTCAAACTGGATCAGTTATATTACCGTGTACCCTACCAGAGGAAATAATTATAAGCCTAATTTTGGGCCCACAATGCCGCCCTACAGGCTACTATGCATGTATGTATATAATAATGTGTTGAAAGAGGTTAAAATGAGGAAATTCGATGTCAATATTCTGTCTTACAACATGACCTCTGATAAGGATCAAAATTATGTCTTCAGATCAGATAGATTCCCCCGTCTGTCACCAATTTTGCAGCTCTAGTGCGACGTAAATAAAATTTTTACTTACCAAGTTCGTAAAGAGTTTCGCTTAGTTTCTTTGAATCTTAATTTTAAGATATAACTTTATTTATATTTTTGTATATTATTCACTGGTAAGCGCTGAAGTATTTTGGTGCCCTTTGGAACGCGTCACACTGCCAAACAGTGGGTGTGGTTGTTTTCTTTATAAAGTCTTGGGTGAGCCGCGATGGCTCAGAGGATAGAGCGTTCGCCTTCTAATGAGACGAACCAGGTTCGAATTCCAATCGATACGGATTCCGCATCCGACTTGCACCGACCACAGTGCTAACGTGAAATATCCTCAGTGGTAGACGGATCATGGGTTAAAGTCCCGCCAGGCTGGGAGGTTCTCGTGGTCTTGCGCTCCATGTAACTCAAATGCTGGTTAGCTTCATCAAAAAGTCTTCCACGAAGGCTAATTTCTTCCTATACTCGAACTAGGAGTTCCCTTGTCTTCTGAATTGGGTTCAAAATGAGTTGAGCATGAGTAGTCGTAAGCCCATAAAAATGCTGTTAAACGACGCAATAAAACACCAAGTCTTGGTTGGATTCCCCGAGCTGAAGACTAGATGACTGATTACGATTGTGTCTTAATGGATCACCCCAGTTCGTGAACCTGCAGTTTCAGAGCCGAAAAATTCCCTGCACAGTTCTACAGTAGGGTAGAGTAGTGCTAAAGTGATCGGTGGATTACTACCATCAGCCCTCTGATATATATTGTGTCAGTGTAGAGTGTAACATACGCCAACATTGTTTACGGAATATCATTAAAGACGAATCCCAGAACATCGCCAATGAGTAGCTCTAATGAAACATCGAGTAACAAACACTACGAGGCACTGATTTCTTGGCCTCCGAGACAAAACCGTATCAAAAATGTTACTCATTTTTTATCCTTCATTTATTGCTTTATTGAAGTGACATACATTGTAGGCTTGTTTTGTTCAATTTAGACTTATAAACCTTTATCAAGTGGAAAGACGGATCGAACAATTTAGAGAAGGACATCGCAAAGAATACATCCAGGGTTAAGACGGGATTCGAAACCGCCACCTACACGCGTCACACTGTGTTTAACGGATGATACCACTCGGTCAGAGAGGCACTCCGTAATTTACACGAGACTTGTGTGCTCACTACTTTGAAGTGCTTACCAGATTTAAAAATGGAAACAACACTAAGGAACTAAGGAAAGTGTGAAAAGCATCTAACATTATGAACAACCCTAGCTTTAAAATTTATAATAAAAGGCCTTGCTACCATAAATACCTCATAAATTTATTTTTTCTACTTAGTCACGAGTATGTGCAGGGGTTCTGGATACAAAGACGAACCGTGTCTTAACAATCAGTCCACTGGGGGACGCTTTAATTTAGCATCTCCGTGGATTTGGAAGTAAACCAAAGAAACCGGCAATCGGAAGCGTTCTCGCGTGTCGCACTATAAAACCTTCTCACTCTACTCATTATCGAAAGTTATCCAATTACAAAGCGTCGATGTTGAACAGAGTTTTTCAAGAATGTGCTTTTGGACAATCTTTCAATCTTAAAAATCATTTCTTATGACAATGAAATTCTGATCACCCAAGTGAATGTAATTAAGAAATTTTCAGGCTTTTTTATTTTATTTCTTAACTACAGACTCTGGTCAAATTATGAGACGTACTATACGATTCTATTTAAAATCTTTATCTGGTGATAGTCTATACAGCATTATACTATACAGCTTTATATAAATTTGACGATTGGATGAATTAGACGATATATTATGTAAAATGTTTATTACATCAGGTATTATATTAATAATATTTAATAATTTGACCAAAATATTCGAAGCACTGTAGTTTTTTAATAATGACATGATTTGCACGAGTTTATAGGCAATACTTTTATATTCAAACATACATAATGCGTTATTGTTCAAGAGATTTTTTATAGACTTCTCTATTTGTATTTATTTTTAACGTACTGCATTACAATGTTAACCGATTAATACACGAACGTAAACAAGTGCAAACCTGTTTCAGACACTTTGTCGTGTGTTTCAGTTGCGGACGTGTTTCTGCTTCTTTATGCACTATGTTTATTTTTCGCAGTTTTAAACTATGCAGTCATTTGTTTATTTTGTGTGCTGTGTGCAGTGCTTAAATAATAATTTGGAACATTTTAATCATGAGTAATAAAGGCTATCTTTTACCATGTAAAAATGCTGAAGCCCTCGTGAGTGCTAAAATATTAGAAGTTTTATCTTACTTGGTTAACATATAAAATATTTCTGACAGATTTAATTATACTTCAAAAAGAAATATATTGATATTCAGTTCGAAAATCCACAGAATTTTTATTGTTTGAATTTTTTGGTTTCAAAGAATACAAAACTTTTTAACTTCAAGGAAAGAAATCGAACTTCATTAACTATTTGATATATAGTATATTTCATATTTCAGCCTACTTTAATAAATTATTTTTCTAAACGAAATTTTATTTAGCACATTGTATAATAACACATTTATATGTTGAAATGATGAATTGTATTATGGGTAAAAATTTGAGTTTTATTTCGTAGAAAGATATGATTTTTCAAAACCATTTATAATAAAAACTTAATTTATGTATAGAATTTGAAAGTTTAATTTGATTATAAAATGATGCGAATCAGCAATAATTATTTTATGCTTATGTCATTGACTTTTTAAGTACAGTAAAATCAGGGTATTTAAAACAGTTTATAAAAATTTATTTTAAGAATTCATTTTACATGTCTGCTAGTCAGATAGTATTATACAAAATCATTCGTAAAGTTACTTAAGCAATTATATAAACTTTTTGTTTAAAGTTAAAGCATGCTAAAGTTAAATAAATTATAATTTTAAATAAAATTGTTAAAAATGACTGCTTGAGAAAAAAACCCATATTAACGTAGTAGTAAAATGGGATAACGTACAGCATTAAATGAAAAACTAATTGTCAAAGATCTTAAACGTTCAATTTCAGTTAAAAAAAAAAAATTTCTAAATGCATTTGGAACATTGATATTTGATAGATAAAACTAAAATCAAAATAATTAACTAGAGTATTTAATGCAAACATAATTTAAAGAAAGCTTGACATTTTTTTTCTTTATTACTCAATTAACCAGGGAAAATTAAGGGAATCCTATTAACAGTTGCCTGAGAATTTTGATCAGTTTGGAAAAAATAAAAATTGCCTAAAATTATAGTACAAACTCTCTAGAACAATGGAATAAAAAAATAACATGTAATAATTAGTTTAAGATATGTTAACTGTTAAACTTGATAAAAAAAACAAAAACATTTAGCATGCCGAGAAGGTCAGATTTTTTTCGGATCTTAACATCGTGATTTTTCGAAATTCTAATTTGTTAGTCAAAAATGCTCATCAATTCTCCAATTCAGATTTGCAGAATTTTGCGTGATTTTTCTTGTAACATGAAACCTAAATGTTTATTATTATCGAAGAATTTGTCACTTATTTTATTGCAATATAGCCATTTTTGGGGAGAATTTTTGAATTGCTAGATTTTTATTTTTTAACGAAAAACAAATTGTTTCATAAATTTAAAATTATTCAATTAAAAGATCCTAATTACTCAATTCAAATTTTCTCCCCGTCACAGCTGTAATTGCTTTTAATTCTATTCAGCTTCCGCTTACTGTAAATTTACTTAAATTTTTTTCGAAACTGATTGTTTAGCAAAATAAGTTAATTCCTAATAACAGTTTTGAAAATTTTATTGCAAAGTAATAGCACATTTTGACTGGAAACTTTCTCATGTTAAGCTTAATATATATAAATAAATATAACTTATTTGCTGTTTCATATTTGCATAATGATTTAGTTACATACAATTTTCAGAGTTTTCCATAAAACTAAATAGTGTTACAAAATGACTGTGTGAGAAAATAAATCACTTTTTTAGTTCTAATCCTTAATTTGGAATAATAGTAAAAATCAAATTTTTGTTATGGTGGAGTATATAATAAATGACTATAAATAATTGACTATAAATAATTATTACAAGTACCTTAAAAAAATGAATAAATTAATAATTTATAAGTTGAATTGACTTTTAATGTATTTTAGCCTGAAAACTTCCTTCTTGAAATTTTTTACTTCATGAGGAAAAATATAGGAATTTTAATTTTCACATTTCACAATAGAACTGGGAAAACAATTTCTGAAATCTAATTTAATTCTGATGGAATCGTGAAAAATTAATATTAATTAGTTTCATTGATAAGCTTTATTTCATTCATTGATATATCTTACAGTTCACTTAGGAAAATCGGGTGACATTTTTAAATTGCATATTTTTTTTCTTAAATTCTTTTTTTAATAAATGAAGCAAATTTAAATTGGTACAAACTGTTTAGATATTCAAAAAATGTAAAATTTCTATCATGACAAAAATTAAGAAATTGTTATGAAATTTCGTTTATTAGGAATATAATACTAATAATTATATGTAAACGGAAAATGATTTAAAAGGTTTACCAAACCTCAATCAGCGTGTTCTTCATGAAAGCCGACCTTATATATTTATTCTAATTAAGGGCACAAACATTAAAAATAAGTTAATAGCATATAGTTTTATTTAACGAGCTGAACCCGAATTGATTTAGCTAAAGTATGTAATAAGTAAAGCTAAATCAACAAATTAATTGATCTTGAATTGTTTGGAAACTCCTGATTTAAATTACAATTTACAATTCTTCTACTTTTGAAGAAAAATCTCTTGATCTAGTAAGAGAAAGTTTGAAAAAACATACCTTAAAAAAAACTGTTTTTTTTTTTCTCGGGTAGGGCTAACTTTGGCGAGCCTTGATATTTACTAAACAGGTTTTCAATGAATGTGTGCTATAAACATGAATCCTTTGAAAAACAATTTAATTTGTTGTACCTAATATGCAGTCTAAAATGTAATGATCGTTTCTATTGTTGAGCTGATCGTAGGCGGCCATTGGTGAGCTCAAAATAATTAGAACTATCTTCATAAATTGCAAACAAAAAGTGTTAATTATCTCGATACATAAATTAATAACGTAAAATTGTCTACCATTTATGTATTCTGTTTTGGAAAGTTTAAAATTTTCATTATAAAATTTGTTTTCCTGCCAGAGTTGTGAATTTAAGTGGTTGCCAGACATCGTAAAAAGTTCGCTTCAACATTCAAATTCGAATCGAAAAAATTAACTTTAATAAAAAATTTTAACTCACCGCAAACTTGCCGTGAAATTAGTTCTTAATGCTTTTAAATAAATTCTTAATCGGAAAGGTCAAGCTTCGTTTAAAAATGTCTCATAAGCTGCTTTCAAGTTTCTTTTTTGATGGAACAAACCCGCATTTGCGATAAATGTATGGAAAACCACGAAAACCATCCACGGTTAGTCTGGCGGCAAGGGGACTTTAACCCATGATCCGCCTACCACTGAGGATATTTTACGTCAGCACTGTGGTTGGTGCAAGCAGGGTGCAGGACTCGTATCGACTAGTCAGCGCTGGGATTCGAACCTGGTTCTCCTCATGAGAAGGTGAACGCTCTTTAACCTAAGCCACAGCGACTCAATATTCACATATTAGTCATTTGCACATGTGTGTGCGTTTTAGGGAGCGTTCATTTTTGATCTGAAGTAATTGTAGTTGTTCCGTCGCACTAGAATTACACATTTTTAATATTGGCGATAGTTTTTGAAATCTCCCTGAGAAGGATCCGATATCACAATTTCGATCCTCAGATAAGGGGCACTGGTGCACTATAATTCTGTCGGGGTCGCAAACTCCTCCGAGTGAGGGTTCTGGATTGGAGTTGGATCAAAATTTCGATATGTGGATGGATGAATGCGCTTTGTGTTTTTTAAATGGCATTTTTAAATTTACAGGTTAAACTTTTATATTTACATAAAATTTTATGTTTTGAAATTAATATAAAAATAATTTTATTAATAAATTAGCAATATGTTTAATAGTTTAAAAAGTTTTGAATGTTTGTTTGAATAAAATGAATGAGCAATTTTCTTATTTAATATGTGATTTATAACTCTTGTTTCCGGCCTTAAATGAGTTTTTTAATTAAATTTTTAATTAAATTTTAAATTTTTTTTTACACTTATATCAAACAAAGATATCAAAAACATTAAAATGAAATGAATGCTTAAATAATACTAATCGTATTGAATTGAAAAATTTTAAAAGCGAATTCAGTGTAAAATATTAAGCTGGGTGTTATAATGAAGATAATAATATTTATTAAAATAAATTGCTTACCTGTATATTTTGGGCACTGCCTCACAAAATTCTGCTTCGAACCTACTCCTCAATTTATTATAAAATTCTTTCCTTCTGTCGAAATCTGGTGCATGGCCTTGATTTTCATGAGATTTTTTATAAATCCATTTTTTCATCATCAATTTTGCCCTATAATTGATGTCCAATAAATTGTTTCGCTCTTATATTTTCTATATATATATTATAAAGATAATTTTTATACACCAGGAGATTACCACATTTCTGGAAGATTTCGGACATTTTCGAAAAATGGCTCAATAACGGTGATGTTATTGAGCCATTGAAAAATGGCTCGGTAACGGTGATGTGTAACGGTTGAGCCCTACAAATGGACTCTCGGTGCCACATCATTAATTATCTCTTAGGTTAGAGGTGGGTTTGGTGAAAAGTAGGAGACCCACTATTGGGGCACCCCTTTTTGACCACCTTGACTGATACATACATTTCTGCAAAACACTTTCTTTTTTCTTTTTGTAATTTCTGTAGGTATGAACAGGTATCCACACAAATAATATGTAAATTTATAGCTTCGCACAGGCATTTAAAAATGAACGAAGTTGTGAATTGTTAAATTGGACTTTATATATTCTAAAACCATGATAAATATCCGACAGCTTCTGCCATTTGCGTAGGTTGTTATGGGTTTAGTTAACTTCAGTTATATTATACACTAAAAGATAAAGAAATTTTTAAAAATTTCGTTGCTAGCATTTGCTTTGCATTTTAAGAATAAATTAAGGAAAAACATGTATCTCGGTAAAATTTTCTTAAATTTGATTTTTTTTTGTTGCTCGCGTCATTTTAAGTTAAATTTTGTGATATAAAAGTCATACGTTGCCTAACTAATTTATTGATGAAAGCAACCAGCTGTTACAGAAGTGGCTCGAAATTAATTTTAACATAAAAATACATTAAATACTTATAAATCTTGGTTTAATACGAATTCTTTATTCACCACGCCAAATTGATTTAATTAAAAATGCTTTATTAAATACAAAACATAGTCAACATTTTTCTGTACGAATTTGTTTTTAAGTACAAAATTATTTTCATGATTAAGAAAATTTTCTTCCGATACTCTTTTAAATAGAAGTTAAATCTGAAATAACAGTTTTTAATTGGATTTCTGAGTACTGTAAATTAATCTTGAGTTTAAATTAGAAGGACGGAACGCTTTTTGGACAAGATAGTAGATTCTTACTATACTTTGAAATCCGAGCTAGCTTCGAGGTTATGGCAATATTTCTCATTTTTATGTAAGACAAATTTTTTTCTTAAAGAGTTTTTGTTTAAAACTTAAATTTAAATTTTAATACAATATAAAACATAAGTCTGCTATACTACTTTTTGTAATCTGAATAGACTTCTAAGATTACGATGTCACCCCCCCCCCGTTTTCAAAAGTAAAAATATATACACTCGGACCTCTATTTAACTAAGTCACGATAAGTTCGTGGAAAATTCGTTAATTAAGAAAATCACCTTTTGAAATACTTCAACACAAAACAGGTAAATTCATAAACACTAGACATAATTAAAACAATTTATACATCTTGCAAACTAGTATCTACTATTTCTTTAATAAATCTTGACTGTAGAAATCTGCATGGAAGACAGGAATAGAACAAAATATCACTATGCTATTTACATTTTCAACTAAAAAAGGGCTAAATTTATGTATAAAGCTATAGCTGCATTTATTATAAAAATAATTTTAAACATATATTACCACATGTGTTAAGTTTAATTGCTGCTGATAAAATCCGTAAAGTTTGTGAGTTTTTTTGTTTGGAAAGCAAACAAGAAAGGAGAGGGATTTTACAGCTTTCTCTAAAAGTTAAGTGGCTTCGAAAATCAATTCCAGTTCATTTCCCCCATTTAATGAGCCAACAAGTTTGAAATGTTCTGAAACATTAAGGAAAATAGGGATCTCAAAGAAAAAATTGTTAAATAGAAAATTCCCTTCGCTATTTGGAAGTTATTTTTCGAAGAAATTTCCAAATTGTTCGTGGTGAAAAAAATCGCAAAATAGAGGAGTTCGTTAAATAGAAGTCCGACTGGATATATACACACTATGAACGATCCTAGAAGTTTTAATCAGTTTTGAAAGATTTTTTCAGATATTTAGAATTGATACTGTTTGTATTTTCAGATATTTCCCTATGTTGCCGATAAATTCATATTTCTAAACTGTCTAGAAATAATAAGGTTCTGAAAGAGTTGGGCGGGTCCGACTAGCGGTAGACGGCCGTTCGAACTCGTTCAGCATTTTCGGGACTTTTCTATTTTCAAGCTACCGTAGAATTGGGTAAGTAAGGACCAGAGTTACTTCTGAAGACTGGGTGGACCTGAGCTGTGACGCTAGGTCGCATGTTCGTGACCTGAAGTCTCTGAAGGAATCTAGTGCTTACTAATGATTACCCTTCTTAAAATGAGTTTAAAGTTCTCTCAATAGCACAATTGCATTAATGAAACATCTTAAAGGGTTGGGGTGTTAGAGTAAGGACCTGGGCAGCGACATTAGGTCGAAAGTGCGTGACCTGAAAAACCCTTAGCGCTTTAAATGTTCGTACAACTTGAACGTTCATAGTGCTTAACCCGATGAATTTGAATGTCGACAATATTTTTAACTACACTGCTCAAAAAAATTAGGGGAGCACATGGTTTTAATGAAATTACACAAATATTTACACCGATAAGTAACTGAAAAGTAATCATTTATAATGTAAGACCGAGCAGGAAATAGAAGAAGAAAAGAGCAGAAATCGGGATGTAGCAGAGACGTCTGTTTTACTGCCGTAACTCAGAAAGTTGATTTCTCAGTTATTGTTTTCGAGAAATGGTGACTTGAAAATGTTTCAACAACGTGATTTACCTGAATCCATTGCATGGCGCATCATCGGCAGACTGGAATCCGGGCAAACACAACGCAGCGTGGCGGACGCTGTTCGAGTAAGCAGAAGTGTCGTTGCAAGGCTGTGGAATCGATTCCAAGAGACTGGAAATGTGAGTCGTCGGCCAGGGCAAGGTCTCTCTCGTGCAACAACTGCAGCTGATGACCGGTATATACATTTAACAGCTCGTCGTAGCAGAACGGACAATGCTACTCAGCTGCAAAGACAGTTTCTCGTGGCAACAGGACGAAGAGTTTCCACCCAAACAATACGGAATAGGCCCCATCAGGGAGGTCTCTATGCTCGTAGGCCCATGGTCTGCATTCCATTGAGCTCAAGCTACCGTGCGGCTCGCAGAAGACGGGCTCCTGACCATCAAGATTGGGAGCAACGGGATTGGAGCCACGTATTGTTTACAAACGAGTCTAGATTCAGTCTGGAGAGTGACACCCGACGTGTTTTGGTGTGGAGGGAAAGGGGCACTCTAAATAACCCCACTTTCATTCGTGAAAGGTCACACTACAGACTAGCTGGTTAAATGGTGTGGGGAGGAATAAGCATAGATGGACGTACGGACCTGCATATCATTCGGAACGGTACTTTGATAGCCTACAGATATGCAGACGAGATATCGAGACCTCATGCCATACCCTACGCAGCAGCCATTGGAAATTCCCTTGTTTTACAAGATGATAATGCGAGACCACATACAGCTTGTCTTGTGGAGAACATGCTGGGAGCTGAAACAATACAGCGTATGGAATGGCCAGCGCGCTCTCCTGACCTGAACCCAATCGAGCATGTTTGGGACGTGCTCGGGCGACGCATTACTGCGAGACCAAGGCCTCCGTTAACTCACCGTGACTTTGAGATTGCCCTTCTTGAGGAGTGGAACTGTATTCCCCAAACTCTCATCGATACCATCATCGCATCCATGGGAAACAGGTGTGCAGTAGTCTAAGCTGCTCGAGGAGACCACACGCCTCATTAACAGTACTGCATCATTTCCAAACATTACTTTTTTTATCGTTTACATGTAAACCAATTGTTGCCTTAAATCGGCTTTTTGTTTTTTTCCCATAGTTTCCATAAATTAAAGCTTAATTCCATATGTTTTTACGTCTTTTTTCTGTATCGCGCTTTGATACGTATGCACTATCCATTTCATGCAGCTCTGTGGATGTCTCGCACGATTTTCTTACTTTCTTTGCTTGCTCCCCTAATTTTTTTGAGCAGTGTATATCAAGCTTAGAAAAGTGGGCTGCAATTTGTAGAAAGTTTCAAAGGGTAACTAAACATTTGTTAAATTATATTTATTTGATACTTTACTATTAGCTTTTAAAAGTTCAAAGTATTTGTGTTTTGAATAAAATACATATTTCGCAAATTTCAATGATAAGTGGCCAAACATTATGTAACAATATTCAGAACTGAAAACGGTAGAAATAGATCAGAAGCAGTTGCCAGATTTCTATTGCAAAATTTTATTTTGCACTGTACCTTTAATCAGTAACGTATAACCAGTAACATGTTTAAGAGAATTATAAGCTTATCTAGAATTCTAGATAGATCTTCAGAGTTACAATGATTGGGGTTCCTGAAATTATGTGTACTTTAAATTTACGAAAAGTTTTAAATTTTTGAGTGGGGGTTAAAATTGATTATAGTAAACTTGTAATATCAATCAAATAGAAAGCTGAAATTTCGTAAGTCTTTTGGTTCTGTTTTATGTTAGGCAATTAAATAATACTCGTTAACTTCACTTTTTAACACTGAGAATTTAACGTGCTGTGAAAAATATTCCTCGAAAAGAACATTTGAGTATTTATTTTAAATTCATTTGAACATTAATATTTAAAGTTTGTAACTAAATAAACATAAAATTTCATAACTAGGATACAATTGCTTGCGAACGAAATTTTTGAATGTAAATTTTAGTAAAGGTTGTAGTAAATTATTTCAAGTTAAGCCAGTAAAGTTTTCAGTTTCAATTTTACTGAAAAATTAGGGATAGTTTTTATTAAGTAGATACCATGAAGGTACTGAAACAGATATTTCATATTTGTATCATATTTTTAAATGTCATCACTGTTAATATTACCAAATGTTATCACCTTCCATTTAAACCACGAACTTAATAATCAACTCCCCCCCCCCCGAAACATTAGTCTGACATGAAGAAGTCCCTTTTATTTTAGCCGTATCGTGTAACTAAGAATAAGCTGTTTCTCTCTCCAGAAATTCTGACTAAAATCGAAATTAAATCATTTAATGGTGACGCTTTTGACGTACATCAAAAAACATAAATTTACTTTCTTTCATTACATCGCTTTACGCATATACTGAAATTACTATGAACCAGTCTCATAACGAGTTTGCTCTACTTTTTAAAATTTCATGTTTACACTAGAATCTTGCAAATTATGATTAGTTACAGCAGTGACCGACCGTTCCGTGACCAATTAAAACACAATTTTAAATTGTTTCTTGAGCCTTAACAAACAAAATTCATAGCCCTATATTCACGAGAGAATTAATTTACATTTGACTCAGTTTCTACACGAGCTAGAGTGCTTAGAATAACTTCAGGAGAGCGTTTGATAAAACAAAATTTCCAAGTTTTCGGACTACAATCAAAATGTTCACCATTTTTGTTAACAATCTAGAATTATAGTCTATTAAAATTTCGACCAAATTGCAAACGACTAGAGTGCTCAAATTTCAATTTGAGTTATGTGCCTAATATTAAATTGTCCAGCATCCTTCCTGAACTAGAAATAAACTGGTAGAGAGAAATTTCTAAATAAACATTCGATAAATCAATAATAAAAGTACTGTTTTAGTAGTACATATTTCTTTTCACATTCAAAGTTATGATAATCTATTTTAGTTTATTTATTATAGGGTTTATAATAAACAAATTTTAAACTTTTTTTTTCTTTGTGTCGTCAAATTTCAAAATAGTTAAAATTGTACCGCGACCAAAAATGGTTGAAATTTACTGCTCTAATTGTTATGGAAGATAAATCAGATTGTTACTAACTGTGCACAGAATCTAATTTATCTCTCGAATATGACCAATTTATTTCGATTCTTCACATAGCCCAGGTTTTTGAGCCACATGGGAGCATAGGTCTAATGAGAGTTAAATATTACAAGATTTCTGTTTTTCTTTCAGTCATTTGATTGTAAAAAAAGTTTTTAGTCCATTAAGAGAGCCGTGGTTCTTCAGGGGATATGCAGCGCTCGTCTACCAATGAGATGATCAGGGTTCGAATCCCAGATATGGCTGGTCGTTACGAATTCCGTACCCGGCATGCACCAACCATTGTGCTGACGTTAAATATTCTCAGTGGTAGAGGGGTCATGGCTTAGAGCCTCTTTGCCGTCAAGCTAACCATCTAAGGTTTTCGCGGTTTTCCTCTTGACTTAACGCAAATGCGGTTTAGTTCCATTTAAAAAAAAAAAAGTCCTCCACGAAGATAAATTTCATCCAATGATTGATCCAGGAGTTCCCTTTTATTCTGGACTGGGTACAAAATTACGGAGTTAAACATTAATAGTCGTAAACTCAAAGTTAGGTTTATTGAACGTTTATTATTAGGTTTTATAAGAAGTGAAAGGTTATAAAATCCATTTAGAGAACTATTTTCAGCAACAATGCTTTTCTCAGTATTTTACTTTCACAATTTTTGATTGGTCAGTAAATAGTCGAAGTGCCTGTATTTTATAATGACTATCTAAGCAGCAAGTTACTTTTCAAGCATTAGGGAATTTTAAGACTATAAACGTTCACAATTAAAACTTTTTGTCTGATATTTACTAAAAACAAATTTTGACAAGTGTTGTTGTGAAGCGATGAACGTGTTATGAAACGGAAAAATTTCGATGGATTGGTCTAAACAAGTGTGAAATCCGAATCGGGGGGTGGTACACGGCCGTTCTGCTCCCTCATCGAGCTTCACGCTTGTTTAGCCGTTTCGGAACTTTTCCGTTCTTTCAGTGCAGTAAGAACCAGGGTGTCAAAAGAACTGGGTGGTCCTGGACTGTGGCACTAGCCCACATGTCCGTGACCCTAAGTCACTGAAGAACTCTGGCTCTTACAGCTAAATATATTTGACTGTTAAATTATTTTTCCCTCTCTAGTTAAAGGGCTGAGGTAGGGTAGAGTAAGGTCCTGGATTGTAGCTAAAGGTTGCCAGTCCGTGCCCTGAAAAGCCACCCGGCTCTGCACTAAAGTTTAATCTTAGAAAAAGAACGTTTATAGGTGCTTGGAATCTATTTCGACGTTCACAATATTTTCCGGGATATTTATTGTTCATAGATAAGGGATAGGATATTACATTTGAAAATATTAACTTATGATATTTTTCCAATTTTGAGCTTAACTTGAATCAGGCTCTTAAGATTAGCTTTTAAAAGCGTCAGATTTATATGAACAGACAACACTTCCTCAATACCGAAATTTTTTAATTTGAAAATTTAGTTTAATATTAGAAAATATAAATATTGAAAATTAAAATTGCCAAAAACCTTCCTATCCAATATTATATAAGGTTCAAAATCCTGGGCTAAATCAAAATTGTCTGAAAATATACTAGCTTTTACAAAATGGTTTATAGGATTCAGTGTGCAATATAGTGATAGTAAATGAAATCACAAGGAGCTGTACATGCTGTATACTGTTATTCACAACCAACAATAAATTGCCTCTGACTTGCTTTAAGCAAATCTGGTCCCGCAGTGGATTGATCGTAGAGACACCGTTTCCAGTAGAATACAGAAGTCAATCCTCCCTGGCTGCGGTCAGTAAGGGGGTAGGGGACCACCTTGATCAACCTGTCTGGGCTGAGGGTGCGCGGCATCAGTCTCACTTAAACTGCTCTACCATAAAGTGCTCGACATCGCATGCAGGTAGTAGGGCTACTAAAGAAGGGAAGCCATCCTCACTGCAGAGTTTCAAAATTGCGATGGTATGTCTTCGGATCATTCTCGGATGTTTCCCACACCGTCACTAATAACTCTAATGCGACATAAACACCTAACTTTTTAAACCAATGGGAACCCGAACAAGAGGCAGGCCCAGAGAATAAGGTGGGTTGACTACATTTAGGAGGATTTCAAAGCACTTAGAAGAATGAAATACCTTGGCGAAAAAAATATTCTTATGTCCTTGACCAACAAGGAAGTCAAAGTTAAGTCAAATAATTTTACTAACAACTCTCGTTGAAATATAACAAACTTTTATTATTTTTTACTGAAGACAATTACTCATTTGTTAAGTGATATTTTAATTTACCCAGAATTACCATAAATTGCATTATCTCAATACTTTGCGGCGTTCTTTAAAAAGTTCCTTTTTAGTTCATCGAAAGAGTGCATGCAATATTTGTTAATACAAGAAACAAATGAAATAAAATAAAAATATGACCACCGAAGCCGACGTCTTCAGGATGTTTATTATTTTGAATGTATCTTGTTTTTCCTGGACCTCTATACAAAACCATCGGGGTACTGAGGGAGATATTTTAAGCTTTTGCTTCTCCCTCAAATAGAAATGGTTTTGTTTTTAATGGCTACCGAGGCCGGTACCCCCTGAAGACGTCGGCTTCGGTGGTCATATTTTTATTTTATTTCATTTGTTTCTTGTATTGATACTTTTTTCTGAAATTTCTGCTGCTTCTTAGCGCGTTTTTTTTCAAAGAAGTTTTTTCAAAGAAGTTTTATCCTTTTCATCTTAATTATTTGTGTTTTCTTTCAGTATTGCAATATTTGTTCGTATGTCTCATATTTATAGAAGTTAATTTTTTAATGTTAACCCATTTTAAGCCATCAAGATGTTTCGGTTCTGTTAGGGAAAAATTATGCTCAGTTGAACACTTTCTAATTTTTGTTTTATAATGCATGAAAACATGTGAAGGTGGGAAATGCAGTATAAAAATGTGTAGTCAATTTTAAAACTTGTAAAAGTTTGAATTTTTAACATATTGGAAGACATTTGTTTTTAACGAAATTCAAGTAGTTCAAATTTTCCAGATTTCAACTAAATCTGCTTAATAGATTTTATATAAACTTAAATTTTAGCTTTTTGCGGGAATACTTTAATATCTGTTTTAAAATAACAGATTATTCAAATTTTTTAGAGCTATTTTGAAATTTTAATATATTTCTGTTTCATTTCTAAATGATTAAAACTTAACTGGAATTCTTTATTTTTGTTTACACTTTTTTGACATTTGTTAAAACAAACTGTGACATCTGTATATAACTAAGACAATGTAGATGAATATCAAAGTAAGAATTCATTATTTCAAAACTCCATTTTTCTCGCTTTACAATAAAATATAAACAAAGAAAAAGCACTTGAAGCTGGTATAAAATTCCACTTTTTAAAGCTAATTTAATATTTTACTTTCAAAACTTGCTTATACATAGCTGAAGTTAACCAGATTTCGTTTTAGTATTTATTACCTCAGAATATCGTTTAAAAGTTAATTTCTTTTTCCTTTTCATAGATTTTAAAATTTGTAACTTTTGGTCTGAAGATATGTCAATTTTTTGCACTGTACGATCGAATAAATTGGTGGTTTCATTTAAATTGTACTGATCTGTTGTTGGCTGAATGTTTTTACAGAAAGTGCGCTCTTAATATTGACTTATTCAATAACTTTATTTCTATCTAATATAAGTAAGAAAGTTGAATTAAACAAATGGTGACCATAATTTAAGTCAAAATGGAAAGCTGATATAATCCCCGACTACGAAAAAACTCCAGCATGGCATCCCGATGTAGTAATTGTCAAAAAATACAAAATAAAAAGATTACCTCAATTAAAACTCAAGACTTCGAATCGAATAATCAAGAAAACTCTATTACGTTTAATAAAAGGAAGATTTATTTACTCAACAACAAAATTATAGCATCGCCGTTCCAAAAAAAGAAAAACAAATCTTAGTCAAAAAACTATTTTCATTCTAGTCACCATAGCAACCACAACTCTTCTCGTTACCATCTATAAACTAATACATAATAAATAAATTATTGAACAAAAAACAGGATGCGCATAAGCACATAATATTTCACAGTAATGTTTGTGCTAACATTTGTATCTTTAAAATTTGTTTGGGTTTTCTGTTAAATTCTCACATTCTTACTTAAATTGTGTACTTTACAGATATTTAAAACCAATATTATTTGAAATTCCGCATTATTGGATTAGATTATAGAGTTAAAAGCACAATTGCATTAATGAAACATCTTAAAGGGTTGGGGTGTTAGAATAAGGACCTGGACTGCGACATTAAGTCGGAAGTGCGTGCTCTGAAAAACCCCTAGCTGTTTAAATGTTCGTACAACTTGAACGTTCATAGTGCTTACCGCAATGAATTTGAATGTCTACAATATTTTTTATCAATATAAAATTTGAAACTTTTAAATTACAGCTCACTTTTCTAAAGGATAATTAAACATGTGTTAAATTGAAATTTTGAGACTTTACGATTCCGTTTTAAAAGTTCAAAATAGTTGCGTTTTGCATAAAATATATATTCCGCAAATTTGAACGATAAATGGCCAAACATTATGTAGCAATATTCATTATTAAAAGCGGTAGAAATAGATCATAAGCAATTGCCAGATTTCCATTGCGAAATTTTATTTTGTATTGTACCTTTTAACCAGTAACATGTTTAAGAGAATTATAAGCTTATCTAGAATTCTAGATGGATCTTCAGAGGGTCCTTGAAACGATGTGTACTTTAAATTTACGAAAAATGTTACATTTTTTAGTGGGGAATTAAAATTGATTATAGCAAACTTGTAATATCAATCAAATAGAAAGCTGAAATTTTGTAAGTCTTTTGGTTCTGTTTTATGTTAGGCAATTAAATAATACGCATTAACTTCATTTTTTAACACTGAGAATTTAACGTGCTGTGAAAAATATTCTTCGAAAAGAACATTTGAGTATTTATTTTAAATTCATTTGAACATTAATATATTAAGTTTGTAACTAAATAAACATAAAATTTTATAACTATAGGATACAATTGCTTGCAACGAAATTTTTGAATGTAAATTTTAGTAAAAGTTGTAAATTATTTCAAATTTAAACCAATAAAGTTTTCAAAGTTTAACTCAGTTTCAATTTTACTGAAAAATTAAGAGTTTTTATTTAGTAAATACCATGAATTTACTGAAACAGATATTTCATACTTGTGAATATCTTCAATGCGTCATTTTTTTTAATTATCACCACTGCCTTTCATATAAACCATGAACTTAATTTTAAGCCCCCCTGAAACATTAGTATGGCATGAAGAAGTCACTGTTATTTTAGCCGTATCGTGTTGCTTAGAATAAGCTTTTACTCTCTCCCAGAAATTTTGACTGAAGCCTAACTTTAGCTGAGCGTTTGATAAAACAAAATTTTAAGTCTAAGGCTGCAAATATTCAAGGCAAAGAATTTCTTCAAGGTTTTTGACAAATAATTAAATGTATGACTATAGGAAAGTGATTCAACACCTAGAAGTTAATTCAAGTGTTGCATGTATAATCAAATTTTATTTTTATATATCGCAATGTGATATTAAAATATTTTGACGAACATACAACATTTATGTATTTCATGATATGTTACAAGCATTAAATATTTACAAAATGATGACAAATTTAATGCTTGACGTGCTGTTAAGTATGTAGCTGTAGATAAAAAATTTTTAATTTTTTTTGCTTTTTATATGTGCTTTAGAAGCATTATCATTCAAATTGTATAAAATTTAATAAGACTGTTAGTAAAAATCTCTTTATATGACTTAAAACTTAGTTTTTGACAAGATTTTTGTATTGTAAAAACCAATATTTTCATCTCGTCTTACAACGCTCGTGTGAAATCTTCTAAACAATTGAATAAATATATTTTAAATTTAATTTGAGTCATGGTGGCTCAGAGGATAGAGCATTTGAATGAGGTGAACTGGATTCGAATCCCGTCGATGGCTGGTCGATACGAATTCTGCATCCAGCCCGCACAGACCACAGTGCTGTGCCTTCTCAGGGGTTTCCGCCATTGACTTCAAAATGCTATTGAAGATATAATTTTTAGCAAATTAATTTTAGTCAGTGTCATCTCATGAGGCAGTAAAACCACTGGTGTTGGCGTAATGAAAATAGGATGGATGGAAAAATTTAGCATCCATAAAAATTATCATTATTGATATAATATGTAAAAACAAATTTTTCAATTATAAAGAATAGAACTATTTTAATTTTTTTTTTTTGTTTACGTTTGCATTTAATATATCATAAGAATTGGTTAGCTTTAAAATATGAGAAGGTTTGGCTTGTTTGTGTGAGGTACTTAGTTTTTTCTGAAATATTTTTTTTCCTGATAACTTTCAACTCTAGAAGTGAATGATAGAATTGTCTTTAGTGACTGAAAGGTGTTGTGTATGTATTGTTGAGAGATGGTGCCAAAGAGTGCTCTAAATGAGAGCGTCTCATAAATATTTTGAACACATTTTAATCTACTTATTGGTTTTTGTCACATTTGCACTTTGCGTAATGTAAAAATTCTCTCTTTTATTAGTCTTTTAATAAAAAATTAAAAGAAGACTTAAATTCGAGTCAATTGTTACATGACACAAATGAAGTAAATTATTGTATATTACTGCTTTTAGTTATTAACTTAAAAAATGTATATATAGTATGTAACTAATGAAGTATTATAATTATAAAAACTAAGAAATACAACAGTCAATAACTTTTGTATCATTGTAAGGGTATATTCATAATTTCATTAATGTGAAACATTTATTTTGATATTTAAATAACGTTTTATTTTAGTGAAATAAAATTAGACTGAAATTTAAAATATGCGAAATAAAGATTTAATAAAAAAGTAGGATTTTAAATTTAAAAAAATTGTTACGTTACTCAAAGTTTAAATGTTTTTGTTAACACTTTGTGTGTTTCCTTATTTAACCTTTTCGTGCAAAAGGTTTGCGGGAGAGGTCTTAATAGTCTCTCCTAAAGGTTTTATTCGACACAATCTATGCAAAATTCCTCCCAAAAGTGGTCGTATATGAAGGTGGTAACTTTTCTGGAAGTATATATATTTTCCTTCCTTCCTTCCTCAATGGCACGTCAGCCCCGGGTCGGTCCTGGCCTTCTCAATCAACTTCCTCCAGGCCTGCCTCTGCCTGGCAGTTGTCTTCCAGTTTGAGACTTTTAAGACTGAAAAGTCTCTTTCCACGCAGTCGGCCCATCTCAGCTTTGGTCGACCTCTGGGCCTTGATCCGATGGGCTGAGCCGAAAAGATTATGTTTGTCGAACGCTCTCTGTTCATTCGAATGATGTGACCAGCCCATTTAATTCTTTGAATTTTTACATACTTGACAACATCAGGCTCCCTAAGGGCGCGATGGAGTTCTGAGTTTGAACGTCTGTACCAAGTACCATCAACTTGTTTGCCCCCAAAAATGGATTTTAGGATTCGACGTTCGAAGATTCCCAAGGAATTCTCATCTTTCTGTGTTGTTGTCCAAGTTTCTGAGGCATATGTTAGGATAAGTCTGATTAAGCATTTATAAATTAACAGTTTAGTATCTCTTTTTAGTAGGTTTGATTTTAAATATTTTTTAATCCATAAAAACATTTACTTGCACTATTGATTCTTTGTATTTCGGGTGCGATATTGCCATTAACGTTGACTTCAGAACCAAGATAAACAAAACTGTTTACTTTTTCAAACTTGTATTCACCAATTTGCAAATGAGTTGTAGAATCAGTTATTTTGGCGCATTGCATATACTTGGTTTTCTCCTGGTAAATAGTGAGATGCATTTTTGCATTTTTTCTGCCTCTTTTTCCATGGATAGAAAAGCTTGCTTTAAGTCAGATTGTGTTCGTGCTATGATGTCAATGTCATCGGCAAAAGCGAAAATTTGGACAGACTTATGAAAGATATATCCTCTGGTATTGATTCCTGAATCTCTGATAATTTTTTCTAATGCCAAATTGAAGAGTAGGCATGCTAAAGCATCGCCTTGCCTTACACGATTTTTTACCTCCATTGGTTCCGAGAAGTCATTTTGGATTTTAACTTTCTGCATGGTCTTACACAGTGTAAGTGTGGTGAGTCGTACAAGCTTGTCCGGGATATTGAATTCTCGCATAGCTTCAATGAGTCGCTTCCTGTTTACACTGTCGTAAGCAGTTTTGAAATCCACAAATAGGTGGTGGGTACAAATTCCAAATTCCCTGGTCTTTTCCAGAATCTGTCTTATGCAAAATATTTGGTCATTTGTAGACCTGCCCTTCCTAAAACCGCACTGGTATTCACCAATGATGTTTTCTACATAGGGGCTAAGTCTGTTAAATAGAATTTTTGAAAAGACTTTATATGCAGTGCAGAGCATACTGATACCCCGGTAGTTTGAACATTCAAGAATGTCCATTTTTGTGTATAAAACAGTGCTGTGTTTCCATTCTTCAGGGAGTATCTTTTTCCCATACTGATGTTAGAATATTATGTATGGCCTTTAGCCCATCTGGTCCTGAGTTTTTGATGAATTCTGCTGATATCAAATCTGGGCCAGGAGCCTTGTTAAGTTTTTGAACTGCTTCTTCAACCTCAATCATTGAAAGAGGTGCTATACACTCTTGGTTAACGTTTGGTGAACAGGACTCTGTCTGAACGCACTCTACATTAAGTAGATTGTCGAAGTGTTCATTCCACCTATTGAGAATGTCGGTTTTATCGCTTAAAATATCTCCATCTTTATTTCTGCAAAGGTTAGTTCTAGGTTTGAACTCCTGACGACCAAAGTTAATGCCACGAAAGAAAGCTCTGCTCTCATTAGACCCTCGGAGATGTTCGACGTCCCTAAAGAGGTCTTCGTGTTCTTCAACCTAGGAACTTTCTTTTATTCTTGCAGTTTTGTATTTCTCTACTGATGCTCTCGTGTGTTTTTTACTGAGCATCATATTATATGCATCGTTTTTTCTTTGGGTCGCGTTGCGACTTTCCGTATCAAACCAATCCTTTTTCTCAGCTCTTTTTATTTTGCTTATTACATTATCACATGTGTCCAATAGGGCTTCTTTGAAAGAAGTCCTCTTTCCATCTATGCAATCAATATTTTCGATTGCTTTTTCATCAAGCTTCATAGTTAGTTGTGACTGAAAGTCATCCCTGACTCTAGGGGTCTTTAATTGTTCGCAGTCACATTTCTCAAGACGTTTCCCATGACATTTACGTGCATTAGATAGTTTGGCCTTGATCCTGCTCATTACCATGTAATGGTCTGAGCCAAAGTTGGCCCCACGATAGGTTCTAATATCTTGTATGTCCGTCATATGTCTAGAGTTTATCAATATATGGTCAATCTGGTTGGAGGTATCTCCATCTGGTGATCTCCAGGTCGTTTGGTGAATTCCCCTGTGTTTGAAAAAGGTGCTGGATATGACCATGCTATGTTCTGCAGCGAAGTGAATGAGCCTCTGTCCATTGTCATTTGTTGTTTCGTGCAGGCTGTATTTTCCAATAGTGGGCCTGTGCTCAGCTTCCTTTCCAATTTTAGCATTTAAGTCACCCAAAATAATTTTGATGTCGTTTTGTGGACAGGAGTTATATAGAGAATGCAGGTTCTCATAGAAAAGTTCTTTCTCGTCTTCATCCTTGTCTTCAGTAGGTGCGTGGGCATTTATAAGACTGTAATTAAAGAATTTTCCTCTTAGCCTAATTTTACATAACCTTGAAGACTTTGGCACGAAATCCATGACAAGATGCCGAATGTGTTTGCCCACAACAAAACCCGTTCCAAAAATATGCCTCTTCTTATCACAGCTATAGAAGATTGTGTGATTTCTCTTCTCGATTATTCCATCGTTAAGCCACCTCATCTCTTGCAGAGCCATTACATCAGCCCTGTAATTATCCAGCTGTTCCGTTAAGAGTTGCAGCCCTTTGCTTTTATACAAAGAGCGAATGTTCCATGTTCCGATTCTCAGGTCCATGTAAGATTTGCCTGGTCGTCTTCTAAATTTCGGTGCGGATTCATTGACTTGAGACTCCGCAACAAGATTTTTTTACAGGGTAGGGTTGTTAGCCCTACGCCCAACCCCCAACCTGGAGGACCAGGGTGTTCCTCTTTGTCTGGTGTCTCCCCTCCGACCTTTCCGGCTTGGGGGACCCTGCCAGTAGCTAAGCTACCGCCGGCATAGCTCTCGGGAGTATATATATTTTAGTGTTAACCCTCCTGGCGTCAAGCCCGTTATAACACTGGCATGATTTCCATGCTGGAAGCGGCTTGTCCGTGTATGCACGGGTTCACGTTCTAGGTCTGGAGCGGTGATCACGTCTTTTTCTGAACTAGAATATTTCCTTCCCCCTCAACCTCCTACTGCTCACAAATTGAGAGGCGTATAAGCTGTCATCGTAAATCACTCACTGTTGTGCTAGAATATTTCTGTTTGAATAGATGTGAATAGTTTGCGTTCTTTTTCATGTTTGAACCCCAATCAAACCAAAAGTTTAACTTTGAAAAACAGATTACATTTTTATTTTCTCCAACACTTTCGAAATACTGAATTTTTTTTAAAAATATATTCATTGCTTAATTTATTATACTAAATCTTTGAATAAATAAAATCGTTTCGTATTTTTAAATTTCAATTAATTTTCGAAAAAGCATTTTTCATTTTAGAGTAAATTGCAGGAAATTATTTCTTGTCTAAACAAATGCAATATTTAATGAGCTAATTAATGAATTTTGAATATTACTAATTTTCCACAGTATTTAACTAATTTATTTAAATTAGTTAATTTTTTCAAGTACTATGTTGCTTACAAAAAAATTAACTTCATTTGCCAGATAAAATTTTTTTTAACTCTTAAAACACTCTCCTCTTTCTGTAATGTTAAAGACTTTCTCGGCATTTTTCTAAAAATCCCATCACTCAAAACACTAGTTTTATTTGTACTTTAGTTTAATGATATTAAAGCATTTTCATGGATAGAGAAAAAATCGAAATTCTTTTCATTAGTAAATACATTTCTCATACATGTGAATATATAAATAAATATTTCAGTAATGATAAATAAGTTTAATAATAAACTCAAATTTCCTTAATAAATAATAATAAAAAAATGTACAAGCTGTTAAAACTCCATATAACTAAGTGAGTAATAATAAACTAAATATTTTTTCAAGTCCACAAAATAAATGTAAATATCTTATTCCACTCAAATACATTTTAAATATACATACATTTAGATATACATTTTAAAGAAAACGATTTTTTTTTTAAAGTATAACTGATTATATTTAAAATATTTAAGTAATCGTTGTGAAAATTCCAGTAACTAAAATAAAATATTAAAATCATTGCACATTTTATATACTTTAATTGTTGGAACACTTGCAAACAAGATTTTTTTTCTTTCAAAAAGATGTTTTATTTTTAATTAAATTCATCATTAATTTGATTGAAAGTACAATTTTTTCTATAATATCATTCGAAATCCAAATAAAAGTGTGTGTAAACTCAAGGGTGTAAGCTCGAGTTGTGTTGTAATTATGTTTGTAAATATTCAGGAAACTGGAAAGTAATGACGCTTCGGCGCATTGAATATTCGATAGTCCAAAAAATCCTTTTTTTACAATCCGGAATTGAAGGGTTGTTGATAACGAGGGTGAATACATTTTTGATAAAAAATAAAATCTTGGTAACAAATATCAAGTGCATCGAAATGACATTACTTTCAGATCTCCCTAATATTTCACGAATTTAAAAGTTGTTCAATCCAGAACAACCAACGTAAGTATTACAGTACTGACATTCGTACTAAAATATGCATCGATTGATTGTCTGAAAACTAAAGTAGATGATTACATGATATTTTTGTTAAGTTATTAAAATAGTTTTCAGAAGTTTAATTTGAAATGGGGGTACGCGAAGCGATAAACAAACCCTTATTGTGATTTAAATATAATCTAGACAATACTTATCATACTAGTATCCAGATATCATACTAGTGTCCATACGAGTTATCATACAGTTTCATCTAAAGGGCACGTTTTCTTTTCTGTTCATGGTTAAAAATACTGTAAAAGGTGATTTAAAAAATGGGCGTATAGTACTAAAAGTGTATTGCAGAAGTTGGAGAAATGCGAAATGAAGAGAAGATTTGTCTCTATATTTTCTGCATTTCAATTAAAGTCTAAACTTCGACTGCGAAAAAAAAAAAACTTAAAATAAGAGCTTAAATAAACTTAAAACAAAAGATAAGAATAAAAGTAAGCTAGAATTAAAAATAAAGCATAAATGAGCTTAAATAAAGTACACGACAATTCTGCGAACTTAACAAATAAAATAATTGAAGTAATGGATAAATTTTATGATTAAAGGTCACGGAAAATAAAATTCAATAACACTCTGCAACAAAATATCCATTTTACTTCATCAGTAATCTTTCGATGCATTTTGTGTGCAGAATTTGCTGTTGGAATAAAAATTAACTCGCTACTTGAATAAAAAGTTCTAAAAATATTTGGCAACTAAAATGGAAGGTATTACGTTATTTTGATTCTTTGGAATTATATATTTTTGAATTTATCAATGACGTTATAAACAAATTTATAAAAAATAATCCAACAAAACATATGTTTAAAAAAAAGCGATAGCAAGTTTTTGCGCCCAACCACAAGTTCAATTTCATTCATAATCCACAACATTCATAAATATATTGCTATTTATTATAAATACAATATTTTTAAAATATTACTCTTATGAATAGTAAATATGACTATTAAGGGATAAAAGTTTTTTATTCTAAATATATTTTACCCCATATAAATTAAAATCACAGATAACATAACTTAATGTCAGTTTTCTTAAATAATTTTCTTTTAAAAAAATTTTTGAATTTAATTTTTCTAGAAAATAAAAAGTTGTTATGACCTTTAATTTATTGATATTTGACCGAAGTAATGCAGAAAATTTTACTTTCCTTATTTCAATAATTTTTTCTCCTTATGTTACATACGTTCTTTGATTTTTTACTGCTAAGCTGCGCACTGTAAAAAGTTAAAAAAAAATATAAAAAAATTTAAAAAAATCCTATATTTATTTTATATGCTATTTCCAATTTTAAAAAAAGAAATTACTTTTTTTTTTAAAAAAAAAAGCATTTTTTATGTTATTTTATTGCTATACAAAAGGTGTGCATAATCTTAGTACCTTCTCTTATGTCAAAGCATTTTTATGTCATAACCATTATTTCTAATTCTTGTCAGTTTGTTTCGATGAAGAAGAAACGCAGAACAACGTTTTTTTTTTCTACTAACAGATAGGGAGAGAAAGTGATGAAGTCCTTTTAACACATTTTTTCAATTTTTCACGAACTATATTATATAAGCCGAAAACAATTATTGTTGTTTGTTATTTACCATTGTGTTTATTAGTCGCCATTTTTTACTAGTGTGGAATAGCTGATTCTGTGGAGCAACATGGTGCAAAGAGATGAATTTTAAAAAAAAAATCGATATTAAATATTTTAAACCAATACTACCGAAAATTTTTGTATAACTACGTTTATTTTTGTATATTTAAATTCTGTTACTTCCACGTGATTTTTTTTTTCCAAATATATATCATTGCATGATCTATATTGTTAAAATCATTCCTTTGAATTTAACAGCAATGGACAAATCTACAAAGAATCATTATATTTACTTATAAAATAATATTCTTGCAACAATTCCTGTACTGATATTTATTCTTTGTATGTAAAATTTCATAAGGTTACGAATTTTTTAAGCTTTATTATTGATAATACCCTATAAAATAAGAAAATTTACAATAAAAATGCAGTTTTGCTTAACTAGTGTATAAATAAAAATTTATATTTTTAGTCAATTTTATAAAGTGTAATATGAATAGTATTAAAGAGTATTAACGTACATTAAAAAGTTTTAAGTGTATTTTTAACAATATTCCATCTTTAGAAAAGCAGCGTTTAGCGAAAGCTTTCTTTTTACTTAATTTCAAAGAAAAATAGAAATAAAACGGGAATTAAATAAATAATATCTACTAAAAAGCAGTCATTTTTCTAATCGAACATTATTGAAAAAATACTCATTAATTATTTTTTAAAATTTAAAAATATCACTAATATACTTAAAAGATAAATATGACTTTTCACTAGCTTGTATATAAACGAAATTGTACTTTGAATTCGGAAATGAGGCAATTTAAAATGCACACGCATTTTTTAAAATAAAAAACTTAGATGGTAGCCGCAAATGTATCTGGTAAATAAAAGAAATGGCAGGAAACAGGAAGGAAAAATTATCAATCACAAGAAACTATTCAGCTCCATTTCATTGAACATTCCTTTGATGTTATATTTCAACTATATCATTGTGAAAAAGCTAAGGACAAGAAAGAATGTAACATAACCAGAAAGTAATTATCTTATCGGAACGAAAGAATTGCTTGATATTTCAGAGAAAAGTGTAAGATTGTATGAAGTTCAACAACGACTTTCAGAAAAGTGAATCACGAAACACAATTCATCCATCAAACTGTCTTGACCCTCCTTGACCACCTAGACCGATAATCACCCCTTTTAACCACAAATTGAAGCAGAAGGGGGAAAGCATACCTTTTGTCCGACCCTCGACACTTTTGGTAGCATCTTTCTAAAATGTGTCTGCCACTTGTAGTAAGAAACTAAGAGAGAGGGGAAACGCCAGGAAGGTTAATAAATACTTTACACAAAGTAGTGACCATTTTTGGTGTAATCCAACACCGTATGGTGTTTCCCACTAAGCTGTAAAATAGTTGCCATCATTGTTGGTGTTACAAGCCATCAAAAATTTTACAGTGTATTGAACACTTAAATTAACCTTTTTTTTTTACATAAATTAAAAAGTGAACAATACTTTTGCTTTCAGAATTGCTATTAAAATCGCCGCCGCCACAACTGATTGAATGCTCCTTCAGCGCCAACTACAGTTATTCTGCTACACCGTATGTCTCATTTGAAACTGTTCCAATAAGGTTTGCCATGTTTTTATTCACTGCTTCTCTTATATCTTCCACATTTTTCACAAATTTTAATGTAAGATGTTAATTTTTGATTCGGATATTTTAGATATTAATTTTGAAATCTAAATTACTTTTCAAAAACTTAAGCTAAAAAAAATGTTCACTTAAGAAAATTTTCATTTTGACTTTAATATTTTAGTAGCTTCTGCAGTAACTTTCAGAAAAATTATCTCTATAAATATTTTTTATATCTACTTTTCAAGTTCATCAAAATTTAGAACAAATGAACATGGTTTTATGGACGTTTCTGTTAACTGACAATCTTAAGAAATCAGTTATCTGTTTCATCTTCAGGCACACAGTATCCTCAACAGTAAAATATTCACGCTGTTTAATTTAATTGCATCACTTGATATTTATAAACAAATACCATCCCCTTTTTAAAAATACTTTTACCCGGTCCTCATTTTGTTATTAAAAAGCATCGTTCGAAAAACTTATGCACCGAATTTTTTAGAATGCTTAAGGTGCATTCTGATGTAAAAATATTTAGATTCGAACTTTTAATTTTTTTTTTGTGCCTAGTAATTTTGGCCTATATTAGCGAAAACTATCAAGTTTTTTTCAGTGATCTCGTTTTTCTGAAGTTTAATAAAGATTTGCCTCAAATTTCTATTTAGTATTAAGTCTTATTTTAAGTGGTCTCTATTTTAAAGTTTGAGAAATGAACCTGAAAGCATAGATATTTAAAAATAAACCAGTGAGAAATGAGTAAAAACAACTTTAGCAGTTTCGAGAACTGCCTAGCTGTGTAGTATTTTTTGTGTAATACTTTAATTACAGAAAACATTAAAATAAAGTAGAACAATTATAATTTAGTACAATAACTAAAAGTTTATCTCATCACTTTAAAATAACGAAATGTATATATAGTGCATGAATAATTGGTACTTTAATTTTTAAAGACTCCAGTTTTTATTTTGAAGAAAAGTGAATTAAATACAAAACTTTCGACATCGTAATTGCAAAAACTCTATTTAATTTATGAATGTGTTTTGCGCTAGTTCAATCTGTTTTACACAACTTTTGGTCTTCAAGCTAAAAAATTCAAAACTGCATGTGCAGGTATTTCTTTATTAAAGAAAATACAGGAATTATTAGACAACTTTAATAACCTCTCGAAACACAGCGTTCAATATATTTTACAAACTTTTGATGCAATTTTATTATTTGTTATCCTTTTATGATTTAAGTATCTGTAATTTAGTTTTTTAAAAGTAACGATGCTATTTCTTAATGATATTATTTGTTTCAGGTAACAGGGTAATGATTTCTGTGGAAATTCCAATTTAACTGGAGATGCGACTACAATAAGGATGACAAAAACTATGTAAGAAGAAATTTAACTGGAGATGAGACTACAATAATAAAGGAAACGTTTGCTGGAGCTGTGAAAGTACATAAAGAAAACAAAGATAAGATTTTTTTTCTCCTTACCTTATATTGCTTTAACCTATATTCTTTTATCTTAAGCTATTTTTGCCAGTTTGTAAAATTAGATTTGTTAATATAATACTTGAAGATCTTCAAATGCTTAATTCTATAATGTGTCTAAATTTAAGGTTATTTCAATCAACGATAAATTGTTGGTCGTAAAAGAAATATTGAAATAAGAAAGTGAGTCAGTGATTAGAGTGAAAATGATGTATTTTTTCTTGGTTTGATTTTATTTTTTTGAAATCATAGAGGTTTGAATTCCTTTTTAACATCTTTAGACCAAACACACAGTGTACCAAATATTTAAAGCTTGATTGCATTTTTCTTAAATCTTAATCTCTTGTAAAATAACCTTTTCTTATACTCTAAATGCAATGCCACTGTATTATAACGCAAATTTTAGGATAGTCTCCTTAGTTTAGGAAAATAATGTATTTAAATTTGACTCAATTGCATGAATTGAATTTAAAAATTCATTTATTTGAGACTTGTAAGTTATTAAAAAATTTGGGGACATATTTTGAAATTTTTTCCTTCATACGGAATTTTCAAAACGTCCCAAATTATTTTTAAAAATCTAAAATTTTACAAAACTGATTAATCATAGATGTATACTATTTTAAAGTAAACAGATAAATGTATAGTTTAATTTTAATATTTAGATTGACTAACTATTCTGCTCAAATATTAGATTTCCAAAGATTCAGTCAGTTTACGACTAATTAAGAGACCTCAAATACCTCTTTTATTATTACCACGTTTATTTTAACTTGTCTTCGTGTATGTCTGTTCTGGTGTAATTTTGTAATCGATTTTAAACTAATTTTCCTGCTAGCTACGAACTTCAAATTTGGCACATAGTTCAGAATTAGATGACAATGCATTTAAATGAAGAGAAAGAAGACATACAAAGTAAAATAAAATTATCGCGAAAATATGAATTTTTCTTTAGTCTTTTGTTGTCGATTCGATTATTTCAAATTAGTGTCACATGTCAGTCAAAAAGTTTTGTGCACAGTGAGTGAAAAAATTGAGATTTTGGAAGTGAGTACAAAAAAAATCAATAAAAATATTTTTAAAAATTACGTTTTTTTTAGTGAAGAATAATAATTAAAATATAAAAAATTTGAAAAACGAAAAATGTGGGGCGCGTGAAATACATAACAGTACATATACACATTTTCTTACTCATACACATGCACAGCTACATACACATCCACAATCAGTTACAATTACAGATATACATACACATATGCTCATGAGCAGTCATACACACTAATATAATATTACTGGTATGTATTTCATGAGCCCCACGTTTTTCGTTTTTCAAATTTTTATTTTTTAATTATTATTCTCCACTAAAAAAACGTAATTTTTAAATATTTTTTATTTTGATTTTTTTTTTTATTTTAAATCAGACATGACATTTTCCCTTCAGTCTGCTTGAAAAAACGTAAATTTGAAACTCCAATTTTTCAAAATTAGTATTTAAAGTGTGTGTATATTGTAGTTCGTAATGCTCGAAATATTGAAATATCTAAAAAAGAAACTCTAAAAATTATCGATTTATCAAGTTTCACCTTTATTTAATTTAGGAGTTAATCTATATTTTTATTCGCAGTAAATTTAAATTTGAAGCAATACAAGAGGTAGAGGTGAAAGTTTTTTAATTTTCAAAATTCTCTTTACCTAGCCTATAAACATTTATGAATTTAAATTCCAATCTATTCAGTTGCATTATCTGATTAATTATTGTCTATCATTAATACTGTGTCACTTTTGTGTCTAAAATATTTTTGTCGAATGACTAAGCATTAATTTAAATTTGTCCCATTTTCAAGAACTGCCAGTCAGAGTTCAGGTTTTTTTCAATTAGGCATAAAATATTAGAAGTTTTGATTTGGAGAAATAAGTTCAATTTTCTTCATCAATTTGATGTATAAAACTTGATGTTGATGTACAGATTGATTCTTTCAATAGCTTATAGTATTCGAAAAACAATGAATTGTAAAAAAAAAAATTTTAAAACGCTTGACTTAATGAATCACTAACGTTATACTCAGTTCAAACTTTGCAGATTGCTTAGCCTGTAAATGTTTAAATTTCTTTAAGGTTTCTGACAAATAATTAAATGTGTAAAATATGGAATGTGATTCAACACTTGGAAACTAATTTAAGTTTATGTGTGACTGAATTTTATTTTATATCTCAATGTGATATTAAAATATTTTGACGAACATATAACATTTATGTATTTCATGACATTAAATATTTGCAAAATGATGACAAATTTAATGCTTGACGTGTGGTTAGTAGATGTGGCTGTAGATAAAACATTGTTTTGAATTTTCTTTTTAAATTACTTAAGCTTTAAAAATCTCTTAAGTTGCATAAAATTTAATAAAAGTGTTAGCAAAAATCTCTTTGTATTACTTACAAAATTTAGTTTTTGACAAGAGTTTTGTACGGTAAAAACCAGTATTTTCATCCTGTCTTACAACGTTTGTATGAAATCTTCTAAACAATGGCACAAAAATATTTTCAATTTGAGTCATGGTAGCTCAGAGGATAGAGCATTTGTATTTGAATGAGGTGAACTGGATTCGAATCCCGTCGATGACTGGTCGATACGAATTCTGCATCCAGCCCACACAGACCACAGTGCTGTGCCTTCTTAGGGGTTACCGCCATTGACTTCAAAATATTATTGAAGGTTTCTCAAATTAATTTAAGTCTGTGTCATCTCATGAGGCAGAAAGGCCACTTGTGTTGGCGTCATGAAGACAGAATAGATGGATAAAATTTAGCATCAATAAAAATGATCTCTATTGTTATAATTATGTGTAAAAACAAATTTTCCAATTATGAAGAATAGAACTATTTTAAAGTTTTTTTTTTGTTTACGCTGCCATTTAATATATCATAAAAATTGGTTAGCTTTAAAATATGAGAAGGTTTGGCTTGTTTGTGTGAGGTACTTAGTTTCTTCTAAAATAAATTTTTTTCTAATTTTAAACTCTGGAAGTGAATCATTGATAGCATTGTCTTTAGTGCACTCTGACTGAAAGGTTGTATATATTGTTCAGAGATGGTCAAATAGTGCTCTAAATGAGAGATAGAAATAGAGGTGGTAGCTACATCTTTTCTGGAAGTTACTTTTTAGTGTTATTGAGTAATAAATACTTTACACAAAGTAGTGCATTAGAGCGTTTTTGGTGTAATGCAGCACAGTATGGTGTTTCACTGCACCACTTATCTGTAAAATAGTTGCAATCATTGTTGGTGTTGCAATACATAAAAATTTTTAGTGTATTGAACATTTAAATTAACCCTTTTCCTTACATAAATTAAGTGAACAATATTTTTGTTTTCAGAGTTGCTGCTAGAAATTACCGCCACCACGGAACGGTCCTTCATCGCCAACTACAGTTATTCTGCTACACCATATGTCTCAATTGAAAC
Organism: Parasteatoda tepidariorum; assembly: GCF_982258835.1. Taxonomy (NCBI): domain Eukaryota; kingdom Metazoa; phylum Arthropoda; class Arachnida; order Araneae; family Theridiidae; genus Parasteatoda; species Parasteatoda tepidariorum. The sequence goes on from NC_141761.1 coordinate 1,259,708, forward strand.
TTCTCCAATCAGGTTTTCAGTGTTTTTTATTGACTGCTTTTCTTATCTTCCATGCTTTTCACAAATTTGATTGTTGTAAGAATTCAATTTCTGATACGGATATTTTAGAAACTAATTTCCATTTTCTTTTTGAAATCTAAATTAAATTTTGAAAACTTAAGCTAAAAAAATATTCAGTTAAGAAAATTTTCATTTTGGCTTTAATATTTCAGCAGCTTTTGCCATAATATAACTTTCAGAAAAATTATCTCTAAAGATTTTTTTTATATCCACTTTTCAAATTTATCAAAATTACGAACAAATGAACACGGTTTTATGGACGTTTCTGTTAACTGACAATCTTAAGAAATCAGTTTCATCTTCAGGCACACAGTATCCTCAACAGTAAAATATTCACGCTTTGTAATTCAATTTCATAACTTTATATTTATAAACAAATACCACCCCTTTTTTAAAAAATACTTTTACCTAGACCTCATTCTCTTAATAAAACACATTATTCGTAAAACCTATGCACCGAATTTTTTAAAATGCCTAAGATGCGTTCTGATGTAAAAATATTTAGATTCGAACTTATTAATTTATTTTTTCTTTTGGGGTCAAGTAATTTTGGCCTATATTAGCGAAAACAATTTTTCTCAGTGTTCTCGTTTTTCTGAAGTTTAATAAAGATTTGCCTCAAATTTCTATTTAGTTTTCAGTTTTATTTTAGGTTGTCTCTATTTTAAAGTATAAGAAATGAAACTGAAAGCATAGATATTTAAAAATAAACCAGTGAGAAATGAGTAAAAACAACTTTAGCAGTTTCGAGAACTGCCTAGCAGTGTAATATATTTTTTGTCTAATGCTTAAATTACAGAAAACATTAAAATAAAGTAGAACAATTATAATTTAGTACAATGACTTGGACTAAAAAATTATCTAAGCATTTTAAAATTACGAAATTTATGTATAGTGCATAAATAGTTGATACAATTACATTTTTCGAACTCTAGTTTTTATTTTGAAGTAAATTAAATACAAAACTTTCAAATTTAACATCGTAATCGTAAAAACTTTAATTACATAATTTATGAATGTGTTTTGCGCTAGTTTAATCTTTCTTGCACAACATTTGGCTTTCAAGTTAAAAATTCAAAACTGCATGTGCAAAAGTTTCCACGTTTGTTTGGTTTTGCCTTCATCAAATTGTTGTACTACTTTGTTGCAAATAGTAAATGCAATACATCATAAGGAGCCAAACGAGTCGTCAGACCAAAAGGATTCTAGTTTTGCCGCAAAAAGAATAAATGCACTGAAATTGTGAGGAATAAAATCATTTCAAAATACTCTATTTACATGTGTTACGAATTCATAGTTCAGAATTATCTACAGATTGAAATTAAATAATATATTATACGAATCTAGGATTTAAAGCTAAATATTAGACAGATGAAGCAGGAGGGAGTTAATTAAATAAACATGTTTACTGTTCTACATACTGCAACTTGAAATTAAAATGGCTATATATGTACATTAAAATTAATATACTTTATAAACTTGACGTCAAACATAAAATTTGAATAAAAATATAAATTGCTTTTAGATTAATCGGGATACATAATTTAAAACAATTTTAGAAATTGCGCTTTAAAAGCAGAAAATGTCTAAGTTTCTTAAATTTTTACAAATTTCGTGCAATTTTTTATTAAAGTACTCAAGTGCTATTTTATGTTTTTAAAGATAAATGAAATTTAAATTTTAAGCTTGACAAATTTTGATAATTTTTAGAAAGTTAAATGTCTTATTTCTGCTGCTGCAGTAACAAATAACTCCTAATATACTAATCGCTTAACTTACTTTAACATTACCCTAACACTAACTTGCTGCTTCAGTAGTGAAATAAGATCTTTAGATTTGTTTAGAACATTATCATGCAGAAATAAATGAATTAGAATTTTCAGAATAAGAGCCGTATTTAGTTAGTTTTCTAGAAATTTTGAGATTTAATAATCACTTTTGTATAAATTTCAACAATTACAATACATCAGGCTTACTAAAAGTATGTAGAACAGTCTGTTTATTTTAACGAATACATTATCATGAATTCTTTCAAATACTTAACAGTTTAAAGTTACAAAATCTAAACTTTTTTTCGAGACGGTAAATTTTTAATAAAACAAGTAGTTTTCTACAAAGAAACAAATATTTAATATCTTACGAAATAATTCATTACTTTATTGTGAAAGTTCCGTGTTGTACCGTTCTTCGGTACTTTCAGACTTCATTTTTGCGGTTCGAGAAGTTTATTATAAATAAATAGTAAAAATATTTCAAGAAGTTTCTTAAGTTAGTTTTACGCTGGAAATAAAGTTAAAAGATCGAACTGTATTCGTAGAACCAAGTCTTATCTTTTAGTCCTATCAACTTTAAAAAATTTAACTATTTTAAGAGATAGTCAAAACAAATTGTAAAGAAAATATCTACAAACACAAGCAATTATCCACAATATCACATAGTAGTTTACGAAGACAGTGTACATTCTCTTAACTCACTCCCCCCATTCCATACAAGGTAATGCACGCCAGGTTTTGCTGTATTCGATGATGCAATCCATTAGAAATTACAACATAATTAGTAATCAAAGAATTAATACTTTTGCAGGTGTCCCTTAATTTAAAAAAAAGAAGAAAAATTAGTGTCCTTTCCTAAGCGGAAAAAAGGTGTAAATTCCTAAAAAGACAAAGTGTTAATGACTTCTAAAATGGTTCTACGGAAGCAAAATATTTAAGAGACTGAATAAATTAATTAGCATAGTAAGCAATTTAAGGTAGAATAAAAGATCTGCTTTTATGAAATCACACTGATAAACAAGCAATTATATTTAAGGCAAAACACCAGATTTGAAGGCTGAAGCAGACCAGTCAATTAGCTGTCAGGGTAGTTAGCCAAAAGTTATATGCTATCAATTTTATCTCTCTACCCTTTATTTGAGGTTTTTCGAATCTCCCTTGTTGACAGCTTGCAAGCTTTCGATATTATGAGTTGGTTATCAGTTAAAGAAAATAATGTAAATTTGGTATCTGAAATTTAATCTACTTTTAGACATTTCTAATTTGAGCTAATAAATCAGTTTACAACTTCTGATGAGGCTATATTTAGGAAATATCTGCTCTTTTCTGTTCCTGGTTTGTAGTAGCTCAGCTACAGCAAGAGATCAATTAACGGATAGGATTTTATGTACGTAGGTCATAGTACTAAGTATCGAAATTTTTTATGGGTCTATTATAGCAAACTACACTCGCCCTCTGGTAGTTTTTTTTTTTTTTTTGCTATGTGCGATGCATTCGTAGGCGTTTATAATTTGTAGGATATATTTTTAAATGAATTTATAATTAAGGATCTAAGGACGAACCAATGCAAACGATATCGTTATCTCCGTTTAGGAGCTGGATTTAAAGATCAGGAGTGTGTTTAGAAGAAATTTGGGTCCGTTAACGAATCAATTAACAAATTTGTTTCTTCATTATTGTTTTGTTAATTGAATAAGCCATTCCCGAAAAAGCAAAGACTGTTCGTAACGAACTAAGTTTCCCTTATTAGTTTAAATTCCAAATATAGTATTCTAAGAAAATATTTCTGTTCACATTCTTATTAAATGATATTTCTTGTAAATAAATAATTGATCAATTTATATTTATTCATCAAATTAATTAAATATTATGTAAATAAAAATTTCAGGCAATTTTTCGAATAAAATTTTATAAATTTAAGAATTTAAGTTTACTTAATGCGTAACACAAAGTGATACATAACTAGGTTGCGTTATTTAAAATATGTCAATTGAAAATATAAATGTGAGTGATTTTTGTTTCCATTATTCGTTCGAAATGAATATTCTGCGTTGAGCAGTATTGTCTAAATACCAAATATTTGTAGGTCTCTAATTTAGTAGCAACAATTGTTGAGCATAATCGTGTATCTACAATTTAAAAACTTCTTAAAGGTTTTCTGCAGTTTTTGCAATTACGGTACCCTATTTGCACAAATTCACAAAAGCAGGATCCTGGTTGAATGAATGTGACTTAAAGCTTATGAGTAGTTTTTTCACAATTTTACAAAAACAGGACCTTTCACAAAATCTCGGTACAAACCCCAGAAGATTCTGGTTCGCTTTAAGGAAAATAATTTAGTCTAAATTATAAACACAAATATTTGAGGTAAACTCAGTTTTTTTTTTTTTTTTTTAAGGTGCTCGGCACTTTTCTACCGTTTAATTTTCTATCACTTAAATTCTACCCTGTCTGTTGCGTAAATCTGTGTGCCTGATGTGTTCAGTTGCTGTACTGCTTGAGTAGGCGGGCAATGTTGTTTTGATTTTAATAAAGGTACGAGTTATAATTTAGTTTGTAAAATACAATAAATTGATTGCAATTTTAATGATAAGAAAATTCCAAAGTAAAATGTTTAAGAAGGACTCACGCAAACTTCTAGTTTTTTACTCAATCAGTTTTTATCCACTGATGGTTCTGCACGTAAGGTCTTATTTTAACCAGCATTCTTCTCCTCTTAGCAAAGACCAGTTTTTCCATGTAGTTAGGAAAACAGTGAATAAGGGAGTAACATTCTCTCAACTTTGCCAAACAGAAGTCAAATTTTCGAAAAATAGCTTAATTGCAGAGCGTTTTAATCAGACTGTATAGACCTTGGGAAGAATCTTTTGGGGGCGAAAGTAACATCTCACGCGCTCATAACGTTAGAACTTTTTGATAGCAGGGAATAGTGTACAGGTATTCATCGATTTAGTCTGCAATCTCAATTTGATATATTCTAAAAGAGTTAACTAGATTCTCTGCACAATAAACTGCGGAATTCAGGGTCGATTTGATACTAAACTTATGGAGATACATAGATTTCTAAACAGTGAACTTGATTACTATTCTTCGAAAACTTTCTTTTCAATTCGACGACTTCTATACCATATAAGTACAGATGTGCTAGACTAAAATTTCAAAATCTCTTAAGTGTGGAATTTGAATGGGTAGCGGTAGACTGCCGTTCTGCCCCTTCTTCGAGCTCTACACTTGTTCAGCTGTTTCGAGAATTTTAGATTCTTTCGTGTGCATTGCCGTAAATGAAATATACCAAAAGTAAAGGATGGGGTAGGCTTACAAACTGTGTGAACCTGGACTTAGACACTGGTCGTATGTGCGTAAGCCGAAGAAGCTCGGTTCTTACTGTTGACCAACATACATAAGTTCCTATTTGTTAAATTAGGTACTGTATGCTAGCAATAGAATACTTTTGCAATAATTAAATTTTAAACTGTTGGTGAATAAAGGTTCTTTGGATCGCAAGATTTGAGCCATGAGAAATTTAAAATGAAATTCGAGCCAGCGAGTTAAAATAACTTAAAATTTAAAACTTGAAAGTTCATTGTGCTTATAAATCTATGATTAAATGCTAAAATGTTTCAAACTTGCAGAAGAGGAGTCGTGATTCCCCGGGGCGTTATAGAGCGTTCGCCTACCATTGAGGTGCTGCGGGTTCGAATCCCAGCCACAGCTGGTCGATACGAATTCCACTTTCGTCTTGCACTGACCACAGTTCTGACGTGTAATATCCTCAGTGGTAAACGGATCATAGGTTAGTCCTCTTGCCGTAACACTAACCGTTAGATGTTCTCGTGGTCTTCCTCTCAGTTTAACGCAAATGCTGATTGGTTTCGTCAAAAAGTCGTCCACGAAGGCTAATTTTTCCCAATACTTGATTCAGGAGTTCCTTCAGGATTGAGTTCAACATTATAAGGCTATGCAGTTGAACATTAGTAATCGTAAGCCCAAAAATTAGGTCTGCTGTTCAACGATGGTTAAAATATTAAAAAAAAGATATAAAAGTGAGATTGCTAATAGTAATTGATGTCCATAAATATTTCAAATTGAGTTTATTTGGAATAGTACTAATTTACGCTAATTAATTTTTAAGAAATTCTAGGTACTGCTAAACAAATATTTAAAAGTTTTATGCTGAACTAGTGTAAAGCTATCCCACTTGCTCGATTTCTGAAAGTCTTTATAAAAATAATAGTGAAATTTTCGTAAATTTTGGAACTTTTGCAAAGTTTCAGTGGATTTAAGCAACTCGTACTTTTATTAATCTACTAAAAACAAATTTTATTACTTACCGAAAGGAGTTGAATTGCTTAGAAATAGCATTTAATAGTTTTCATTAAATTCTAAGTTTTTAAATTAACTATGAAATATGTCTACCTTAATAAATTATATTTTATTTGCGTCAAATTTATATTTTTGGACCAGCATATTTTTAGTATTAGTTTTGGAAACCCTAAAAGAAGAATTTTATAACTTGCATTAACTTGTACATTTTAGTTGTACTATTTTAAGTAGAATGCGCAACTCTAGCGGAATTGCTGAAACGTTAGTTTTTTCCTAAATATCAGTTAAATTAACATCAACTGTATATTAGTGGCGTTTTCTGCCGTTTTTTAGATTTCATGTATAATCCGTATTTAATAGAAGTGTAATACTATCAAATATGAGTACTTGAAAAGATTCATTAATTTTCATATTTTTCATAATGTGTATGCTGTTTATGTATGTCGTTGAAAACTGCTATATTAGGAAAGATATATTGTATTAATTTTTATTTTAAACTCTTTCATTAGTAAGGCTCATTTACCACTAAATTATACATATGAAAGAACATTATTAGTGCAAAAACCCTGTCTTTAACTCTTAAACTACAAATAGAAAACAAACTTTAATATTGAGCTCTACTATTCCAGTTAATTATTTGCTACTATAAAATTAATCCAAATCAGTTAAGCATATAATATTTAAAAGTTATTATTGAATAAAAATGCCAGAGTTTAAATAATTAGAACATTTTTACATTTTGATAGCTAAGTTTATGACAGTTGACTTAATTTTAAAGTTTAACATTCAAATCGCAGAATTTCTTACCGATACGACGAACACCAGGTTAGATCTGATATAGAGTATAAGCTTAGATTGCCGAATATTTGATTTAATAACGCATAAAAATGATTCACTGTAAGCTTTTTTAAATTGCAAATGTAGATGGGTTAAGTTTTTTTTTTTTAACTTTAAATACATTACTACTTTTGGGCTTAAAACTGAATCGATCGTTTTGAAAAGGGGATCCCCTTCACTTTGGATCCAATGAAGAAATCCCCTTTTCAAAATGCCAAGTTCAGCTTTAACTCTACAAGTTATTTCAAAATTTAAGTTTTTAAACAAATAAAATCTGAACTATAATTTAAACTTAAAATAAACTTAACTTTCATAGAATAAACTTAACTTTCCTTGCCCACTACAATATTTTAAAAGGTTCTGGAGTTTTGATTTTTTATTAAAGTGCAGTAGAGCTCTACATTAAACGAAAAAAACTGTTTAACAAAGTTTATAAAGTTTAGTTTAAGTATCAGATGATTTAAGACCTAAAATATTTATCACCTGATTTTTCTTTTCTTAAAGTTGAAATGTTATAATGACGAAAATTTAGATCATGATTTTGTTTACGGAATTTTTTCGCGAAGCAAATTAGTAGCAAATGTTTATAATGCATAATTGTTATACTCTAGTGTTCGAAACTTTTTGCTATAATTGAAAGAAATTGTGCTATGTTATCTATACTATGTTCAATAAATGTATTTTGGTTATTGAAATCTTGCGTTAGAACAATTTTTCTTAGATTTTTAAATTTGTCGTATTATATTCTAACTGGTCTATGTATTTATACTTAGTATAAATAAAACTGTTTTGGTTATGAATTTTCGATTTTTGTCTTTATTTTTAGATTAAGGAGTTTTTGTACTTAACACTCTCGCTAAAAATAGTTTTTTGAGGTTTCAGTAAAAATCTGCTTTCACATGAAAATAGTTTGCGAAAATTTGAAATGTAATATATTGGGAAACTCTGGATGTTGGTTTGCAAAAATTTGACAACTTTAATAATGAAATATAAAGGAATAAAAGAAATTCTGGATCTGAGACTTCAAAACATTTTTTGTTCTAAATCATTTAAGCCTATCTGTTCGGTTCTAAACTGTCTCAAAGTTTAGATTCTCTTAAATGAACTTTTCTGATTCGGTCAAAATTACTGTAAGTTTTTTTTTTTTTTGAAAAAGAAAAAGTATATTTGTATAATTAACAGTAAAAGTTTTTGTTCCTCACCTTCAGCTAAATTGTTAAGTGAATTTTTCCGTGATATAAATTTCTAAACTGTTTCTTTATGAGTTTTTAAAAATTTTCAATTTGTTTCAATAGAAAAAAAAACTTAACTTGTACTGTAAGTCGATCATCTTTTTTTTTAGTCTAAAGAGGAAAATTGACAAATTAAACTGAAAATAAAGTTTTAACTTTAAATAAAAAACCTTCATAAAGTATTTTTTGTGCTGTTTTAAGTTCGTCTGCTTAAGCAAATATTTGGTAAGTAATATTGTAAAACTCAAACAAAATTTGTCTCCTAACTTTAAATAACTTAACTATCGTCTAAAAGCGAACTTTTAAATAAGACATAATAAGAAATTTTAAAAAAGCGAGATTTTTGTAGTTCGTTGTTTGAGTAAAATCTCTTAGTCCGTCATTATTGAACTTTAATTACCTAGGCTTAAATTATTTTTGAATTTTGTAAAAATTAAAGTCTGCATCGATTTTATTTTCTAAAGTTATTTTTTTTTTACGTTCAAAATGTTAAAGGATTTTGCTTCTTGCCATGCAAATTTCTGCTGCCCTCTATAATTCAACACTTAGAACAACAAACTGCTTTGCAACTCATTGCAATAGTGCTGTAGTCGCTTCTTTTTGTAGTTTAGTAAGCAGTGATGCCTGGAAACTACTTTGAAGGTTAATTTAGAAAATAACTGTGGTTCTAATTAAAATAATTTTTTGATGGGTATAAATTTTCACGGATCTGTCCATGAATGCGTTGAAAATGACCCTGTGGCTGAGCGTTAATGTAAATTTCGTATTTAAAATCACTTGTAACTAATATTTAAACTAGCTATTACGAAAAGTAGATGATCACTTTGTTCACACTTTCAAATGTGAAACATTGTTATTTCAAAGGAAAGGAATTTCTCTTTGAAATAAGAGTGCATAAAAACAATCAAAAAAGTGTTTGATAATTTCTTAAATTAAATACTCGCTGTTGAGAAAGGCATAAAGAATGTTAAATGAACATTGTTTTGGAGTGGTAAACATGAATAAATTTCACTTAATGTAAGCCTTATTCAAAACCATCTCCACTTCGGTCCTGTTCTTAAAGTAGTTTGTAGTCACTGCATTTTAAAAAAAACTACAGTTGTCTTAGTCATTTGTAGCAAAGTAGTTTTAATTCTAGAAAACTACAAAAAATAATGCAGTTTTTCAGATCATGTGTTTGTAATTGCAAATATTTTATTGTTCACACTAACGTAGGGTTTCAAGTTATGGAGTAACTACAATGAATAAACATCAAATTCGCTAGTATTAACACACTCTATTCCATCTTGGGGGTACATTTTGACAGATGAGAGTAGGCGATTCCCCCCACATTGTTGACCTGCAGACGTGATATGATGGTACAGGCTGACATTGAAAGAGTTGACTTTACTATTTTTGTCTTGTTGCTTCTCATTTACACACAACGGAATCTCGACAGCTAATAGTATCACTGGAGGAACCACACACACAACCGAGATCCTGTCACTAAACATACCGGTGAAAAGACCGTTAAAGAACTTTTGCATCAAAAATGAGCTTATCATAGTTTTTGCACATTTACATTCATGACTATTTCTAACAATTACATACAGTTAATATTCTATTTTTGTATTTTGTTTGTTTCGAATAATACGTGTCGTATACCTATTTCTACCACAATAGGTCATTGGACCGGGAGAACAATTTATTGTTTCAGAAGGTGATCGGAGCAGAAATGATGCGTGTTCAACGTATTGCAATCGATGAGTTGCACGTTTCTGCAAACACTGTTGCGTAGTGAGTTCAATCAGAATAACTGTGAATTCAAATTTCAAGAAAGTAGGGGAGAGTGGGGTCAATTGTAACATTTTTTACTTAACTATTTTTAACTGACAAAAATTCCAATATATTACTAGTATTAATTGACAGACGAGTAAAGTAGACTGTCCTCTACTAGAAAAAAAAAAATAAATACCTTATTTTAAACGTTATTATATTAGTTTTTGACAATTTTTGACAGTCGCGCACTTGTTACAATTGTCCCCACTTACGGGGTCAATTGTAACAGTTCATAAATTCAACTAAAACATAGTTAATTATACATATTATCATAGCTGTGATATATTTCTTTATTGATCAAAATGTAGTGATATTTTAGGAGTAAAAATAATAATGAGCAGAGACCTAAAGGGCTTAACTTTTAACTTTAAGGGGTTAAAAATTTTAATTTATGCTGTGAAAGGTGAGAAATAAAATAATGCAACATGCAAGATAATATAAATGATATAGAAAACTATTCGTCGTGGTTCTTAAAGAGTTAAATAATGGTTTGTAAACATAAGAAATGAGACTTAAGGGTTTAAACAATTGCTACATAAGAAATTAAATAGGGATTTTTTATTTTTAAATTAGTCACGTGTGAGAGATTGAACAAATGAAAATATAAGAGGTTTATTAGTTATTTTTTAGTTTCAAACAAATGAGGCTTAAGGGGTTAAAAGTGTAATACATGAGGAGTTAAATATTGATGTTTAGGGTTAGAACAATGATTTTTAAGGGTGTAAACAGGTCGATATGTGAAGGATTAAATGGTGATTTTTAAGGTTTAAAAATGAGACCTAAAGGGTTAAAAAAGTGAAAAATTTTAAATTTTTTCACTTTTTCAACTTTTTTTTTCAATTTTTGTTTTCAATTTTTTCGAAATCTGGAACTCTACATATATTTTATCTGCTGTAATAAATTCCGTTTTTTCCTGTCTATTTAATTACTACTTATGATTACTTACTACTATGATTACTACTTATGATTACTATTACTATGATTATGTCTACTTATGATTAAAAAATAAAATAAAAATCATAAAAACTACATATAAATAGAAACAAAAGTAAATAATTTATTTACCTTTAATCTCACTATAAAATGAATCCTTATTCACATGTATCGTGTATAAAACTCCAAATACGAAGATTCTATAGTATTTGAGATAGGCGCAGACGAAAATTTACAAAATAAAAATAACGGTTTAATTTTAAAATACTAAGTATTTTAACACAGCAGACGATTTTTTACTGATTTACTTTAACTTGTTCGCAGAGTAAATTTTAAACAGAAGAGAAAATGAAGTTGACGATAATAAATGAACTAATGAAAGTAAATAAACAGAGCAGTCCAGATACATCGTTGTCAAGGAGACCACGTAATCAGAGTTCGTCCACAATATGTATGTGCACATTGATAGGAAACATTAAACTGGTGCTAACGCCGCTAATATTTATATACCGCATAAAAATAAATCGCACAAAACCAATGGCACAAAAATAAAATAGCATAAAAAAGGACCGCACAAAAACAGGTTTCACTGTTTTTATACATTAAAAAATAAGTTTTTTTTATTCTTTATTTAAAAAGTAAACAATCATGAAGGTGAACTTGCTGCTGAATATTATGTTTTAAATGACATAATTTATTCATTTATTTATTATTATCATTTATTTATTTATTATTATTATGATCATTTATTTATTTATTATTATTTTACATAATTTATTTATAATATTATGTAAAAAAACACAAAATTTTCAGTCAGTTTTATCTTAAACCACAGCGAAATTATGAATTTTATTTTCAGCTGTTACATTCGTCCCTTTACTTATTGTTACAATTGTCCCCAAGACGCCATTTCAGCTTCATCTGTTAAAAACAATGCTAGTTAATTAACAAAGCCAATCTTTTTTTCTTTTGAAATGTTAATTAAGATGTCCACTTACATATTCGGTTAATAATTTTTATTTGCTTAAACGAAATTACTTTGTTTTAATATAATACTCTAATACCAAAAAAAAGTACTTACGTAGCGTGAAAATATCTTTTGTCGTGTAACTCTTTCAAAAGTACATAAAAATGGTTGCCAGCAGGGGTGTACATGTAGATTTATTAAATACACCTTGTGCACCACCTAGGAAACAAATCTAGAACCCGACACTCGAAATTTTTGCTCTGTTACAATCGTACCCTGTTACAATTGACCCCACTCTCCCCTACTTAAAATTTTTGTTTGCCATTTTTGTGTCAGAAAAAGTGACAAAAACTAAGTGTTCTGGTCAATAGCTTATATTTTATGTTGATAGCTTTACTTCATTTCTAACTCACTGTTAGTTTTTACCCAGAAAAATCTCGAAACAATCAAGACAGCACAAGCTCTTTGAAGAAATAATGCTCATTAGGAGAATAATTACAAGAATTATAATTCTTATATTTATAAAAATAATTATAAAAATAATTTTAAGAATTATAGAAATAAGAAAAAATATGTTTGCGGAAAATGTACAATGGAAACATCCTGTGCATGTAAAAAATGCGTAAATTCTTCTTCATTTGTGTGTTGTAATACATAAAAATTGGCACTATGCAATTTTGTTTAAAATAAAGTTTTTAGTTTATTTCCTTCCTAACATCCCTATTTCATACATTCAATCCAGAAATATCAAGTCCGGCTAGGGTAGTGATAGGTTATATACTAAGCGTTGGTATGTGTTAAGGATCGACTTTTGATGAATGAGAAAATAATTCCGTCTTCTGAAATCGTTGAGAAAGATGCTGAATAAAGTCGATAAACTCCAGAATGAGGAAGAATTCGTGTAATTCCAAAAACTGGAAGGAAGAAAAAAATGAATACAGATTAATTTATAAAGAAAATGGGTCTTTCAGAATATAGGAATATGGGGGATCAAAAAGAATACTGAAATTGTATAGAAGTGCCTCGAAACAAACATCCACATTTCTTTGTTGCAACCATTGTTATCATAAATACTGTGAATACCTTCGAAACCACTCCTTTAACTATACTTAGCGGAGGCATTTTTCTAGAGAATTCGTGTTTAAAATTTAAGTGAAATATTGAAAGAACTCAAAATTAATAAATTCATTTATAATCTTCATTCAGAATAATAAATGAACCCGTTTATTTTCTCTACGAATTTGGTATTGAAAACTCTAAACAATTGTGCGTTATTTGAAGTTTTTGCAACCCATGATTTGCAATGGTAACCTGCACGTAATGATGATTGCGCGTTTAACGGAGTCAATCCAGAAAGACAAATGCATTTGACCCATTGGTAACCAGTGATCCTAATTAGCAAGGTAGATCACAACTTTTCTGTTGATTTTTTTTTATTATTTCAAATATTTCATATTTATTGTAAAATTTTGTGACAGTGCAAATAAAAAAAATTTTTATGTTTAATAATCAGAATCTGTATGATTTTTCGAAGAAATATTTATTAACTAGGAGACTCCACCCCCTGCTCGCTATCGCTCTCCAACCCCCGAGAATTGCTACGCAATCCTATGTGGCTCACGCCGTGAACCATGGCTCGTTGCGCTCGCTCGCCAATGAACACAATGTTCTAGCACAAAGACATAATATATTATCATCAAAGACATATAGTATTTTATCATCAAAGACATAGTATTTTATCATCAAGGACATAGTATTTTATCATCAAAGACATAGTATTGTACTTATGTAGAAGAATTCTACCAATGTTCTTATTGGCTTTTAAAAAAGTAAATTAGCTATTTAGATTGTACATGGTGAAAAAATCAAAATATTAGCTAAATAAGAAACATATTAGCAAAATAGATTATCAAATATTGCTTCACTAATATTCTGCATTTCAAAGCGTGAAAATTCAATGCATAAATAAACGCGAAATATAAAAAAATTCAACTCCCAGTAGAAAAATATCAATTCAACAGCGGCCTTTTAAAGCATTCTCACTTCAATTAATTAATTCCTAATTGAGTTTAAATTAAATATTGTCATGTTTTTAGTGCATGAATCTGAATTGAACAACCTGATAATGCTCACTCTGGTTGTTTTAGCCATATGATGCTCACTACGTGCTCTTGCACGCCGAATCCAATCAATTAAAAATGAAAACTGTTGCCAGCGCGAGAAAAGAAATATCATCGGTTTTATTGATGCATACATACGTACGTATTAGCGTTTTTTATAATATAGATAGATTATTGAACAAACCAAAACTCATCTATTTTGTTAAAGGTTCCTAATTATGGACAATTTTATCCTGTACCTTCATTTTGAAGTACATGTAAAACCTAATGTTATTTTAATTATATATTTAACTGCATATCTTTAGGTTACATATTTATCTTAAATTACGAACTGATCTTAAAAAATTATTCTGTTGCAGAAATTATTTTAAACAATTCGATGTATTGTCTAAAATATTTATTATGCACTTCATACGGAATGAAACTATTACTCAATAAATAGTATCTCCGTATTTCTACATCGAGAGTTGCTATCACCAAAATGGTGGCGTGTCGCTACTTAAGAGGACACCATACCGTGGAAGAAATCTTTACTCACAAATTTTCCTTTAATAATAATCTAAAATGTAGAAACAGTGGAGTTCAGACAGAGTAAGCCATTCGAATACTGGAAAGAAAATTTTCTAATATACAAATGAAAATAACTTATGAGAAGATAACTAAGGGTGACGCAAAGCTCTCTTCTCATAATTTGTTTGCATTTTAATATTTTTAAGTATTTTTTTTTTCAGTAACAGAAACTTCATGACTTGCTCTAGGTAGGCCTGAACTTACATTTTCTTTCTTTTAAATTAGTGATGAAGGAGAATTCGAGAGAAAAATTTCCTTCCATGCTATGGCTTCCTCTTAATCTAGGTAATCCAGGGCTTTAGGTCCATCAAGTAAAAGACTGAGTAGATACAAGAGAAAGTAGGGTTGTGCCTGCTCGAGACCTCCCAATATTTTTTCAGGTATGGAACCCTAAACGATGGAACCTTTTTTGTGAAACCTTGTCTTCTATTTATCGAAATATATGACTCAAAAAAGCCATTTTCACAACGTATTCCAACCAATTAGATCTACAATTACGGAAATGAGTTGTCTTAAAACATCCTTTTGCGCATCTCCGAATTCTGTCATACATAATTTTGAATAAGATTTTCGATCAACTCTTGTTTTTTTTTCTCTTTATAGGGTTTTTGCATATACCAAACAGGAGCCTAGTGTGCCCCCTTACATGAATAAGCAGGGTTCAGCGGAACACATTTCGGAAGCTTGTTTAAAGGTCTGCCCTATATTATACAATAAAGTTAAAAAACGTTTATGACCAGGTGCAAATTCATTTCATTATAGGTTGTCTTATCTAGGTCGTTGTTGCTAGGTTGTTTATCTCTTATGTTGTATTTTGTTGAAAATTTAAATGAAATTTTAGAAGAATCCACATCTGAAACAAACTTGATACTGAAATAATAAGCGTGTTTTTAAAAAAAATGAACGTACTTCCGTCGTTATGGGGTAAAAGGGTCAGAAAATGCCCCACTGGGTACCCATTTTATCCCCCAGATTTTTCTATTGTTTTTTTTTTTCTCAAGGAAAATATTTAGAGACAATTCTTTGTATCAAAATATTCGGAGGCTTCGAAACCTACTCTGCATGGTGACACTAATGGAACATTTTTGCACTTATTTTATTCCTTTGTAATTGTAGCACTTTTCAGATCATTAGATACTGTGGTCTTAAACTGCAATTGAATTGTAAATTGTTTCTAATAGGGTAGAAATAAATCGTGAAAAAAACCAGCACTAAAGTAATTATTCGTTTTCTATTTTTTTTTATTACAATTTTGAGGGGTTTAAAATTACTCTGTAAGTTACTGAAGTTGAAACGAGTTGAATAAAAGCTTTGCATTTTCTCATGCCAAAGAATATCTATGGGTTGATTATCTCCACTATATGTTATCTTATTAGTCCGTTTTCTTCTTTTTTTTTTACAAACTCAAGTCCTACAGTGGGCTGATCGCTAAGACATGGTTCCCAGCTGATCACCGAAGTCAACCATCACTGTGCGGATGCGTCAGTGTGCGGGTGGATGACCACTTGGATCAGCCTGCGTAGGGACCGAGGGTGTGCTGTATAGGTCCTCGTTAAACTGTTCTACCGTAAAGTGCTCGACTTCGCGTGCTAGTCGTCGGGCTACCAAAGCGGGGGTGCCATCCCCTCTGCAGAGGATCAAAATTTTGATGGCATGTCTTCGGATCATCCTCGGGATGCTTCCCAGACCGTCGCCAATAGCCCATTGTGCAGCTCTAGTGCGACGTAAATGAACAACAACAACAGCAAACATTTAAGCACATATTTTTAAATTTGATGAAAATTTCTAATCTGAGTAAAACTCGCCAAAGGTTTGTTTATTTGTTATTCTTCAAAAACTTTGTGAGTGTTGATTTGAGATGTCAAATAACCTATATATATATATATATATATATATATATATATATATATATATATATATATATATATATATATATATATATATATATATATATATATATATATATATATATATATATATATATATATATATAGTCGGTTATGGTTAATACTAACCCGTCACTATTAATAATAACCAAAAATGTTTGGTCAATGATATTCTTTCGCAGTTGTTGGGGAGGGGATTTCTCCTATCGTGATCTGTAACGCCAACTACAATCGCCAAGGCGCTATATAGATTTTGATGCGAAGAAAATTTTAAAAAATGACCAATTGATGTTTTACCGGGGGAGTTTAAAATTTGTATCCCTTGAGTTCGTCTCCTTCTCTGGTGTTCTTTTTCTAGTTTCTTGCTGGTCGCTGCCCGGAAATTGCCAAAACTTGTCGACAGTTTTGAAACCAATCACGAAACGGAAATCTCTCCTCTTTATTTCTCACTTTGTCCAGAAAAAGTGGCTATTATTAATTTTGCCCTGTTATTACTAATAATAACCGGATTTATTAGTTTACCCACCAATTCGGTTTGTCATCCAACCAGCCCACTCTTCATTGTCCCTAAACAAGCGTTATTCCCTTATATACCGAGAGTCCCACTTAAATCCTCAGGCGCTTGTCACCCACTTAAAAGTCAACAAGAAACCTTAATCAGTGGTCAAAAACGACTACCGGTTGACCTGTCATCAAGAAATGACCTCTGACCCTTTTCACCCACCATTTCGGTTTACCACCCAGCCCCCGTCACCCATCATTTCGTTTTGTCAGCCACCTGCCGTTGTCACCCACCATTTCGGTTCATCACCTAGATATGGTGATTTGCGGACGCGATACGAACTCGCCAGCATGATGGATGATCCACAATAAAACAGTTGATTTGCTTAAAAATAAATTGCTCAAAGAAAGAGAGAGAAAAAATCCCATGAAGTAAATAAAGTCTCCCGGTTAATAAACAAAAAAAAAATTAAGAATAATGCTACCGAATAACCCCCTTGTTTTATGACCTACCATTTCGTTTTGTCAGCCACCTGCCGTTGTTCCCCATCATTTCGATTTATCACCCACCGCTTTGTTTTATGACAGACCATTTCGTTTTGTCAGCCACATGCCGTTGTCACCCACCATTTCGATTTATCACCCACAGTTTTGTTTTTTGACCCACCATTTCTTTTTGTCAGCCATCTGCCGTTGTCCCCCACAATTTCGTTCGATTACAAACCATTTCGTTTCATCACAAACCATTTCGTTTCATCACAAACCATTTCGTTTTGTCATCCACCATTGTCCCCCATCGTGCGTTATTCTATTATATACTGAATTTCAGAACGAATGACTGTTGACCTGTCCTCTAAAAACTGATCGACGGCCTTCGTCTTCCACCATTACGGTTGGAGAGCTAGTCACCCACCATTTTGGTTTATCACCCGCCATTGTCCCCCAACAAGCGTTATTCCTTTATATACCGCGTGTCCCACTTAAATGTCAGCAACTAGCCTTGATTAGTGGCCAAACACGACTGCCGGTTGACCCGTCCCCAAAAACGGACCTCCGGCACTTGTCAAAAACAATTTCGGTTCATCAACGACCAGGCCTTGTCACCCACCATTTCGTTCGATCGCCCACCAGACGTTGACGCGAACAATTTATATCTATCTCCCACCATTGTCCCCCATTTGCATTATTCTATTATATACTTCGTGTCCCACTTAAATTTTCTGGTTCTTGTCACCCACCATTTCTATTCATCACACACTAGCTGTTGTAACCAGCCATTGTCACCCATCGTATGTTTTTCGGTGTGTTATTATATTATACAACGAGTGTCAAACTTAAAAGGTAGCAAGAAATCTAATTACTGGCCTAAAACGACTGCCGGTTGACCTGTCCTCGAAAAATCAACCTCCTTCCTTTCTCACCCACTATATCATTCTATCACCCCCAGACTTTGTCACCCACTATTTTGTCCTATCACCCACCATTGTCCCTCACCGTGCGTTATTCCATTATATACGAAGTATCCCAACTATAACCTCAGACCCTTGTCACCCACAATTGTCACCCAGCGTGCGTTTTTCGGTGCGTTGTTTTATTACAGACTGAGAGTTGCACTTAAAAGTTGCCCCGCAGTGGACTGATTGTTAAGACATGGTTCCCAGCAGATCACCGAAGTCAACCATCACTGTGCGGGTGCGTCAGTGTGCGGGTGGGTGACCACTTGGATCAGTCTACGTAGTGACCGAGGGTGTGCGGTATAGGTCCTCGTTAAACTGTTCTACCGTAAAGTGCTCGACTTCGCGTGCAGGTCGTCGAGCTACCAAAGCTGGGGTGCCATCCCCTCTGCAGAGGATCAAAATTTGGATGGCATGTCTTCGGATTATCCTCGGGGATGCTTCCCAGACCAACGCCAATAGCACATTGTGCACCTTTAGTGCGACGTAAATGAACTACAACAACAACAATCACTTAAAAGTGAACAAGAAACCCTAATAAGGGCAGAAAAGAGTGTCGATTGTTCATTTCTCGAAAAACTGGCCTCCAGCTATTGTCACACACCATTTCGGTTGGCACTCTCGGCATTTCCGGTCACACACCATTTCGGTTCATCACCCACCAGCCATTGTCATTAACCATTGTCCCCCAACATGCTTTATTCCATTATATATACCGAGTGCCCCAACTAAAACCTCTGTCACCCACCATTGTCCCCCAGCATGTGTTTTTCTGTGCGTTATTCAATTATAGACTGAGTGTTCGCTTAAATTTAAAAGAAACCTTAATTAATATCCAAATACGACTACCGGTTTATCTGTCCAAAAAAAACGACCTCCTTCACTTGTCACCCACCATTTCGGCTTATCACTCACCAGCCCTTGTCACCCACCATTTTGTTCTATCAAGCACTAGCCGTTGTCTCTCACATTTTCACTCTGTCACCCACCATTTCCTTCTGTAACCAACCATTTTGTTCCATCACTCACATTTCGTTCCGTCACCCGCCATTGTCCAACAACTCACTTTATTCTATTATATACCGAGTGTCCCATTTAAGATCTCCGACTCTTGTCACCCACCATTTTCTCATCAACCCACCATTGTCTCCCAGGATGCGCTTTTCGGTGCTTTATTTTGTTATTGACTGAGTGCCCCACTTAAAACTTAACAAAAAATTTCAATTAGTTTCCAAAATGACTGCATGCTGACCTGTCCTCAAAAACTGACGTCCGGTCCTTGTCAACCACCTTTTTGGTTTATCACCGACCAGCACTTGTCACCCACCATTTCATTCTATCAGCCGCCAGACGTTGTCCCCCACCATTTAGCTCTACTGCCCACCACTGTCTCCTTCCACGCGCTATTTTATTATATACCGAGGGTCCCGCTTAAAATTCCCATCTTTTGTAACCTACTTTTTTTTTTATCACCCACCAGCCGTTGTCCTGAACCATTGTCATCCACCGTGCATTTTTCGGGTCGTTATTCTATCATAGACCGAATTTCCCACTTAAAAATTAACAAAAAACCTTAATTAGTGGTAAAAAACAAGTGCCACTTAACCTGTTCCCTAAAAACTGACCTCTTACCTTTGTCGCCCACCATTCCGATGGGTGCGCTAGCCATTCCCAGTCACCTGCCACTTCGGTTTATCATACCAATCATTCTTTAGTTACCTGGGAAGTTAAGATCTTGTTCAGTCTTTTTCCAAAAATGACTAAACCAATTAAACTTATTGGTCGCATTACGAACGTTAAATTTGGTTACAAGTTTGAACTTTGAAGGTTGTTGTTATTGTTAATTTACGTCGTACTAGAGCTGCACAATGGGCTATTGGCGACGGTCTGGGAAACATCTCGGAGGATGATCCGAAGACATGCCATCACAATTTTGATCCTCTGCAGAGGGGATGGCACCCCCGCTTCGGTAGCCCGACGACCTGCGAGCGAAGTCGAGCACTTTAGGGTAGCACAGTTTAACGAGGACCAATACCGCACACCCTCGGTCCCTACGCAGACTGATCCAAGTGGTCACCCACCCGCACACTGACCGTAGCCAGTGATGCTTGACTTCGGTGATCTGCTGGGAACCGTGTCTTAACGATCAGTCCACTGCGGGACTTGAACTTTGAAGGAGGCCTCAACGACTGAATAATGGATTGTTGACCGAATAAAATTAAGCACAGAAGGTGCTTGGGATTAAAATTCATCGCAAGACTTGCGAGATAAGAGAGAGGAAGACTTTCTTCAGAATAATTTTTAAGCCTAAGCGTGAAAAAGCACGCCATCGAATATTACAAGGGGTGATCAAATGAAAAGGTACGAAACGACGTAAAAACGTAACAGTTAAATATTTGCATATTCCGCTATGGGAGAACGTAGCGAGACATCTCGGGACGCGATTGGAGTCTCTGACTGGGATCGGAGCATGCGCTGGTGCCCGCATGAGCAGGAGAGAAGAAAGGCTCTTATCAAAAGCGGCGTCCAAATGATGCGGCAGTCCGTATGAGGACTGGATGGCGTTCGCGTTGCAAAATTCAACGATTGAGGAGCAGCGAGGAGTTATCCGATTTCCTCGAGCACAGAAAAACCATTAAGTCCGATGTGTACTGTGAGACACTCTGACGCCTACGCAGGTCCATCAAGAACAAAAGACCGGGGCTGCTCACGGAGAGTGTGGTTCTGCTCCATGATAAAGCGCGTCCACACGTCGCCAGTCTCACACACATGGAACTGGCCAAGTTCAAGTGGGAGACGTTTGACCATCCACCCTACAATCCGGACTAGTCGCCCTGCGATTTCCATGTGTTTGGTCCACCTGAAAGGGAAGCTCTTCAACTCGGACGACATACTCAAGGACGCTGTGAAGGACTGGGTCTCGTCAAGACCACAGGAATTCTTGGAACAAGGAATCCTGCGGCTTGTTCATCAGTGGGATCGCTGTGCACAGGCCTATGGTGTATATTTTGAATAAAGTCTACATTTGTACCCACCGTGTCGTTTCGTACCTTTTCATTTGATCACCCCTTGTATTATACTTGTAATGTTCTCAGTATAACACGCTTATTCAATTTTATAAAACAACAAAAATATTCGGAAGATTCAGCAAGCTTTATATAATGCTGCCCAAAAAATAACAAAAGGCACTACTTTACTCAAATATGGCCAAATAAGAGATAAAACTCAAAACATGACAAACAGTACTCTTAAATTTGCTTTAGGTTCACAACCAGTTCGAGTTTGTAAATTGCAGGAAACTCTTACTAATGGTAAAATTACTAGTAAATCCAATCACAAATTACATTATTAAAGTAGCTTATTATTGTTCAAATTCAGTCAAAATCGGTTCGGTTTGAAGTAATTAATTATTGTGCAAATTCAGTCAACCATCCATTGTTTACATTCAGCCAAAAATCCACACAAGCAAACCGAGCCACTAAAAACTAATGCCTGTGATTACGGATAAATTTTTCTAAAAATTAAAAATATTTTTTTTTATGAAAAGTTTTTACAAAACAAATTTTTAAAATTTGTGGTCCCGCAGTGGACTGATCGTTAAGACACGGTTCCCAGCAGATCACCGAAGTCAAGCATCACTGGCTGCTGTCAGTGTGCGGGTGGGTGACCACTTGGATCAGTCTGCATAGGGACCGAGGGTGTGCGGTATTGGTCCTCGTTAAACTGTGCTACCGTAAAGTGCTCGACTTCGCTCGCAGGTCGTCGGGCTACCGAAGCGGGGGTGCCATCCCTTCCGCAGAGGATCAAAATTGTGATGGCATGTCTTCGGATCATCCTCCGGGATGTTTCCCAGACCGTCGCCAATAGCCCATTGTGCAGCTCTAGTGCGACGTAAATTAACAGCAAGAACATTTAAAATTTGCGATTGCCACACTCGAAAACGTCATCTGACTGGTTCCATGCCTTTGCCCTTTCCTCTCCTTCTCTTTTCGGAAGAATGTACTACGATATTTTCCCTTTTCTCAATATTTTTCGTATTTAATTGTTAAAAACATTTTTTTTTTAATTTCCGAAACGCTGCCTTTTAGAACTATGTTTAATGTAGTTTTCAGTTCCATATAGTTTCCTAACTTAAATTTTTTTTACTAATTGAAAAAAAATAAGAAGACAGAAACTAACGCGCCACCATCTCCTATGACTCTCTGATCCTTAGGAACATAAAACACGGCTCCCAGTAAAACACCAAAGTCAAGTGTCATTTATAGAGGGACAGGGGCGGATCTACGTATGGGCTCTTTGGGCTGCAGCCCATTGCCCCGTGGATACAAAGAGCCCCAGTCCCCACTGAAAACAATAGGTGATATTTTGAATTAAAAAAAAATATCTTATATTTAAAAAAAATATTATAAGGTTGGCAACCCTGAGATCAATCAACCCATGCATGTGCGCGTCTATTGAACGGAACGGCGAATTCCCCGTCGCTTGATTTTGGTCAGTGTATTTTTTTGCGTCTATTACGGGGGCCACGCCGCTTAACGCCCGACGTAATTTTTTTTCTTCTTCCGCACTTCTGTTCTCGTCGTCAAAGTGACAAACTTGTTTAGTTTACTAATGAATGATAACTTAAAAGTTATAAAGACCGGACCTTTCTCTTATTTTACTTATAATTGAAAGTACATAATCAGTATAAGAAAAGATTTCCTGCTCTTAGTTGGTAAGTAAAAAGAATTATAAATCACGTTTTTTTTTTTGCTTTTAATGTATTTTTTCAATACTAAATTAACTTTTTAATCGATTTTCAATGATAATTTGTGAATTACTGCACTCATTACAAAGTATTAAAATGTGACGTGAAGAACAATATTACATAGATTATCTCGTTCCCTGTTTATTACCAGAAAATTATCAAGTTCATTGTTAATTTTCAGAAAAATATCAAAGTCTTATTTTATAATATGTCTGGTAGAAAATGTAAAAGTGGAGCTGAGAAACGGAAATTACAGTTAGATCGAGAAAAAGAAAGAAAGAAATGTGCAAAAATTGAAACTTTTTTTCAAATTAAAACATAAAAACGAGAATGAAATAGCTACAAAGTTATTAACAAGTGAAAAGAAAGGGATCTTATCCGAAGAGAATCTATTTGAAGGGAGCAGAAAATCGCAACACCAGGAACAAAATACAAGTGATGAAAATGTGCAAAGTCTTGACTACCAGCAACCCTCTGATCCCACTGAAAACTATATTGGTGTTCAGCAAGAGGACGGTAATACCGAGGTGGAAAGAAATTTAGAGAATATTAAGTTTGAGTCTGAGAAATATGTTGACGTGGGCTTGTGGTCAGAATTTCTAAATAATGATTTTATTAATGACATTTTCTCACATGAAATGACTGACTTTCAAAATAAAGATCCGAAAAATATTTTTTCAGTTTCAATAAAGAAATACAAAGAACAAAACAGAACATTTTCAAATAGGTATTCCATTAAAAAAATGAAAAAGGGTCAATAACTGGAAAAATCTTGGTTATGTTATTCAACCATGTTTGGTACTGTTTTTTGTCTGACTTGCAAATTTTTTTCTAAAATCCCTTCTCAATACACAACCGGATTTTCTGATTGGAAACACATAGGAGCTTGCTTAGAAAAGCATAAAAATTCTAATGAACATAAAGAAATCAATGTTAGTGTGGTTGACACTAAAAGAAAACAGATCTGTTTTAGACAAGCAGCTTCAAAAGCAATTAAGAAAAGAAACAGAATATTATCACAATGTCCTAAAACGGGTTATTGCAGTGGTCAAATTTGTAAGTATAAGGGGCTTAGCATTTAGAGGTTCCGAGGAAGTATTTGGTTCTCCACATAATGGTAATTTTATAGGTGCTCTGGAGCTATTGGCAGAGTTCGATCCATTCATTCGTGAACACATTGATCAACGAGAGCTGCGACCAAAACCGATAATATCGTACTTATCAAAAACAGTATATGAGGAAATAGTTGAGATTATGGGCCGACAGATAATTAAATAAATTATAACTCAAATAAATAACGACGACACAAAGTATTATTCAATTGTGATGGATTCTACTCCAGATCTATCTCACAATGATCAACTTGCTATTGTATTACGATACTGTTTTCAGGGAAAAGTGCATGAAAGATGTGTATCCTTCATATAAATTAGTAGTCATACTCGCTTACATTTATTTAATATTCTACAAGACTTTTTAGAAACAAATCGATTCCTACTGAATAATTGTTGGAGACAATCTTATGACAACGCTGCTAATATGGCGGGTCGCTACAATGGTGTACTGGCACTCTACCTTAACCTTGTTGGTGAAGAATCTGTTAAGGTTGCAACCGAAATTGTGAACTTTTTTGGAGTAGTGCAAAAAATATACGTTTTCCTTTCTACTTCGACCCATAGATGGGAACTGTTAAATCGTGAAACAAAACTCAAATTTACGTTAAAAAGTTTAAGCCAGACCAGATGGTCTTGTCACTATGATGTTGTCAAAGATTTGAAAAATAATTATGATGACATTATGAAAATTTTCGAAAGTTTCAGCGAAAATGAGGATGAGAAAGTTGATTTCCGGAAAGAGGCACGAAATTTATTTAATAAAATGGCAAAACTCGATGCTGCAATTTTTATTATTTTTTGGGAAGAAATTTTGGGGAGATTTAATTTAGTTAATAAAAAAATACAGAGCCCTGGTTTAGATATTTGTGAAGGCAACAAGTTAATTGTGTCATTAAAAGACTTCGTGAACAACATAAGGCACCAATCCGATCAGAAGCTAAAGGAATACGAAGAGAAAGCTAAAAAATTAAGTACTAGTGTGGGAATAGACTACAATGACATAAACAAGAGACGCATTACTCCAAAATTTTCAGATAAGTCTACAGATAAATTCTTAGTATACGGAGCAGAAAAATTTAAAAGAGACACGCTAAACGTTGCGTTGGATAAGCTGATTATGGATTTAAATAAAAGGAGTCAAGTCTATGAGATGTATAGCAAGAAATTCAAATTTTTAATGGATTTACAAGACAAAAATATGGAAAACATGGATCTGGAAAGTGTACGTAATATTGTTGATTATTATCCAGATGACGTAGATGAGCATTTAGTGAATGAGTGCATTCAGTTAAAATCTTATTTACTTCAGTCTAAGCCAGAGTCTTACACCACTTGCAGTGAAATTTGTATGCTAATTTATGAAAAGAAACTTGTTGATGTTTTCACAAATTGCTATATCTTAAAGATTTTTATAACTTTGCCAATCACTAGCAGTGAAACGGAGCGCTCTTTCTCCAGGATGTCATATATAGAAAACAAATATAGGACAATAATGTCGAACCATCGACTAAATCATTTATCAGTTCTTTCCCTGAATTGTGATTTAACGAAGGACTTACAATGTGATGAGAAAGTAAAGAAATTTGCAGCACAAAACTGCAGAAAAGTTGCTTTATAATTTATATAACATAACTACACATAACCTGTCAATTTCTTTTGCAATAATGTTGTACAGTGGCTGTTTGTATACACAAATAAAAATAAATGAAAAAAAAAGTAAATAAAATTATTTTAGTGCCCTATTTTTTTCTATATACTTATCTACATCACTATAGAAAACAATTTTTCGACAAAATGGCTATTAGGGCCCCTAAGTAGTTTCAGCCCAGGGCCCCACAAATTCACGATCCGCCCATGTAGAGGGATGACCACTTTGATCAAGCTATGAAGGGACTGAGGGTGTGCGGTATTGGTCCTCGATAAACAGTTCTACCGTAAAGGGCACAGTTTCACTTACAGATCATTGGACTACCAAAGTAGAGGAGCCATCCCCTCTGCTGAGGATCAAGATTACGAAGCCATGTATTCGGATTATTCTCAGGGATACTTCCCAGATCGTCTCCAACCGGCCATTGTGCAGCTCTAATGCAATGTAAATAAACAGCAACTATGACTCTACTCATGCAACCATGAAACCATGTAAAATGTTGTCATAGTTCTAGTGCGACGTAAATGAACTAGAACTACAACAACTATTTTACGCCATCTGTAGCCCATTTCGATTGCCAGTAGCAGAAAAGATAAGTAACCAGAATCTTTTTATTTTTGATTAGCAGACTTGGCAACGTTTGCTATTGACCGTAGTTTTTGTTTGTTGACAATTAGCAGCAAGTTGCCACGTAATCTATGTTCCTTTAATTTTCTAAAATCAATTGAATAAAGTTTTTACTTTGAGTAATATTTCAAAATCTGATCATTTATACAGCCCATTATGGGCAGTGGAGAAAGTACTCTTGTTCCTGGTGGCGGAACTGAAGGTTATCATGTTTTGCGTGTAAGTATCTATCGTCAAATGATTTATGTTTTATGTAAATGCAAAGAATTGTTATTTTAGTTTAATAAGATAATAATTGAATTGACTTTATATGCAACACCTTTGTTTCAGTCAAGCGTATTAATTTCCTATGCTATTTTCACTTCTGCGATACCCGGTTTGTCGTTAAAATGAAGTCGACACTACGTCGATGAGCTTTTTTTTCTGGTTGCAGTGTTTAAGAAAATGGACACAGATGGATTTTTGTATTTCAGAGAATGAACTCATCTGTAAGTGCGTAATTAAGACAGTGAACATATGACACATAGCTGCCAACTCGACTGGATTTTCCAGTAGAGTACCGAATTTTGCCACTTTCTGGATGTCTACTGGTTTAATAAAAATTCTCCTGGTTTTTGTACAATTTTAAAAAAATTCCATAAAATGAGTAAGTTTTCTTAAAAAAATCCCTATTGAAATAAAATTTTTGTGCAGATTATTGCTTGTTTGATTATTCAAATAAATGTAACTGTTAAATAAATGAAGCGAGCCTCATTTATAAAATTCAGTTTACTATCTTTGATGATTTAAATGCCTATTACTATTCAAAATTATGAACAAGCATAATATATAGCATTTCAAGATCATTTAATGTCATGACTGGAAAATATTGCAGTTTTTCTATTTTGATGACTATAAAAATCATTAAATTTCCCTTTGTGTAAAATATTTAGTATATTTTGCAACATTTATCATGATGCTTTTGTTATTTCATGAAATATACCGGGTTTTTTTTTCTATCGATGTTGGCAGCTGTGTATGATAGTAATATGGTGTTATTACGACATGCAAGGATATTTCCGTAACCCGAACTGTCACGCCAACTACGAACACTAAGCAGGGATGAGATTCTTTCGCGGATTTCCGCTTTTTTTTTTTCAGATTTTTCCATTTTTCTGCTAATTTCTGCTGAAATTTTTTTTTGCTCAAGTTAAAATGTTTTATGAGGAATTTAATTTTCCGCGGAGGGAAATTATTGAAGTCCCTTTTCCTCCCTCTGAAGTTTCTCTAAAAATCATTTCCTTGGGATAAAACTGGTTGACCTTTATACAGGGATGAGATTTTTTTTGTCTCTCGAATTTCAGCCTTTTTATCAAAGACTCCGATTCTCTAAAAGTTTCGTTTTTTTTAATTAATATCCCGCTTTTTTTTTTTTTTTAAATTCAGTCATTGAAGTAAAATAATTATATTTATTTACGATTTTCAAAGATAAACAGAAAATTCAATCTACGCCCTAGCTGCTAACCCTTCCGCATTTTTACTTATTTTAGCTATTTTCTCCGATTTCACGCTCAGAAAATTTTTCCGTACTTTTTTATCCGTCGGCTGGATAGCTCGTATTTTCGTAATTCAGACGTCGCTGCTTCTTGTATTCTGGCGTGAAAACAAACAAAAAAGAGGAAAGAAATAGAGGTGATTTGCGGTAAAAATATTTATTTGCTCATTCAATTAATCTTGTAAATTTTTATTTATTATGTCTAAGCAAAAACAATACAAACAAGCCTTTTAGAAATCACAAGTCCAGACTCTGCAAATATCTCTATTTTTATTCACGCGATTTTAATATCAGTCATCGATTTTCGTATTTACCTGATTTAAAAGTTGCACATTGCGATTCTTATTTACGATATTTAAATATCGTATATTATGATTCTTATTTACGACATTTAAAACCCAATATCGTGTTTTGTATTTATGCATTTTTAAAATCGCGATTTTATTATCAAATCTCGATTTTCGTATTTACCCGATTTAAAAGTTGAACGTAGCGATTCTTATTCAGGCGATTTAAATATTATACATTGCGATTCTTACTTACGAGATTTAAAAAATCAATATCGCGATTTGTATTTAAGAGCTTTTAAAGCCCTATGTAGCAATTCGTATTCACGCGAGCTTAAAATCCAATATCGTGATTCGTTTTTGTGGTTGTAATATCGCGCGATTTAAAAATTATGCATCGTGATCAAAAAATTAAAAAATCATGATTTGTATTTTCGCATTTTTTAAATTCGGTGTAGAGTTTCATATTTACGTGATTTAAAAGTCTCATATCGGGATTTATATTCACATGGTTTACAAGTTTAAAAATCGCAATTTTTTTTATCACATTTTTGCTTATATATTTTTCCATTTTTCCGCTAATTTCTGCTGAAATTTTTTTTTGCTCAAGTTAAAATGTTTTATGAGGAATTTAATTTTCCGCGGAGGGAAATTATTGAAGTCCCTTTTCCTCCCTCTGAAGTTTCTCTAAAAATCATTTCCTTGGGATAAAACTGGTTGACCTTTATACAGGGATGAGATTTTTTTTGTCTCTCGAATTTCAGCCTTTTTATCAAAGACTCCGATTCTCTAAAAGTTTCGTTTTTTTTAATTAATATCCCGCTTTTTTTTTTTTTTTAAATTCAGTCATTGAAGTAAAATAATTATATTTATTTACGATTTTCAAAGATAAACAGAAAATTCAATCTACGCCCTAGCTGCTAACCCTTCCGCATTTTTACTTATTTTAGCTATTTTCTCCGATTTCACGCTCAGAAAATTTTTCCGTACTTTTTTATCCGTCGGCTGGATAGCTCGTATTTTCGTAATTCAGACGTCGCTGCTTCTTGTATTCTGGCGTGAAAACAAACAAAAAAGAGGAAAGAAATAGAGGTGATTTGCGGTAAAAATATTTATTTGCTCATTCAATTAATCTTGTAAATTTTTATTTATTATGTCTAAGCAAAAACAATACAAACAAGCCTTTTAGAAATCACAAGTCCAGACTCTGCAAATATCTCTATTTTTATTCACGCGATTTTAATATCAGTCATCGATTTTCGTATTTACCTGATTTAAAAGTTGCACATTGCGATTCTTATTTACGATATTTAAATATCGTATATTATGATTCTTATTTACGACATTTAAAACCCAATATCGTGTTTTGTATTTATGCATTTTTAAAATCGCGATTTTATTATCAAATCTCGATTTTCGTATTTACCCGATTTAAAAGTTGAACGTAGCGATTCTTATTCAGGCGATTTAAATATTATACATTGCGATTCTTACTTACGAGATTTAAAAAATCAATATCGCGATTTGTATTTAAGAGCTTTTAAAGCCCTATGTAGCAATTCGTATTCACGCGAGCTTAAAATCCAATATCGTGATTCGTTTTTGTGGTTGTAATATCGCGCGATTTAAAAATTATGCATCGTGATCAAAAAATTAAAAAATCATGATTTGTATTTTCGCATTTTTTAAATTCGGTGTAGAGTTTCATATTTACGTGATTTAAAAGTCTCATATCGGGATTTATATTCACATGGTTTACAAGTTTAAAAATCGCAATTTTTTTTATCACATTTTTGCTTATATATATATATAGATATATATATATTTATTTATTTTTGGGATTTCCTCTTTTTTACTTTCTGACTGCTCTCATCCCTGACTAAGGTGCCGAATAGATTTTAAACTTGCAAATGTTTTTAAAAAGGCATGTAGATGTTTACCCAGGAATGGCTGCAAGTTATACATTTCGGGTTGGTCCCTTTCTGTGATCAGGGGTCTGTCCAGACATTTTGTAAGAGGTCCGTTAACAGGGTTGCCACTGTACATGGAGAACAGGGAAAATACATGGAATTTAAAAATCACCTAAAATAACAGGGAAAATGCAGGGAATTTTGATTTTTTCCTTGCAAACTGGGAAAATACAGGGAATTTTGTTTCTTATTTTTGTCTTTTAAAAAATGGTACCCACTCAAAGCGTAATCTATGGGATATTTAGCCATGATATTTCAGCTATACTAAACTATTTCACTTACTATAACATTATTTAAATATGTTACAGTAAGTGAAATCCCACCAATTAAAACTAATAAATATAGTTAGCCCTATATAGCTCACAAAAGAGCACAGTAATTGTTGTTTCCTTTTAATATATTGTGTATAATAGTTCAGGGAAAACACAGGGAATTTTTTTTCCAGTTTTGAGTGGCAACCTTGGTTAATTGTAAAATTGTGAAAAAATTACTAGTAATTTGTGAATATAAAGTAAATGTTATGTCACATTCTTTCAACCAGGGTCGTGTTTTTGTGAATTTGCGCAAATAGGGTCCTGCGATTGCAAAAACTTTTTCAAGGAGTTTTTAAATTGTTAAGTTATAGATATACAAGATCATGCTCAACACTGTAAAATTATAATTAATAAAATTAAATTATCAAAAATAAACTGCAATTATTAGCGATGCAACATAAAGTATTTGGTATTTAGCTTATACTGCTGAACGCAGGATATTCATTTCGGACAAATAAAGGAAGAAGCGTGTGTTGAAAACAAAACTTAGTTCGTTTACATCTGCCTTTCTTTCCCCTCCTTCCTGGGAAGGATTTATTCGATTAACAAAACAATAATGAAGATAAACAAATTTGTGAAGGGTCCGATTAAAAGATAAATTATTTTGTGAAGGGTCTGTTATTAAGTTAAAATATTTTGTGAAAGGTCCGTTTTTATGAGAAGATATTTTGTGAAGGGTCCGTTGACGGACCCAAATTTCTTCTAAACAGACCCCTGGTGATATTTATTTTCCTTTTCATAGTTTCTCGCTGGCTGTTGCATGGAATTTGCCAAGATTTGACAATTATTCTGCCACAGATCACAATACAGAAATTCCCCCTGATGTGCTAATTTTGATTTCGAGTTATCACTGGGGAGATTCCAGTATCCTGATTTGTTTCAATAACAGGGGTGATTGTGCTCCGAAAAAAAACCGGATTTCTGGATTTTTCTCTAACTGTGATCCGGAGATCGAAGGTTCAGACGTTTAAAAAAAATCATTGATCACATAAGTTTCCGGAAATCAAATTTTCTAAAGTGGAACTTAAAAACACAGTTTATATTATTTGTTTGTAAAGGAGAGCCAGATAAGCTTATATTCAAGATTAACATTCATTTTTTATCAGTAAATAGTTATTATAATCATAAACTCAAGAAAGAAAGACATATTTGTAAATTTCAATTACTTCTCCAGGTCATCATAGGTATGTGTAAATGGTATAGGTATGTGTAGAATTTTAAATATATTTTAAGTAAAAGAAAGATTGAGAAAAAGGAAAAAAACCTTGTTTAAATTTTTTTCCAATTTTTTGATTTAAACTTCTTTTTTTTTTAACTTAAGAAATTTTCTGGAATTTTGATTTGGGCTCACAATCACCCCTGCAATAATGAATGGACCAATGTCAAGTTTTTGTAAGTTCCAAGCAGCTGCCTGCGAGAACCTTAAAAAAAAAACATCAAAAGAGACCAACTCGTAGCTGCCCCTGGGCAAACATCTACATGTTGTTTTTTTTTTAAATATTTGCATGTTTAAAATTTATTTGGCACCTTGGTGATTGTAGTTTGCATGCAGATCACAATACGTAAATATTCCCTTATCACTTTCTGACAGGTTTTGTTCATTACAATTCAATCAATTTTAATGTCATGTTGTTTGGTGATAGTTTTCTCAGCAGTTACTTATCATTTTATTATTCGTCACTCGGAAAGTTCGTGTTGATTCCATAACATTGGGTAATGCACATAAGTATAAAATTAAGGATTTGTTCAAGTTATCACTTTTTCAGTTGCTCAATTTGTCACAATTCCATAATTATCTGCATCGTCTTCGTGATAGTTTTTTTGGCTGTTATTTACAATATTTTCATCCCTGTCTATATTATTGTTAATAAATTATTGCAACACTTGAATTTCTATTTTTCAAGTTAATATATATATCTGTGAAAAGAAATTATCTAATAAAGGGATAGTTTTTAACAATCTCAGTGAGTGTTTTGCTATGTGGTGCCGATTATACTGTAGCCTCAGTACTGTAAATGCAAATCAGTGAAAGGATTAAAATTCAAACATAGATTAAAATGTGTGCTGTCATGAAACTGCATTTTTACAAAATATTTCAAAAATTGAAGACGAAGCTACTATATGAAAAATTTGAATATCCTTAAAGCTTGCTAAATTCATTGAGCTGGGATGGCTAAGTGGAAAAAGCATTCGCCCTCCAATGAGGTGAACCGTTTTCAAATCCCAGCCATAGCTAGTCAATACGAATCCGCATCTGACGTGCACTGACTACTGTGCTGGCCTGAAATATCATCAGTGGTGGACGGATCATGGGTTAGAGTCCCTTTGCTGTTAGGTTAACCGTGAGAGACTGTTGTGGTCTTCCTCTCCACGTAACACAAATGCGGTTTAGTCCTGTAAAAAAAGTCCTCCACGATTGCAAATTTCTCCTAATACCTGATCCAGGAATTCCTTAGTCTTATGGATTGGGTTAAAAATTTCAAGCCCATTAAGTTGAACATTAGTAGTCGTGAACTCAAAAAATAGGGTCGGCTGTTCAGTGACTGTTATAAATTGAAATAAATTTACTAATTAAGTGTAGAAGTGAAAAAATGTGCTACCTGCTGAAAGCATAAGTTATCGGAAATGTTACATTTCACTCTCAGTGGCAATGTTAAATATAATATATTCATTCTTATTCGTCCGGACAAAGTTTCAATTTTAAGGCTTTCGAACTCATTAAATTTTAATGCTAAAGCATTTGAGTATCAACTAATAATAATAATAATTGTTTACATCATTTTTGGTCACAAATTTTTTCTCATGCTTTATGATATTTTCAGTTAATGGATATAGGCATGAAGCCAAGTAGAAGAAAAAGTTCTACTTGGAAACTAAAGGTTCTACTTAGAAGAAAATTTTCTTCGCAAATTCTCTTTCTCCTTCATTACTAACTTGAATCTTAAAGTGTAGAAAAAGTGAGTTCAGACAAACATAGAGTAAGCCAAGAAAATCTAAATACTGAAAAGAAAAACTTAAAATATGCAAATGAAAATAAATTATGGGATGATAACTTGAGATTACGCAACAGAGAAGTTCTCTTCTCATAATTTGTTTGCATTTTAAAATTTTGAGGTATTTTTTTCAGTAATTGAAACTTTATGACTTACTCTAAGTTTTCCTGAACTTTTTCTTTCTTTTAAATTTTAAATTAATAATGAAGGGGAAAGAGAATTTGTGACGAAAATTTCCTTCTACGGCATGGCTTCCTCTTAAAATTTGTACTTGTCATGAACGTCTTTTTTTAGTTATTCAACAGCTCCAGTAATATAAAATAAATTATTTTAACAAGTTTTTAATAACCTTTTCAGAACTGAATTGTTAATTCATTTCTGAATTGTAAAATTAATGGTAGATGAATTTACTCATCATTATTGCTTGAATTTAATTCTTCACCATGTGTGTGGGATTATTTAAAATTAAATGAGTTAATTCTATGTTTAAACCGAAAATATCCTTTGTTCCTTTTCAATGAAAACTAATTCATATTATACTTGTAGGTACAAGACAATTCACCAGGATCCAAGGCTGGCTTAGAGGCATTCTTTGACTTCATAGTGGCAGTTGGAACTACTCGCTTAGTAAATCATTTCTTTTGTCTTCTTATACTTGAAATGAAATGTAAATTTTTTCTTTAACCAATTGCAGCATAGAGACAGGGTTTGTTGGTGTTTAAATCAACTGATTTATATATATATATAATATTTAAAAAGTTCAGAAACAGTGTTTTAAATTTTTGATACTTTTATTATTTTCTTTTCTTAGTATTAAAATTTAATTTAAATAAATTGCTGCATTAATTAATTTTAGTTAACAAAATTTCTTTTTTGGTGTGTGTTAAATTCCAACACGTTTAAAATAGCATTTTTAAAAATCTTTTAATTCTTGAGATTGAAAGTACATTTTAAAGTACCTAAAGTAAACATTTAATGCTCTCTTAATATAGACTTGCATAGCTGTAGAAAGTAATTAATAAACATGAATTTTTTCCACAAAAAAAAATGTTAATTAAAATTCTACCTTTTGATTGAAAAAGCTGGAATTAAAATTTGCATTATATTTTATTGGTGGGAAATGTATATTTCTAAAGCTTGAGGTTATATTAAAAATAAATTACCCTAATTGCCAAAAATAGAAAAAGAAATGCTGCTGAATTGATATTTTTTTCTTGATGTAGTGTTATTCTTCCTTTTCAAAGTCTATTTGAAACAGTGGGGTTATTCACTCTTATTTTTTTCTCATAATATGTTTACAGTATATTTGACATTATCAGCTTTTCTATAAAGAAATTTTGTGAAAAAAAATTCCAATGAGTACATAGATTTTTTAAAATTTTTTTTAGCTTAACTTATCTATTTTGATATAGGATTAAAAGTGAATATTTTAATACAAAAATATATGGGTTAAATATTTATTTATTTTCTGATGAATGACTACATTTAAAAACACAATCTGTTACATTTATTTTTTCATTTTAAAAATGAAGAGAGAGAAAAAGAAATCACAATTTTTAATTAAAATTATGGTTTGCTAATTGAAACTTTATTTTAATAGTTAAAGTATTCTTGAAATTCTCTATTTCACCTAGTTTTTAAATTTCAATCATGCATTTGTTTCAAAATAATTCCTATGCATTCAAAGCTATGTATTATAATGAAAAATTGTTTCAGGTAGATAGAGCTTCTAAAATGTTGTTATAATATTGTTTTAATATTAATTTGATTAAAATTTTATATAAAGTTTTGTTAATCATAAATCAAAGTTCTTACAGTGTATTTGCATAAAAATAAAAAAAATCTGATCTAAATCAAAAAATTCCAATTTAAATAAATAAAAAAAATTTGATTTTTTAAAAATATAAAAAATTTTAAAAAAATCTCAAACCCTGCTTAGAGATAGATCACTTATGGTGTGAAGCTACTAAATTTTAATTCTATCATTATAAAAAAAAAATGAGACAATGTGCTACTTCTTTAATCTTTTAATAATTACAAATTGTTCTATTATTATAATTGTTACTATTTCTTATTAATTGTCTTTCTAAATTGGAATGGCAAAAAAAAAGTATAATTTTTCTGTTTCAAGTGATATTATTTATCAGCACCACCATTTATGAATGAAATTTTTTTAATATTTCTCATTAGTTTACTCTTACTTAAATTATATTTTTTAATTACTAATTTACTTAAGCCACTTTAGAGACCACTGCTGATGTGTTCACTAATATTTCAATTTGTGTAAAAAGGATAAAGCAATTGTGCTGGACTGATAATTTTGATATTTTATATCTTATAAGAGATTTCATAGATTTAAATAACAATTGTAAAAAAAAAAAAAAGAAGAAGAAGTAATTTAAATCAAAAGTTTTTTTTTAAATTACTAATTAGTTTTTTTTTAAATTACTTTTTTAAAGAAATCACTAGTTTGATTTGCAAAGAATTATAATATGAGACATTTTAAAGTTTTCATTGTTTTATAATTCATTGTTTTATAATATATTAATTTTAAGAAAAAGTCTATATTTTTTAAAGCTTTGTTTTTTTTTTTTTGTTTTTTTTTTCATTTAATAAATAGGTTAGTTGAGTTATTCTACATCAAAACACAATTTGGTAATTTCAAACATTAAAAAAATAAATAAACATGAATTAATCTTTTTATTTGTTTGTCAGTAAATAAATATGATGCATATCTCTTCCAAGTTTTAAATGTGTTGTATTATGGTTTTCTTAGTGTAGTCAATGTTCTATTATAATCAAATCAAATATTTGTGGACTGATATTCTTTGCTTTCAATGACTCTAGAATCAAGACAATGATACCTTAAAAGAGATACTGAAAGTGAACATTGAGAGGCCCCTTCAAATGACGGTGTACAGCACTAAGAGTCAGACGGTGCGTGACGTAGAGATCACTCCTTCAAATACCTGGGGAGGGCAGGGACTTCTTGGTGTCAGCATCAGATTTTGTTCCTTTGAAGGTGTTAATGAAAACGTTTGGCACGTATTGGTAGGTGTTCATCCCCATTCTTCTTAAATTATTTCAACCTAAATGAATCCAGCCCTCATTTCTTTGACTACTATTTATGTGACAGTTAAAATAAAATACGGCAGAAGTCAAACTTTTTCTAGAATGATTTTGAGTATTAATTGCACAATTAAAACATTCTTTAAATGAAATGTTTTAAAGTATGCATAATTGTTCATAAAAACTATTTATTTGAATATCTTTCAGGAAATTCAACCACATTCCCCTGCAGACTTGGCTGGTCTTTACCCTTTTGATGATTACATAATTGGGGCAGATTCTGTCCTTCATGAGGTAATTCTTTTTATTCTCTTTGTATGTTAACCAGTAAGAAAAGACTACCTTTTGTCTAGAAGTGTACACTTAAGGTTCAAGTAATTTCTGAACAAATAATTTCCCTCTGACAGCTACAAAATTCAGAAAATATTTTTCTTATTGTTTGGAAACACTGATCTATAAGATCTCTTTAAAATGTGAATACTTTTTGAATTGAGAAAAGAAGTTCTAAAATCATTGATAAGTTATCATGACTTAAATTTAATATTTTTAAGATACATATAAAATTAAATGAAAGCTTAGGCAGAAGAACGAATGTTTACATTTTGCTACTCACACATTTTTGTTGCTGTTTAACTTAATTTGTTTTAAGAGAACTTAGAGTTTTAACTTAGAATAGTTTAATGTATCTAAATTAATCATTGAATATTATTAAAAAATTGCCTCCTTGTCTACAAGTCTCACCCCCTTCGTTAGTTATAGTTAAAAAAAAGGTGACAATGGATCCATTAGATTTAAATGAAGTAATTAAGGGTTTAAAACTGACATTGCTTTCTGTATTGAAAATGACAGATTTTTCACTCTGGTTTATCGGGGATTTGACAGTAACTGAGAGTACTTTTGATTACTTAACTGTGAATACACCTTGGGGGCATTATTCATTTTTGAAAGTTCCCTTTTGGTTAGCCTCTGCCCCAGAGATTTTTCAGCGAGTAATGCCATTGATTTTGACTGGTTACGTCGAGTCATTCAGTGGCTGATCTGGGCTAACGCAGAAGACGAATTAACCAGTCTAACAAAAGAAAAAGCCTAAACAAAGAAATAATCTGCGTTTGAAAGTTAAAATTTTTAGTTCAGAAGTTATTGAAATTGGTGCATCCAAGAATTACAGCTGTTACAAAGTTAAAAACTCCCAACTTATGTCGTTGAATGACAGAGATTTGTTGACATGGTGAATTATGTTTCTAAATTCCTTCATCAACTATTTCATTGCATAGAGTTCTTCAGAAAAATGTTATTTGGTCATCTGATCAAAAAAAAAAAAATGCTTTCTTATGTTTAAAGGAAGAATTACAAAGTTAGCATATTACAACGTAAATAAACCAGTTGCTCTGTCTGTCGATGCATTATTGGAAAAAAGATGCGTTATTGAAAACCATTCAGAATTAAGTTTGGTTGCTTTACAACAGGTTTATGATGTCTCACAAAAAGTAGAATTTGAAATCACTATTGGTATGATTTATCCCAATTCACTTGCTTTATATGTTCTAAAAATAGAAAAAGTGAAATCAGAAGTATAGAGAATAAAAGAACTGAAAAAACTAGGAGCAAAAATGCTGAAGCTAAGAGCAAAAACTGTTAAAGGAATAAATATAGTTGAAAAATGAAGAAATAAACTGATATTTTAGTTGTTTTTTTTTTTTTTTTTTTTTTTTTTTTTTTTTTTTTAATGTTGTGAAGCTCCTTCTTAGATAAGTTTGAATAGTGTAATTTTAATTAATATTTAATTTTCTCTTCTCAGAAATAGTGACTGGGAAAACTGTTCTAAAACATAACTTAAATTATGTGATGTGTGCATCTAATTTTTAATTAATGTTTTTTTTTTTATTTTTATCATAAAGTTTGAAAAATTAAGTTAAATATTGTTAAATATTATGCATAACTTTTTTACTTGTAAATTTAAAATAATTCAATTTTCAGATTTTAACTGCAATAATTTTCTAAATAATTCAACATAATTTTTGTTTATCATAAAGTTTTGAAATTTAAGTTAAATACTGTTATTAAATATTATGCATTTCTTTTTTATTTGTAAATTTGAAATAATTCAATTTTGAAATTTTAACTGCAATAATTTTCTACATAAGAACAATAATTATTCTTTAAATAGATATTATCTTTGATTTTTATAGAAATGATTCACAAGTTTGCATTTAAAAATGTGTGAATTATTTTTAAAGATTCGAATCTTATTTAATCCTTAAGAAATGAAACCAGCTACAAAAGGTCCTAAATATTATTCTTCACACGAAATTTGTTTATGTTTAGAAATGTTTTCCTGTTTACATAATAATGCAGATGATTCTTCATCACATTTTTAACTATTTATCCCTCTTTTTTAGTAGTACTATTTTATGCATGAAGGATTTGTTAGGTAAAAGGTCGTAATTCTGCTTCCTATTTTATGTTGTATATAAATTGTTTCAGCTGATTTTATTCACTTTTTTTTATTACCTATGTACCATTATACCTATTTTGTCTATTTTACGCAATAATTGTGATAAACAGGAATAAATTGGAGGAAAGAAAAATATAAACTCAAGGATTCCAAAGGAAATTTAATAAATGTCAAATTAAAATTTTTTTTTAAAAAAATTCTTTCCTACGTATTCATCACATGGCCATATGATATATGAATAAAAACAGATTCTTTTATTTTAGTTTTGAAACTAGTTTATAAAAATTGTTGTTCACATTTTGATCTGCTTCAACATTCTTTGTGCAATTAAACTCTGCATTCGTATCAACTCACTTGAAAGTTAGGATAATTCAAAAAGGGTAACACACCTCTTTGTATACAGATTTTATATAAAATATATAGTGTTATGCATTGAAATGAAAAATAAATTAATAATATCACTTCTGAATAATAATTCATACCTGCCAAGTCTCCTGTTTTTTAACAAAGACTCCTGTATTTATCTCCCGTTTACCTGTATATTCTCAAATTTCTCTGTATTTGTTGAAGTAGTTTTTTTTTAAAAAAGGAAAGCATTTGATGAAAGCATCCGCAAAGGCAAATTTCACCCAATACTTGATCCAGGAGTTCCCTTGTTTTCTGGATTGGGTTCAAAATTACAGGGCTACGGAGTTGTTACAGTAGTTGTTATCCCAAAATTGGGTCGGCTAGTAAAATCTTCATTTTTTTATTTCTCCAATATTGGCAAGTATGATAAATAAATTTCTTTTAAAATTATTGTTGTTCATTTAATGTAGATGATCAATTCATGTATTGACGTAGGAGAAAGAATTAAAAAATTTCAAAGAGAATACATTTTTTTAAAATTTAAAATATACTTTGATTTCATTGTATATGAAATATGAAATTTTTTGAAAAGAAATCTTTATCTTTAATCTACTCCAGAAGTATGTTATAGCACATTATAGCAGAAGTATGTTATTTGAGCTACCTCTATATAGCGAAATATATAGAGGTAGCTCAAATAGTTTGTTTGCTACCATTTGCAAACTAAATATTTTTTCCATATAAGAAAATAATATACATGTCTTATTATTTTTTTAAGATTATTAATTAAAAAATTACCTTTCACGTAAAATACTTTAGAGTATTAACACTTTTTGGGGGTGTTATAAAAACCCTTCCTACACAGTATGAAAAAAAAAACTGGCTGACCTAAAAAATTTTAGGAACAAAATCTTTAAGAAAACTTGGAAATTTGAAACCTGATTTGAGTGGCCAGAAACTGCTTATATTAAGTTTACACACATTTGAACTGATCAAATGTCTTAATATTATTTTTGGGTAATACAAATATCTAGCAAATACAAAAATATAGCAAATTGCTTAATATAAATTTAAAAAACAATGCTGATCGTTGGTTAGTTCTAGTTTAAAAGAATCAACAGAAACTATCACATAAACTGATTAGAGCTATGTTACTAATGTGTGCTTTATTATTTCATTCAGAGCAAAGAGCGCTATTATTTTTATATCTATCTCCAGGATTACCATTTAATATTGATTGCGAAGACTAGTTTTAAACTTTAAAAAAAAGTAAAAAAAGGAATATATTTTTATCAATATATAACACTTTGATCAATAAGCAGGAAATGATTTTTTTTTCTATTTTATTTTGTCATTAATTGAACTTACTTTTGAATCTCTAATAGTTTCTTCAATTTATTCCTGTTTATCACAATTATATTTGGGTTAATGATGTAGACCGAATTGCAACTTAACAATTCCTTAATTTCTCATAATTTTGATTTCTGCATTAGTTTGAATTTTTTAGTATTTTATGGGAGTATTTTACAATTGGTGTACATTTAAAAAAAATTATAGGTTTTAACTTCATCCATTTGGGATTTATCTAAGATCCAAGGTGAATATAGAGCACATAGCTGCCAACTCTACTGGATTTTGTCAGTTTCTCCTGGTCTACCGGTTTAATTAAAATTCTCCTGGTTTTTGTATATTTTAGAAAAATCCCTGAAATTGAGTAAGTTTCCTGAAAAAATCCCCATTGAAATAGAATTTCTGACAGATTATTGCTTGCTAGAATATTTAAATAAGTATTACTAATACATAATGAAGCGAACCTCATTTGTAGAAATCAGTTCAAACTTTTTTCATTCTAAAGTGTTCAGTTTATTTTTCTTTAGAGCTCTCTTTTTAAGTTAATTTTTAAAAAAATCTTAACTATGATATTAACCTATTAATATTTAAAATTATGAGTAAATTTAATTCATAACATTTCAAGCACGTTTAATGTCAATCATAACTGTAAAATGTTTTGTGTGAAAAGTACATTATGCAACAATTATCATGAAATCTTTCCTAGAGTAATTATTCTTTCTCTTTTCAGTCAGAAGATCTTTTTAGTCTTATTGAAGCTCATGAGGGCAAAGCTCTGACTCTCTATGTTTATAATGTTGTGTCTGACCTGTGCAGAGAAGTTGTCATCACACCCAACAAGAATTGGGGAGGAGAAGGAAGGTCTGTTGTTATTTCATTTTTCTGCTCCTCAAAACCATTGAGTAAATGATAAAGCAATTGAAGAATTGTTTCATTCTGATATTAAAATAATGTAGATTGAGTCAATAGTTTTTGAGTAGAAGAGTTATTCATCTAAATGCAGAGATGATTGTGCTCTGGAAAACCTTTCACTGACCGCTTTCCGGAAATCCAGAAGTTTTGAGAAATCGTCGATCTCATTTTTGTGTAGAAAGTCTTGTATATCTTATTTAAAAGTATTAGAACTAGAATTTATACTTGGCATCTCTTACATTTGTAAATGTTTTTTTTTTCTAGTGGAATAATAAATGTGATTAGAGACAAAAGTGAACTGATAAATAATTATTCATTTAAATTATGCTGCATATAATTTCATTAGAGTTTATAATTGTTATATATTGTATAGAGTTAGAGTCATATAATTGCTTTGAAAATATCAATGATTTAAATTTATGAAGACTTTTATTTTTTGAAATGCGTCTTGAATGATTTTACTCAAGAAAGTTTCACGATTTTTGCTCTCACGATCACCCCTGTAAATGTAGGAAAATTTTGAAGTCTGGTAGATTCTTGCGTGTGGGCAAACATAGACATTTTTGTCTCTCTATATTATACAAAACAGTTACTGCTGCTATATCGCCCTTAAAGGTGCTTTTTTCATTGGGTGTTTTTAAAAAGTGCTTAATTTTCTCCTTTCGAAAATGAGATTTTTTTTTCTTTACCATGTCGATTTTTGCCATGTATTATGCAAAAGCATGCTTTTCCCATTGTTCTATCCAACGTTATTAACAATTCATTCAGCCGCAAGCGATTTCGGCGTGCCATTGGTCCATAGCGTATAAAAACACCAATGATTTTACATGTTTGAGGAAATACTTGTAAGTCCGCATGTGCATATACTGATCTGGGTTCGGTGAGATTATTGCACTCTCGTGTGCAACTCTGCTGCATTTTGTAAGATATTCTCAATTTCAGGCTTCATTTTTCACCCTCTGATATCGAAACGAAAAATCTCTCGAACATTTTAAATGGCTAATATAATCAAGAAAAGAGTTCTTTGTCATCTTATAAAGTCTTTGAAAATTATTTTGCATTTTGTTTATGTATATGGTTTTTTTTTAGTGCTTGAAAAAAGTGCTTTAAAAAGATTTGGCTACTCACCCTGTGCCATAACTCATGAGCAATGTGAAATTTTTCTCACTACAAGAGAAATGTTTATAAATAAATGTTATCAATCGAGGCCTTAGTTTTCGTATTATTTTATGTCAATATTATTTTTTTGTGTTACATATTTCGGTTATGTGAACAATGTTTAAGCAAAGTAATTTGGATTTTTTTTTACTCGTATGTTATGTGGCACATACTCATATATTAGAAAACTGTGTTAATTGTCTCACTTTGATTAAATTTCACATAAATTTTTGCATTTTAGAGGCCATGGACCAGTGTGTTAATTTCCAGTCCTGTTGTCATTAATAGTATCTGATAAAAAAATTTAAAAGCTGTTTTATTGCATCTGCTTTGCTTAAAGGCAAAAAAAAAATTGAAACAAAGAAAATATGAATAAAAACTCTTGTGGAAAAATACTCACAGAGCACTAAATGTTGCATCCCTTTCGATTGCACCAAAATGTCTGCGTCATAACAAAAATCCTTTTAATCATAACATCGCAAAAAGATCATTATTTTTGTACGTTTACTTCCTGAAAGATTTTCGATATCACAGTTAAATTCCAGAAAGCTTGCAATTTGTGATAGCAAATGTGACTGTGGAGCAGTAGAATGGTTATTGGGGTTCAAAAGGTGACCACAAATAGGCTAATCAATTACTGCAGATATTTTTAGGTATTAAAATAATCGCAAATTTCTCTCAAGGAATTAATTTTCTGAAAAAACATATAATTTTTTTTGACTGATTTGGTTGAAATATGGGGGATCCACTGGAGATGTGGTTTCAATACTTTAGTCAGGAGAGCAATCAAAAGTTTGTGCGCCATTTTAAAGTGTGTTGTTTTAAGTGATGAAATTCGTTAATTCAAAAATAATTTCATGTAAAATTTAAATAATTATAATCTGTATTTATCTTTGTAAAAAAGAGTTTTAT
Source organism: Parasteatoda tepidariorum (assembly GCF_982258835.1). NCBI lineage: Eukaryota > Metazoa > Arthropoda > Arachnida > Araneae > Theridiidae > Parasteatoda > Parasteatoda tepidariorum. The sequence continues at coordinate 1,303,620 of NC_141761.1, forward strand.
GCTATATAGTAATGAAAATTTTCTATAATATAAACATAAATAACGCATAGTAAATACTTTTAAGAAAAAAAAGTTGTAATATTGAATTAAAATGCTGTCTTGAGACAATAGTGTTTAAAAATTAGGTTTTTGGTCAATTGTTTCTTACATTCCCTCTGTAAAACAATCCTTATTCAATAGCAATTTTCTTACATGTATATAAATATGAAATAAATCAACTAGATTAAACTTTAGCTTTGTTCTTAATTTGCCTTCTAAAAAATTTGTAAGATTTTTAAAATATTATTTTATAAGTGCTGTAATTTATTCCCTTATTACTCATGAAGTTCTGGTGTATATTTGTTAATTAAAATTTATTAACACAGCAATTAAGACAATAGTTTAAAACTTCAAAAACAAATTTTTTAAACAATCTTATATGAATATTGCTTAGTTAATTTTAATTGAATAATTCATGATTACTTTAAAAAATTAATTAATTTATCAATGATAATTTTAAAAAGTTCCCTTGTTTTAAATCAAGCTGATTTAAATCAAAGAACCCTGGTTACAACCGTTTCAGGAAAACACAAATTAAAATTATTAATTAATATTTCAAAATTAATCAAAACCAAAAAAAATTACATCAAAAAAATTAAGTTACAAACATGGAGCAAATTTCAGGTATTTATGGTATTTATATTCATCAGAATTAACAGTACATATATTATATATATATATATATATATATATATATATATATATATATATATATATATATATATATATATATATAAAGGTTCAAAATGTTTTTTGTTTTTCTTAACTTTCTTAGTGTTTTCTTGTATTTATTTATTTATTATATATATATATATATATATATATATATATATATGTGTGTGTGTGTGTGTGTTTGTGTTTAAAAAGCATTAATAATTTGCTTAGGAATAGATGAATAATGAGATAAAAACTTTTTACACAGAAGCAGGAACAGAAAATTTCAATTAGTGATAATGACTTACGTAGAATTCTGAGTTAAAACTAATAGTTTTTTTGTGTGTGTGTGTGTGTTCGGTTCTTTTCTGGTCATTTTAATTTTACAGAAATTAGAATACAATCAGAAATCAGTATTTAATTTCTTTGTATTAATACTTAACAGCCAAATTCTTAACGTAACAAGTAGAAGAGGAAAAGTATCACGCTATAAAAAAAGGTTTCTGAAAATATGCTTTATACTATAATGCTTAAAAATTTCGAGAATAAATTTGATTCATAAGATAGATAGTACTATTATTTAACTAAAATTATTCTTACTAACACTACCTACTTAAATTAGCTATTATTGATGCATCAAAGGTATTAAAAGATTAAATAATGCTGACTGACTGATAAACAAAATATTTTTAATAACTAGAGAATTATTCTGCCACTATAATGAACTTTTGAACTGGAATGGCTTACAGCAAAATGAATGCGCAAAATCATGTGTTGCACATGGTCAAAAAAATCCTTATAAGTATAGTAGTATCAAAAAGGTTTTTGTGAATTCCTTTTTTTAGATTATTTAAAAAACCATTTTGCAGAAATGTTAGTGTAAGCACTGTTTTTTTTTTTTTTTTTTTTTTTTTTTTTTTTTTTTACAAAATTTCAATAGTGATGTTTTAGAAACATGTTTGCAATTTCTTGAAAAAATTTTTATGTTTCTTTTGATTTGCTTGTAATGTACTGCTGTAACTTTTAGTGCTTTAGGAGAATGTTTAAAGATCTGTTAAATGATTATTTGAATTATAAGCCACATCATTATTGCTGTGCTTAATAAATTGTTCTAATGCATGGTTTATAGACTCGATACAAATTCTCATTTCAAATCTAGTTTGCTTCTTTCTATTATGTTTTTTGAGTCCCTAAAATATTTTGACCTTGATATATGTTATTTTAGTATTGAAAGGCAGCGGTCTTCAAACATGAAGTTTAGGAACATTGCTGCTATTCTTTTCATTTAATAATTTTAATGGTGAATGAACTATTGGAACCCTTTTTGCAATCATGTTATTATTATTCTCCTTTTGTAATAAATATGATTCAATTTTTGTAAATCCTTCTCTAGTTTTGATTACCGAAAATTTCATAAAATTGTTCATATTTTTCATGAAAATAGTGTTGAGCAAATATTTTAATCCAGTGGGCAATTTTCTCTACCACTGCTTAATTGCTCACCTGCATTATTTTATTTATTTATTTCTACAGACATAAACAACAGATGATTATAGTCATTAAAATACATTAATGTGTTTTCATTCCAAATTGAAAATAGATTTTTAGATGGCATTAAATATATAATTTTCTGAATATCTTTTTTTTCTCTTTTGTAGCACTATTTTATTTTCAATGACTTATTTAAATTTTTTTATTATTTTTCTTCAGTTTCTGTTCTACACATTTTTGCGTTTATGGTCTATATTATTTTAATTTAATCTAATGTCATTTCACAGTTATGATCAGATGTAAAGAACAAATTTTAAGCACTTATTAATAACTTGTATTATTGGTTCAAAACTAAAACCTTTTATGAGTTGCTTAATTTTTATACTTACTTGGAGATGTATGAATAATTTTTATTCATTTTAGAAATTGTTTAAACTATTTTTTGGTTGTTTAGAATTTTCAATTTTTGAACAAGTGGTTGCCATTAAAAATGTAGATACGCTTTCTAACTTTGCTCTGTATAATTTTTACAGCTTAGGATGTGGAATAGGATATGGGTATCTTCATCGAATCCCGACCAGACCTGCAAAAGTGGATGTCGTGAAATCTCCATATACGCAGATGCCTCAAAAGAGTGATGGATATTCAACAGTAATTTCAACAATTTTGAATTTCCTTTTTTTAATTAAGTGACAGAAGCAATGCTTTTTAAAAAAACTTTTTGAAACAGAAACTGTTATTTAAACAACTTTTGCTGTAATTGAACGTTGAATTTCATAGTCATTGTATAATGGACAACTAGTAATCTTTTCAGTTGATGGCTGTTAGTTGAGCCTACTGCCAGATCATAAATATTTCTCTCAACTTCGTTCTAAACAAGTATTGGTTTTGAAGTGTACTCTAATCGAGGTTTCCCAGATGTCAAATTAAGGTTTATTTTCACCCAGTAAAAACCTTTTAATGTAAACCTAAAAAGGCTTTTTATGCGGTTTACGTGTAAACCTTCTAATCTTAAAACGAGATCTGTGACCATCTGCTCTATTCAACGCACATTACCCTAATCCAAAACCTTTGAAAACAACCTTCTATATAAAAGCCCTAAATCGAGGTTGACTTGTGGTTTTCAAGCGTGAAGAAATCCTTTCATAGGGCTAGGATCGAGGTGAAAATAGTCTTAAATCTAGGAAATTATAAAGTTTCATTTCACAACGTCTTGTATGCTCAGTTAAAATCCACCTTGTTGTGAAGTTTTTATGGGCAATGCAATTTAATCCTATCGCTAGTGTGACATCAGCTAAAACGTCATTAAAGTGACCATTTTACCTCAATAACATTATTCTTTTAAAAAGTTTCAAAAATAATTTTTGACCCTTTTAGGAAGAAAGGTTTGAAACTGCAATATTTTTGCTTTGTTGAAAAAAGGTTTTTAGTACAAACATTTTCGTGACAATGAAAAGAAAATTCCAATACGAGATTTCAGTAAGGTTACATGTTTTCTGGGTTTATTACGTAACAGTTGAATCTCTTTCCTGGCTTCAAATAACGACAAGACTTGAGGCAAATATTTACAGAGGGTGGCCACGTGGAATACCTTGAATTAATTTTTTTCTAGAAAAATCAGGGAAATTTAAATAAAAATTTTAAAGAAAAAGAATCTTTTTCATTCGTAAGAATTTTATTAATTTTGCCATCCATTATGCCCACTTTATTTAGGTGGAAATTTATTGCTAAACAGTTGAAATATTGCAAATTTAGAAATATTTTCCTTGCTTCCATTATAACTCTGCTTAGTTGTTAATAGAATGGGTAAAAATAAAAAATTAATTTTTGAATTTCAGAATGCTTTAGCGAAAAAGAATAAAATTCTGTTGTAAATAGAATAAAATCGTCAATATGTTTTAAAAATCTATCTATTTTCATTCGTAAGAATTTTATTAATTTTGCCATCCATTATGCTCACTTTATTTAGGTGGAAATTTATTGCTAAACAGTTGAAATATTGCAAATTTAGAAATATTTTCCTTGCTTCCATTATAACTCTGTTTAGTTGTTCATAGAATGGGTAAAAATAAAAAATGAATTTTTGAATTTCAGAATGCTTTAGTGCGGAAAAGAATAAAATTCTGTTGTAAATAGAATAAAATCGTCAATATGTTTTAAAAATCTATTAATATCTTCTGTTTGCGCATTGTACTTAAAACTAATGAAAATTTGTAAAAGATCATTTATTTATTTATTAGGGTATTTAATTTTATAAAATTCTCAAAAAGTTATTTGGTCCTTATTGAATAACAATTTTGCGCTCTTTCTCTAGCAACTTTTGTACTCTTAGCCAATGAAATCGTTAAATTACTTTTTTCTCATTCAAGCTACACATCTTTTTCTTAAAATTGCTTAGGATAAATTGTTACAATTGTTCTATTGACACTAATTTTCACGATTCTGCTTTTACCTTTTAAAACATATTTTTAATTATACTGTTTTGTTGATAAATATTTGTGCCGGAAGTTAATAATTGTTGGGTGCATTCTGAAGATATTTCTATTTTTGTCCTTAAAAGATGACTAAAGAACGAAGAAATATGTGAAAAACATGTGTTGTTTCTAATGTCACTTGCCACATGGGCAAGCCTGCTTGGTGAAACCGAGCAAATTTAAGGCAAAGTGTGTGTTTCTCGTTTTTTCAGTGGTGCCATCCTATGGCCAAGAATTCGTCTTTAGCCACACATGTCACGGCCCGTTTTATAGGGCGGGTTCATTCATTCATTCATCCACAGATCGTAATTTTGACCTGAATCAGAAAATGGTCAATCTCCAATCCAGTACCCCCAGAGGTATTGATTTGTTATGGGAACATGGAGGACTTTGAGAATCGACAAGTTAATGCTTTACAAAAGACTAATTTTAAGAAAATGAAAAAATAAAACCTTGTTAGTTTGTTAAAATAAGTCTGATCTAATTATTCTTTTAAATATTTTTGCGAAAACAACTACATTTTAAATAAAAATACCTTAGAATGTTGGCATTTTTCTTCGAAGTCAAGTACCTATTCTTCAATTAGAAAAAAATGAAAATAAACTATGCTAAAGATTTGGAAAAATCAGATAAATTTGAAACTTTATTTGAGTAGCCACTACTGAATCTGCAATTCATTAAATAGTAAAACTCTACTGAAATGTAGGAATGAGACAGTACTTCTGAAGGTTTATTTTAAAAAAAATAAAGCCTGAAAATGAATTTTTTTAAAAAATCAGGAAACCTAAAAATAAAACAGTCCCAATAGAGCAAATAGAGACCAAAAATACAATTTTTATTATAATCTGGCCAATTTTTATTATACCTTAGTAATTAGGAATACAAAATATGATTCAGAAAATATCTCATTTTTATCTTCTTATAAAAAGTGGGCAGATTTTATGTTTATTGAAGAATCTAGTACTGAACTACTCAAAAAGAATGCTTTACTTATTTTCAGAAAAATAAATATTTTATGACAGTGATGTGTTTTTTCAGGTCCAATTGAATGCGACTAACCCAAGTTTCATCACACAAACTGTCCAACAAGAGCAAAATGGAAATCAAAGCATGCCACCTGTAGCAGCATCAGGTGATTCTAATAACTTATTCTCCCATTGAAGGAGCTTTGTTTATTTACAATCAAAACAATTATCTGACTCATTAACAACTAACCTCAATGACTTTCTTATTTAAATGAATTTTAAAACGAAGAAAGTTTATTTTAGTAAAGATTTGTGTGAAAATCTCACTTGCATTTATTGTCTGTGACTATTATTTTTGTTTTTGATACAAAATTTTCACTCTAAGGAACTATAAACATTCTCAAAAATGTCTTATTGGTGTTAACACTTTAGAAATTACTTTAAAGTAGGGGCTCGCCTTGCTCACCAACCCTCAATCATATAGCTGTTGTTAATCTCAGGGCTCACTTTTCTCATTTAATGTCACTATGTTAAAAAATGATTACTTTTATTCACTCTTTTTAAAGCTTAGTCACTTTTCTTTAAAATTTGCATTTCATCCAAATGGTCATAAAAGGGATGAAGAAAAATAGGGAAATTCCACTTTCAATTGAATATACCTCTTGAAATGTCGATCGAGGAATTATTCATCTGTCTTTTGTTTCTTTATCTCAAATGTTGTGGATTTCTTCTTGAACTGGATTTTCTTTTTCCATGGCACTTTGAAAGTGCTTTTTAATTTTGCTTCATAGAAATCAAGCACTCTTAAAAGCTCTTATTTTACATTGAAAGTGTTTATTATGTTATCTATTATTATTATTTTTTCCTTTTGAAGAATCTAATTTTAAAAAATAAATAAATAAAGTTGTTATTGTGACATGTGAATTTGAGTGATCTCTTTTCCATCGTAAAACCATGTCTTTTTGTCATCCATTTTGTTTTATATTAATACAATGCTATATTTTTGATGTGTTACGAAATGCTCGTTTCAGGTTTCTGTAATGATTTATTCAAAGATCACTTTTTAACGCACTTAGTTCTGTCAGGATTCCACTTTTTTTTTTTTTACCATTTCCATTTTATATATATACATACAGGGCTGATTGTGCTTCGGAAAAAAATCCCGATTTCCGGATATTTTGCTAACCGTTATCCGGAAGTTTCCGGAGATCGAAGGTTCAGATGTTTCAAAAAATCATTAATCACGAAAGTTTTCGGAAATCAAATTTTCAAAGGTGGAACTTAAAAACACAGTTTATTTTATTTGTTTGTAAGCAGAGCTACTTTATAAGCTTATGTTCAAGATTAATATTAATTTTTTATCAGTAAATAGTTATTATAATCATAAACTCAAGAAAGAAAGATATATTTGGAAATTTCAATTACTTCTCCAGGTCATCATAGGTATGTGGAAAATTTTAAATATTTTTTGATTTAAACTTCTTTTTTTTAACTCAAGAAATTTTCCGGAATGTTGACTTGGGCTCACAATCACCCTTGTATATATATATTATCTGATGTTATTATACCCTGCATATTTTGAATTTAATCCCTTTAGGGCTGTAATCACAGTTTATGCTCATGCAATTCTTTCTTCACTGCACAAGTATCTTATATGAAACAAAACCTGTGGGACTCCAGATCACATGGACGTGATCTCAATATGGTATTCTAGTTTTAGTACATTTAAACTTGTGCGAACCTTGAGAATTACTTTTTCTCCATACATTGAAGAGATTGAGGTAGTATCACTTTTTGAGGCAATATATTAGCAACAATTCTATCGAGAACCCACATTTATTTGTTGTTTTCTGCCAGTTCTAGTGATTTTTTCACATTTGATACTTTAATGCATTATATTTTATTTTAGTAATCACTTTTTGCTGCATTTGTTTCATGCCAATTTCATCGTAAAACTACTTTGTTTTCCTCTAGTTCTTTCTTTCCTTCTTCTTGTGCAATAATAACAGTTATTTAACATCTCAGCTCTTCACTTCGTATTTAAAAACTCATCATTTTTTAGATTCCTCAAAAGAAGTCCTCTCTGATAAAAATCTATTTAAAGAAAACAATAACAAATAACTACAATTAATAAATTTCTATTGATTTCACATGATAGCAACAATGTTTCGGCCTTTTTTTTTCCTTTTTTTTTCAGTTTGGGAAAAGTAAATATTTCTTTAAAAAAAAATCAATAACAGTTAATTGAAATATAATTTAAAGTTATATTTCATTTCTACAGCATTAAATTTTTCTAAACAAATTGTTTTTCTTTAACTTATATATTTATATATGTATTTTTTTTTTTTTTTACTTTTATATGTTTTAACTTATATATTAACATCGTTTTTAAGTCACTATCTATCACTTTTTAAAACAATTTTGTAACTTTTTCACTACTTTATCTGCAATGACCTGTTGACTGATCATTAGATAGGGTTTCCACCAGTCAGGGAGAACAGGAAAAGCCTGGAATTGTCAGGGAATTTTATTTCAACTCCAAAAATCAGGGAATGGTCAGAGAAAGTTGCAATTTTTTTTACAAAAACCTGGAAAATTCCTACATTATACCTGGAAAAAAAACATCTTAAAATTATCAGTAACAGTACTCAGTTGTTGAGATTCGAGTTAAATAATTCTAACATCTATTACAATTATTTATTGCAAAAATTTCACATTTTAGACAAACTGAAATGCTTCCTTCCTCACATAATATTTATTTTACATAGAAAATCTAAACTTGGCATTACAGATAGAAGAATCAAAATTTTCTGATGAAAAATTTCGTAGCATAGATGGTATTGATTTTCATTGAAATTTACTTCATATACCTGGAAAAGTCAGGGAATTTTTTTTTCTGAAATTGAGTGGGAACCCTGATTAAATCAAAAGTTATTCAGTGTGATCTCTTTTTTTTTTGGCGCACTGTATATATTATAATAATTTTAGCATTTCCATATGGTGATAAGTTACCTATTCAGAACATCTACTTTTTTCAACAGATTTTTAATTCAGTAGATTGGCTGTCTATGTTTTCTTCAAGAAGTGTTGAACAAGATTAAATTATTTACCTGTGACATAGTTGTGAATAACTCAGACAGCTTAGATATTTCCCCTTCTTAAAAATCATACAATAACATCATTAAAAATGAAGATCTAAGTGTTTGAAAATTTCTTAGATTTTCAAGATGCTTTTTGACTCTAGACAATCTTTCAGTTTTAATAATACCTAAAAGCTTTTAATGATACAATGCAATTCTTGTTTGCATCTTTAAGATATTTATTGACACTTTATTTTAATTCATAAATTGCTTATATATTTTATTTATTACTTTATAAGTTAAAATTTATATATTTTTTTAAAGAAAAACTAATAGAAAATATGTTTTTTAAAAGTACATTATTTTTCATTTAGAGGTCATTTTTGATAGCTTTTAAAAGTTCTTTTTAAGCTCATTTTTTAATAATTTGAAATCCCTTGTTGGTAACAAAATAGTAAATAAATTATGCAGACAATTGAGTGTGTTTGTATTTATATTTTTCATCATAAATATAGTCTGGTTTTACATTAAAAGTGGTTGCTTACAATATGATTTTTATAACACACGAAAATCAAACTACTATTAGTGCATTTTTTTTAACACATTTTCACGAGAACTTTCTTTTTTCTTATTATTAATATTTGTGATAGTCTCTTTTTCAAGTATGAAACTGCTATAATGTTCTCAAAATATAAGTTTGATATTTTTTATTGCATTTCATGATTTTGAATTGTTTTTTTTTTTATTATAGTGCCCATTGTACCATCAATACCTACAATGGAGGCTGATGCTGGTAATACTTAAATATATTTTGTTTTATTTTATTAAAGTCGTATGATAATTTGAATGTTAAATTTATTAACTGGAGAGCTGTGGTGACTCGCGGGCTCAGGGGCAGATTCGTGGCGACGCTGCAACATTGTTGCAGAATGTTATTGAGTTCTTGCAGAAAGATTTTTCCTTAGAGAAGTAAAAAATTTAGCTTTTCTTTACTGCAGAAATTTTCAAAAGATTTCATCTTCAGAATTATATTCAAAAGATGCCTATCTCGTGACAAAAATGGTGCTTAAATGCTCTCATTTAACAAATTTTTAGCTTTGATTTAACAATCAACAATCGCTAAAAAGAAATTCATTACTTAAAATTGTGAATAGAGTGCACACCCTAATCCAAGTGTGTAATTATATGTATGTTTTAAATTTTTAAAAGAAAGTAGCATTAAAGAATTGAGATCATTTTAAAGTTGATTTCCTAATGTATAACTTATAATTTTTAAGCTCATAGTGAGCAATAATCACTTTTTTTTTTATATCTGCATATCAAGGGGTATTTAGCATTGATGTTTTTATACCATACTGGTGGGTACAGACTCCTTAGAAACTCCTTGGAAATAAAAATATCTCCAAGGAGTACTTGGAACTACTTAGATTTCCAAATTAGTCCTTAGAAACTCCTTAGATTATTGTGGTGCATAGATGAACTTACAAAGTCCTACTCCAGGGAAACTAAATAATATGACTTAGCTGTCAAAATCTAATAGTTTCAGGAAAATTTTAAAAGAAAAAAAATTTTAATAGCAAGAGTAAGAAGAAAAAAATTACAGCAAATAATTTTAATTTTACATGTTTCAAGCAAACTTAATTAGTAATTTAATGATTTTTTTTATTTTTTATAAAATGTCTTAGATTTTCTTACGCATTCAAATTTAAAAATATAAGATTGGTAGGTTTTTATGTTAATCTTTAATATCTGTACTTAAACAAGATTTATTAAAATATTTGAAACTGGAATATGTATTTATGTGTAAAAGTAATAACTTTATTTTTCTTGATGAAGTTTGACAGAGTCAAAATTTATTTCAAAAGGGCTAGAAAAAATATGCAAAATATACATTTTTGCAAGTTCCTTATAATAACTTCTTTTTAATTAAAAAAAAAACTTTCTAGTTATCTTTACACAAAGTTTTTAAATTTTTGATAAGTCCTTAAAATTTTGGACTCCTTGTTTTTCTTCTTCTGATCTCTGTATGAACCCTGGATATAAACCATATGATCAGTGGTCATGAGTTAGAATCCCTATGCCTTAACTGTGGAAAGTTTTCGTTTCCATGCAATACAAATGCAAGGCTAGTTTCCTCATGAAGGCTAAAATTGTCTTATTGGTTAATCCAATAGATTATGCTCTAGTGGCTTTAAAATGCAGTCGTGAGAGATTTCCACCAACTCACTAATTTCCCCCAAACCCTTGATTTGGGAAACTCTGCAAATCAAATATTTATGTTATGGGAAAATTTCCTCGGAGTTTCGCTGATGTAACTGTAAATGTAACTTTTATAATTTTTGCGAAATCTTGTTAATATCACATTTGTTCCTCTCTTACCTCCTCTTTAACCCCCCCCCCTTTTTTGCAGCCCAAAATCATGTTTGATTTTAAGTTTTTCACAAGACTTAGTTGCAAATCAAGATTTGTAACAGAATTTTTAAATCAATGCAGTATATTTGTTCCTTTTATTTTATTTGGTTTTATTTTTTATTTTATTTGGCTAAGTAAAGTTTTTTCGCACACTAGTTATAAAAATTAAGAAATTTGATTTGAAAATCTGAAGAAAGGAAATTTTCTTAGTGTTTATAGTATAGGTCAAAATCGACGGCTGCCTCTAATCACTGAGCAATGGAATGTAAAATGGCGATTCAAAATTTTTCTGTCACTTTTTGTCACCAATGCACCCCATAATTTTATTATTTCGTATAATTAATATGAAAATTCTTATCATGAATATTTTATAACATTCTGAAAATTATTTTATTCCATGCTTGTTTCCTAACATTTTTCTTCATTTGAGAAATAAACCTTGTAATGTTTACGATGGGTTGAGAAATTTTTTTTTTTTTTTTTTTTAAATTAGAGTTTTTAAAAAAAAGTGGCCATGTGTATCAAAAAGTGTTGTAGAAATAGAAAATAAAATGAAGGTGTTTATATTTTTAGTGAAGGCAGACAAAATGGATGCGTCTCTGAATAATGTTTGCATTCAGCCTCTAACGACAACCCTCAGTCTGCCTGGAATGCCTGTGATAACAGTGAGTGCAACGTTGCCCACAAATACTCTAGCAAATTTAACTATCTCATCACCTGATTCAACAACAACAACGGGTATGTATCCTCATTAATGCTCCTAAATTGTCCTTATTTGCACCAGTGGCGTAGTTTTTAGTGCATGTTCGAGGGGGGTTATCGCTCACCTCCTGATATATATATATATATACTCAATACGTTTAAGCCTGGTTGGTAGGAAGCTGAACTCGCGTTCGTGAGAACGGGGGTTCAAATCCGGCCGACAGAAAACTGTGGGAAATGGTGACTGGTGCACGTTAAATCTGTGGAGTCACAAAGTCCTCCATGACAAATCAATATATCTGGGGGTTACTGAATTGGAGATGGATCATTCTCTGGTTCAGGTCAAAATCACAATCTGTGGATGTATGAATGAGTCCGCCCTATAAGCGGGTGTGTAAGAAGTCAAATTCGTAACCATAGATGGCAGCACGGGAAAACAAGACCAACTGCACCCCCTCTGCTGCCTTAACGGCCGACAACAACAAGCACTTAAACTACATAAAGTGAATAATAATACTTTTTTTATATCTGCATCCTACTTACCTTACAATAGTTAATTAATCAAGTAATATATATAATTTCAGAGGGGGTTTTGTCCCCCAATCTTCCCCAAAACTACGCCACTCATTTGCACTCAAGTTTGCCACAAACGACTGTTTGTAACTATTTTTGGCCTCTGAGGAGACTATGACAACTTTTTTGCCTGAAAGGGCTAGAAAAGCAATTATTTTCAGGAAAAGGAGACTTTTCTGTACTCCTAGCGATGTTCTTTAGCATAAATTGTATTGACATATTGACAACCTGTGGCCCACAGGAGCTTCTAAACACAATTAGTATTATTTTTTTTTCTCAATAAAAAGAGGTAAAATATGTTGAAAATTTTGAACTGCAAGTTTGAGTCATTACTTTTTAATGCTTTCAATTTGCTCAGATTCCATTGTAGATCTATTTTCTTTTCAACGGTTATTGCTACGAAATTCTGCGTGGTTTTTAAAAAGAAAAACAATTTTTTATACGATATTACGGTGCATGGATTTCGAATTCAAGTGATCACTTTTCTATATATGTGTATATATATATTTAAAATAAAAGTATTTTTTTGAATGAATTCTAAAAATTAAAAAAAATTTATTTTCTGTAAATATACAAATTTTTTTTATACATAAATATTTAGTGCTAGAACACTAACGATAATATTAAAATTACACTAACATTTATATAAAAATTATCATATTTGCCACATACTTGACTAAAGGGATCATGGTATATGACAATTAAGTCATTTAATAAAATTTTAGTCATATTATTGAACAAATTTTGTTCTTATTTAGGCAACTATTTTCATAGTTTTTAGCAACTATTTTGTTCATTTTTTTTCTGTGGCAACCCTGCACAATTAATTCGATGAAAGTATTAAAACTAAAATAATGCTCAATACATGTTCTACATTCATTAAAATTTGAAATGAGTGTCACTTGCTAAAAAGAAAGAAAATGTATGTACATCTGAACTTTTTTTTTTTAAATCTAAATTTTAATGAACATGATATCTTCTAATATTGCTAGATATCAGAATACTAAAGAAAAATTCCCCTTAAACTTGAAAATGCTCTGAAATGCAAAATAATAATAATAATAAAATGAAAATTTAAAGAATGGCAAAAACTAAAATAAAGTACCGCATATCCCTGTGCAAACCTCCAAAATTTTATAAAAATCAGCGGGTCAACTTATAAGTCAAAATAATAATGAAAAGAGATTCATTGATCTATGCATTTTAAGCAATGAGATAGAAATAAACAACTCTGTATCAATTTATAGCTTTTTTATTATTATTTTTTTAATTTTAGAAATTTTTATGTTAGGTTTTTAATTATTTTAAAACTTACCAAAAATGTGCTGTCTCGTAACCAAAGTTAGAGGATCAACTTGCATACAGTAAATGTCATCAAAATCAGGCCTGATGAATGACCTAATTAAAATTCTTAAAAATGACTTCAGAATGGAAAATATTGCCTGTAAGAATCAGAAAAAAATACAAATCTTAACTTTTATTTGGAAATTTAATAAATGGTAAAGTTATTATTTGAAATAGGTTTATAAAATGAAATGTTAAAAAATTCCTGATAAAGACAGTAGGAATTCATAAATATTTAGTTACAATCATGAGAATTGCATTATCTAAAGTTTCTTGATATTCTTAAAAATAAAAAAAAGTCAATATGAAAAAGTAAGATCTTGAAAACTGGGTTCAACTCTGTTATACAGTCAAACCTAAAGTTAACCAAATCTAAAATTCAAATCATTATCTAAAGTTTCTTGATATTCTTAAAAAGAAAAAAAGTCAATATGAAAAAGTAAGATCTTGAAAACTTGGTTCAACTCTGTTATACAGTCATACCTAAAGTTAACCAAACCTAAAGTTAAAATCATTATCTAAAGTTTCTTGATATTCTTAAAAAGAAAAAAAGTCAATATGAAAAAGTAAGATGTTGAAAACTTGGTTCAACTCTGTTATACAGTCAAACCTAAAGTTAACCAAACCTAAAGTTAAAATCATTATCTAAAGTTTCTTGATATTCTTAAAAAAAAAAAAGTCAATATGAAAAAGTAAGATCTTGAAAACTTGGTTCACTATAACCGGGACTTCACTCTATCCATTCCACAAACAATTTTAACTAATGGTTTCAAACTCCTCTTTTTTATTACACATTATTTAAATAAATGACCCCATAAAATGAAATACAAAAATTACTGAAAAATAATATGCAGTATAAAAAAAATTTGTTAACTTTTATTTTTTATTACTCTTCGCCTTGTGTACAAAAGAATAGTAATCCTTAGATGATGCGCTATCTTCCACATCAGATGTGGAAACACACTTCCCGACTCTCCCATAATTTTTCCTGAATTTTTGTTATTCTGCTTTTAAACCTGTCTAACCAGCCATTCTAGCACATAAAAGTAGTCTCATCCAATCATTTAGCAAATTCATCGACTTTAACTTCAAACATTTGTCCAGATACTGAAAGATTGCGGCTTCTTTGAATGCTGAACCCATTCAATAATGAAGCAAACAGTAAAAAATGCTTGTTGCTGCATTCCATGCTATAGATGGTTTTGAAAATTGGTATATGTATTTATTTTGAAGTAGAAGTTTCAAAATTATTACATAAAAAATGAAGAAAATAAATGAGTGGGAAACAGAAAAAAGTTCCTCTCTTTTGGTTAACTGTATCCACAAAAAATATTATAGGTGTAAAGCATGGCACGGGAGCGAACATTTCGTTCACTCTATCTCGGGAGCTCACTATAGTGGGGTTTGACTGTATTTAAAATAACATTATTTAATGAAGAAAATGGTTATTCTAACATGCATGATCTTATAGGTTCTCATACAGAAGTTGGAAATGGTGATAGTAGTTCATATTCAGGCCCTGCTATGCCTGCACCTCAACATGTCTGAACTTGTCATTTCTTGTCTCTACTAGAACAATAACCCTTCTATTTCACTGTATTTACCACCAAACACTGAATCGATCATCAGACTTGTTTTAGCTTCAAAAAAGAAACTTCTGTTCTCTCTCTCTGCACTGGTGTTTATTTTGCAAAATTTTTATGTATGTTATGTATTCACTTGGCACTGCCAGGGAGCAATTCAAATATTAGTGACAGAAGAAGGGTTTGTAATTTGCTTATTTTTGCTGATAAGGGAGGAGAAATGCTTTTGTTAAAAAAGAAGAAAAAAAACTTCTTTTTTTTAAAAAAAAAAAAAAAATTTTAAAAGAAAAAAGGAAATATTACAATTGTAAAGAGTACAAATTTGTAATAGGAAAAGAAAGAAAATATTTCTTAAAAGATTTCCGAGATTCAGATTTTTTACCTCAAAAGATTCAAACAGAATATTCCACTCAACATTTTCTAAAATGAATGATGACAAGGGTCTGTCCAGGACAAATTTACTACCGTTTAGCGGTATTCTAAGATTCTCCGCCTCTTAAAATTTTGTTTTTATATCCCCCCCCCCCCCCAAAAAAAACTATAAATCCCCAAGTTTTTTTGAAATGAAACAACGAGGTTCTCACTCTGTAAACTATACAGCAAGTCAAAATTCGAATATCATTCTAAACATTTGAACATTATTGTAAATTTATTCTAACAGAACTTTATTTTTTATTAAATTTTTTTCTCCCTATGAAACTTTTTTCTGTATGAGCTAGTTGAAAATGTTCTCTTAATTTTCTTTTAGTTCTAGTACTGTTAAATGCAAGTCGAAATTTAAATATGGAGAATGGATTTTTAAATTTGGATAGAATTTTAAGCTCGAAATTTTACAGTAGCAAAATTATTTTTTATTATATGGGGGAAAATATATCGAAATTGACCAGTTATAAATGATTTTTATTTGTAGTGACCATTTTTAAAAATAATTTCTTGTTTTACCATAGTTTGGTGTTGATTTTTTAATGTAACTTTTAATTATCGCATATTATGTCTAAATTTTCACAAAGTAGATACCTCTAAAAAAACCTGGACAGACCCCTGGATAATGTATTTTATGCTAAGTTACGAACTTTGTGCTAAATATGTACTTAGCACTAAGAAACATCTTTATATTTGAATTTAATTCTAAAATTAGTTTGCGACAATAAAAGTATAAAACAATGATGAATTTCTTATGAAACATGGAAGGCGTTTTTGCTTATTTGTGCTAACAAGGGGGGGGGATGTGCATTTGTAATATTTGAATGGCCTCCATGCGCTGCAACCAACAACACCAGGCTTTAATTTACTTTCATTGTTTTCAAAATTCTTTGTAGTATTTTTTCTTACAAGAACTCTTAAAATATTCTTTTGATAAGTTTTCATTTAAATGTGTGCATAAAATGAAACTTTTGTTTTGCATTTACATTTAGATAATTATTTACCGATCCATTATTTTTTAATTATTTGTTGAATAAATAAATTATATATATTATTGATTCTTGTGGTTTATATGATGAGATTTCCTTTTATTTTTTATTTTTTTGCTATTAAAAACAGAAATAATGTGGATAAAAATAATTTCTCATCTCTAAAAAGGATAAAATAATTTATCCTTTAAATCATTCCCTTTTTCAAAATAAAAAAAAATGTGCATGTAAATTTAATTTTGAAATTCAAACTATGTTAATGCTATTTGAAGGAGAAGGGATTTTTAATTATAGGTTTTGCATGTTTTTTTTTTCACAATGACAAATGGAAGTAATAGGTATAAAGTATCTTCTCATTTTATGAATTATCCTCAAATTTCACTGCCTTACAATGTGGTGAATAATTGAGTTTTACATCAATATTTTAAATATTCATTTTTTTAGAAAATTAAGATAGTTGAAATAATGGTACATGTTCAATTTAATTTTACTTTTTAACTAATTTTTAAAAATAGTCCCTTTTACATAATGTTATGTTTAGGTTCCTACATTATTTGGTATAACAAATATAATTTACACTTTTGTTAAATATAAATATAGTTAACATTTTACTTTTTAATTTTATGTAAATTGGCAATGAAAAGTCATACTTTTTGAGTGAGAATCTTGAACTTAGTTTGGTGACTCTAAAGAAATAAGTAAATGATGAATGTTGTTTTAAGGGTGGAGATGCTTTCTTTTTAAATTGTAGATTTTGTATGCTATTATTTTTCTTTTACTTTTTTTTTACATTTTGTGAATTATTCGCAAAGTTCTTTTATTCGTTATCCCCTGTATTACAACAACAAAAAAAGCATATGAATTTAGTTTTTCAATTCTAAAAAATATTTTAATAATGAATGCTATTTGAAATGGAAGAGTGCTATGTTTTTAAATTATAGATTTTGCATGTTATTCTATTTTTTTTTCCTGTTACATATGGAGATAGTGTGGATAAAAGATTTTCCAATTTTGTGAATTATCCCCTAAATTCACTTATCTCATTCAATCTAGTATTGCAACAAAAAAAGCATATAAATTTAGTTTTTTAATTTAAAAAAGAAATTTAATAATGAAATCATGATTTGAAGGGGGAGAGAAGACTGTTTTTTGTCAGATTATGGATTTTTGTATATTTGCATTTCATGGTGTATTATACTTTATCACTGTTTTTATGTGTGTGCGCCAATGAACAGTTAGCTTCATTGCATACATTAAGTACAATTTCCAGTTCTTTTTTTAACTTAAAATATTTTAACGTAAACTTTAATCTTCTTTTTTACCAACAAAAAAAAAAAGTTTTATTGAAATAATGGACTATCCCAGGGTTTTTCCCGATTCAAAATCTTTTTTTCCTGATTTCTAGCTTTTTGTCTTGGTGTTCTTGTTTTTTGTGTATGTTCACAACGTCCCAAGTTCTACAAATACAAGTGCTGGTTTTAATATAATAAAGAATCAAAAGATATTTTATGCTACTTTTATTTTAAGTAATAAATAGTGATTGTAAAAATCCCAAAATTCAATTGAAAAACAAGGAAAAATTGGGAAATTTTATCAAGCTAGGAAAATTAAGAAAATGTTAAGAAATTTTATTAAAATATCCAAAATATCAAGGAAAATGAACTAGTTTGATGCCAAGTCCAATATTTTCTTCCAAAAAACGGTCTTTATGGTCCAGATTAACCTAAATAAAAACTTGTTTGAAATTAATAAGAATGAAGTAAATTTGAAATGAATTTTCAAATTTACTTAAAACAATGCGAATTTTTTTTTACTTAGAAATGAGAATAGAAAAATCAGGAATATTTCTCTCCTTTCCAATGAACGAGAAAAATATCTTTAGGATATAATTCTGATGAAAAGAAGGAAGAAAAAATTATTTTATGGCTTCAATTCTTTCTTTACTCTGTTTTTTAAATTTGAAATCTATAAACATGAAGATGCAGAGTATAACAGTTTTGGTTATACCTATCATTTCAATTAATGTTATAATAATTTTTTAAATTTAGCTTTGTGTTATTGTTGGAGTAAATAGTAACTTTGGTAAGTCATGAAAAATACTTTGACTTATTCATGGAAAGTCATGAATTTGAAAATGTAAAATATAGCAGATACCCTGTATGTGTTTTACAAAACCTTTGAATAAATTGACCCATCTCTCTGAATCAAAGACCTTTTCTTGAAGAAAAAAAATTTTGGTTTACATTTAAACTACTCGGATTGTTTGATATCCACTATTTTTAAACTGACTAACATTATCAAAATATTTTTCCTCTTTCTTCCTTCAAGCTTGTATTTCTTTTGTAAGTCAATTTGTTTACAATTTTGCTGAACTCTGTCATATTAAAAGAGCAATATCAGTAATACATGAATTTCACAAAATTGACCCATCACCTTAAATCGAAAATCCTTTTTTTAAAAAAAAGATGTTGGTTTACTTAAGAAAAAAAAAACTATTTGGGTTGTTTTGTATTTTAAGCTAACTCTATTATCAAAATATCTCCCTCCCCCCCTTCAAACTTGTATATCTTTCAAGTCACTTTGTTATGATTTTTTAAGCACTCAAATCCTGCATTTTTAGTGGAGATTATATAAGCAAAACTCTATATATTTATATCGTATGTGAAATCTAATTTATGAAAGTATTTATTTTAATTTTTTTTGTTTGTTGAATTTATGATATTTGGAAATAAATTATTGTATACTTGCTAAATGTTTTGTTCAGCTACTAAATTTTTTTTTCTTCCCATCTCTATCCAACTTATTTCTCTCTCTTTATAAATGAATGAATGTATCACTTTATGGAAGTGGGGGACAAATCCCCTTGCTTTCAAACTATATAATGTTTGTGGAAAATTTGGATGATTTAAACAGAGGATTTAAAACAAACATGGAATGATAATAAAAAGTTTGTATACAGTGAACTTTTGTGGCTACTACCAATAATACGTGCAAAAGGCTACTACGTTCAAAAGGATACTACCAATATTTTATGATACATTTATTTGTTTCTTAACCGCTTCCCTCAACAATTATTTTGAAGATAAAAAAAAATTTCAAAAAATCAACATATTTTTTTATTTTATTAATAAATACAAGGAGCTGAAACAAAACATAATACACAAGTTTTAAGTTGAAATTTTAATTTTTTTTTTATGTTTAAGAACCATTTAATTTACTATCACGAGTGTCCAGCAGTGGACTGATCGTTAAGACGCAGTTCCCAGCAGATCACCGAAGTCAAGCATCACTGGCTGTGGGTGGGTGACCACTTGGATCAGTCTGTGTAGGGACTGAGGGTGTGCGTCATGGGTCCTCGATAAACTGTTCTACCGTAAAGTGCTCGACTACGCTTGCAGGTCGTCGGGCTACCGAAGCAGGGGGAGCCATCCCCTCTGCAGAGGATCAAAATGGTGATGGCATGTCTTCGGATCTTCCTCGGGGATGCTTCCCAGACCGTCGCCAATAGCCCATTGTGCAGCTCTAGTGCGACGTAAATGAACTACTACAACAACAACTTTCCCGAGTTGTCTGGAGCAAAAGAAAAAAGTTAAATATTAGTCTTTGTATAATAGTTTGTAAAACAAGGGACAACACAGTGATACTTTTTCAAACGTCAGTGAAGGAGTACACCATTTTCTTATTGCTCTGTCAATTCAGCCCTATATTGTTTATTTATACCTCGACCCGCCCTATTCAAGGCACACGAGAGTAGAACAAACATTCTACAGACAAAACATACATAAAACACAAAAAATTACATTAGCAGCAAGTATAAATGGCATATAAAGAATAAATTAAAATATGAAAATATTTACACTATAAAATACAAAGGCATAGTGAAATGCCTTAAACAAAAGCATAGAAAATAATTTTTACGTAACTTTAAACTAAAGCACAGAAGTTAAAATGCATTTTAACTCTAAAATTAAGTATAAGAGAATAAATGAAGCAAAATATTAGAATCACAAAGAAATTCAAGATACAAAAGTCATGGATAACTTGAGAGTTTGACTAAAACAAATATTGTAAGATGGGTTGATAGAGTTTGTTGACACGGAGTGACAGTTAGGTTACATTGTTAGTTGAATCTGGTGGATTTAACATGTCCTCAAGTGTAGTTTTGATGATTTCTTTAATAATTCTTCTGCAGGTAAAGTTTGAGAATAGCTGATGTTCTGTTTTGTTCTGGAATTCCGTGCCACGCTGTGCATGAAATTTTGGGCAGTGGCAAATCAAGTGTATTATATCTTGTTGAGAATCACAATAAGAACAAATTGAGGATTTTCTAAAAAATCTTGAAAATTCAGCCCTATCTAAAACACTCTCAGCAAAACTCTTAAATAAAAGTTCCAATCTCAGCAGATAATGTTTTTTTCTTCCTATGGAGTAAAAACGTGATAAAACAAATTCTACTAACCCAGAGATTTCTGGGAATGATAAATTTTTGCACTCTATACGTACCCGGGATAATCAAGGAAGCAGTTAATTAAAGAATATAGAATAAATGGTTTAGAAACATAAATAAAAGTATGTTTCGTGTCGCAAGAGCCAAAATTTGAGTGATACTAATATCAAAGTTGCAGGCAAAGAGCTAAATTAAATGTAAATAAAATGCAAAAAATAATGTAGTTTTTATATTCTATATAGCATATAGTTAACCCATTAATGTATTTACGAAATGGATTGATTGAGAGCAAAAATGAATAGTGTAATATTGTCAATCTGGTTTTCTCAATGAATCAATCTAAAATAAATCTCTAATAATTCATCCCAAGTGGATGAAACACTTTACGATAAAATAAAAACATACCAAGTATTTGATTATTTCAATCTATTCCTAACGGCAGCATGGAGAAGAGATCCAAGAAAGATCAAACTATAACATAATCAATATTAGGTTTGAAAATGCCAACAAGACTGTGAGAATTATTATAACATATTTGCTGTAAGAAATGAATAATAAATAGATCTTTGTTTTCGATGAATGAGTCTTTACATTGGTCAGTCATTCTCAACCACTGTGCCGCGGCACTTTTGTGTGCCGCCAAGTCCTTAAAATGTGCCGCCAAATGTTAGAAATGATACAATAAAAGTTATAATGCTTTTTCTTTACTACGAGTATTGTTTAAATTAAAGAAAAGTGTATATATATATATATATAATATTTATAATTTTTCCACGCTTTAACCGCGTGATCATCTTTGTCGGCGATTGTCTTGTCTCTAACAATCATAAAATTAGTTAAAATAAGAAGGAAGTGCTTAAATTGTCTTTGATACACAGTTTAAAAAAATGTTGAAAGAAGTAAGAAATTTAATGACTATTAAAATTAATAATTAATAAGGGAAAGCAAGCTAAATATTAACTTTCAAACCGAAATAAAAGCTAATCATTAAAGTAAGCTATGCAATTAATAGTTATGAATACAAATACACAATTTAAAAAAATGTTGAAATAAGTAAGAAATTTAATTACTATTAAAATTAATAATTAATAAGGGAAAGCAAGCTAAATATTAACTTTCAAACCGAAATAAAGGCTAATCATTAAAGTAAGCTATGCAATTAATAGTTATAGAAACAAATTAACAAAGGATAACAAACAAAAAATAAGCTAACAATTAATAATTAGCAAAAAAACTAGTTAACAAGATATCACAAAAAATTAACAATGTAAAAAAACAACAGTTAATAACTGAGGAAAACAAGCTAACAATTAAAATCTAGCCAAAAAATGAATAATGCTTATTAACTAATAAAAAATTAGTCGGAAGAAATAATTAACCCCCTTAATAAACATGCTTTTGTAGTACATATTATTTTATTTCATATTCAAAATTATTGTCACAAACTATTTAACACAATGTATTATAGGTAAGTACACAACCTTTGAACTAATTTTTTTCATTGTGTTCCGTCAAATTTCGAAATCGTTAAAAGTGTGCCACCATGAAAAAAAGGTTGAGAATCACTGACATTGGTATTTGAAATAAAAAGTGAGTCGTTTACGTGGATCTATGAGAAAAGAATAACATATTCGATTCATAATGATTAGAAAAATAAGTTTAAGTAATGAAAGAGATATTTTAAACATGTAATTGTGGCATTGCAATACTTTATTTCGTATAATTTGAATTTATATAAAAGGAGTGTTGAAATATCCGAAATTTTTCACTGTTTCAAAGTTTTCTGCAACCTAAAGTGAAAAGTTTCTGTACGATTAAAGCAACACATTGTTAGTTAGTTATTTTTTTTTAAATAATGAAGTGAGCGAAATAAACACATTCATTGATAGAATCAATCGCTATAAAAAAATATAATACAAAAGCAGTTTGTACAAAGAATTCACACTATTTATGATTGTTTTCACTTATTTTTTGATATGTAATTCAGTTAAAAAAAATGTGACTTACTTTTGACAAACAACAATGACAATCACCATTTGACAAATGTGACAAACTTTTTGTTTACCCTGATTGTCATATGACCTAAGGTAGGGGTGCACAACCTTTTTGAGTGAAGGGCCGCACTTGTATTTAGACATGCTAATGACAAATGTTGTAATGTTTATTTAAACATTAGCGTTCCATTTTTTTTATCGATAAACTCAGTAATATCAATAACTTAGTAGTATTCCATTATTAGAATTCATTCAAAAATAAAAAAAACTTATACTTTAAAAAAAAAAAATTTGCTTTTTTTATCATATGAACAATAGATTTATCAAAATAAATAAACATTGAAGAAAAGAAATATTTTTTTTCTATCATATCATGCAATACGAAAACTCATCTTAGAAATCATGCAATACGAAAACTCATTTTAGAATTAAATTCTAATAAATAAAAAAAAGCTGCAATGCCCACAGAATGAAAGTAGGAAAAAGTTTAGTCGTAATATAAATTCAAATTAAATATTTTAATTGAAGAAAATTTATAGGTTTTAAACAAAAGCCTAAAATAAAAACTGTGATAGTTCAAAATAAAATTCAATGCTTATTTTGTAATGTACTTTATTATTTTATTTTATTAATTATTAGATTTTTTATATCGTAAACATTTTCCTTTTTTTTTTATCGAAAAAGATCACTTAAGCAACAAAAAATTGAACAAACAGTGAGCAGTATCAAAAAATTCAAGTTTTCCGCCATTTTTATGAATTTCTCAAATTGCTATAACATTGCATTTAAATTAACGAGTATTTGGCCCTTCTGTGAAAAATTATAGTTGGTTCAATGATCAGTCAAATATTCGGCAGAATATTTTTTTAGAAATGTATTTTTCTAAGTTTTTTTGAATTTTTATAGATATTACTTTTTTTTTTAAATTATAATCAGACAAGTCAATTTTGTCATTTTTTCGATACTTCGAGAAGGATTTTTTTTCCATTATTTGCTGTTTTTATTATAACCCAGCATTTTAACAGAATGTCTCATACTATTATTTTATTATCACATCACTCTTTCCCTGTACTGTAACATAAATAACCAGTTACATAGAAAAGTGCGATTTTCAGTATTAAAGTTTTGTTTCAGGAACTAAGAAAAAAAAAAAATTCTGTTTTTCTTTTTTTAGGCATTTTTATTATGACTCAGCATTTTTTTAAAAAATAAACTTACTTTTACTAATAAACTACTTTTAAAAAATAAAAATTTTTTCATAGCAATTTTTTTTCTTCTAAAATTATGGCAATGAGAAAAATTTAAATTGAGATTTTCGGCATAAGATTTTCATTTAAAAAATTAAGAAAGTCTTTTCTATCTTTTTATGTTCTTTAAATAAATTTATGAAAAAATATATTTACGCTGAACTCAGCACGAATGAAGCGTGTCAAATGCATGATTTAAAATTTGCATGTCGTGATAGAATAATTGGAATTTTTTATAATACGTGGGAATGCATAGCAATAACTGCCGAGAGAAATTGTTGAAAATAAAGAAATAATTGCATAAAAAATCACTTGGATTTAAAATGAAATCGTCACAAATAAAGTGCACAAAAAGTGATTATTTAAATGTGCGATCTGAAACTCGCGTCGTAGTAAAAATTCGGGATTTTCGAAATCACGTAGAAAAGCGGAAATAACTGTTTAAAAAAATCATTTATATTTACGATAAAATCGGCTAAAAGAAAGCGCGTTAAACGTACATTTACTAAAGAATCTGTTAAAATTGACTGTTTCAAAACGTGATGACTTAAAAGTGCGATTAAAAATTGCCATTTTTTAAATTTTTTTTATTGTGTTTAGAAGCTCTCGCGGGCCGCACTTCAGTAGTCGAAGGGCCGCAGGTTGTGCACCCCTAACCTAAGGTAAAACTTAGCACTTGGGCAGATCAACCAAATGAACTCTTTAGTGGGCCATTTATTTCTAGTAAAGGTAAATTTAAGAATTTTTGGAATTGAAATTTACGTAAGATATAAGTATGAAAATTACGTAATTGATATAAGAAAAGAAAAAACTCATTTAGCTTTAAAAAAAATTAATTTAAATTTTAATGCTATTTTTTTTGGTGGTAAGTATATTTACCACGGCCTATTCGGAACTTATTAACTTTAATTTTTCTTTATTTATAAAATTAATTTTATAAATGTTACAAACTTCAGAAGGAATTATGCATTTTGTAACTTTTTCTTATACTAAAAAATGGTTGCCAATTTTATTTAAACACACTTCAAGAAAGCTGAAGTAATTAACAACCTAAATTAAAAATGGTAGAAAAGTTAACGTGGACTTTAAAAATGGATTTTAAGTATTCTTACCTTAGAAAGGGTTAATCAGCAGATTAGGTACCCTTTAAAGGGGAACTTGGCTGGTAACATTCAAATAAAGACGGAAATAATATATGGTTTTAACGCCGGCAGCTGTGCTGGTTGAACAAAATCCGTAGCCTCAACAGTTTTTCCTCCATACAATAATAAGTTATTTCAGTAAAACCATGAAGAAGGGGGGTTTTTTTCGCAACAAAAATAAATTCATTGTCGCAACAGAGATTGAACCCTATAAGGATTTTATTTTATTTTATAACCGTCATTAAACAGCCAACAGAGTTTTGGGTTGTGACTACTCATGTTCAACTGCGTAACCTTGTCATTTGGAACCCAATCCAGAAGACAAAGACACTCCTGATAAAGTATATGGGTAAAAATTTGCCTTCGTGGAGGACTTCTTGATAGAGCTAACCCCGCAGTTGCATTACATGGATAGAAAGACCAAGATCACCTTCCACGGTTAGGGCAAGGGGACTCTCACCCATGATCCGTCTACCACTGAGGATATTTTACATCAGCACTGTGGTCGATGCAAGCTGGATGCGGAATTCGTATCGACCAGCCATCGCTGGGATTCGAACGCTCCATCACCCTATAAAGATCAAATTTTCTCTCTGAAAGTTACGAAGTAAATCTGCATTCTCACATTAGATGTGAATTTGTAAGGGCCAGTTATAGCTGGGATTCGAACCTGAATAAGTAACTCTTTTAATTTTGTAAAAAACGTGCATTCTAATTATATGTAATGTACTCCTTTTGATAGATTGAGAGAGGAATAGTGTAAAAATATTAATTTCACTATAAAAATACTTTTTTTTTTTTTCAGATCGCGAACTAATAGCGAAAGTATATCTTTTTAGCTTGTGGCGTAACTACCACTGCAAATATTAAATACCAAATCAATAGTATATAAGACATGTTAACTTGACTCTATCTAGAGCAGGGGTCGCCAAACTTTTTTGATCATCGACCCCTATATAATTTTTCGAAATCTCCATCGACCCCCCACAAAAGTAATTTTCTGTTAATTAAAATAAAACTCTATTAGATACTGTGTTTGTACATTTATTTTATGATTTTATTAAAGTAATAGTACATTGTGTAACAATAGTTTTATGAAAAATATATTAATATTGAAATTTAAATACCTTATTATTAAATAATAAGTAATTATGCATGAGTAGATATAATAAGTAAAGTAACTAAAGATTAACTGCTTCTTGATCAATGAGATGGGTGTGCCTGGTGTTTTTTTGCAAGGTTCGCTATATTGGGTTCAAAATTGGTCAATTTTGTAATTTTCGTAAAAAAATGCAAAGTGTGCTATAGTTTTGTCGCGGGCTGTACTAATCCATATTATTAATGCTTACCTTCTTTTTTGGGCATTGATAATTAAAATTGATATCTAAACCAAACGAATGGTTTTATCGAAACAATAATTATCCAAAACTATAAAAATTCTAATAATGACACTGCAAATATTCAACGCAGTTTGCAAAGATAGCTGAAACTGTGTATGATATTTGCATTTGTAACGTCAATGCTCGTCACACGTGACATTCGGACAAACGCACATATGCATGACTTATAAACTGCGCTGTGTTCGTGCCACTGCGCGGTGGTACGTAAATACTTGTTTCACCCCAATAAATATACGTTTATTAATTTATGTTTTATAAAGAAACTGATATTGAGTCAATTATAAAAAAAATTCACAAATTTTACATTCTTAATTTGGTACGTGTGATTTGCGAATTGAGAACTGTTTTTTCTTTCTACCCACAATCGACCCTTCCGATTCGGATCGACCCCCATTCGCCCCCCTGTCTCAAATCGACCCCCGCTGTTGTTAAATAGACCCCTGGGGGTCTATATAGACCACTTTGGCCACCTCTGATCTAGAGGTACCTTTCGATAGATGAAGGTTGACATAGTCTAAGATTAAATCCCCACATTGGTGACCTCCGGACGTGACAAGAACATGGCAATATCGATGGATGATCCACAATAAAACAGTTGATTTGCTTAAAAATAAATTGCTCAAAGAAAGAGAGAAGAAAAAAAATTCGGTGAAGCAAATTAAGTCTCCCGGTTAATAAACAAAAAAATTAAGAAGAAAAAAAAATAGCGAAATGCTATAAATAAAAAAATGAAGAAAAAAAATATGATGAGCAAATATTTATATAAATAAATAAACAGCATGAATCAACTAGTGGAATTCATTCATCGAATTCTATCACAGATACAATTCTGGAAGGGGAGTAATGTGGCGTAACTACCACTGCAAATATTAAATACCAAATCAATAGTATATAAGACATGTTAACCTGAATCCACCAGAGGTACCTTTTGATAGATGAAGGTTGACATAGTCTATAATTAAAATCCCCACAAGCTGATTCAGACCAAGGTTACGATAAACAAGAGTATTGAACAAGTAGTTATATTTCTATTATATATCAGTTGGAATAATTTAAGATTCACATAAAATGGGATGAGGAGATTTATTAAATCTTTTTACAAGACTTTTGTCAGGTCAGTCTTGACATATGCTTCTGAAGCTCGGACAAAACTGGAGGAAAATTGTATCGTAATATGTGAAAGATTTAGCGCGGTGTAAATGAAAACAATAACTGGAGAAGGAGATTTATAAACAATACGATATTATTCAATACATAAAAATAAATAGAATGAATTGGGTGGTGATTCGAATGAGTGATGACAATACAATTAAAAAGATGCTTCTTTTTAGATCCACTGGAACAAGAAGGCGATTGAGACGGGCTGAACTCAATGGATTTCCTGCAATGAATGAAAAGAATTGGAGATGAAAGATAAATCGGAAGTCGTTATGGAGAAATCTTCAGAGGAAGGCATTGGCTCACATTGGGCTGTCTGGCCAACTGATGATTCCATAAAAATAATTATAAAATTCCATCTGTCTCCTTTCAGATCTTCTCCTGTGTTCTTTCTAGTAGCATTGACTTAATTTTCATGTACATCCTTCTGCACAAGTATCCGAAATTAAAACTTCTCTGAGGAAAAATATTTTGTCCCAAACTTAGGTGTTTTTTTTATCTCTATTTTTAAAATAATAATTGCGTTGAAACTAACGTACATACTTTTTTTTCTGGGCATGCGCAATATCACTCATCATCATCATCATATCTGGCTAAACAGCCCAGGGTGGGCCAGTGCCTTCCTTTGAATTCGAATCCACTTCTCTCTACTTTTGACACTTGTTCGCCAGTTTTTCTCCTTTAGAGTAAGGAAATCAGTCTCAACTAAATCCAACCATCTCAGCCTGGGTCTACCTCTTTTCCTGTTCGTTAGGGGTTTGTGTAACAGGATTTTTTTTAAATTTGAGTCATCATTCCTTCTGAAAATGTGAGCTGCCCAGTTCATTTGATAAATTTTAATGAATTTCACAATATCTGGCTCTCTGTAGATTTTATACAGTTCAGTATTATATCGTCTTCTCCAGGAATTATTTATTTTTATCCCACCAAGGATGGCCCTCAAAACTTTTCTCTCAAAAATGGCAATTTTATTTTCACCAGCTTGAGTTAGGTTCCAGGTCTCAGATCCATAGGTAAGTATTGGCCTAATTAATGTTTTATAGAGTAAAAGTTTTGTATTTTTTGATAAAAGAGAGGATTTGAAAAAACGTTTTAAACCATAAAAAGCTTTATTTGAACAAATTAGACGACTCCGAATCTCATTGTCTATGTTATTGTCGGCAGTAACTATTGAACCAAGGTAAGTAAAATTCTGAACAGTCTGAAACCTGTGGGAACCAATCTCCAGATAGGATTCAGTAAAATTTAATTTAGCAAGTACAGGCATGTATTTGGTCTTATCGGTATTGATGATTAGTCCCATATCCCTAGCAGCAAGCTCCAAAGAAAGGAAAGCTTCTTTTAATGCAGGAACAGATCTTGCAATGATGTCTAAATCATCCGCATACTCCAATATTTGAATAGATTTTGAAAATATGTTGCAATATCACCACAGAGCGGAAAATAAGGTTAGCGTTTACGTAGCGTAAACATAAAGCTAAAATAATTCCAATTTTGTCCTGACATTGTAGCTTTACGTTATTACATTAAGCAAAAAAGATTTTTAGTAGTTCGTTCCATCAAAAGAAATATAAAAAAGTATTATTATTGAGGTCAATTCATGATATTCAGAATCTGATGCAATCAAATAATTTATTCATTTCGAGGGCTGTTAAAATCCTTTTCCAACATTTTGGGAGGATTTAATAGGTATCAAATATAGTAATGTAATACCCATGTTAAAATATTTGGTATCTATTTAAATTGCATTGATAATACCAAGTAATGCTTATTACCAAAATTAATGAAGCATCACTGTAATATGGTAATTTTTTTTTTGTTTCTCCTATACAAGTGAGTAACTTTATCCATTAAATTTGCTTTTTAGTACATAACTCTTTTTTATTTTTATTAAAACCTGTTATTAAAATTAATAGAGCATCATTGGCGTCATGATGGGTTTTTTTACGTTTCTTTTAGTTGAAAAAGTACCATTTTCCCATGAGTTGAACCATTGCTCCCTTTAAGTTAATTTTAATAAGTACCTTTGGGCCGTGGCACTGGGCACATGTTCTAGAGTTAGATCCCATCCGGCCGAAGACTCCCCATGTAGTAAATGGTGACTGATACACGTTAAATCTGTCAAGTCACAAAGTCCTCCATGTTCTCATAACGAATCAATACCTCTGGGGGTCCTTGTCTTCTGGATTGGGTTCAAAATGACGAGGCTTCGGAGTTGAACATGAGTAATCGTAAGCCCAAAATTAAGTCGGCTCTTCAACGACTGATATAATCTAGAACAGGGATGGCGAA
Source organism: Parasteatoda tepidariorum (assembly GCF_982258835.1). Lineage (NCBI taxonomy): Eukaryota > Metazoa > Arthropoda > Arachnida > Araneae > Theridiidae > Parasteatoda > Parasteatoda tepidariorum. The sequence continues at coordinate 1,334,029 of NC_141761.1, forward strand.
CCAATGGCACGCGTGCCATTTATGGCACGAGACACAATATTTTGGGCACGCCACCGATCACAATTGTAATTAAACTATGAATTGTTATTACACTATGAGGCATATGCAACAATTAAATTAAAATTCACAAAAGCAAAACAAAATAATAAACAATTATTAATAAAAAAATTAACAATTAATGCTAAAAAAGCAATTAATAACGATAAAAAACAAGCTAACAATAAATAACTATTAAAAAAATTAACAGTCCTGCTTAAACTAACATCTTACAAACTAATCTAAGTTATTTGTCATCTAATCTGCAACAACAGAAGTCACACTGATGTTACTTCACGCGTATAACTGAGACATGGCACAATGTATTTATTTTCAATGTCAATAAAGAGTTTTGAGTTGATAGTATTTAGTATTATTATTTTCCCAATAATCACGGAAGCAAAATTATTTGACGGCACGTCTATGACCTCATTAAACAATTTTTTATGAAAAATGGCACGTTGGTGTATAAAGGTTCGCCACCTCTGATCTAGAATAAACCCAGAGTAAGCCCTAAAGTTTCAAATGCTGAAAAGTTTTAATTCAAAATGTCAGGATTACATAGTAGGGAAAAAATCTTTTGCCATAATTTGTTTGCGATATTTCGAAAAACTTTTTTCACCCTTTCATGGGTTCCGCTGTGAACTGATCGTTAAGACACGGTTCCCAGTAGATTACCGAAGACAAGCATTACGATCTGTTTGCGGGTGGGTAACCTCAGTCGCTGCAAGGTCTGAGGGTGTGCGGTATGGGTCGCCATTAAACTGTTTTGCCGTAAAGTGCTCGACTTCAAGCATAGGTCATCGGACTATCGAAGCTGGGGTGCCGTCCCCTCTGATGAGGATAAAAATTTGTGATAGCCTAGACCAGTGGTGCGCAAACTTTTTTCGACTGCGACCCCTTTTGTAGAGAGAAAATTTTTGGCAACCCCTAGAGATAAATGTTCACAAATACGATGTATATTTTGAGCATTTCTTTCGTTTCATCGAATAAAAACGTCATCATATTTGACTCATATTAATTTTATTTATAATTTTAAGAAAATACTTTTTGTATAACACAAAAATCAGTAATTGCCCTTTAATGAAATGTATGTGGCTGCAAGTTTCTAATTATCTCATCGATGTTTGGATGTATGTTGCTAATTGCAATTCGCATATCATCTTCAGGGTTTAAACGCGAGCGGTATTTAGTTTTTATTGAAACTAGTTTGCTAAATCCAGTTTCACATAAATACGTTGATGCAAATTGTATTAACACTCTGATGGCATTCTTGCATAAAACGGGATATTGTTTTTCCACGGATAGCCAGATAGAGAATACATTACGGTCAAAGAAAGAGTGGACAGCATGAAATTGCAATTAAACAGTGAGTGACGGCGCTTCACTCTTTATATGTACACTGTATAGTATGCAGCATGCAGGGATAATGCATTTCATAAAAATTTGGCGACCCCCAAAGAACTTCTGGCGAACCCCCACAGGGGTCGCGACCCCTAGTTTGCGCGCCACTGGCCTAGACAGTCGCCCATTGTGTAGCTCTAGTGCAACGTAAATAAACTACACCTACAACTAGCTCTGATGGAGTCGTGGTAACCTAGTAGTTGGAGAATCGGACTCCGCTCTGGAAGAACCGGAGTTCGATCCTGGATTCCGCTAAGACCCATCGAGTCAATGCGATACACTTGCTCTTAAAATCAGTGGAATCGAAAGTCCTGTGGTGGGTCGCTGATCAGTACCATGGATACAGGGATTTGGAGAAAATTTCCTTCCTCTTCTGATCTATGTCTAAATTGAGGAAGAAGCCTCACAGAAATTTCGATGTCATTTATCTCAGTGATGTTTACCAGACCTATAGTCATTGTGCAGCTCTAGTGCGACGTCAATAAAGTACCTACCTATCTCTGATGGTATTTTTTATCTAATAGGTACCTTAGAATATTTGATACTCTCCAAAGGGTTGGTACACCCTATTTGCTGTTTGCCCATTGAAAACCAGACTTTTTTTTAAATTCTTAATCTTTGCTGAGCTACTTTCACGATAACCCTACCATTTCATCTCTTTCAAGATACAGCGAATAAAAGAGCATCCTTTTCATCAACTGAATTCCGTAGCTCTGTAGGGTAGAGGTAACGGGTTCAAGTCTCACCGTAAACCTGGTGATGTCCTAACGTGCACTGTAATATGTTCTTAAATTTTGACAAGTGACTTATGAGCCACCTCTGCCATGAGAAATATGGATATTCTATTTGTCATTTTTGAACGTATCAAATACTCAAAATACTTACCAAACAAATAGAGTCTAATTTAAAAACGCCATGTACTCATTATTCAAAATAGATACATCATACACTCATTTTTTGAGCAAATTGAATAGTCTCAAAAATGACTCATCCTATATATGGGCCATTCTCACGAAAACTGTCATTTTTAAGTTCATAAAATCCCGAAAAAGTAAAGTGAATAAAAAGCTCTGAAACTTTTTATATTAATAGAAATATGTAATGGCATTATAAAGAAAGTATATATCCTATAAATTATACTTAATATTTAAATTAATTAATTTTTTAAATAATTAATTTATAATTAATTAATTTATAATTAATTAATTTATAATTAATTAATTTATAATTAATTAATTTATAATTAATTAATTTATAATTAATTTATAATTAATTAATTTATAATAATTAATTAATTAATTTAATTAATAAATTAATTAATTGATAAATTAATTTATTAATTTTTTATTTATTTTTCAAATTAATTAATAAGTAAATTTATTATTTTCACTATTTAAAAAGTGAGGGAATGACACTAATAGTGAGGGAATGATATTTTATTTTAATACATGTTTTTATCTAAGTTACATCTACCTAAAGTTTGAAAATGATAACATACTAAGTACATCTAATATTTATTATAATTTAGTCTTATATATTCAATAGTTTTTACAGGTTTGGGAAATAAAATTGGCTGGCAGGATTGAACAAAAAAAAAATTTGATAATATACTCATCTTGAATCATTCCCTCACTTTATACACTAGTGAGGGAATGACGAATTCAAGAAAATTTAAAAATAACAGTCAGGCCTAATTAATTTCTGAAGTCAATCACATACAATTATATTCATACAGGAAAGCAACATATAATTATCCACTTTCTCGATGAAGTTGTATTTTATTTTACTCTAAAAAATGACATGAGGGAATGACAAATGTAAAAAATTTTACCTGGTTTGATTCATTCAAATTTATTCCACAGCAAAGCTTCTTTAAGTTGAAGATGGAAACATACTGCAATTTTGTTCTATGATGCCAGTTGTTAACTTCTGAAGTTTTTATTAAAATATTTTTATTTTAAGAAGATTGCAGGTGATAAGAACATTGTTGTGGGGGAATGACGCGAAACACTGGGGACAAAGTTTAAAATAGTGCTGCGTTAATATTTTTATCAGAAATTAAATATAAAATTGATTTTCTGAATTCTATATTTCAGTATTCTGAAATAAAAAACACGAATTTGTAAAAAAAAAAAAAAACTTATTTCAGAATCAATTTTTTTCTTTTTTTAAATCAGCAGTGGGGACAAGTGAGGGAATGACATATTGGTATATTTTAATTACCTAAAATAAATAAAAAATAAAAATTGATAATTTTATTTTTATTCTTTTGTTAGCTTGCATTCCGAAGTACACTTTCCTTGAATTTTTTTTCGTAAGCTGTAAAACAAACATAAAATATACTGGGGACATGAAAATGACTGTTTTTGTGAGAATGACCCATATATAAAATAACGAATCAAAATTTTCTCTGATTGTTCCTAAATTAGGAGTTGTTTCTACTATTGTGGCGTAACTACCTGTTGTGATAATCAATTTAGGCAGACATAATAACTTAATAAAGCTTTAATTAGCAAAATTAGGCTAGCCGCTGAGGACTACATACTTATAAACATAAATAGTAAAACAATTGAAAATCAAGCACAGTTACAGTTAAAACAAGATGTTAATAAATATCACCACATTCACCCCGAGCTATTTTAAGAGTTCAGGGAGTGACTTGAATCAGTCAGTAACAAAGTCTGAAAGATAAGCAGGTGGTCTTCGTATTCTGGATGTAGTAGGAGGCAAAGTCTCTTCCTGTTTTGGTCTCAAAAATGAGTCAGTGTTTTCCGAAGAACAGGTCTCATCAAGTGAGGATTCCAAAAGTTGATCATCAGTAGCCTCGTGGGAGCTGTCAGCAAGTGGGGTTTTTAGTAGAGGGGTTGCTAGCATATCTGCATCAAGGGCCTTTTCAGGAAGTAACCCTCTAGGAGCCAGGTGACGGACATTAACAGTAGTTTCCCTGCCGTCAGGTAACCTGACATGAGCATATCCCGGATTAGCCTCCAACAGCTCCACTTCTTGAACCATGGGCTGGTACTTATTACTACGATTGTGGTTTTTCATTAGAATTGGGCCAGGAATGGTGAGCCATGTAGGTAGAGAGCAGCCAGTGTGGGAGCGTCTCGGATGTGCAAACATTCTTTCATGAGGGGTCTCATTAGTGGCAGTACATAGTAATGATCTAATCGAGTGGAGAGCAGGTTGTAGCATGGCTTGCCATTGATTTGTTGGAAGCCCTTCAGATTTAAGAGCCAGCTCAATAGTTTTCCAAATTATGCCATTGTATCTCTCGACCTGGCCATTACCCGCTGGATTATAGGCTGTTGTTCGGCTGGTAGCAATTCCTTGAGCTGTCAGGTATGATTTTAGTTCGTGAGACATGAAAGAAGTGCCCCTGTCTGAGTGGATATATGCAGGCATTCCAAAAAGATAGAAGAGAGTCTGCAAACAGGAGATGACAGTTGAAGTGGAGATATCGGAGCACGGAAAAGCAAATGGAAATCTGGAGTATTCATCAACAATTGTCAAAAGAAATCGATGTTTAGAAGAGGATGGTAAGGGGCCTTTAAAATCTAAGTTGAGTCTTTCAAACGCTGAGGTTGCTTTGATGAGGACTCCAGAGTTTTTGATAAATTTTGGTTTCAGTTCTCTGCAGATGTGGCAATTGTTGACAGTAGCTCTCACATCAGTGATTGAGTATGGTAAATTTTTAGAACGGATCCAGTGGAACATTCTGATAACACCTGGGTGACAAAGAGAAAAGTGGAGGCCTTTAAGGTCAGAAACCTGAGGGACAATAGATGCGGACACTCTGGACAAAGCATCAGCAGTCGAATTCTTGCTTCCTGGGCGGTAGACAATATCAAATTTGAAGCAGGCAAGCTCAAGACGCCATCGCAGTATCTTCTCATTTTTTATTTTGCTATTGTGTTGTTGATTAAACATAAAAGAGACTGAGCGTTGGTCGGTAAACACCTCAAAGTGTCTCCCTATAAGGTAATGCCGCCAATACTTTAGAGATTCCACTATGGCATATGCTTCTTTTTCAATAGATGAATGTCTTTGCTCTGATTGATTTAGGGTACGTGAAAAAAAGGCTATAGGGCGACCAGCTTGGCTCAATGTTGCCCCAATGGCAAAGTCAGAAGCATCAGTTTCTACACGAAATGGAATGTCATTTTCTATTGCAGCAAGAGATGCATTGGCTACATCATCTTTTACTGACTGGAAGGCTGTGGTAGCTTCCTGAGATAAAGGGAAAGAGTTGCAAGCCAAGAGGGGGCGAATTTTTTTTGAGAAAGAAGGGATCCACCTTCCATGATGGGCGAACATTCCCAGAGCACGTTGCAATGAAGCAGTATCTTTAGGGACAGGTAGACTTAAGAGTGGCTTCAGACGTTCTGGATCAGGTTTAATATTTTTATTCTCAATTATGTAACCAAGTAGGGATATAGATTGAGAAGAGTAGTTACATTTTTCTTCATTTAGTGTAAGATTAAACTTGATTGCAGCAGATTTGAACCTTGCAAGATTTTCATCATGTTCCTGTTGGTTTGTACCACAAACAGTCACATCATCTAAGTAAGGGTAGGTATCTGTAAGACCTTCTTCTTGTACGATTTTATCAATTGTTCTTTGAAAGCATGCCACACCATTGGTAACTCCAAAAGGGACACGTTTAAACTGAAAAAGCTTTCCGTCTGCCTCAAAAGCAGTCATGTGTTTTTCAGAATCCAAAATCGGGAGCTGATGATATGCATTTCTTAAGTCTATTTTACTAAACACTTGGTAGGTAGCAACCTTAGATATGAGTTCCTCAATTTTAGGTAGAGGATAAGCATCTAACATTGTAAATCTGTTGATTGTTTGAGAGTAATCGATGACCATCCTAGATTTTTTGTTTTCCCCTTTCACCACAAAAGCTTGTGCTCTCCAAGGAGAGTTGCTGGGCTCGATGACCTCTTCTTCAATGAGTTTTTGTATCTCTGAGGTAATAAACCGTTGATCTTCTAGAGGGAGACGTCTTGACTTAGTTTGCACTGGTTTGCAATCAGGCGTCAGGTTAGAAAACAATGATACAGGTTGAATTTTAGCAACAGCTAATGAGCAAATTTGGAGGGGCGACTTGCTGCCGTCAAAATTGATGACTAAGGAGGAATGGAGTTTAAGAATGTCATGACCAATCAGAAAGTCAGCACATAAATTCTTCATAACCAGTACTTCAATCTGTTCATACTTGTGATCTAGAAGGTCAAGAGTTACAGTTGCACGCCCAACCACACTTGAGGTAACAGCAGAGTTGGCCATAGTGATAGTTCCAGAGTATGACTTCAGTTGAAGATTGCATTTCTCAACATGTTTATAGTTTAAGAAACTGAGTGAACTCCCAGTGTCTATTAGAGCAACCAATTTTACACTATTTACTGTAACAAATGTGAGGGATTTTTGGAGACAACCAGGGGCTGGCGACACAGAAGCAATTAGATGAGCAGAGGCAGTAGTATTTATTTTATGCCGAGTTTTCGCTCTACACACACGTTGATAGTGACCTTTTTTTCCACACGAATGACAAACACTGTTTCTAGCCGGACAGTTATTTCGTATATGATTATCACTATTACCACAGAAAAAACATGATCCACGAGGAATTGCTGCAAGGGTTTCTTTTTCAAAAGCATCATCAGTACAGTCTAGTGCAGCAGAAGGCATAGATTGTGAGTTAGTGAGATATGAAGCAGAATGAGCTTCAGCCAGTTCAAGAGCACGGGCTTGGTTGACTGCATTGTCTAAAGTGATTGTTGTATTTTCGAGCAGACGCTCTCTAATGCGGGTATTCCGCAACCCTCTAATGAAAGCATCACGTATATACTCATTTTTATAAGTTTCAGCCGAGACTTGTGTGAAGTTACAGTTTTTACTTAGTTGCTTTAAAACTTGAAGAAATTCGTTAACAGTTTCATTAGATAGTTGGTTTCTTGAGGCCAAGCAATGACGAGCGAAAATTTCATTCCTCTTTACTACGTAGAGTGCATCCAAAACAGAGATAGCGGCCGAGTAGCTGGTGGCTTCACTTATTGACTGGAAAACATTTGCTGATACATAATTAATTAGGAGTGGGAGTTTATTATCTTCAGCAAGATTAGGCACCTTTGACAAAAAGTTTTCGAAAGTTTTCTTCCAATGTAGCCACTTATTTTCAGCGTTAGCACACGTGGGGTCGAAGTCGAAACGTTCCGGTTTCAGAAAGTTTTCCATGACGATGAATACCAGTACTCACATTTATCAGAATATAATTTTGCTAATTAAATTGTTGTGATAATCAATTTAGGCAGACATAATAACTTAATAAAGCTTTAATTAGCAAAATTAGGCTAGCCGCTGAGGACTACATACTTATAAACATTAAATAGTAAAACAATTGAAAATCAAGCACAGTTACAGTTAAAACAAGATGTTAATAAATATCACCACACTACCACTATAAATATTGAATACCAATTCACAAGTGTATATAAGACATTATACTATCTTTTGATTGATTTATAATCCACCTTAAACAGTTGATTTGCTTAAAAATATACTGCTCAACGAAAGAAAGAAAAAATCCGGTGAAGTAAATAAAGTCAATAAACAAAAAATGAAGAAAAACAAATAATGAGCGAAATACTTTACAAAAAAAAAAGAAAAAAAATTATGAGCGAAATGATATAAGCAACAAAAAAAAATTAAGAAAATATAATGAGCAAAAATGGATATAAATGAAAAAAAAAACCCAGCATGAATCAACTATCGGAATCTGTTCATCGAATTCTATCACAGATAAAATTCTGGAAGGGGAATAACTATAAATATTGTTCAGTAGTGTTCTATCTTGAGGCATCTTTTGATAGGTTGAGATGTATAATTCCCCTCACTATTATGAATTACAGTCAAATAAGTTCGTAGCTGATTGTTAAGAACTTAACAATCACCAGCCTATTTGGTAAAGGTATAGAAATACTTGTTATTGAACCACCGATAGATGGCGGAGTTTATCATTAGATTGTAACCGTAACTGCAAACAAAGATTTTGTAAAAAGCAAGAACATCTACATTGTAATGTAGTAGTAGTTATGTATACCATTGTACCGTATTGATCATGTTAATGATTTAAATATATTTTTGTTACTTACCCCTTGGTAATTATTGAGTAGTTTTCCTGTGCCATTAAGAAAACGAGAAAAAGGTTATATTCACTAATAAAAGTAATATATCTTCGGTGTATTTACCCTATTAGAATTGCTTTAAGTTGAAAAGCGAAAAAAGGAAAATATTAAATTAAGGTTCCAAATTCATAACAATGTATACCTTCGATGCTACTTTAAAGAATGATTGCTAAATAAAATGATTGATGTTCACTAACAGATAGAATCAGAAAAGGATATGTTTGAAGATGGGAATTCTTTTTAGGTACACTTATTTTAAGTAAATAATTTCAACTTAATGTTGAAAAACTGTTTTATGTCCAAGAAACAACAATTATATTACAAAGAAGAAACCATACTTACTCCGAGATTCCATTTCTAATGGGCAAGATTGAAAGACAGTCCAAATTATGAGATTCTGTGTAAAATATTAATTATCGGGTGAAACAGCTTTAGTGTTTTTACGCGGTTTGCACTCGTTCGTCTATCACTGGGTCAACATGGTGACGCTAAAAATAAAAATAAATATAAATAGGAAGCGTGTAAAAAATCTGAATAAAAAACTCACTACATCTATGTTTAAATATAAAAGTATTGCCCATATAAACTCGTTATTAAAAAACTGCAGTTCGTCTAATAATTTGACCTAATTATTACAATATAATAATATTATAAATATTCTATATCGATATAATATATCCTCTAATTTATCTTAATCGTAGAATTTATAATATATATCGCCTTATTTAAACCATTGATACACTAACGTAAACAAGTGAAAATAGTCGTGTAAAAACAATAAAGTTGTATAGTTATCGCCTGATAATTAATATTTTACACAGAATCTCAGAGTGAGTCTCAATGTGGCCAGGAACTGTACAGTATAGATAACATGGAGCTGTTGAGATAGTCTGTGAATCTTTTTTAATCATCGGGATTGGATGTAAACATTGCTTGCATGGTTTGGTTTCTTTAAAGTATGAAGGATCATTATTAGAGCCCGGATTTTGATGACCTAAAAAATCTCAATTAATGCCCCTAAAAAGTGCAAAAAAGGACGGTACAACCTGGAAAAATGCCCTTAAATTGCGCTAAAAATGCCTTATGACATGACTTAAATAGAAGTAAAAATATTGAACTAAAACAATGTTTTACTCTTTAAAATTATTATGAGTCGTTTCAAAAAATATAAAGCAATGCAATACTTGTTCTACGCTCATTAAAATTTGAAAAATATGTTTTATATCCTAAAATAACAAACAAAAGGAAAATATATTGACTCCAAAACATTTTCATTTTGTATAGAAACTTTAATGAATATAACAACTTCCATCTCATAATATTACTAAATATCAGAATTACAGTGGATAATTAAATTTTTTCTTAATACTAGGAGGCTCCGCCCCCTGCTCGCTAACGCTCGCCAACCCCCGAGAATTGCTACGCAATCCTATGTGATTCACGCCGTGAACCATGGCTCGCTGCGCTCGCTCGCCAATGAACACAATGTTCTAGCACAAAGACATAGTATATTATAATCAAAGACATAGTATTTTATCATCAAAGACATAGTATTGTACTTATGTAGAAGAATTCTATCAATGTTCTTATTGGCTTTTAAAAAAGTATATTAGCTATTTAGATTGTACATGGTGAAAAAATCAGAACATTAGCTAAATGAGAAACATATAAGCAAAATAAATTATCAAAAATTGCAGTTACTCACCTAAATTCAACTAAATGTGTATAATAAATTAGTTAATGCTAGAAATTCTGAAAGTTTTATAAAAAAATTTTATTATTTAAAAATATAAACTTTGAACCCCAACTTTTTCCTTGTGAGATAATAACCCTCAAAAAGTCTTTCATTTTCAAGAACACAAAAATTTGTTTTATCGCCAAATGAAATATTTTTTGGTGATCAGCATTATTGAAATCAATTTCTATATTAATTAACATTTGTGATTGTAACATTCTAGAACAAAATAAGGATGTTTTACATACAATAAATTAAAATGCATGGCTGTTAGCATTACCCAAGAAATACGACGTGGAGGTCGCCATGCTGCATTTCTAATCCGGGAGTTTTGATTTTGGCAGTTTCCCTTGCCTACTGCCAATAGAAGTTTCAATTAAATTTTTTCCAAAAAACATTTTTTTCTTCAAAGCTCTAAGAAATTAACACTAAGCATTTAGAATTTCTTTGAAAACGCAATTATAGAATTGGCATCTTGGAGCAATTACTGAAAGGCTGTCAAATGACTTAACTCTTGACAGGCCAACATAAAGTTGTCCATGACTAAAAACTTGTCTTGTTGTAGTCAATACTAAACTGATTTTCTCAAAAGTCTGACCTTGTGACTTATTTATAGTCATGGAGAAGGCCAGCCTAATTAATTCCTAATTGAGTTTAAATTAAATATCATGTTTTTAGGGCATGAATCTGAATTGAACAACCTGATAATGCTCACTCTGGTTATTGTTTCCGTTTTTAAAAGCGCTAAATGTTGAGCCAGTTTAAATTAAATATTATCATGTTTTTAGGGCATAAATCTGAATTGAACAACCTGATAATGCTCACTCTGGTTATTGTTTCCGTTTTTAAAAGCGCTATATGTTGAGCCACCTCATGTGACATTTTCAGCAGCTATCATTGGTCGATATTCTAACGTTTGCCATTCGGGGAGTTGTAATGAGGCTTTTTTTTGGTGCCGTGTAAGAGAAATATATGACTAAAAACTTGTCTTGTTGTAGTCAATACTAAACTGATTTTCTCAAAAGTCTGACCTTGTGACTTATTTATAGTCATGGAGAAGGCCAGCCTAATTAATTCCTAATTGAGTTTAAATTAAATATCATGTTTTTAGAGCATGAATCTGAATTGAACAACCTGATAATGCTCACTCTAGTTATTGTTTCCGTTTTTAAAAGCGCTATATGTTGAGCCAGTTTAAATTAAATATTATCATGTTTTAAGGGCATGAATCTGATGTTGTTGTTGTTGTTAATTTACGTCGCACTAGAGCTGCACAATGGGCTATTGGCGACGGTCTGGGAAACATCCCGGAGGATGATCCGAAGACATGCCATCACAATTTTGATCCTCTGCGGAAGGGATGGCACCCCCGCTTCGGTAGCCCGACGACCAGGCATGAATCTGAATTGAACAACCTGATAATGCTCACTCTGGTTATTGTTTCCGTTTTTAAAAGCGCTATATGTTGAGCCACCTCATGTGACATTTGCCATGTGACATTTTCAGCAGCTATCATTGGTCGATATTCTAACGTTGCCATTCGGGGAGTTGTAATGAGGCCTTTTTTTGGTGCCGTGTAAGAGAAATATATATATAGATTCTGAAATGTAAACGAGCGTCTCTTGTCTGAAAGAAAATTTTTATTCCAGGAGAAGCTTCTTTCAACGTCTACTGATGTTATTGGTGCGTACTTGAAAAGGACGATCACACTTACTGACAATTCTTCTTCAATTTGAAAAGATGTTGCTTCACCTTTTAATATCCTAGAGATTTTATTCATTGTTTGGAAGCCAGTGTAATAATAAAAAATTATAAAAAATAATAAAAATTAACAAAAAATTTAAAAAATGCTTTAAAATGCAAAATACGCTCCAAAATTTAAAGAAAATGCCCTATAAATCTCAAAAAATGCTCTAAAGGACAAAAAATGTCCAAAAATGCAAAAAATTCAAATGTCATCAAAATCCGGGCCTCTTAATCATTATAAAAAAGGATCTAAAATCGGAAATTTTCACAAAAAGAAAAACGTTTTTGATAGCTTTCTCCCCCCCCCCTCCCTTAAATGTTTATTGACGATTCCTAACGCTCATACTGTTTTTACTTCGTTTTCGACCCATAGTCTAAAAAAAGTGCAAGTTTTTTTTTACTTATTTTAAATGTGTAAGAAAAATTATATATTATTGCAAATATTTTAAAAATTTGCTTGATTATTTAGAATAAAATACCAGTGAAAGACGAAATTTTAAAAATTCATATTTTTCCTCATAATAATACAGTCTAAAAGGACTAGGGTTCGTTCAAGTCCAGCTTATCTGGGAAGTAAAGGCGGCCTATGCGTAATGATCACGACATTGTAGTCTCTCTAGCTCAGAGTCACAAATGCTGTATTGATTAAATTGTGGAAAAGACAAGAATTATTTCCCATCTCACTTTTCATATTACAGTAAAACCTCGCTACAACAATACTTTTGTAGAGAGATATATTACTTTGGGGACACAATAAGATTTTAAATTTTAATGTTATATATGTATTAACTATAAATGTATTTATATAAAAAATTAATTTGCAGAGTGTTTGTGATATAACGTATAATTTTTTCCTCCTTTTCCCTTCTTCACTCAGATACTTCCCAAAATCACAATTGGCCAAATAAATGGTAACCAGTTAACAACACAAATATTTATTAACAAAGAAAAAAAATGAAGTTTGAAGAAAATTAATATAACCAATCCACCTAAACAATTTGCTTCCGCTCTCCATCAGAGCGTTCCCTCCTCTGTCTTTTTGCAACATCTACCTTGATGACAGCGCCATCACAACATGGACAGTGTTAATGATGGTTAAATATTAAAAACAATTGAAGTAAATTCAAAGAATAAGATCGTAATTATACCTGAAAACTGTTTTTATTGAAATTGTTAGTTTATTCATTACTGTCAAGTCAATCCACAAAGTATGCATGGAGTCCAAAGCATAAAAATGATTTTCATTTATGAATGGTGCCCAGAAAAAAAAATTCTCTTTCAGGTGTGATGCCTGTGACTCATGATCAGCTTTTAACACGATGGATAGGAATGTTACATCTATGATTTCTTTAGAGGTAAGGAAGGCCATTCTAAGAATGGAATCACTTGGGGTGGTCAGCAGTGAGTCTTCTCTTGTCAAAAAAAAAAAAGATGATAAAATAAGATTTTTAACATTATTTTTTGAAAACCAATCATAAACGGAGAAAATAAATTTGAAATTTGGGGAAAAAAATCGTTTTACTGGGGTTGCAGAGAATATTGAGAGAAGGATAACATCGGGGGGGGGGGGGCACGAAACATTTTCGTAATAGAGGGAATTATTGTTGTAGCGAGAGTTCACTGTCACCAATATGTTTAATGCGTCTCATTTATTCACCAAAATCAATATTTAAAGTAGTCGGTCGAATTTCAAAATAATTGTAGTATAGAGTGAATTAAAAGGTGGCGGATATTGCATTTCCGGGATGTTTTTCTTCTAATCTGATTGTTTTTCATCTCCACATTTAATAACATTTTTATAAGAATAGATAAAAGTTATGATTGTTAAAAACCGAAAACTATTTATTGCTTTAATAATTTTCAAGTTTGAAGTTTCAAGTGTTTTTAATGTTAGGTTTCAAGCAATGTTACCAGGTAATTCTTTTTTTTTTTATTCTCTCTTTCGGTGTCGGCTGAAAATTCATCCTTCACATCTTTTATGTGTTCTTTACACAATATATATTTCGAGGAACAAAGAGCATTCTCCGTAAAATAACTTCCTAATAGCAAAGTAAATTTTCTAACTTTTCTTTGAGATCCACTTTCCCAAAAATATTTCAGAACATTTTAAACTTGCATTTTATGGGGTAAATGATCTTCAATTGATTGTCGAAGCCAACAAAAAATCCAGACAAAATGAACGGATTTTATTCGTAGGAATTAAACTTAAGAACGCATGTGTATGTTTAAAATTACTTTTATAATAAATGCAGCTATAATTTTATGCATAAATTTAGCTTTTTTTAGTTGAAAATATATGTAGCATGATAGTGTAACACTGGATAATGCTTTGCTCAATTTTTGCTTTTCATGCAGAATTCTTTTATGATTAAGATTTATAAAATAAATAGTAGATACCAGTTTACAGAATAAAGGTGCATCCAATGCTATTTTAATTATGCCTAGTGTTTATGAATTTGAAACCAGTTTTGTGTTGTTTAAGTGGTGAAGGTCAAAAGGTGACTTTCTATTTAACGAATTTTACATATAACGAACTTATTATCGGGACTTCGTTAAATAGAATTTCGATTGTTTATATATATATATATATATATATATATATATATATATATATATATATATATATATATATATATATATATATATATATATATATATATATATATATATATATATATATATATATATATATATATATACACAAAAGGGACAGAAGGAAAAATAAAAAAAAAACGAAGAAAATTAAGAAAAAGAACAAATTTCATTTACTGCGCATAAGTTGCAAATAAATAGAACTCATAAAATAAGTTCAAAATGTAGAGAAAAAATTGCAGAACAATGAAAAAAGGAGAAAAGGAAAAATAATAATAAAAATCCGAAAAAAAGGAAAAAAATTAATAAAAATCCGGAAAATAAAAGATATAATCTTTTCATCAGCTCACACGATTATATTAATTAAAGTATGTATATATTACAAGTAATTAAATTCTATATAAAACCATTGAGTTAATAGTATATTATTATAAATAAATTTTCTAAAAAACTACTTTGTTAATTTTTATAATTTTTACCATGTGCAAATCCATTTCGGACAAATCCGTGGCTAAAATTATGCGCATAACGGGCAATTCATGTTTGTTTCTCTTTTCTATTTTTTTTCTTCCCTTAAATAAATGCTAATTTTCTTAAAATATTAATTGTCTATTTTATAATTTGCACTTTTGTTTTCATATTTCGTAATCTGGCAATCTTGTTACGAAAATATTTTAAATCATTCTTTCCCCGTTCATTTGAATTCGCTTTATACATTTTGTTTTAGGCTTTATTCTTCATATTTTATTTTCTGTTTTTACGTGAAGTTTTTATTTAATGTGTTCTATTTTATTCTATTCTATTTTTTGTAATGAACCTCACATTATTGTTTTGCTTTGGCTATAATGATACAATATTAGAAAGCACCCTTTTTTGCGGATATAATCGTGTGAGCTGATGGAAAGATTATATCTTTTATTTTCCGGATTTTATTAATTTTTTCCCTTTTTTATGGATTTTTCTTCCCGAATTTTTATTATTATTTTTCTTTTTCCACTTTTTTCATTGTTCTGTAGTTTTTTTCATGTTTTCTACATATATATATATATATATATATATATATATATATATATATATATATATATATATATATATATATATATATATATATATATATATATATATATATATATATATATATATATATATATATAGAGAGAGAGAGAGAGAGAGAGAGAGGGAGAGAGAATATCCGCTCTAATTATCTTCGTCCAGGATTCATGTTCCTTTTGGATTTAAAAAAATTAAAAAAGTATCCGACTCTTTTGAATCTAATCAAATATTTTTGTTTAAATTGTCGCGTAACTACCATTACGATTATTGAACATCAGTTCAGTAGTATATCAGACATGATAACTCCGTTAAATCTTTTGTTACCTTTTGATATGAAGGTTGACATAGTCGCATTGCACTTTCCCAATATTGGTGACCCGGACGGGATATGAACTCGCATATCTCGAAAGTAACACCCATATCGATTTGCACACTTGAACTTCGATGGATGGACCATATTGAACAGTTGACTCGCTTTTTGTGACTGCATCATCGTCCTCCTCGCGCTGTTGCTTCTCAGTCTCATTTACACACAACGGGATTCGGCCGACTGCTAATAGCAACACGGGAAAGACCACGCAACCGTAAACTTAATACAGTTCTCACGACAAACGCTCAACATCTGATGAACTTAACACAGGTCTCCCGGTCTTTCACAAATACAGCAACTAGTGGTAATCGCTCGTCGAATTCTATCCCTGATAAAATTCTGGTGGGGGAGTATCGTGGCGTAACTACAACTACGATTATTAAACATCAATTGAGTTGCATATAAGACATGCTAATTCGACTCAATCTTTTGATAAATAAGGATTGAGATTGTCGCAGATTAGTAGTGAATTTTCCTATGAAGTCTGTGTAGTGTTTCGTCACAAAATCTTCTTGATATTTTTTTTTTAATAGAGCTTACAATTTATTAAATGTCATGAATTTAATTATTTTTGGAATGCTTTAAAATTATATTTTTGCCTTAAAATTTCATCACTATGTGTAGTGCACGCAATTGCATGATTCAAATTTATCCAAAATGTTACAGTGACTACTAAAAAATATGCTACAGTAAACCGATCACAAAAGTAATTTCACTTTTTTTTTTTCAATTTTCTAAGTGACAAAATAGAGAGTGTTGATTTACCTTAACTGCAGGTTGATAATTCTTTCCGCTTAGAATAGCTAACCCATCCATTAAAAAAAGATCATCTTAATTTATCTTTTAAACAGCTTTTTTTTTATGCTGCATTACAATAATTTCCTCTACATAGTTACTTTACTGATACAAAAAAAAATGACAATATTAAAATAAATGTGTGGTTTTGAAGACTGTGGTTTAAGATTAGGATTTTCATCATCCTTGTTTTTGCGAAACAATTCATATCGAATAACTACTTTTGAGATGCATTTATCTAAAAAAAAAAAAAAAAAAAACGAGTTAAATTCCATTTCGGCTAAACTTGCATTCTGAAAAATGTAAAGCATCGCTTCTTACATTCAATGAGCTAACTCTTGGCAGTTCTCTTGTATATGGAATTCAAAATGGTCACGAACATTGACAGTCTCAAAAAAGTCGACGATAAAATAAAAGTATAAATACGTAAATATTAAAAACACTTTATACTAACTATGTAACACAACAGAAGCCACGTTTCGTCCCCCTGTTACTTATTATTATTAAAATTTGTATTGGTTGGTACGTAGCATTTGAGCTGCCCAATGGGCTAAAGACGAGGAAAGATCTTCTGCAAAGGGCATCTCAATAGTGAGCCTACTTCCTCGGTCAAGACGTAGATTTAAAGGGGAAGGAAATTTTCTCCACATCTTTGTAATGCTCAGAAACCAACCACAGAACTTTCTCTTCCACAGATTTTATGAGCGTGTATATCGTACGTACTCAGTGGGGTCTTAGTGGAATCCCATTTGTAGTGTTACTTCTACACTCCTCTCGTTTGCCTTGATCGTGGTGCCGTTCTCACTGCATGCATAAAAGTTCTTATATGGGAGAATCGATTGAGTGAAAATTAATTGTGTCGTCATTGTTTTGCAGGTGAGAAATGGTCGAGAAGAAAGAGGCAGTTGTTACCTTATGGCAATGAAGTGAGCAGTGAGTATTTCTGTCATACTTTTTTTTTGTTTATTTCATTCTGTGATGTAATAAATTTTACTATTAATAGAGATCTATATTGCGTGACCAGAGAGCATGACCAGATATATCAGAGTGCATGACCTTTTTTTATTCTATATTGAAATAAATTTAAGGCAAATAAGGAGTACGTTTGTTAATGCATTTATTGGTTCACATTGATATTCTGTTCCTAATTAGCGAATAAGGTTACAAAATTATAAACTAAAAAGCGTTGCTTCGGGGAATGACTGAAAAGCTTTATTTTAGGCACTCGATATCCAATGGACACGACTGACTTCTTTTACGACCTTTTTTGCGTTTTTAAAGATTAAATTTAGGTAAAATCGTTACGTCCATTTACCTAAATTATTTAGAATATTGTTTGAACTAGTCTTTTTTTATTTCGAAAAGATATTAAAAAATAACAGTTCTTTTTTCCAAGTTGTCACGTGTTCAGTTATTGATTTTGGGTTGAAAAGGCGCATTTTGATGGTTCGCACTTAGTTATTGTAGTTTTATTTACGTCGCAGTAGAGCTGCACAATGGGCTATTGGCGACGGTCTGGGAAACATCTCTGATCCGAAGACATGCCATCACAATTTTGATCCTCTCCGGAGGGGATGGCAAGCCCGACAACCTTCACTCGAAGAGTCGCGATGGCTCAGGGAATAGAGCGTTCGCCTTCCAATGAGGCGAACCGGATTCGAATCCCAGTCGATACAAATTCCGCATCCGGCTTGCACCGACCACAGTGCTGACGTGAAATATCCTCAGTGGTAGGCGGATCATGTGTTAGAGTCCCCTTGCCGTCAGGCTAACCGTGAGAGGTTCTCGTGGTATTCCTCTCCATGTAACGAAATGCGGGTTAGCTTAATCAAAAAGTCCTCCCCGGAGGCAAATTTCTCTCAATACTCGATCCAAGAGTTCCCTTGTTTTCTGGATTGGGTTCGAAATTACAAGGCTACGGAGTTGAATATTAGTAGTCGTAAACCAATAAAATTGGGTCGGCTGTTCAACGATGGTTAAAAAATAAAGCCTGAATTCGAAGTCCAGCACTTTAAGGTTGAACAATTTAACGAGGACCCATACCGCACGCCTACTCAGACTGATCCAAGTGGTCACACCCACCCGCACACTGACAGTGAGGCTTGACTTCGGTATTCTACTGTGAACCGTGTCTTAACGATCAGTCCATTGCTGGACATGATGACACTTTGAAGTTTAATCTCTTGTGGCAATGCTTGGTTGAAAGCTGGCTAGGAAAATCAGAAGTGAAAAACAGGTTGTCTTGTGACACATCGTGCAAATGGGGTGTTAGGTTCAAGTGCAGAGGTTTATTTTTCCTGTCTAAGCAATAGTTTATTTTGGAACGATTAAAATGCTAACAGAATGGTCATAATGTTCTAAAGCTACCAATAATGTCTATTTCGCTTAAAAAAATATTCTTTTGTAAATGGATAAAAAATAACAGCAATGAATGAGTAGCAATTACTGGTGTGTGTATAAATTATATAACTTTGCAGTCAGAGGCATTGAATGGAAGTTCGTGTAATGGCGCAGTAAATAAAATGTTGTTCTCTCTTGCAGGTATGGTTTGCCCACGTTTGGAAAGTCCCGCACTAGGCTGGATGAATTGCACACAAAGCAGCAGTTTTAGGTATGAGATTCTTTTCTTCAGTTTTTGCAAAAATTCTCTAAAATGGCTTAAAAATTAGTATACAATTATGACGATGTTTGATCTTATAACCATCGTAGGACAACCTATCTATTATTTGGATAATTGACTATCGATGTTCAACTCCACAGACTTGTAATTTTAAACCCAACTCAGAAGAACTATTTGATAAAATTAACCAAACATCCTAGAAAAGACTTTCGCACGGTTTACCTTCAACAAAAAAATCCGATCCAGTCAGAAGACATCTTTCAAAATCTCTCCAACTGTGCACTAAAGTGATTCCAGGAGGTATTGAATTAACCCGCATTTGCGTTACATGGAAAGGAAAACCAGAAAATGTTTTTAAGGAATTTTATTTTATAACCAGAGTTGAGCAGCCGACCTTTTTTAGGGTTAGCTATCACAACCCCCTAGCAGTGTCATTTTCAGCTCAACTCAGAAAACAAAGGAACTCCTGGGTCAAACATTGAAACAAACTAGCCTTCGTGGAAGACGTTTTAATAGAAATTATCCGCATTTGAGTTACATAGAAAGGAAAACCACGAAAACCTCCCCACCTGTAAGGGACTTTTATCCAATGATCCGTCTACCACGGAGGATATTTTTAGCGACAGCACTGTGATAGGTGCAAACCAGTCACGACTGAAATTCGAACTAGGGTCGCCTCATTGGGAAGCTCAACCACTTAACCCATCGTGCTTGTTTAATTTTATTTTATCAGTGGAGTTGTAGAGCGGACCCAAATCTGAGTTTTCGATTAACAGTGTTCAAATCATGGTTATTTTGTGCCCATTCTACTGGACTAAGCATTGAGACAAACTAGCGCAGGATTTTTTGATGTAACTAACTCGGCATGGAGAAGGAAAACCTCTCACGGATATGTTGATCCACCAAACATGTAACAGAGAAATCTACAACTGATTCCTTTTTTGAAGTAATTAAACGCTGCGGTAGGTGAAAAAAAATTGGGATCGCCCTATGACGATCATTGGCCAAATGCTTTTTCTTTTCTGGAACGTCTCCGTTAAATTCATATTTATATTGAAATCACCGTCAAGGCAATAATTATACGTTAATAGTTATGAGAATATAAAAATACTTTAAATTATTATCATGTAAGTACATTAAAAATGCCTGCTAGCGAAAATAAAAGGAAAATCAGCAGCGGTGGCCATAGCAACGCATGCGCACTGCTTACTGTTACTCTCGAACACAAGTGTGTGGACGCCATCCAATCAAAACCAAGACCCATTTTGCCAATGGGTAATAAATAAAAATAATATGGTAAAAGAAAGGACAAATCTTCTTAAGGACAATCCACTGTGACATCATACGGCTATATCTGGATACTATATATTATTGTAAAAATTTTTTCCAAGTCTTACTGGTCATTGCGTCCTCTAGCAAGATTTGAATAGTTGATACTCTGTAATTGGGTATACTATAGCCTACGTCACAGATCGTGTTATTCCTACTAAATTTAACTAGTAAACAGCATTTTCTGCGAACCTGATTTCTAGCAACAAGTAAAAGCATCGAACGAAGTGTCTTGTTATAAGTCGCTACTCACCAGGTTGGAATTGTATTAGTCTAGTTCCTTTGGAAATAATTTATATTGTTGTTTTACCGAAGTTTATGAATTTAGTAAGCATATTTAAAACTCAATTTATTAATTAAACTAAAAGGTAAATGTTATTCCTAGTAAGTGGAAGTAGTTGTGCTTTTTTCATATTATACCCAATTGAATTTTAGTGTCACTTATAAATTTGTTTTGAGTACGATTATACCACGAACGAGGATTATATTGATAGCAGGATGAAATGGAAGACTTGTCTGAGTGTGATTATTTTTCTTGTTTCATTCCAATAAAAATAGAACGTATGTAATGAATTTTTTTTCTTCCTCAAAGGAGGGTGCGGTGCATCGGAGGATGTCTTCCCGGTTATGCATTTCTTGGTGGAGGTGATGATAGGATGACTCTGAGATGTCAAGATGGAATTTGGTGGCCGCAATCCTTTTTTCCACCCTGCCAATGTAAGTGGCCCTTCTGTATTAAATATGTAAGCAATGCTTTCGCCAAACAGATCATCTTCTGAAAATCATTACTCGCCAACGACGATAAGAAATCCATAAGCATGGTAAAAGCCATGTTATAGGGTACATACCATAGAGACATGGTATAAATAATTCGTTCACCAGGCTCCGCCTTCATCACGTGGTATACGACGATACTATTTCGCCATTTTTGGTAGAAGGATGTGAACAATCATGAACAAGGTTGCTATTTGGCGATCGTATGTCATTGTTGTAGTTCATTTACGTCGCACTAAAGCTGCACAATGTGCTATTGGTTACGGTCTGGGAAACATCCCAGAAGGTGATCCGAAGACATGCCATCACAACAGAGGGGATGGCACCCCCGCTTCGGTAGCCCGACGACCTGCACGCGAAGTCGAGCACTTTACGGTAGAAAAATTTAACGAGGACCCATACCGCACACCCTCGGTCCCTACGCAGACAGATCCAAGTGGTCACACACACCCGCACACTGACCGCAGCCAGTGAGGCTTTACTTCGGTGATCTGTTGGGAACCGTGTCTTAACGATCAGTCCACTGCGGGACGGCGATCGCATGTCAAAAATATTTATTGTACAATCTTAATGGGCATTTTTTTAACATTAAATATTTCATAAATTTTAAAAAAGAGGTATTTTGAGGAAATTGCTTTAAGTGGTTCTCAAATTGCAAGAAAAATAGAAAGCTGTAATAAATAGTTACTTCAGGAATCCTGAAAGCTCTGGTAGTAAACAGAGTATTATAAAAAAAAAACAATTTTTTTACTAAGGCAATAAAGACGAGGCTTGAAGCTTGCTTGTCACCGTAAGATTCACAAATTAAAAATGACACGTAGCAGCCGCACCCTCAATAATTGTTTTGAAGGGGGAAAAAATGCAAAAAATCAATATTTTTTTTTATTTCATTAATAAATACAAGGAACTAAAACGAAACATAATGCACAAGTTTTAACTGGAAATTTTAATTTTTTTATGTGTAAAAAACCTTTAATTTACCACCAGGTTTACTTTCTCGAGTTATCTCGGACAAAATGATAAATATTCGTCTTTGTAAGACAAGGAAGAACACAAAGTGATACTTTCCTAACGCCATTTTTCTTTTTCACTCTTTCTTTCTATGTAAATTCAGCAACCATTGTATATACAATCACGTATGCTGTCCGGGCTGTCCCACAATTCAACAGCAAAACACAACTTCAAATCATAGCAGATTACAATTTTTTTTTGGTTCCGGCTGATTAAAAACGTCATAAAACAAAACATACGGACAAATTCTTCTACGCCCGAGTTAACTGGGAATAATGAGGGAAGCGTTAAGTAATAATCCGAACATTCAATTAAAAGAGCCACTTACTAAATGGCACAAAGATGCTCGTTCAGCCATTGCAAAGAAACAACTTAAGAAGTTTAATTTGGATGGATGACTGTCGATATGAAGGACAGACTGAACCACACTTATTTTCCAAACTTGGGTAACATTCATAGTTTAAGCCGCATCACAGTTATATTTATACAAACTCAAATGAATTCAATTATGCATCAGGAGAGATAATTTATTGACCCCTCGAGTGACCTTTGGAGGGGCATATTATTTAAACCGACGTTTCAAGATGGGTGCAATCAAGATGTCTTGGAGCAGCATTTTACGAGCTCTGTCCGGGTGACTCTTATCTATTGCGAGATCGAAAACATCTCATATTGATTACCCATTCTATACTTTTTTTTCCAACTTACTTTGCGTTGAAATGATCGACACATAAAGTGATAGTCAATGTATTTTGCTATCGATTTCGTTATGTTTATTTATTTTATTATGTCATAATCTATGGCTATATTATTAAATAAAACCATACAAGTCCTTTCTACCTACGCTTTTTTTTTCTGTGGCTCAATACTTTTTTCCAGCACTGTATTTCAACCCCAATGACATCAGGATGATCTAGAAGAATATCCATGTGAACGACATTAGTTCCTTCGATAACGCCTTGAAATGCATTTTACTCTGTTTTGCCTCTTTCTGCTACCATGATTATTCTCATTCTGTTTTTCATCTTATATTTTTTTCTTTTGGCTTCTGTGCTTTTCTAGTTTTGTTTCTCTTTTTTTTCATCAACTGTACATTTTTTTTTTGTTTCTTCACCCCTTCTTGAAAATGAACGCCTATTTTTGAATTACTTGAAACATGTTTAGTGTTATTTAATATTTGTCTATTTTTGAAGTTTTCAATCAGGGGCATGTGTTTCCCTTAATGGGCAGAGGGGATTATGAGAATCTGCAGGCTTAGTCCACCCCATTTTGATCGTATTTTGGATGTCTTATATTTAAAAATGACATTGCTTAAGAGGAAGATTGCAATTTAATTTGGCACATCGATACTTGACTGTTTTGTGAAACCTCCATTGTTGACTACTGTGGGTGTCTTGCATTCAGTATGTTTAGTTTCGCGAAATCCCCTTACAATTAATATTTTATTTTTAAATCTGGGACCACTGGTTCCCGTTTGGGAAACAGTGGAAGAATATATTTCACCTACACTGCATCGAAAAAGGTTGGCAACACTACAGCAAGAAACAAGATTATTCAGTAAAATAAGATTTCATTTTACGGTCAGAATCAATAATTTATGATGCATATACACTAAATTTCTTTAAGATAAATGACTCAGAAGACACTCATCGTTTGTTTCTTGCATTAAATGAAAGACACGCACATTTGTATTCAGTTTTAGGGTTGGTTTATCGTGGAAAACTAAGCGCAGGAGGTTAAAATTCGTCTTTCGTGTTACTACTTTTCACTGATTTTGACGCCTATAAGCTTGGAAAAACGGGCCACTCAATCTATATATATATTTCTCTTACACGGCACCAAAAAAAAGCCTCATTACAACTCCCCGAATGGCAACGTTAGAAAATCGACCAATGATTGCTGCTAAAAATGTCACATGGCAAATGTAACTTGAGGTGGCTCAACATATAGCGCTTTTAAAAACGGAAACAATAACCAGAGTGAGCATTATCAGGTTGTTCAATTCAGATTCATGCCCTAAAAACATGATAATATTTAATTTAAACTCAATTAGGAATTAATTAGGCTGGCCTACTCCATGACTATAAATAAGTCAGATGTTTGAGAAAATCAGTTTAGTATTGACTAAACAAATTTTTAGACATGGACAACTTTATGTTGGCCTGTCAAGAGTTAAGTCATTTGACAGCCTTTCAGTAATTGCTCCAAGATGCCAAATCTCTAATTGTGTTTTCAAAGAAATTCTAAATGCTTAGTGTTAATTTCTTACAGCTTTGCAGAAAAAAATGTTTTTTGGAAAAAATTTAATTGAAACTTCTATTGGCAGTAGGTAAGGGGAACTGCCAAAATCAAAAGTCCCCGATTAGAAATGTAGCATGGCGACCTCCACGTGGTATTTCTCGGGTAATGCTAACAGCCATGCATTTTAATTTATCGTATGTAAAACATCCTTATTTTGTTCTAAAATGTTATGTACTTTATCACAAATGTTAATTAATATAGAAATTGATTTCAATAATGCTGATCACCAAAAAATATTTCATTTGGCAATAAAACAAATTTTTGTGTTCTTGAAAATGAAAGACTTTTTGAGGGTTATTATCTCACAAGGAAAAGTTAGGGTTTAAAGTTTATATTTTTAAATAATAAAATTTTTTTCTAAAACTTTCAGAGTTTCTAGCATTAACTAATTTATTATACACATTTAGTTGAATTTAGGTGTGTAACTGCAATATTTGATAATTTATTTTGCTAATATGTTTCTCATTTAGCTAATGTTTTGATTTTTTCACCATGTACAATCTAAATAGCTAATATACTTTTTTAAAAGCCAATAAGAACATTGATAGAATTCTTCTACATAAGTACAATACTATGTCTTTGATGATAAAATACTATGACTTTGATGATAATATACTATGTCTTTGTGCTAGAACATTGTGTTCATTGGCGAGCGAGCGCAGCGAGCCATGGTTCACGGTGTGAATCACATAGGATTACATAGCAATTCTCGGGGGTTGGAGAGCGTTAGCGAGCAGGGGGCGGAGCCTCCTAGTATTATTATACTTTCAATAAAGCGCGCGTTCGTTCAATCTAACTTTTAACAAAACAACAAATGAGACTCAGTAAGCAGTCTACCCAAAATAAAACAAAAATTTAGCCAATCAAACTGTCAAAACATGACAACACTTTAATATTATATGAATTTTCTTAAATTTGTTTTAGAAATTACTTAAGAAACTCTTATGAAGGGTAAAGTCACAAAATAAACATCGCTTCATAAGCGGACACACCGGAAGTTTTCTAAATCGGTTTTAAGGAAGCATTCAGTTAAACCAGACCTTTTCCACAGTTAAAATATGTATTTATGTTTAAGCGATGTCGCACTGTGAATTAGAGCACACGGGAAGAAGTAGTTTCAACTGTACACTTGGATCGAGAGGAACTCGGTGTGACATCACTTGTAATGGATTCTACGAAGGACGCTATGAGTGCATCAGGGAGTGGCGTCCACCTCTGCCACGATGCGTCACAGGTATGTGTCATCCTTGAAATAAAATTTTCTTTATTCTACACCAGCCTGAATGGTTCGAGGACCTCAGTTTAACATGCTGAAAAAGGGTTTAAGTTTATAGTGTTTGAAATATAGCCTGAAGATGAGACCACCAAACTATTAAGATTGGCTCAAGCCCATATTAGATCAAAAGTTATTCAGAGTGTTGGTGTTTCCTTCTTTTTGCATTCTGCGGAATTTTATTTTTGTCTCTTATGGTTCAGTTCAAATTCAGTTTATGTTTACTAGAAATGTTATTTTATAGGCTGCAAACAACGTTTTGGTAGTTCTTTTTTTATTGGTAGCTCACACTAGGATTTAAAAACGGCACGGTAGTTATCGTACCGGTAGTTATCGAACCGGATTATCTAAGTTATCGTACCGAGTTTGTCAAGTTAATCCCAAGTCACGATAAAAGAACTAAAGTATTTTGCGTAAAGTAATTTGCTACAATAGTTGCTTAAAATGAGCAGTCTAAATGTGAGTTCTATAAATGGGCATTCCTACGTTCTTGTTAAAGTTTGTAACCGCTGCAACACAAAACTAGACCTTTTTACAGAATAATTATAATTTAAATTGTGACTGCCAAATATCATAAACTTCAAAGCGTATTTTATAATTTTTTTTGTCAATTTATGAGCTTTCTTGTTTTACTGTGTACACTCAATATCGATAAAAAAAAAAAAACATTTAATAGTATGAGTTACCATAGAAGTGGCAGAAAAGTAATAAATGATGATTGCGTCTGATTGACTGGGGGTTTGAATCCCGTTTAGGGCAAGGATGTTTCTCTCTGTTTTTGTGTGAATGTGGCGTGGGTAATCGCCTCCGTGACTCAGGTACCAGCGACATCTTTTTCTCAGGTTAACTCAAGAGATCTATTATAAAAGTTCAATTTGACTCATTTTCATACAAGGTTGGAAGATCGCTTGTTATATTCCTTTTAATTTAGGTAAATATAACAAGGAATATAACAAGAGATGTTAAACTTAATTTGACACGGAGGAAAATGTGTATTAAACAATTTTTCACTTTAATCTTTTTACAAATTTTTTTTTAGTTTTTACATTGTTGTTGTTGTAGTTCATTTACGTCGCACTAGAGCTGCACAATGGGCTATTGGCGACGGTCTGGGAAACATCCCAATCGAGGATCCGAAGACATGTCATCGCAATTTTGATCCTCTGCAGAGGGCACCCCTGCTTCGGTAACCCGACGACCTGCACGCGAAGTCGAGAACTTTACGGTAGAACAGTTTAACGAGGACCACACACCCTCGGTCCCTACGCAGACTCATTCAAGCGGTGATGTTTGACTTCGGCTGGGATCTTGGAATTGAAAACGCAGTCTGAGGATTTAAACATCGGCTATGCAAACTAAAGGGCCATTCACACTTCTTGCGATTCACGCAACTCTGATTACCGTTGAGAAAACTTGATATTTCATCCATCAGGTCTCCCCCCGACTACAATGAGAACAGCCTTAAACAGGCCTCCAACTGGAAGGAAATATAAAAATATTCGTTTGATCCTCTTACTAAACTGATGATGGATATTCGACATTATCTTTTGATGTGAGTAAAATACAGGGTGTTCCAAAATTATCTTTACAACTTCAAAAAATCATAACTTCGAACATAAACAAGATATTTTTATTCAGTCTTTTGCATGTATTACTACAACTAATAAAGTTTTTTCTTTCAATAGGCTGAAAAGTTATAAGTGAGGATGTGGACACCACAACAGAAAGCTCAATGCGTCTCATGGCCGTATTCGCTCCACATTTTCTGGACTTGTGCTGTGTCGTCCGGCTCCACTTTTATGCAGTACTGATCCGGTGCTCATGAAGCTTGTGTGCCATGCACGGATGGAGGGTCTCTTTCGAAATTTGTCCTGAAGTTCCGTTGAACCTGTGTATCTGATTTCGTCTCTATGAACCATGAGACGCATTGAGCTTTCTGTTGTGGTGTCCACATCCTCACTTATAACTTTTCAGCCTATTGAAAAAAAAACTTTATTAGTTGCAGTAATACATGCAAAAGACAGAATAAAAATATCTTGTTTATGTTCGAAGTTATGAATTTTTGAAGTTGTAAAGATAATTTTGGAACACCCTGTACAATACGTGATATAAATTGCCTGACAAAATTATACCCATTCAGCAATCTTTATTTTACGTTAAAAGAATTTTTCAGCCTCACCCAAACTCCAATAAAGTCACGACCCATATTTTGCTGAGTGAAAGCAAAAACTTTTTGATGTAAACCTGAAAAGGTTTTTATGCGGTTCGCGTGTAAATCTTCTAACCTTAAAACAAGATCTGTGACGATCTGCTCTATTCTACGCACATGACCCTAATTCAAAACCTTGGAAAACAAGTTTCTCTATAAAACTCTTAAATCGAGATTGAGTCAGGGTTTTCAAGCGTGATAAAATCCTTTCATGAAGCTATTCTCAAGGTGAAAATAATCTTAAATCTAGGTCATTAAAAGGTTTGTTTTCGCAACGTATTGTATGCTGTAGCCACATTGTCATGAAATTTCAATGGACGATGCAATTTGATCCTAGTGTGACGTCATCCAAAACGTCATGATGGACCTAAGTGGCAATAATTTTTAATCCTTTTAGGATGAAAGGTTTGCTTCATTGGAATAAAAGGTTTTTCAACCTTTCGTGATTTCTCTCTTTCAGCAAATAGTGTGTGGTGTGGTGAACCGGAGATACTGGGTGGAAGTTTCTTTAATTGCAGTGTGGGGATGGAAGGAACACAGTGCGACGTCATATGTGATGGTTTGTACGAAGGTCGATACCACTGCTTTCCTGGACAGGAATGGAGGCCAACACTTCCTTCCTGCGTCACAGGTAGGAAGACTCTTCTGATTCAGGAATCTACTGTGGAGTTGTCTTTATTTAATTTATAACCGGCCATATGCTTAAGCTTCGCGTCCTTGTTAATTTGAGCCTAGCGCAGAAGGGCCTAGGGCAGGGATGGCGAACCAGTGGCACGCGTGCCATTTATAGCACCCGACACAATATTTTGGGCACGCCACCGATCACATTGGTTATTACACTATGAATTGTTATTACGCAAATGTTATTGCATTATGAAAATTATGTAACAATTAAATTAAAATTCACAAAAACACACAAAATAATAAACAATTATTAATAAAAAAATTAACAATAAATGCTAAAAAAAACAACTAATAACCATAAAAAACAAGCTAACAATAAATAACTAGCAGAAAAATTAACAGTCCTGCTTAAACTAACAACTTGTAACCTAATCTAAGTTACTTGTCATCTAATCTGCAACAACAGAAGTCTCACTGATGTTACTTTAAGTTGAATAACGCGTATAACTGAGACATTGCAAGAAAAATTTTTTTCAATGTAAATAACGAGTTTTGAGTTGATAGTATTTAGTATTATTATTTCCCAATAATCAAGAAGTCAAAATTATTTGACGGCACGTCTATGACCTCATTAAACAACTTTTTAGAAAAAAATGGCACGTTGGTGTATAAAGGTTCGCCACCCCTGGCCTAGGGGATAGAGCGTTCGCTTTCCAATGAGGTAAATTCGAATCTCAGCAATGGTTGGTGGAAACGGATTCCGCACCCGGCTTGCACCGACGTAACATATCCTCAGTGTTCCGCTGGATCATGGGTTAGAGTCCCTTTGTCGTCCAACTAACCGTAGGAAGTTTTAGTGGTTTTCCTCTCCGTGTAAAGCAAATCCGTATTAGTTTCATCAAAAAGTACTCCGAAGGCGAATTTCTCCCAATACTTGATCCCTTGTCTTCTGGATTGAGTTTAAAATTACAAGGCTACGGAGTTGAACATTTGTAGTCGTAAGCCTAAAAAATTGGGTGGGCTGCTCATCGAAGGTTATATATATATATATATATATATATATATATATATATATATATATATATATATATATATATATATATATATATATATATATATATATATATATATATATATATATATATATATATATATATATATATATATATATATATATATATATATATATATATCCCCCTACGACACTATAGTCGATGCGAGAGTATAATATTTAAATAAAAAACCGTCGCTAGAATTTGAACCTTGGTCATTACTTCTATGGTTAAGCGCTCAATCATCTGAATCATGACGGCTTTAGAATAATCAGGTAAAATAATTCCAAAGAGCGCAACAATCGACATACAATGCAACAACCTGCAAATCAAAATTGGGTATTTTTTTCTCCCTTGAAACTCCAAATATGAAGGAAAAATAAAATAGGGATAATTCTTACATGAAGTTACCCCAATGGGAAAGGTTGGAGGATATAATTGAATGCATATTTTACAAATCTTTCGTATACTTTTGTATTTTTTAGATATTCAATTCGATGCGAAATTTTTAAGCATTTTCATACTTTTTGAAAAACCAGTCAGAAACAAGTTACTCTTTTATTTCAATTATAATTATCTATTGTATGTTAACAAAAAACATGGTGCGTAGATTTTTTAAAATGTGCTCAATTTCGATTTTCGTTTTTTAATAGCATTTAAAGGTCCTTTTTTTCCTTGGATATTTTCAAAATAGCTTCATTTTCCATTTTCGAAAAGGAGATTTTTATTTTCTATACCATGTCCATTTTCGCCATGTATTATGCAAAAGCGTACTTTTCACATTGTTCTCTCTAGTTCTAGTTCTAGTTCATTTACGTCGCACTAGAGCTGCACAATGGGCTATTGGCGACGGTCTGGGAAACATCCCGGAGGATGATCCGAAGACATGCCATCACAATTTTGATCCTCTGCGGAGGGGATGGCACCCCTGCTTCGGTAGCCCGACGACCTGCGCGCGAAGTCGAGCACTTTACGGTAGCACAGTTTAGCGAGGACCCATACCGCACACCCTCGGTCCCTACGCAGACTGATCCAAGTGGTCACCCACCCGCGCACTGACCACAGCCAGTGATGCTTGACTTCGGTGATCTGCTGAGAACCGTGTCTTAACGATCAGTCCAATGCGGGACCACATTGTTCTATTCAACGTTTTCACAATTCATTCAACCACAATCCATTTCGGCGTACCGTCGATCGGTTGCGTATGAAAGCATTAATCGTTTTACATGTTTGATGAAATACTTGCAAGTTCGCATGTGCATATACTGATCTGGGTTCGGTGAGATTCTTGCACTCTCATGTGCAACTCTGCTGCATTTTGCAAGATATTCTCCATTTCAGACTTCATTTCCCCTCCTCTGATATCGAAACGAAAAATCTCTTGATCATTTTATAATAACTAATATATGATAATAATAAAAAAAAGAGTTTTTTGTCAGAAACTAGTTACTTTGTTATAATCATGTAATGTTTGAAAATTATTTTGCATTTTGTTAACGTTATATAGTGCTTAAATATATTTTTTAAGTGCTTAAAAAGTACTTATTTTTTGTTGAAAGATTTGGCTACGCATCCTGAAAATAGTAATTTCTGTCACAGATTTCACATTCTAGAATCAATATAGATGTCATGTTTTATGATATTTTATAATCAGCGTTGAACCATCGGCTTACTTTTTGGGTCAAGGCCAACTCCGTAGCCCTCATCAAGTATTAAAACGAACTAGCCTTCGTAGAGGACTTTTTGATGGAACGCATTTGCTTTACATAAGAGATAAAAACCATGAAACTCTCTTACGGTTCGCCCCGACGGCAAAGAGATTCTTAGCCATGAGCCGTATGCCACTGAGGATATATTACGGTGTTCAGTGCGAGCCTTAACGATCGGCTATCGCTGTGAATCGAACACGGGTCACCTCATGGGGAGGCCACAGCGGCTAATGTATTATGATATGTTTGCACATTGAGCTACTGAATATTACAATTACCTAATCGTTCGAAAGTACGAAGAAAGAACATATACTTTCCGTTATACATGAATAAGTTCATCTTGTTAACATATGAATATATCAGCTTATGCGTGTATAACTTATCAGTTCCGTTGCATCGCATTTTTTTTTAATTATTATTTTCAAAAGCTTGCACGGTTAACGTTTTACATAATATTAATTTAAAATATGTTTAACATATGATTAAGTTATTCACATTGATTGTCTTGAGTGGCGATTTCAATATAAATTAGAATACTGAAGACGGGAAAATATTTTTTATAGATTAACTACATAAAAATAAGTATTAAGTTGAAATATTTTTAACCTGCAGCGAATGCCGATTACTGTGAAGAACCTGAAGTTCCCGAGAATGGAAGAGTTCTTTTCCGAAATGGGACTCTTCTTGGAAGTGAATTGAGATACGCATGCGTAGAAGGATATGAGATGATGGGCGCAGACCGTATCTCCTGTCTACAAAACGGACAATGGTCATCACCACCACCACAGTGCAATCTTCGAGAAAGTAAGGTTTTATTTAAATGAAAATCACAAAAGTTCTATCCCTAGGCTTAAAAAAAGAACCACCTTCCCCCCCCCCCTAACAAACAGCCAGTCAAGCAATAAAAATGTACTGACAACAATGGAAAGATGCAACACCATCATCAGATTTGCAGTGTATCTACCACTACAAAAACTTTAATTCCAATTCACTAGTATAAAAGACACGTAAACTCGATTCTATATCTGGGGACGACCCTTTCAGAGATGAAGGTTGACATTGTCGATAACTACTAGCCCCACAGATTTTTATCTACAGGAAGAATCATTCCACCTTTGTTTTTAATTTACTTTGAAATGTATGATCTCAAATCATTAGTAAAGTAATTAGTATTCTAAAAAAGAATATTCTTATAAAATAGCGTCACATAATCGCTAGTTATTTTTTTTAATTAACGTTTAAAAATGGCACACATATAAAAGGTGTGATTTTCACGCTTCAGTAAAGAAAGAAGAAAAAAAACACAAGAAATGTGTCGTTCGATATACGATCCTGTTGAAAGATGCTCGCAATAAATCTAAAATACCGATATTTTAAAACAGTTTATATACTCTCTAGAATAGGGGTTTCCAACTTACATGAGGCCGGGGACCGCAATTAAAAACACCAGTCAAATGGCAGGCCGTAACTTTATCAAAATTTTATATAGGTCTCTTTTATGTTTGAAGGAACATTACTGTCAGACTTTTATCAAGTTGTACAAAACAAAAGTATAGAATTTAAAGTTAAAATAAGAAGTAGATTTTTACCTGAGAAAAAAAAATTTTTTTTGCACCGTTGGTATGTTAAATTTCACAGAAACGAAGAAATTAGGTTTTTTTTTTTTTTTTTTAAACGAAGAAAAGTACTTTAAACCCATATAGATTTTTTACTAAAATTGTCCGCAAAAAATTACAACTAATATATTTTAGTTCGCGGGGGCCACAAAAAAAAAAAGCTTGGCGGTGAGATGTGGACCGCGGACTGGTAACCACTGTTCTAGAAGTTCAACTATGGATATTCATCCTAAATGTATCCATTAAAACTTGTAAGGTGGCTTAAAGTGTATATATAAACATTCTATATTTCTTCTAAGTTTTATTTTTTAAAGAGAGGAAAAACAGACATATTATGCCATGAAAAAAAAATCGCCAAAATAGCATAATTGTACGACTGAGAGAGCATAATTAAAGATGATTCTTCTCATACAGCAGTTTTTTTTTCATGGAAAATAAGAATATGTACATTAAACAAACTTCTTCTTCAGGAGCGCAACAACCCTTTGCAGGTCCTGGCTGCCTCAACAGCACGCCTTCTCCAGCTCCCTCTGTCCATGGCAACTCCCCTCCAGTTTTCGGACTTTGAGGTCGCTTTCGGTGTCGTTGAGCCATCGAGTAGGTGGTCTACCTCTAGAGCGGGACCCCTGAGGGTTCTTGAAGGTGGCAATTTTTACAGGGCTATCTTCAGGGCCTCTCCATATATGTCCGAGCCATCTTAGTCGGTTGCTTCGGATTATCTGCATAATTTGAGGATGTTTATAGAGCCCATAAAGTTCAAAGTTGTACCGTGTTCGCCAACATCCCCCCTCTGGTATGGCACCAAAGATAGTTCTAAGTATACTAAACAAACTATGGATATTAATTTTTACACTCTCGTTTATATTTCAAATGTCACTTTTCTCGCTTTTTGATTACATTTTGTAGAGTTCGGGCAAAATGTACTGCATCCTCACAGTCATGAATAACTCTCTAATTTTATTAATATGAAGGGAAAAAAATTAGAGTGTTTTTTTTAAATATAATTAAAATACATTTATTTAAGGTCAATTTTTATTTCTAAAACAATATTAATGAAATATATACTAACTTCAGAACACTTTGGTAAAGTGTCAAAACATTTCTTTTGAAAGCACATTAGTGTAGGAACATCCCCATTAAGTCCTAGATCGTGAAGATCCAATCCTTAGATCAAAAGTTATTCTGTACGTCCATAATAAATTAATCCACTTAAAGTTTGTAGGGAAGCATAATTACTTCAATTTGCAAAAAATGAAGATTTGAGTGAATCATTTCACTTAATTCCCTACTGAAAATCTATCGGCCCCTTCAACCAATACGTTTCTATTCGAATGGAAATAAGAAACTAATTAAATAAGAATTATGTCCAGTGTCGAGCAATGCAGTTCAACCTCTAGCTTTCTACAATTGATTGAATGATAGTAGTAAAAGGATATAGTTAAGCCTTTCTTAGAACTGAAGACTAACATTCATTTCTTTTGCAGCGAATGCCGATTACTGTGAAGAACCTGAAGTTCCCGAGAATGGAAGAGTTCTTTTCCGAAATAGGACTCTTCTTGGAAGTGAATTAAGATACGTATGTGTTGAAGGATATGAGATGGTAGGCGCAGACCGTATCTCCTGTCTACAAAACGGACAATGGTCATCACCACCACCACAGTGCAATCTTCAAGAAAGTAAGGCTTTTTTATGGTGGCTCAGGGGGTAGAGTCTTCCAATGAGGTGAACTGGGTTCGAATCCCAGAGTTGGCTAGTCGATACGAATTCCGTATCCGGCTCGCACCGACCTCAGTGGTTGACAGATCTTGGGTTAAAGTCCCCTTACTAGTCAGGCTAACCGTGTGATGTTTTCCTCTCCATGTTACGCAAATGCGGCTTATGTGAAGGCAAATTTCTCCCAATACATTATTCAGGAGTTCCCTTATCATCTAGAGTGGGTTCAAAATGACAAGGCTACGGAGTTGAACATTAGGGGGTCATAAACACAAAATTGAATCGGCTGTTCAACGACGGTTATAAAATAAAATGCAATTTATTGAGCCGTGATGGCTCAGGCGCTATAAAATATATACATCAATTTTTAAATAACTCCCCAGAGTCGTGGTGGCTTAGGAGATAGAGATCTCACCCCTCAAGTTCGATTCACAGTCATGATTGGTTGATATGAGTACTGCTTCCGGTTCGCGCCGTCTACAGTGCTGACGTAAAATATCATCAATGGTAGATCAATCATGGGTTAGAATCCCTTTGTCGTCGGAATAACTTTGGGAGGTTTTCGTGGAAAGTTTTCCGAAAAATCTCCTGTCCAAATATGTAGAGGTACACGATTTTCACAGGAAGTTGCTGCATCCTTTAAATCCCGCGAATTAAAATATTCGACTATTTAATAATGTCGGCAGTATTTTGCAATGCGCAAAATTAATTTCAAAAGTCTTCAGTATTTTACAATCTTAAATTAGCCTAATTAACACGATAAATTCTACAATGAAACAAAATTTGCTGAGGCTCATTACAATAAACTTTTGTTGTTGTTCCTAAAACTTTTTGCCAAAACTAGCAAGCCTGCTTGATGAAACCAAGCAAATTTGAGGCAGTGGGTGCGTTGCTTGTTTTACAGTGGCGCCATCTACGGCCAAAAATATGACTTCAGTCACACACACGTCATAACCCGATTTAGAGGGCGAACCCATTGATACATTCATCCACAGATCGTAATTTTGACCTGAACAAGAGAATGATCCATTTCGACACCCCCAGAGGAATTGATTTGTCATGGGAACTTGGAAAGCTTTGTAACTCGACATATTTAATGTGCACCAGTCACCATTTACTACAGAGGGAGTTTTCGACCAGCCGGAATCGAACTCACGACCTCTTGGACATGGGATCAACGCCCTTCCAAGCAGGCTATTCCGGCCGTAATAAACTTTTAATAAGTATAAAGCATTACTCTCTGCTTACTTTAAACTGTAGGAAATATTTTCTAACTAAACCTTAAAGAAATGTGAACTCAATGAAATAAACCTAAAAAGTGTGAGGTCAATTATCCTAGCTCTTAAAATGTTAGCCGGATTATACAATTAACCTTTACACAAAGTGATTTCTAAACCATGATTTGAGAACAATTCAGCGGAGCATCCTCAGAAATTTCACCCACATATTTATGGAAAATAATATGTGAAGCAAGGATTTTTTTTTTAAAATCGGAAACTGATATCAGAATCATTTTCATCCAACTTGATTCAAGCAGTTTTGTCCTTTCATATGATATTCTACAGTTGTTTAACACATGTAAAATCACGATTATTACAACTTGAGTGTAGGATTTTTTTTTTCTGAAATTATTTTCTGACTGGCACATAATTTTAGCATGGTGCCTTTTTGTTTTCCTCATATATTCTCTCTAAGATAAAATCATCAAAAGCTTAAAAAAGCAAGATCATATTAAATTTTTTGATATTTTACTGCATATTTAAAAAACGGATGAGAATTTTTCGATTAAATTCCTGATCAGATCATATGTTAAGATCTAACTATTGAAATTCGAGGACTGTCCACAAGATGTCGAGTCATCTTAGCTATACATGCAATTATTTAAGGAACCATTCTCACTGCGTGCAATTCACGCTCCTCCCATCCCTGTCGAGAGAGAACTGATCAATCAGGCACCCTATGGATGATGTTTTCAATATAAATGTAAATAATATTCAGCTCTTGACCTGCTATACTTCCGGTTGGAAAGCATACAGCTGCTTAGTACAGCTTATTCTGCGAGGCGATGTCTTCAAACAAATAATTTTGTTTTCAATGAAAGGAATAAAGTATATAATTTCTGAGCTCAAATCTGCTGTGTTTCATAAAATATTAATGATACTAAGTAATTGTGGAGAGTTTGATGTAAAATTTTGTTGTCTTTGCTAGATTTAGAAAAAACTCGCTTTTTTGGCAGCTCTCATTTGGCCTATTTTTTACTTGTTTCTTACTGTTTGTTTTTAGTGTAAGCAATCGCAAATTAGTGTTAGCACATTGTTCGAGCAGCGATATTAAGTTCATTTTACAAATTATCATTTAGGTTTGAATTTCGAAGTTGGTATGTTGTTGTCAAGGTAAAAAGTGTTCTATAACGATTTTATTCTTTCAAATAACAATTCTAACTTCTTTAAATGACGATTCTTCTTTTAAACACAAAAAATAAATCAGGTAGCAAATACACGAGTACAAGAAATAGTACTCAAGAAAGTATCAGAAACCAATGATCACATTGTGAGCCCAATGGCTTCAAAACACACTATTGTCCCGGAAATATAGGTATTCAAGAGCTTGCAGCGCTCCCTAGTGCAGAAAACACCATCCATCGACAGCGATCGGAAGTGCGAAGAAGAAACTGATTGGTGAGTAGCCAATCAAGTGAAAATGTAACAGGTTTCATTACAGCAGGTGCTGACATGGAGGAAAAAGTATGCGAGGATCCTGGCCCCGTATCGAATGGCGGCTTCGTGCCTGTCAATGGCCGCAGAGAAGACTCCTCCTCCTACCGTGAAGGAACGCGACTGAAATACTCATGTGAAGCTCCTTACATTCTTCGAGGGAATGAAACAATTACCTGCGAGTCAACAGAACTCTGGTCTTCAGATCCTCCCACATGTGTAGAAGGTAGGTGTATCTATCACAATTCCAATTCACTAGTGTATATATATATATATATATATATATATATATATATATATATATATATATATATATATATATATATATATATATATATAAGCCTATCTTGGCAGTAACGTCCACTGACTTCTCACAAAACAGCAACGAATCAACTAGTGATATCCATTTATCGAATACTATCACAGCTATAATTTTGGTGGGGGTGTACTGTAGTGTATCTACCACTACTAAAATACAATTCCAATTCTCTAGTATATAAGACATGTTAAGTCCATTCTATAGTCTATATGTTAAGTCCATTCTTTTTTGAGGAAAAGAAGGGGGTTGATTTTGGGGGAAGAATTAAATTTCTGCATTGCTTCTAGATGATCGAACTAATAGTTTAGACGTTATGTGGGTTTTATATACAACAAACTTGTATTTGTAGCGCCTTACGCATCTGGCATTGCTATCTAGTCAAATGATGCATTGTTTACTATGTATTTTTTTTTAATTTTAACGTTGAATCGAATGGGACAATACAAGAATCAATAGTTTAAAAGTTAAATGTGCTTTATGTATAAAAAAAAATACTTCTACAGGCGTGTGCATTGCTATCTAGAGGATATCTGAAATTGTAACGTATATTTTCCGATGTAATTTCAAGTGCTGAATGGGATAAATTTAAGTGAATAGGATAAATAGCTCTGGAATCTTTTTCTTCTTCGTCAGCATTACAGCCTAGTGCAGGCCAAGGCTTTCTCAATTAGCTGCCTCCAGGCAGAGCAACTTTGAGCTTTGGAATAATAAAGGATTTCTTCATAGTAAATACAATTGAAAAAAAGTACATATTATTAAACAATAATCATTGCAGTTTTTAAAATACTAGTCCTTTCGATTTGTTTTCATTCGATTCAACAGGAAAAAATACATAGGAAACAATACCAGCCCTGTATGTGTGTGTTCCGAAACTCATAGTACATGCGTTAGGGGGTAATAGAAAACAAGCGCAAATGTCAGCATAGAATCCATGGTCTGAATGCAAGTCGTAATGTGCTAGAGGGAAGAGATAGATGCGTAACCCTTAAGATTTACATTTTTTTTTGAAGTATTCTATTTTTACCATTTATATTTCAACATTTTCGATTTGAAAAACATATACAATACATCATTTTAAATACATAATAATAATGTACACGGTAAAAAAAAAATTTTATGGCATTTCTACAACATAATGCAAAATGAAGAAACTGTATTATTTGTGAAAAATGGATATAAAAATTTCAATTTGTATACTCTCATGGTTGTCATGAGTAC
This sequence comes from Parasteatoda tepidariorum, assembly GCF_982258835.1. Classification (NCBI taxonomy): domain Eukaryota; kingdom Metazoa; phylum Arthropoda; class Arachnida; order Araneae; family Theridiidae; genus Parasteatoda; species Parasteatoda tepidariorum. The sequence continues at coordinate 1,373,432 of NC_141761.1, forward strand.
AAAATTATGACAACCCTGAAGTAAAAAAATTTGAAATGTTACAGGGTTGCACTGGCGTTGTTTTAATGAGTGCTACCTGTTTTTGAAATATATATCGCACCCCGGCAACAAAAGTCAAAAAATAGCATCTGAGAAAAATCAGCCTAAAGAATACTATAAAACTTGTTCTGAAATAGCACAATCTAGAGATGAGACTCTTTTTGAGCTTGATGGAGCACTTCATACATATTTTTTATTGATATATATATATATATATATATATATATATATATATATATATATATATATATATATATATATGGGTCATTCTCACGAAAACTGTCATTTTTCAGTTCATAAAATCCCAAAAAAGTAAAGTGAATAAAAAGCTCTGAAACTTTTTATATTAATAGAAATATGTAATGACATTATAAAGAAAGTATATATCCTTTAAATTATACTTAATATTTAAATTAATTAATTTTTTATATAATTAATTTATAATTAATTAATTTATAATGATTAATAATTAATTAATTAAATTAAAAAATAAATTAACTAATTTAATAAATTAATTTATTAATTTTTTAATTCATTTTTCAAATTAATTAATAAGTAAATTAATTATTTTCACTATTTAAAAAGTGAGGGAATGACACTAATAGTGAGGGAATGATATTTTATTTTAATACATGTTTTTATCTAAGTTACATCTACCTAAAGTTTGAAAATGATAACATACTAAGTATATCTAATATTTATTATAATTTAGTCTTATATATTTAATAGTTTTTACAGGTTTGGGAAATAAAATTGGCTGGCACGATTGAACAAAAAAAATTTAATAATATACTCATCTTGAATCATTCCCTCACTTTATACACAAGTGAGGGAATGACGAATTCAATAAAATTTGAAAATAACAGTTAGGCCTAATGAATTTCTGAAGTCAATCACATACAATTATATTCATACAAGAAAGCAACATATAATTATCCACTTTCTCGATGAAGTTGTATTTTATTTTACTCTAAAAAATGACATGAGGGTCTGACAAATGTAAAAAATTTTACCTGGTTTGATTCATTCAAATGTATTCCACAGCAAAGCTTCTTTAAGTTGAAAATGGAAACATACTGCAATTTTGTTCTATGATGCCAGTTGTTAACTTCTGAAGTTTTTATTGAAATATTTTTATTCTAAGAAGATTGCAGGTGATAAGAACATTGTTGTGAGGGAATGACGCGAAACACTGGGGACAAAGTTTAAAATAGTGCTGTGTTAATATTTCTATCAGAAATTCAATTTAAAATTGATTTTCTGAATTCTATATTTTAGTATTCTGAAATAAAAAACACGAATTTGTAAAAAAAAATTTTGTATTTCAGAAACAATTTTTTTCTTTTTTTAAATCAGCAGTGGGGACAAGTGAGGGAATGACATATTGGTATATTTTAATTACCTAAAATAAATAAAAAATAAAAATTGATAGTTTTATTTTTATTCTTTTGTTAGCTTGCATTCTGAAGGACACTTTCCCTGAATTTTTTTCTTCGTAAGCTGTAAAACAAACATAAAATATACTGGGGACATGAAAATGACTGTTTTTGTGAGAATGACCCATATATATATATATATATATATATATATATATATATATATATATATATATATATATATATATATATATATATATATATATATATATATATATATATATATATATATATATACAGGGTTATTTATAATTTCCTCCGGGGTTTCGGAGCGTTATAGTAAAAAAAAAAAGAAGACGAATATGAAAAAAAGAATCATATGAAATTATTCCGAAACTAAATTAAAACTTGAATACTTTCCAAATAATTTCATATGTTCTTTTTTGTCATATTCGTCTTCGTTTTTTTACTATAACGCGTCGAAAACCCGGAAGAAATTATAAATAACCCTGTGTATATATTCATTCTAACTGGTTAAATTACTAAAAACGAGTAATGAAAACATTTTTCGTATCCAAATCCTCTTTACAATACAATGTTTCATTAATCTAGTAATGTATAATTTCGGAGAGGTTTTCATCTCCCAAAACTACGCCACTGCAGTAATTGCTGAAATCATCCTTTAAAAATGTCAAAGTAAAATACATATGTTTTTTATGTTTGTTGCAGACATAAATAATTAACTTGATTTAATGCAGTTTCAATAGAGATGCGTAAAAACCAAGCTGTTCAGTTCTAAACGAATAAAGCTCCAAATTAATTCGCAAGAGTATTTCGGAATGGTGCTGCCATCTAGTAGAGACTTGAATAAAATTTAAAAGTCGTTTTTGCCAAGAAATGAATGGATTCCATTTTTATGGTATACAAAATCTCACTAACTTGTCTTCCTTGAATGCAGATTGTGGGAGGTCGTATCAGCGGACAAGGCAGCGCATCCATCACGGAAACAAGACAAAACCAGGAGAATGGCCGTGGACAGTGGCTATATCGAGAGAGAACGGGAGCTTGGTATGTGGTGGATTACTGGTCAATCGGCGTACAGTTCTCACAGCTGCGCACTGTCTTTCCACGGGAACGCGATACGTCCTCCGCTTTGGGAAATTTTGTCGTGAAAATAGTGAAGATGACGACCAAGTCCTCAACTCTAGGGTGAGTCTCAAATAAAATCAATCTTTATTTTTGAAGCGGGGCTTTAAAAGTTATGTTTTCTCTTTAAACAAATGTAGTAAATGATGTCAAAATCAATTGATGTACAGTCTGTTTACACAATAAGTTTGTGATAAAACACAAAAACGATAATCAATGCAGGTATGTAGCTTCTATGCAGCTCTGTACTGATCAGCTAATATACAGATGCAACATTCCAGATAACTAGTTTGCTCGGGAAGAGTAATTGAGGGTTAAGGCCTATTTAGACGATCCAAGGTTAGGACGAAGATTGATTGATATTGATGAAAACTTGTTTTGCTTTGAGCTTGGATTGTGTAAACGATCTTTCAAGTACTTGGTCCAAGTCCTTGGACGATAGTAGAGCCTACTTTCTAGCCAAGTTTTTCCTCCCTTAACCAATCAGCGTCTTAAGTTTTGTGACGTCAACAATCAGGCATCAAATGTCATTTTGTTGTCGGTTTTCATATATTCTAGTTCAAATAAACGAATCTGTTGTTGTTGTAGTTCATTTACGTCGCACTAGAGCTGCACAATGGGCTATTGGCGGCGGTCTGGGAAACATCCCTCAGGATGATCCGAAGACATGCCATCACAATTTTGATCCTCTGTAGAGGGGATGGCATCCCCGCTTCGATAGCCCGACAACCTGCACGCGAAGTCGAGCACTTTACGGTAGAACAGTTTAACGAGGACTCATACCGCACACCCTCAGTCCCTACTCAAACTGATCCAAGTGGTCACCCACCAGCACACTGACCGCCGCCAGTGATGCTTGATTTCGGTGATCTGCTGGGAACCTTGTCTTAACGATCAGTCCACTGCGGGACCTAAATGAATCTGTTAGGGTCTATTTGTATTATTATGATTTTATTTGCATTTATTTTGTAATTTTAAATGCATAAAAGTATGATTTTATAATGTTGAATATTAACAATGAGCTAGTTTTTTTTTCCCGACCCATCATTGACATTCAAGAACTTGGACAGTGTCGACGAAACATCCATTTTCTTGGAGAGAGAAATTCCTCCAATTCAAGAACTTGGAACCTTGTAAACAGGCCTTTAGAGCCAACAGAGTTTTCATGGAAAAACTTGGATCAAATGTGAAACTGACTGGCCACTCAATTTCATACGGCAGTCCTAAAGAATAGAGAAAAAAAAGCTGAAGCACGATTGTTAAATTAAATGTGTGGCACCATGTTAGAGAGTATGTTTGAAGATAAAATAAATTTAAATTCAAAGTTGATTATGTGGTTCAAACATCTTAAGACTTAGACAATTATGTTGGATTTAGGTTATTTAATTTAGGTATCTAACATGTGATCAGAAAGAAATAAAAATAATAAATAAAATCTATATATATTTCTCTTACACGGCGACAAAAAAAAGCCTCATTACAACTCCCCGAATGGCAACGCTAGAAAATCAACCAATGATTGCCGCTAAAAATGTCACATGCCAAATCTAGCTGAGGTAGCTCAACATATAGCGCTTTTAAAAACGGAAACTGAAATAACAATTCAGCTGCGGCAATCTTATACTATTAAGCTAGACAGAAGTGAGTAGTCTTTGTCGATAGATCTCTGTTATAGTATTTTGTCGAAGGCGCTTTTTTTCACGAATTTATTTGACGATTTTTGATTTATATCACGAATTTATTTGTTTTATTATTGTTATTAGTTATACATTGAAAAATGAGTCTCATTCAATGAGTCTTCATTTCAATTCAAATTTATTTTAATGACTTAGTATTTAGTAAAAAGATGTAATTTAAAAAAAAGAAAAAGTTGTTATATGGATTTTAATAATTGTTTTGAATTCTTAGAACGTTGTGCATTTGCAATGTACCTAAGTTAATAGCGCGCGAAGCGAGCTTAGTTTGCGCAGCAATTTTCGGGGGTTGGCGAGCGTTAGCGAGCAGGGGGCACAGCCCACTAGTATTAACTAATAGCATTCTGAAATTGAAGTTCGCGTAAAAAAAATTAACATAAAACAACTTATGATAATTGCTTCCAGATTCTCTATTGGAGGGGAAAAAACAATCTTTAACTGAAGTGTAATATTAACTTACAAAATGTTGTTTCATTTATTTACAAATAGCAAAATTTTTTCTCTTTAAGAGTTTTATTTTTTCACCTTTATAATTTAAACTTTTTTTTTTACCACACAAGAATAAAAAGTACTGTTTGTGCAAAGTGCATCAGCTAGTCCCGACGGTCTCGCCACAACAAACGGTTTTTGAATGAAGTGAGCAATTAAAAAACTTTTCAAGGCTCACTTTTTAAATATATAATTATAAATATATAAATATATAATTACAAAAATAAAAATCAATGACTGCTAATCTGTCATTAGAATATTAAATTGCAATCTTTTTAAAAGATTAAAGTACAAGTACGATTTCAAGGAAAGGCTAAAAACGAGTCCTCATGGAGATGAGACTGAGTCAGTCTGGCTTGCCTTCCCTTTTCAAAAATAAACTATTTCTATATGACTCCAAAACATGTTTCATATACCAAAACACCTTTACTACTTTTAAACAATTGATAGTTTTTTTTCTTCTTTAAAATAGTTTTCCGTTACTTCAGATACTATTCCATGGTCATACTACAAAATTTATTTCCCTTCTTAAGCGATGGTTCAAATATTACGTAACCACGCTTATGGCATTTTGAACTCTCACTGCGAATCACAAATCCTATCCCAAGCCCCTGCCCCATTAAGAAAGTAGGAATAACTCCCTCCCCCCTTGATTTTTGCTTCGAAGTTAGCGTAGTTATCTGATTTTATAAGAAAATTAAATTCAAATCAAAATCGTTTGGTGTAACGATACTAAATAACGACTTCTAAAGATTCAAATTATATTTCAACAAGGAATCTTACCTTGTTTCCGTTCCAATCCGTCTACACTTCCAGATCTTTGGTTGTAGATAACTAAATTAACACCTGTACTGAAAAAGACTTTGAGCAAGGTGTTTAAGAATTGTATTTCATAATCATAATTTAAAAAAAAGGGAAAGCTATTTACAGATGAAAAAAGTTGTAAGTTGTCCTCAACAAATTCTAAGCTACACCGCACTGGAGGAGAAAAAGTTCGTAAGTTAATGTTTCCGTATTTGTCCGCTAGGGGGGATCGAGGCATTCTCAACATTGGGAAGATACAGAATTTACCTTTTAATTCATTTCTTATAATAAATAAACTCCTTGAAGAAATATAATTCCAACCTTATCATTTTTCAAAGTGTACTTTTTTGCATTTTAAAAAATAAGGGAAGGATAATTTAAGTATCTCTCATCACTTAAGGAGCCTCATAACAATGAAAACATCGGAATCAATGCAAAGCAACATATTGATTGATTAACATTTTCTATTGCAGAGTACAAGACTCGTCTTGCATCCGAACTACAATAACTCCACCTATGCTTTCGATATTGCTTTGATTAAGTTCTTTCCAAGGATTCGATACACACCTAGAATACAACCCGTCTGCTTACCTACAAAGTCAACTACGACGTTTAACCTTAGACCCAACAAATACGGATACGTAAGTTTCTTTCATTTGTCACGAACAACTGTCTACACTACAAGACCGCTTCCGGTGTATTTGTAAGAAATTTGGCTCACAGCGTGATTAGTATATCTTGTATGCATAACTGCCAACATGGGTAGGAAAAAATCCAGTAGATTTTACGAAACACAAAATTCATGCTAATTGTTAAATACACAGTAGGAAATACACATAGGGAATTTTTATAGTCATCAAATAGAAAAACTGCAATATTTTCCAGTTATAATTGGCATTAAACCAGGGCTCGAAGAAAGTCGGAAATTTTACCCGTCCCCGAGGACGGCTTGTCCAACAATGTACCCGTCCTCCTTTGAAACTAACCCGTAGCTTCTAATTAAATAAAAATATAATTTTCTCTTATTTATTACAAACGTTTATATAAATTGCACAATGAATTAGTAGCTACTAGGATTACAAATACTAAGTTACTAATAGTAAAACCTAGTACTTCTTTTATGAAATAATTTAAATGACAAAGGTCAAGTTATCTGGAATGTCAATTTATCCGAGGGTACTTCGTTTTTTAAATGAAACAAATATGACGTTTGCCAGTTCCACAATCAAGCAAATAATTTAGAGGTATCTGCACAGAAATCTGAAAGGGGTTTTCCATTTAGGTGGATGTTCATAATTGCGTTTAACCCTTCTTGTTTAAGACCAGTACGTAATGTGTTTTTTTGTAAGCTCATTGCTGAAAAGCCTCTTTCAACCACTGCAGTACTCCCAGACAGAGAAAACATCAATTCCACCAAGCGCAGTATGTTGCTGTATTTCTAGGTTAGAGGGTCATTTTAGAAGTGAGGCGCTAGACTCTTGTAAGATAACAAAAATTGAAAATGTATCACGAATATTAACGGGAAAATGGCCGTCCGCGCGGACGTCGGATTCGAGATATTTGCTGTCCGCAGGGAATTTTTGTCCGCCGAGGACGGGCGGTTTTTTGAGCCCTGCATTAAACATACTTTAAATGTTATGAATTAAGTTTACTCATAATTTTAAATATTAATAGGTATTTAATTCATCATCATAGTTAAGATTTTTTTAAATTAATTTAAAAAGAGAGTTCTGAATAAAAATAACCTGAACATGTTTGAACAAAAAAATTTTTGAACTGATTTCTATAAATGAGGTTCGCGTCATTATGTATTAGTTATACTTATTTTAATATTCAAGCAATAATCTGAGCAAATATTCGATTACAATAGGGATTTTTTTTAGGAAACTTACTCAAATTTAGGGAATTTTCTAAGATATACAAAAACCAGGAGAACTTTAATTAAACCAGGAGAAACTTGCAAAATCCAGTAGAGTTGGCAGCTATGCTGTGTTTAAAAAAGAATCGTCATTTGAAGACCTGTCATTTCAAGACATCACCATTTGAAGAAAATAATCGTTATAAAACATTATTTACCTTGTCAACACTATACCAACTTTAAACCTAAATGACCATTTTAAAAATGAACCTAATCTCGCTACACGGCTTGTAATGAGAATAAACAGAAATGGTAAGAAGAGGCGAAGTCGGGACTGCCAAAAAAGCGAGTTTTTCTTTTCTTTTTTAAGGTAGCAGCCATGTCACATTTTTTAACGATACATCTTTAAATAACTAATTCAAAATTTTCCATCAAACTCACCAGAATTACTTAATATCTTATGAAATACAGCAGAATTATATAGTTTATTTCTTTTATTAAAAACAAATGATTTTTGTTTAACAATATCGCATCGTAGAATAAGTAGCCGTATACTTTCCAACCGGAAGTAGAGAAGGTTAAGAGCTCGAGATTGCTGTTGTTTACACTTATATTGAAAACCAACATCCATAGTAATGTCATGTTAAAATATTTTTATGATTTCTAAAAATTCAATAATTTATCTAAAATTAGTTTGATTTTTAAGACCTCGTTTTGTGAGATGGGTATTCAAAATTATACCATGTCTATTGACTACCAAAATGGGCTACACTTCACACTCTTTCATCATTTAGCATGTGAAGCTGGAGGAAGGAAGTTTGTCTTGAATTTTAAATTTTTTAAAGTTAGGAAACGATTTGGAAATCAAAACTACAATAAACAAAGTACTAAAAGAAAGCGTCATGGAAATTAAAAAAAAATATTTTTAACAATTAAATACAAAAAATATTAAGAAAGGGAAAAATATCGTAGTACATTCCTATACAACTGGAAAAAAAAGGAGAGGGAACTGGTCTTCTCCCTAGATGGCGTTGCGATCGTTCTTGTTCATTTACGTCGCACTGGAACTGCACAATGGGCCATTGGCGACAGTCTGGGAAACATCCCTGAGGAAGATCCAAAGACGTGCCATCACCATTTCCATCCCCCGCAGTCATTAGATAATGACTCTCATATGCGACCCGTGAAAGGAAAGTGATTTCGATGTACTTAATTTCTTAGAGGAAATAAAACAGCAACAAAAAATTGCATAGAATAATGGTTAAATGAACACATTCGAAAGAAAAAAAACTGGCTCATGTAAACATATCTTCATGAATCCCTTGTATTTAAAACAAGCCATTTACTTATTCGAAACTATTCTGAACATCCATTTAGTTTGCCTCCTTAAAGTAGTTACTACAATTTCAAAGTAGTTTATTGTCACTACATTTTTAAAAAAAAGTAGTTGTAATGAATTACATTTGTAACGAAGTAGTTGTAGTAAGTTACAAAAATGTTTTTTCGACCACTGGGTTAGTTCAACCTCAAAGCCTAGTTTACCTTAATGCTTCATCCAGGAGTTCCCTATCTTCTAGGTTGGGTTACAAGGATACGGAGTTAGATACCCTCAAAAATGGGTCTTTAACACTTATTTTGGGCTGGGATAGCCTGGTCGGTAGGGCGCTGGGTCCATGTCCGAGAGTTCGAACCCCACAGGCCGAAGAATCCCCGTTTAGTAAAGTGAATAATGCATGTTAAATCTGTAGAGTCGCAAAAGTCCCATAACAAGTCAAAATTACGATCTGTGGATGAATGCATGGGTCCGCCCTACAAACGGGTGTGGCAGAACTCTTGGCCACTGAAACCCTTCTTCTCTTTTGCAGGTGACAGGGTGGGGACAGACGGAAACTGATCTTCCATCCAAAGAGCTGTTGATGGCTTACCTACCAGTGCAATCGGGTGAGAAATGCATCCAATCCTATGGTGAGAGGATTCGACCCGGGATGTTTTGTGCCGGATTGGATCTCGGAACCCAATCGAAAACTGCATCTGCGTGTACTGGGGACAGTGGTTCGGGACTGGTCTTCTACGACACTCACCATCGTTACACAGTGGAAGGTATCGTGAGCTCTGGTATACCAGGACAGTGCGGAATGCCTGAAAAGTATACAATCTTCACAAGGGTTTCAGATTATATTATTTGGATTCGAAGTAACATTAAATGATGTTATCATTTCTATCCAATAAAGAATCTAGTTGTCCAGTACGAATCTTGAATAACTTATAATAGAGTCAAACCCCGCTATAGTGAAATTTCAGTTCACTCTATCCGTACTATAAACAATTTTAACTCCCTTTTATGACACATTATTTAAACAAATGACCCATAAAAAGGAAATTTAAAAAACAATATGTAGCAACAAAACTTTTTTTTTTATGACTCTTCGTCTTGCGTACAAAATATTTAGGAATGGGAAACTGAAGAAGCAAACAAGAAAAAATGGTTACATTCCCCTCAATAGATGATTTCAAAAATCGGTATATGTATTTCATGTAGAAATTTCAAAACTACCAAAAAATGAAGAAGAAAAAATCAGTCGGTGTCAGAAGAAAGTTCATACTACAGGGGTGATTGTGAGTCCAACTCAAAAATCCAGAAAATTTCTTGAGTAAAATGATTAAAGACGCATAATGTCTTTATAAATGTAAATCATTGGTATTTTCAAAACATTGAATTCTAAATAAATTATATATACAGCATAATTTAAATGAATGATTATGTATAAGTTTATCTCTCATCACATTTATTATTCTACAAGAAAAAATATTTACAAATGAAAGACACCAAGTATAAATTCTTCTTCCTGGGCACTACAGCCTACGGCAGGCCAAGACCGTCCCAATAAGTTTTTGCCAACTTGGTCTATTCTGTGCCATGGCCTAGTTCTAATATTTTTAAATAAAATGTTCAAGTATTATATACATAAATGTGATCGATGATTTCTTAAAACTTCTGGACCTAAGATTTCCGGAGCGCAGTTAACGAAAAATCCGGAAATTCGTATTTTTTCTAGAGCACAATCACCTCTGATACTATCCAATTTCCTTTCCTTCTTTTGGTTCACTATACACGGGAGTTCGACTGTATAACGATCGCATTTTCACGTACTAAAATTTAACCCTTTTAAGCTACGAAATCAGACACACAAACCTGGCTGCAGGCCGATGTTACTTTTTGCATCTTGAGAACATGTTTAATCGAAACATCTTTGAACAGAACAATAAAATTCCTTTATCCATAAATTTTTCTTAAAAATAATTATTTAGTATTTTTAAACAGTCGAAAACTCTGACTTGTAAGGTATACAAACTTCTATGACTGTGGGATAAAAAAGCTTGTGCACCGACTTAACAAATGTTTGGATAACGGGGGTGATTATGTCGAAAAATAATAAATAATCGAGTTAATAAGATGTAACTGACGTTTTCTAAATAAATGTTTTTTTTAAGGAACGCGAACCATTGTATATTTACTTTTCGAAACGCCCTCGTAAAATAAACGTTAAGTTACATTCTTTCATCCAGGGTCCTGTTTTTGTGAATTTGTGCAAATAGGGACCTGTTTTTGCAAAAAACTTTTCCAAGGAGTTTTTAAATTGTAAAGACATACAAGATTATGCTCAACGCTGTAAAATTATAAGAAAAAATAATTAAATTTTAAAAAATAAACAGCAATTGCTGCAACTAAATTAGAGATGCAACATACAAATATTTGGTATTTAGCCTATACTGCTCAACACAGAATATTCATTTCGGACGAATAAAGGAAGAAGCGTCTGACGAAGACAAAACATAGTTCGCTTACATTTGTCTTCCCACCCCCTTTCTGGAAAGGGTTTATTCGATTAACAAAACAATAATGAAGATAAACAAATTTGTGAAGGGCTCGCTTTTAAGTTGAAATATTTTGTGAAGAGTCCGTTTTTATGAAAAGATATTTTGTGAAGGGTTCGTTAACGGACCCAAATTTCTTCTAAACAGACTCCTGGCAACGTTCTGTGACAATGTTGCCGTGTCACTGCGATTTTGCCACGGGGACCAGAAGTTTAATGAGAGTGGGATCATGAAATAATCAGAAACATGGCAAACGGTCATCGAGTTGAATAGATGATTAAATGAACTATCTCAAGAAACTGAAGTGGAAAGAAAAACTCTACGATATAAAAACTTCATTTCCTTTGAAATATTGAAGATGTATATCCATAGCGACATGTACCGATGGCCCAACAACAGACTTCAGACGGGAATGAGGAAACAAAAGCAATTTTTGAAACAAAAATCGTAAAGTTATTAACTAAAAAGGGAAAATAAAGCTTGAAAAACAGTACAAGAATAACCACGCAACCCGAGAATGATTAAAAAAATTAAACTAGAAGTTTTGTGCTTCACTTTCTTTGGAAACTTTACATTTTCTGTTTCAAACAGTTTAGTTTTTTTTAACCTGTCTCGAAAAAGGGCGCCTGTTTTCGAGTACTGGAAACACGTAAACTGTAATTAACCACTTCCTTTACACGTGTTTTTGAAAACAAAACAAAAAAATTCAAAAAAATCACAATTTTTATTTTATTAATAAATACAAGAACTGAAACAAAACATAATACACAACTTCTAAGTTGAAATTGTAATTTTTTCATGCGGTAAAAAAATATTTAATTTACCATCAGTTTACTATTTCAAATTATCTCGGGCAAATGAAAAAAGTTATATATTAGTCTTTGTATATGTTCATATCTACATAAACTGAAAAATCATCTGCATTACTTTCACTTTCGCTCGCGAACACCATTTTTTTTACTCTTTTTTCTGCGCAAATTCATCAGCCCATGGTATAAAACACGTCTGCAGTCCCACCAATAGCAAAACTCCCAAACAAATATTAGCAAACTTACAATCACAGCAGTTTATTACAGGGTTGGCAAGGTTTAGGACAGAATGGATTAATCCACGGTTTAAACCGTCCTGTTCAAAACCCCTTTGTCCAAAACCCTTTTACTCAAATTATGTCACAATTTTACCTGAACAATATTTAAGAGGTAAAATAAACATAGAACTAATAACATATTGATAATTAAATATACTAGAGAATATTTGTTTTTAAAAGTATAATGTTTTATTAATATTGTTTGACTCTTCAATTTAAACAAAGAAAGATTAATCAGTAATCAAGTTCAATTGGTCCTCTCATTCAATACTAGTACATAACTGAAGTTGGACCTTGCCATACAGGTTAAGCTATTAGGGACTAAGTGCTTGGTTAGTCATAAACAGGTTTATTTACCTATAGTACTATTCAAGAATACTGTTATTTCATTCATGTTCAATTCTTTTAGCATAGTGGTGTGTACATCACCAGTGTCAGTAACTGAAACTGATGTTATGCCCTTCAAAACTGTTAATACGTTTTTCAGTTATTTTGTATTTTCAATTTAAACTAATATATTTATATTTAAAAAATTTTTTTAAAAAAATAGATGTCTTTTTTATTATTCTGTGATGCAGAAATTATAAAATTTTTTAAAAAAAATATTGTGAAAAATAAAAGGTTAATTTTTGAACAAATTTAGTATTTTTTTGGAGAAAAATTATTATTTTTTAATATTGCCATATTTATCCTTATGTAAAAATATTATTTATCAGTATTAAAAGCATATTTATATTTAAAGGATTAGGTATTCACTTTTGTTGTTCAATGAATTGTGGAGCTTCAAAAATTATTAACCTTTTCCTATTATATTATATTATTTTCTTTTAATAAGTTATAGTAAATTGTATAAAAAATATCAAATATTTATTGATACATGTAATTATTATGTGTACAATGGTTACACCCATAGAATTTTTACCTTTTACCAACGTTCAAGGTTTTGGACACTTTAAGACAGTTTTACCCAGTTTAAGACAGTAAAACCCACGTGTCCTGTCCAAAACCAGTTTAGGACGTCCAAAACCCCAACCCTGGTTTATTATCTTTTGCTTTGCCGGATAAAGCAAAATATATTGACGAATTCTGCTATGCCCAAGTTTACATGAGATAGGAAATATTTGTAATATATACATACCAGGAATAATGAGGGATGTGGTTAAGACCTTGAATACTAAGAAGGTGCAAATTAAGTTTTTAAATCATCAAGATAAAGAAAATTTCATTTCAAAGCAATAAAAGGTTATTTAATAATTGGAATAATTTGCAATACATAACATTAGAGAGAATGAAGTGATAGCCTGAAAGCATCGTGGGCCACATAAAAGCTTCCTGTCTCTTGGGGCTTCAACACAAACACTTGATTGAAACTGTGGGGAGGGTCATCATCAGTCTGTGAAATACAACAACAACAACAATTAAACATCTTTTTAGCGACTTTTTCTTACAATTACAGTTAATATTCCATTATTATTAATTTTTTTGCGGTATTTTGTTTGTTTCGAATAATACTTGTCGTACACCTATTTTTACCACAACTGGTCATTTGACGGGTATATTGCTTTATAAGGTTATCGGATCAGAAGTGACGATGTCATGCGTGCTCGACGCATTGCATTCGATGAGTCGTACATTTCTGCATAGACTGGTGCACAGTGAGTTCAATCAGAATAACTGTGAATTCAAATTTCAAGAAAGTATACCTAAAATTTTAGAGTGGCACTTTTGTTTAAGAAAAAGTGACAAAAAAAGTTTTGATCAGTAGCTTATATTTTATTTTGATAGCTTCACTTCATTTCTAACTGTTAGTCTTTACCCAGAAAAATGTCAAAACAATTAGGAGAGCACAAGTTCTGAGAAAAAAAAATAACAATTAGAAGAAATATGTTTGTGGAAAATGTACAAAGGAAGGAAACATCCTGTACATGTAAAAAATGCATTGAGCAATGAATTAAAAATTCTTATTCTTCGTGTTTGTAATACATAAAAGTGGGAATATACAATTATCTTTAATTATAATTAAGTTTTTTTTAAAATTTATTTCCTTCTTAACATCCGTATTTCATACACTCATTTAAGTCTGATCATTTGACTGGCTATGGTAGAAATAGGTATACATTAAGTGTTATTAGGTTGGTTTAGTGTTAATTTAGTACAGTACGGAACCGATTATCCGGTTTTCTGAATCGTTACAAAAATCCGTTTTTTTATTGTTAAACCCAACTTTAAAAAAAAAAATTTTTGGAAATAATCTTAAAAAGAAGAAAAAACGATGGAGTAATACACTAATGATTATTTCCAAAATGATGGTAAGGTAAACATCTCTCAAAAAAGAAAGAAAAATCCTAAAATCTTATAAGGGAAAAAAAAAATTTTTTTTTTAAAATGGCGGGAAAATTTATCGAATTTCGTTCCGGTTTTTTGGTTTTCCGGTTTTTTGATTTCCGGATAACGGATTCTGTACTGTAATAGAAAATTTAAAAAAAAAAAAAGCTATTTTCCCATACATCACATTTTAAAATATTAATATTATGAGACTTCAAACTCATGCTATCATTTAAATAAATACAGTGGAGCACCGTTTATACAACGATCACTTATACGACGTTTACATTTATACGACGTTTTAGTGTGGTCCCAAATCATTCCTATTCATTTTAATGTAAAAATATATCGTTTATACGACGCACAGAATCGGTTATACGTCGGTTTTTAGATTTTGTTCACGTTTATTAAATTTCTTATTTTTTCTTGTGTATTTTAAAAAAGGACGGAATTTGCCTACATGAATGATACAGAAAAGGGTGTCAACAAGAATGCTTGGTTGACGACCGTAATTTTTACTAGATGACTGAAAAAACTAGACAATGTTATGAAGAGGCAAAAACGAAAAATTTTGCTATTCATCGACCAATGTCCAGCGCACCCATCGATACTAATTATTTTGGAAAATGTAAAAGCTCTCTTTTTTTCTGCAAATTGCACAAGTGCGCTTCAGCCATTAGATTTGGCCGTGATTAGAAATCTAAAATTGCATCATAGAAAGCAGTAGGTTCAACTCGTTATTCAAAGCATTGTAGAGACTAATAGCAAGAAAATATAATTAAAGGTAACATACATTCAAATTGCTCACTGCAATTTTTCTTCTTTGGTTATTTGTTTGTTTTGCTTTGTCTAATTTAGAAATTTGCGTAAATCAACACGTTAAACATTAAAATTAACTGAAAACAGAGTTAGTTTCAGTTTCAGAAGTAAAAATCGATTATACGACGTTATCGTTTATACGACGTTTTTCGGTGGTCCCTTCGGCGTCGTACAAACGATGCTCCACTGTATATATAAAAATGAATTCAATTTTTTTTTTCAGTAGTGTATGTTTGTTATGTGCTTTGTTAATTTCATATTATCAGTATAATTTGATTTTACATTATTTTAACAGTTCTTTACATAAATATGAAATTAGGGTTCACTATACTTATTCACATAAAATAATAAAAAACACAATTATTTTTATTTCTTAAGAAATTCACAAATATTATTTAACAGTTGCTTTTTAGTTTCAACTTATTTAAAAATAATGTGTATTAAATAGCTAGTAAATTAATACTATTATTTAAACTAATTATTAATTCCTTGATGTTTTTTTCTCTGAAGAAAAACATTTTTTTTTCACCATGGAAGATATCCCTGCTTTGTTTCTTCTAAGTTAATATTTTAATTGTTCGTTTTGAAAATTTAATTTAAAGTTATTTTCTATGTTACAAGGGGTGCAGAATATGTCCTATTGAGCAAACTAGGTTTGGGAAAATTCAGTAAAATTTTACACTTCATACATATTTGTGCAAAATGAGCAAATCATGTTTTCTTTTCAATAATGATAGACTAATTTTTTTTCTAGTTAATTATTGATATTGAAAAGACACACACAAATATATATACAAGCTCAGAAAATAAAAATATATACATACAAGTCCAAAAAATAAAAGATTATCTTTTATTTCCAGTTTTTATTAATTTATTTTCCTCTTTTACTTTTTTCCTTTATTCATTGTTCTGTAATTTTTTTCATGTTTTCTCTACATTTTGAACTTATTTTATGAGTTCTATTTACTTGCAGCTTATGTGCAGTAAATAATACTTATTGCTTATCTTAATTTTCTTCATTTTTTTTCTTCTCCTTTTTGTATTTATCTAATTTTGAACGGAACCAGACATTTGAGTAACCCCTTTCTGAAGATTCTCAATTCGTGTGATTTCGTGGTCGATCTGTTTTTTGGTGATTACTGCTGTAGATTTAATGATATATTTTTTTTAATGTGATGATGATTAACAAAACGCGATAATGGAAGTAATTAGTGTGTCCCCTCCTCCAACAAAATGCGAGAATATCCCCATAATATTAGCATAAAAAAATATTACATATTTAGTTTTAAAAAATTTATATTCTTTTTTGTTTTTGTAAACACAGTGTTTTTGTTACCTTAAATTAGTAGCATACATCTTTGCTTTATTGAAAGTATCTTGCAGAAAAAGATAGTGCTGGAGAATTTTGTCGCAAAAAGCCCGAAAAAAATTCAGCAGATATGTTAATTCAAAGTTTTAAATTCTTCTATTGAAGGACAAGAAAATATGCAAGCAGATTAAAGTAATGAAATAGAAAGATGGTGACACTTGAATAATTTATTCACATTACATTATAGATAGGTACTTCCCTCATTTGTGCTTTTCTTAAATCTGGTGTTATTATAAAATATGTGGCCCAAATGTAGATAAATATTTCGGAAGAAAACAAGTTATTTTATATTTCCACATGTATTGTCATGCATGTCCTACATTCTTGTTATAATCAATGGTGCCTACACGTGCTCCCAGTGTTTGTTCTAATTATCATGATAATATCATAGCTGCCAACTGTTCAGAATTTTTCGGATTTGTTCCTTATTTTTAAATCAAATCTGAAAATCTGATATTTTTGCTTTTAAACCAATCCCTTGTTCTGATCGACGCAAGCACGCTTCCTGTGATTATTGTGCAAAAGTAATTTTTAGTAGCTTTTTATTGGAAAATATTATTACAATAGCTGTTGCTGATCATTTCACTAAATTGAATCTTAAACAACTATAATTTTTTTAAAAAATTTATTCTAGTATTTGAACAGTTGCATCAGAAATATTTGCTGATGATGTAGATTATTATTTACCTGTGTTCTACAATTTGGGGAAGAAAAATTATATATTAATAGGTAATGGTTGTTTTTAAAATTATTATAAAATATTAATGTTATGAATTCCCCACTAAAGATAGTATGTAAATTAGTAAAACAAAACTATAAACTTAGTCTTTAGTGGGAAATTTATAACATTAATATTTTATAATTAATAGTTTAAAAATAACCATTACCTATTAATATATAATTATTCTTCCCCAAATTGTAGAACACAGGTAAATAATAATCCAGCACTATCTTTTTCTGCAAGATACTTTCAATAAAGCAAAGATGTATGCTACTAATTTAAGGTAACAAAAACACTGTGTTTACAAAAACAAAAAAGAATATAAATTTTTTAAAACTAAATATGTAATATTTTTTTATGCTAATATTATGGGGATATTCTCGCATTTTGTTGGAGGAGGGGACACACTAATTACTTCCATTATCACGTTTTGTTAATTATCATCACATTAAAAAAATAATAAATATCATTAAATCTACAGCAGTAATCACCGAAAAACAGATCGACTACGAAATCACACGAATCAAGAATCTTCAGAAAGGGGTTACTCAAATGTCTGTTTAGGTTCAAAATTTAATTGTTGTAACAGGGTGCGCAGCCAAATCTCTCAACAAAAATAAGCACCTTTAAATTACTTTCTAAGCACTAAAAAATATTTTTAAGCACTATATACATTAACAAAATGTAAAATATTTTTCATATGATAAAATAACTAAAACGAGTTTCTTACAAAGAATTCTTTTCTTGATTGTAATAATCACGATAAAAAGATAGAGATTTTTCGGTTCAATTTCAGAGGGTGGAAAATGAAGTCTGAAATTGAGAATATCTTGCAAGATGCAGCAGAGTTGCAAACGAGAGTGTAAATCTCGCTAAACCCAGCTCAGTAGACGCACAAGCGACCTCCCAAGTATTTCATCATCAAACATGATTGGGGTGCTATCATACGGTGCGGGCCGACGGAATGCCGAAATAGATTGTGGTTAAATGATTTGTGAAAACGCTGAATAGAACAAAGTGAAAACCGCACTTTTGCATAATATGCAGTAAAAATCGACACGGTAAAGGAAAAAATTTCATTTTCGAAGAGGAAAAATATAGCACTTTTTAAAAACACCCCATGAAAAAGCACCTTTAAGGGCATTTAAAAAATGAAAATTAACACCTTTAAGCACTTTCTAAAAACACTACGCACCATGTGTAATACATAATAATGTATAAAAAATATTGGGTTTTAAAAACAATGTGGAAATTAAAAGCAATAATTGCCATAAAAAATAGACAGAATAATTGCCTTAAAAAGTAAATTATCAAATGCACAATTCGAATTTCCCATACTACCTGAAATATATCGGGACACCTGAAAGCCATGTGGAAAGCAAAAACAATAACTGCAAAAAATACAATCAAAATGGATTTACGATATCGGCGTTAATTGAGCACTTCAAAATGTTATTATTTAAATGCGTGATTCAAGTTTTGCACATCATTTACTGCAGAGAAGCAAACCATTATTTTTAAAAAAAAACTTCCCATCATCTGCAAGAACTATGTAAGACTAGGTGACAATGTCGCTGCGATTCTGCCAAAGGAAAATAGTCAATATTAATTTATAATTAAACACGTAATTAAGGGTAAGACAGATTAACTTTGTTATTGCCATTTGACAGAGAGATCAAGGTTCGATTGTCTTTGCATCTCTTTCAAATGAATAATGATTTTTTGTGTTAATTCAGAGGGAGTCATTCTCGTTTTGACTGGCGATCAGTAAGGTTGTGCAGCTTAAGTCCATTTGTTAATATAAGTTATTAAGTTTAATTTCAGACTTTATTTAATAAGTTCATTTTCAACAAACCAAAATGTCTTTATGAATAAAAAAACCTTTCACTCTTCTAGGATCATGGAGAGACACATGATTGCAAAGGAACCCATTGTATGCTGCTGGGAACATTTTATAATTATGAACTTTTATTTATCTTAATTTTTCCTAATAATTATTTTCAGAAATTGCATTGAAATTGATACAGTATATTTAATTGCATAGCTGCCACAGGAAAAAATCTAGTAGATTTTATGAAATATAAATTTCATGCTAATTGTTGCATAATATACTAAATATTTTAAACATAGGGAATTTTAGAAATTTTTAGTCATCAAAAAAGAAAAATTAAATAATTGGCATTAATATGCTTAAAATGTTGTCAAGTGTCTGTCTAGACATTTTGTGAAAGGTCCGTTTTTGTAAAAAAATTACTTATTGTTAATATAAAATAAACTTTAAGTCACATTTTTACAACCAGGGTCCTGCTTTTGTGAATTTGTGCAAATAGGGTCCAGTTATTGTAAAAACCTTTTTCAAGAAGTTTTTAAATTGTAAAGAGATACAGGATTATACTCAACACTCTAAAATTATAGTAAAAAATTTTAAATTTTGAAAAATAAACAACAATTGCTGCTACTAAATTCGAGATGCAACATACAAATATTTTGTATTTAGCCTATACTGCTGAACGCAGAATATTAATTTCGGGCGAATAAAGGAAGAAGCGCCTGCAGAAGAAAAAATAGTTCGTTTACATCTGCCTTTCTCTCTCCCCCCCCCCCCCCGCTCTTCCTGGGAAGGGTTTACTCGATTAGCAAAACAATAATGAAGACAAACAAATTTGTGAAGGGTCCGATTAAAAGATAAAATTATTTTGTGAAGGATCCGTTTTTATGAAAAGATATTTTGCGAAGGGTCCGTTAACAGACCCAAATTTAGTCTAAACAGACCCCTGGCTGTGTATTATGTTTACTGATAATTTTGAATAGTAATAGGCACTTCATTCATGAAAAATACTTAAGATTGGATTTTTTAATTAATTTAAAAAGAGAGTTCTGAATCAAAATAAACTGAACATTTAAGAACAAAAAAAAGTTTTAAATTGATTTCTATAAATTATTCTCGCTTCATTAGGTATTAGTAATTCTTATTTAAATATTCAAGCAAGCAATAATCAGTGCAAAAATTTTATTTCAATTGGGATTTTTTTAGGAAACTTACTCAATTTTGGGGAATTTTTTAAAATGTACAAAAACCAAGAAAATTTTTATTAAACCAGTAGACCAGGAGAAATAAGCAAAATCCAGTAGAGTTGGTAGCTATGTAATTGTAATTAAATAATTTGATTAAAAAGCTGTCATTATGAATCTATGTTAGTTGTTAAAAGAGAACTAAGACAATTAACTTTGTCCAATGATTGAAGAATGTTTTAAAGATTGTTACCTTTAGTTGACCTAAAACTGATATTAAAATTCCACCATCAAACATAGGCTGAGCATCAACAGCGGTTATACTGTGTGCAATCTTCTGGAAGGTCAGGCTCTAACAAAATTATGAACATTAATTAATAGAGAGAATATCAACAACAAAATTATTTATTAATACAGATAATTTTTCATGGGACTAACAGAGATTATAAAATATGACCATACCGGCCAACACTGGAGAAATAAAATAACGGAGATCTTACTTTACTAACGAAATTTTTTAGGCTATGAGTTTTGATACATCATGCATAATCATGTAAGTCAAAAAGAGAAATTTAAAATTAGAAATAATATAACCACTTACATTTAGCGAAGTCAAAAATATGTGCATAAATCTTAATCTAAAGAAAGTTTATTTAAACCATTATTTATAATGAATTAAACTACTTTATTTTATAACCGTTGTGAAACAGTCAACTACAAATGTTCAACTCTGAACCCTTGTCATTTTGAACTAATTCCAGAAGACAAGGGAACTCCTGGATCAAGTACTGGGACAAATTTGACTCCATGGAGGATTTTTGATAAAACTAATCCACACTTGCATTACATGAAGGAGAAAACCATGGAGACCTCCAATAGTTAGCCGGACGGCAAGGGGACTCTAATCCATGATCGGCCTATTGATATTTCTAATCTCTGTCTTCGTAAGCGCCATGCTTTACTCCAAAGTGTCCTTCTCTTATCTTTTTTTTTCTTTATTAAACTGTAAATGATAAAACTTGAAATTGCAATGGAAGGATCCATTGCCGTCGATTAAATTAAATTAAACTTTCAATGAAACATTTTATTTGTCTATTTATAAAGCGCTTAATCACCTAAAAAGAAAGAAATCACTTTTTAATCAATGGTCAACTCTTTTCAACCATATGGCAACCATAGTTCAACTGTTTCAGGTGGTTGTTGAACAGAAAGTCGAAGTTGGGGTTGAGTTGATGGTTGAATTGAACGAATTTTCGCTATGTGTGATATGCCTTTTAGAATCTTGCTCTAAACAGAAAAAATAATTAAATCATGTTAAATCCTAGTAGCACAGTATAATTAATTATGTATTTTGGTGTCGGATGTAAAATATCAAAAGTGCATTGAGAATCTTTTTTTGTTAATCAAAATGAAGTGTTTCTACACATTTGTACAAGATGACCAAAAAAAAAAACTGCACTAGTTAGAGATTCACTTATTTTAGTTAAAAATTTCAAGCAATATAGCTTTTCCTTTAACAGCATAAAACTTATTGAAAATTGATATTTATAAGTTAAAAGTGATTATTTCTAAATCTTCAGGTTAACTAACCATGAAAATGATGCCTTGTTTAAAATTTTGGTCACCTTGTTGACCTTACGGTAGAATTGCCCAACTAGAAATTCGTACCCATCAAGTACTCAAAAAAAAAAAAAAAAAAACTACCGTATATTCCGGCGTATAACGCGCACTTTTAATGCAAAAAATAAAATTGGAATTTACGGGTGCGCGGTATACGCCGAATATAAAAAATTATAGATTAAAAAAATTTAAATATAGAAAAATACTTTTATTTTAAAGAAATGACATACCTTTACTTATATACTTCATTGATTTTCGTTATTACATAAATAGTTCATTATATTCGTCTTCCGCTATAATTACAATTATTAAAATTTTTTTGTATTATAATTAGAAAAATTTTTTTGTATTATCTGTAAGGTGGGACCTAAACATGTCCCACTCTAAAAGGCTTTCTGGTTTTCTGACGCAACCAGGACGGATTTGCAAGATGTTTTTTACCCACAATTTAACACCATTTTTGTC
The DNA here is from genome assembly GCF_982258835.1 of Parasteatoda tepidariorum. Classification (NCBI taxonomy): domain Eukaryota; kingdom Metazoa; phylum Arthropoda; class Arachnida; order Araneae; family Theridiidae; genus Parasteatoda; species Parasteatoda tepidariorum. The sequence goes on from NC_141761.1 coordinate 1,396,132, forward strand.
CATCCAGAATCACATTATTGCTCTTTCCATTCTACCCTCACATACATGTCAAATTCAGTTCCTTTATTTTTGCAAAAGATAGGGAAAAATACTTTTTATTTACAATCTTGAAAGACGAGATATTGCACATGTACAATCCAAATTTTCGTGCGCGTTGTACGAAGAATGTATCTTAAAATTTAAAAAAAGTAATTAGAAATTACGGGTGCGCGTTATACGCTGGGGCGCGTTATGCGCCGGAATATACGGTATGTTTTTGTTTTCCTTCTTCCTAACAAGCACATATGATTAAAAAATTTATATTCTATGTTTATATATCATTTAATGTGTTTTCCATACATTCCATACAATTTTTTATACCTAGTTTATTCCCTGTTGGTTGATTTTTTCAAAAGAAAAAAAGTAGAATGGATTAGAAGAACTGCATATTTTCCAAAGAGGTTCCTCCATTCCAGTTTTACAGGGTCATCATAACGTAATAAAGTTTTGCTAAGTTGATGATATTTCTACTGTTTAGAGACAATTCTAAAATAACCGATGGTAAAATAAATTAAGAAAGCTTTTCTTTCCCTGATTTTTTCAGTATAAAAAATCCCCTGATAATTCCAGACAGGTGGCCACCCTGTTTTGATTTCTTTATATTTAGTTTATTCCCTGTTAAACATTCATTTTTAATATTTATTCATTCTTTATTATTGTAGAATAGTCTCTATTCAACTTTTACTTTGCTTTTGGAATTATTCTTTTCTTTCTCATGGTTTTGCATGTCAAAATAAATTTCTGCTTCTTGAAAAAAAGATAAGTACTAATGCAAGGAACAAAATATGGGATTAAAACAATATTATTTCAGCACAGAACACTGCCACTAAAAAATCTCAAATAAAGTCAAAGAAAAAATTAATATTATTTCATGCAGATCTATCTTATAAAATATGTTAACTCAGAATTTAATACAGGAAACAGTTGCTACAATTGAATTTTTAACTTTCACTTCAAATTTGTTGAAACTTACTAATAGTACATGCTTTATACGGCATTTCGTTCAATAATGATGTCGAATTACGGGCTTGGTTGGACAACTTTTTCGAGAAGCTTCGGGGTGATTTCAACCGAAGAGGCATCGAAAAATGTTTCGGAAGTCGTAACAACAACGGAGAGTACATTATTGATTAAATTGTTATTTTAACTCAAAAAATAAAGTTGTAAAATTTTTTTTAAACAGAAACTCTAGAACTTATGCATCAACCCAATATTAAAAATAACTTAATATTTGATTATATTTATGGGAGCAGAATCATTTCATATTAAGCTATGTTAAAACTACGAATATTAAGCCTTTAAAATCTTTTATATAAAAGTAATAAACATATTACTGAGTTTCCAGTAATACTTGTTTGATCTTTGACGATGCATCAGAAATCTGATATAAGCCGCCGATAGTGACTTCGCTTTAGACGATGCATCAGAAATCTGATTTAAGCCGTCGTATAATACAACGCACTGATGAGGACTATTTTGATTTCGTCTAACTGCGGAGCTGTTGATAGAGTCTAGCTATGAAGACGATGTTAGTTTCGTGATGTTAAATAACAAAAAGTGAATCGAAACAACTCTTCGCTTCGTGCGAGGATCAGCATTGAAATAGCTATGCATAATTTCTTTATGCGCCATTTTTGTCTTCGGAAGTTTAATTTTCTTGAAGATTATTTTCACCTGGACTTACGTTATTTTGAGATCGCTGTGCACTTTATTTTGTCGGGGTTTAACGTTACTTGTAAATTATTTTCAGTGAGACTTTTGATACTTAGCGTTCTTTATTGTGCATTATTTCGTCACTTTTTCGTTCTCTCTTTTTTTCTTTTTTTATCTTCGGTTTGGCGGGATATAACCATTCTTGTAAATGATTTGCAGTAGACCTACTGTTACATGGCAATTGTTGCACAATCGCTGTTATCCTACATTTTCATTCTGAACTCAATCTATTAATAAAAAGAAAATGTGAATAAATTTTTTTTTTTTTTAATTATTGTTCTTTATTTTAAGCAATACAATTTAATAGGGGTATTTTGTACTTTACTTTGTTATAAAAAGTGAGGGTTTTTTTTTTAAATTTATTTAATGCACATAAGTATAATTATTTGATAGAGATCTAACAATGTTTCAAAAGCACAGATTTTTTCAACTAATAATTTAAGAAATAATTCATTTAAGTGAACATTTCTTCAGTTTGTTTTCTTTACTTTCGTTTTTCTTTTCCTTTAATTTTTAATGCATGTATGTAAAATATTTTGTAAGTTAATTATTATTTTTAAACCAATAAATCTTAAATCATTTTTAATTTTAAAAGAAAATTAAAATAAAGCTTGGGTTTGCTTAAGACATTTTGTTTTGTAATAGATTTATTCCTTTTTGACTAATTTAAAGATTTATGATAGATAATTTTTTAATATATGCTAAATCGCGATACATCGCTATATCATGATGTCTAACAGACGATGTATCACAATATAAAATTTCTTACATCGCCCAGTCCTATCCTTGACTAATTCTAAGAATTTATCATGACATAATGAAGTTACTATTTTCTCTGACAAAAACACAACAATAAATTTAAAAAAGCATTATAACAACATTAATTGAAATGATAGGCATAACCAAAACTGCATCTTCATATTTATAGATTTTAAATTTAAAAAACAGAGTAAAGAAAGAGTTGAAGCAATAAAATAGCTGAGAAAAATACAAAAGCAAATAATTTTTTCTGCAGAATTATATTCTAAAGATACTATCATAGCTGCCAACATGGATACTAAAAATTCCAGTAGATTTTACGAAATAATATAAATTTCATGATTATTGTTGCATAATGTACTTAATATTTTTCTTATAGGAAATTTTAGGGATTTTTTTGGGGAACCTTACTATTTTCTAAAATGTACAAAAACCAGGAGAATTTTAACTAAACCAGTAAGATTCTCCTGGTTTAGATTGAAGTAATCATTATAAAATGAACTTTCTGGTGCATAGTTTTTGAAAGGCCACAAAGAAAACAATTTTTTTATAGAAAAAACTGGATTTCAATTTTTCAAGTTTTTTAAATTTAACTTTCAAAAAGTGAGGACATTTTTTGATCCAACAATCCTGGATTTGGCAGAAATCCTCCTAATTCCCTTAGATCTTGTTTAGATCAAAAGAAATTCACTCAATGCAAACATAGAATAAATTTGATGTATTACACTATGCATAGCTGCCAACATGGATACTAAAAATTCCAGTAGATTTTACGAAATAATATAAATTTCATAATAATTGTTGCATAATGTACTAAATATTTTTCTTAGACGGAATTTTAGGGATTTTTATTGAGATTTTTTTGGGGAACCTTACTCACTTTTAGGGAATTTTCTAAAACTTACAAAAACCAGGAGAATTTCAACTAAACCAGTAGACCAGGAGTAACTTGCAAAATTCAGTAGTCTACTAGAAAATCCTGTAGAGTTGGCAGCTATGTACTATTCTTGTTCATCGGAAAGGAAAGAAATATTCCTGATTTTTCTATTCTCATTTCAGAATAAAAAAATTCACCAATGATTGGCTTGCTTCAGTCAGAATTTTAAATTAATAAAAAAAAGAAAAAAATAATAAAAATTCTGGAAGTTTATTTGAAAGAATATCATAATTTTTAAAGAACACGATAAAAACATTTTATATTTTAATACGATATGAATGAGTAGGGATTTTGCTACAAATTCAGATATTCAAAACACCATGAAATTGGGGGGGGGGTATATTTTTAAAATGTTAATTCCATTTTAAAAATCAGATTTCTCAGCGACCTAAAACCATGACTTCCCACGACTTTTTTTAAAAAAAATAGTTAAAATCATGACAAATTTTGTCCACTACCGACTTTCTAGGTGGGCTGATACCCTGCAACTACAAGACAACCACCAAAAAAATTTTAACAAAACTATGTAGAGAAAACTTTTAATTGGTATTATTTAGTTTCTCTTTGACTGAAAATCAAATCTGAAAAAGTAACATACTTGAATTTTTTGCATAATTTTTGAGCAACCAAAAAACTGTTCTCCCTCAAATGTCATCATTGATCTCTCTTCCTGGAAAAAAAAAATAAATAAATAAATAGATTAAATTGTATGACAATAAAGGTTTTCATGCCTATCAAAAATGCAATCTTTCATAACCTTCTGCAAGATAACACAAAATTTACTCTCGCTACTAATGAATAAGAAGAATTGGACGAAAACAGGACTGACCTCCTTTGGAAATTTTACATGATGGAGAGTATAGTTAAGTTACTAAAAATACAATAAAACTGTTGGTTACATATCAGAATTCAGGGGTCTGTTTAGAAGAAATTCGGGTCCGCATTGTTCTTCACATTTGGGTTTTGGCATTGTTTTTCATAATTGTCAAAAAGCATGAAATTTTGAATCATGTAAAATGAATGGTGTTTTTATACGATATGGACTGACAATACGCAGAAATAGATTGGGGTTGAATTAATTGTTAAAATGTTGAATAGAAGAATATGCACTGTGTCTTTTAGCGTAATTCGAAGCAAAAATCAACATGATAAAGGAAAAATCTCACTTTGAAAAAGGGAAAATTAAGCACTTTTTCAAAACACTCAATGAAAAAAGCAGCTTTAAGGGTTTTTATAAAACGAAAATAAGCACTTTTAAGCGCTCTTTTAAAATGCTACGCACCCTGTTCAATGCATGAAGTCTTAGCAATGTGAACCCTGAGGCGGAATTTTTTCGAGCAATCTGTGACAAAACTCTCAATTACTAATTTCTTCTGCAAGACACTTTTTATAAGAAACATAATATGTTACTAATTTAAAATAACAAAAGCGCTGTGTTTACAACAAAAAAAAATATATATAATATATGTTTTAATAATACCTGTAATAATTTTTTATTCTAATATTATGGGTAATATTCTCACATTTTGTGGGAGAGGGGACACAAATTATTTCCTTTCTTCGAATGCTGTAAATAATTATGACAATAAAAAATATAATTAAAAATCATGAAATCCATACTATTAATTGCTGTAAAAAGATTGACGACGAAATCACGCAAATTGGGCTCCTCAAATGCATGTTTCGTTTCAAGATTATGTTGTTGTAATAAATAATATTGCATAAAAAAATATCGGAATTAAAAGATATGGAGAAATCAATAGCAGTAGCTGCAAAAAATTCGTCAGAATTATATCCTTAAAAAGTAAATATTCAAATGCACTATTCAAATTTTTTATATTGTTTAAAATATACATTGGGATATTTAAAATCCACGTGAAAATCAAATTCCAGTACTAGACTAATTTTTGATGATGTCAATGAAACGTGGGACAGCAGCACAAACCGTTTCATACTGTTTACCAGGGTCCTTATTATTTTCTGTGGCAACCACTCTTGTCCCAAGGCAAGCTTGAGTTCATCGAAGGTCGCTGCCTCTCGGAAATGGAGTGCCCAAAGGACCCAAACATGTTTAATAGAATTAAAGTCAGGGGACATGAACGACCACTCCATCGAATATCACCCAAGTGGCAGTATTCGAGGTTATAAGTACTATAATGATTTTGCCTTTAAAATATTAGATTATATGCATTATTGTATTTTACAAAAAGATAATTAAAAAAATTAAAAAAGAATATATAATAGGTTTGATTTCTGATTTGTTTTTCTCATAATCAATTTTAAACTTCTGTATCAGAATGAAATTAACTCAGGAAGCCTCTTAATTAAAACATTAAGGTTAGTATACCATAGACTGCCTCAGAGTATTTTCTTGCAGCAAAGAACAAATCCTCTCTAAATGAGAACAATCATTCCAAGAAAGATGCACAATGACCTTCACATTCACAGAATGTAGATTACAAGCTATCTGCATTAAATCTTAGGGCGACCGTAAAGTGGATGCTGCATTCTACAAGTTGTGAGACGATTATGCTATCACCTTCATCTTTAGGCAAAGTGGGCACATTTTTCAAAAACTACCTCCTCCCTCCCAAGATCTCTACAACAGGTAGTCTGTGATAGGCTCTAGTCTTTTAACCAGGGTTGCAAAAAACCTGGGTGAATTTTTAAATGTTTCATTGGGGTTTTTCTCAAAAGAGAGAGCAGAGATGAATACCTCATTTTAAATTAGCTTAAATTAATAATAATAATAATTAAGTCTAATTTTATGAACTGACTTACGATATAGGTAATTAAAGTGTAATTAATACAAATTGTCTGAAAAAAGTTTCTTCTGACATCACGATTCAAAATTTTATATGTACTCACATACACCACACATTTGAAACTTATTTTAACACAGGACTACTTTTTATTTATATTTTAATCTTAAAAAATATTTGAGGAATTTTTTTTTTTTTTGCATAGAAAACGAATCAAAGGCTCAGACTAATCAATGGCCATACAGTAAAATCCAGATTGTATACACTGATAACCTCATCGATTTACAATGTATTTTCCCTGTGTTTATTTTGAATTAAAATCCTTATGAAATAACTTTAATTGTAGTATGATTTATACTCCAATTATTCTGTTTTTTATATGAAACCTATAAATTTTTCTTCATGAATTCCACAAATAATTTTTGCATAGAAAACGAATCAAAGGCACAGACTAATCAATGGCCATACAGTCAAATCCAGATTGTATTATAACACTGATAACCTCATTGATTTATGATGTATTTTCCCTGTGTTTATTTTGAATTAAAATCCTTATGAAATAACTTTAATTGTAGTATGATTTATACTCCAATTATTCTATTTTTTATATGAAACCTATAAATTTTTCTTCATGAATTCCACAAATAATTTTTCTTTTCAGATTGTTGTTAGTTTTTTCATTATAGGTTCATTTTTTTAGGCTAGACTACATATATATTTCAATAGAATAGGTCTTTAATATAACAGAGGATAAAAAAGAAGAAAATTTCAGAAAAACCCACTTTAGGTGTATGAGGGTTTTTTGCAACCCTGTGTAGTAGTATTTCTGTGTAGGAGGGTTTTTTGCAGCCCTGCTTTTACCTGCCTCTCATCTTGCAATTTGTAGAAGGTATACTCAAGGAAGGACTTGTATCTGCCAAGTGAACAAAAAGCAATTTTATCAGAGTTGGCAAGCTTTTGACAGGAGTTTTTTTCCCCCCCGTCACGTCAAAAAAACCAAAATTTTAGCGTAAGGAAAATTATTAGATATTATAAAAAAGAAGTATTTATATATAAACATACATACAAAATTATAAATGATCAATCAATAATGTTCTTGAATTATTTTGAGATTAAACTCTTTTAGATAATTTTTGCGAATAACCCAAATTTTTGTGTAGAAAATAGGTAGACAACTAAAAATGCATAAAATTGAAATTCATCCAATCTCTTCACTTGTAAAAATATTTGAAATCGAAACACATCAGCATAGTTAAAAGAGAAAAACACTTAACAACCATTTTAACTCTGCCTAAAGCATACACCAATAGAAAGCCTTTTGTACTCCCATGAATAAGACTATTCTTTTGATTGGTGCAGAGCTGCATAGTCTAGAAAGAAGAGGTATCAAAGCTATTATAACATAATAAAATAACAAGTAACCAGGATATTTATTTTAATAACTGTACTAAATAGTAATATGGTAAAACCATTGAATTGATTGATTGAAGAAAATTACTAAGTCATTCAAAAAAAATTTATACTTATTTTTTTTATAAATTATTATTGTATATTAATAACTTATTAACCCATTGACGGTTCTGATATTTTAATTTTGACTACTTCCAAATGGTTACAATATCTAGAAACTGCTGTTCCTGAAATAGCCGCTTGCATTTTCTAAGAACCCTTGCCAAGAGATAATTCCTATAATGGAAAACTGTGTTTAAAGGGCAATTTTTCTCCTATTATTTACTTGACAGGTGGGGTGGTTTACTTTTGGAGGTGTTGTAATTATAGACTGTCCGCACTATCCCCTTTGCTCAGGTCATTTTGGGACGTGAAAGATATACTTTTTCAATCTGTTTGAAAATATTTCATTTGAGCTGTGAGTGAGCATAGAATCTCTTGCGGAAAAAAAAACAAAGGAAAAAAGAAACAAGTAAAATCTAGCGTAGCGTTTTAAAATTTGTTTTTGTCAATATTTTTCTTTTTATTACATGATTGTCCTTTTTATTACAGTATTTTTTGTCGATAGCGTAGATTATTTTATATAGAATGCATCAAAATGTATCTAAAAAAAATTCGATTTATTATGTAGAAGTGCAAGTGTTTAATTAATTTGGAGTAATCAACTTTCCCATTAACGGTATAAAGGCAGAAATATTCTTTAAAGTTGTGTGAAATATTTCAAACAAACCTTTTTTGATAATTAATTTGCATTGAATCAGTTATTTAAAAAATGGCACGAGTTTTTTTTTTTTCTTTCTTTTTTTTTCTTAGAATGAAATAATAAGTATTTATTCTAGAGATAAAGTAAATATGGTAATAAAATTTTGCTTTTTATTTTTTTAACAACGCAAAAGTTTATTTAGAAGTCATAAAAAATAGTAGTAAAACGAAATTAAAATATCTATTTTAATTATTAAATCCATTCAATTAAAATTCGTTTAACAAAAGATTAAAATAATGATATCAATTCACGACTTGTGTTTTTTCTACATTAAATAAAAGTTATGACACATGGATAAAAAAACTAGTTGTGATGCTTTTCTTTTTTGTACAGATCTAATTTTATACCTAAAAACATGGCAAAGCCAATGCTAACTCAATTTAGTAAAACATGTTACTTATGCTCATTTTGAAATTATCTAGTATTTAATTTCTAGATATGATGAAAGCTTATATGAACACTTAGTAGCAAAATAAAAATTACTAAATATCTAGTTTTTGTTTCTTCAGCTGTTTAGACTTTAACTCTTTTAATTATTAATTTTACATATTTGATGGAACTATATCTCGTTCATTGTAATTATTCAAAATTACTTTTATATTTACTCCAGCACATTAATTTGTGTAATTTAACTCCACTTTTACTGCAATTTACCTTAATTGAGTTATTTTGTTAGAGTTTGTTACAATCATCAGAAGTTGATGGTATATTTTTATAAATTTACTATCATGCTTGTCAGGGAAGTAAAGGTGGCCTGTGCATAAGGTAGATCATACCATCACAATTATGCCATTGTATGTGGAGCCTTACCTTTTATGAACCTCTGGCTCACAGCAGACTGTTGTTGAATACTTGATTTAATTAATTATTATTATTAATAAAAAAGTGCTAAAATTAATAAGTATTATAAATATTAAGAGCATATTTTAGGTAAACGAATTATAAAAATAAGATCTTGTTAGTTTTAAATAATTTATAAAATTATAAGAAATTTGTGTACATTAAAATTCTTAAAATGTCATATTATTATTTTTTATTAAATATTAAAAATGACAAGCGATTATTTAAAAAAAAAATTTTTTTTTAAATGTTACTTCAAGAGTTTGCACAAAAAGCTATAGAACTGCTTATTTTGTTTCAAGGGTATAATAAATAAATTTAAACATCAAAAATAACAAAACTGGGGGAGGGGGCATCTCCAAGAGCAAAATACGAAAAAACAAATTACGATACCTATTCTATTACAATAATACCTTCTTACATCTAATATCAGATATGTAGAAACTTTTTGAAACTTTAACCACTTTTTTACCACTTTCAATTTAGGTTTCCATTTGTTAACAACTTCAGCTTTCTTGAAGCGCGTTTGAATAAAATGGGTTACTATTTATTAGTTTAAAAATGCGTATAAAAGTTATAAAATATATAATTTCTCTTTAAGTTTGTAGCACTTATAAAATTTATTTTATAATTAACGAAAAAGAAAAGTCAATGAGTTCTTAATAAGTCGTGGTATAAACTTACCTAAGCTAAATGAGGGGGTTTTTTTCTTATATCAATTACTATTCTTTTGTCAATTTCAACTCCCAAAAATACTTTAACTTACCTTTACTAGAAATAAATGGCCCATTAAAGGGTTAAAGTAGGAAATTTCCAATGTGCTTGTATAAACTTAATTAGAGCAAATTAAGTACAAAATCATTTATTTAAATCGAGTTAAGAAATAATAAAACATTTAATATTCGACATCGTATTATTCATTTTATTATTCGATATTGTAATATTTTTAAGGTGGTACATTCCCAAATACATTCCAAGGAAATTAATTAAAATATTAATTAATATATAAAATTTTATGTGAAACCTATGCATATATATAATTTAAATATATACACAAATTTCTAACCAAAAAAAAAAAGCCTAAAAACCTAGCTGTCAGATAATTGACATTTAATAATAATATACTCCCTCTTCTACATTTGAATACTTTTGCACTGCTTATTGATACTGATGAGTTTATGATTTTGATTCAACATTTTTCAGAGATTTCAAGGTGCTATGCTATCAGTTTACGTTTACATACCAATCATTCCCTACTTAAATCAGCACCAAATTAGTTTCAAAATTCTTTTTTGAAGCTAATTTTGAAAAAAAGTTGTTGCTAAAAAAAATTGCTTGAAAATTGAAAGAAAATCGCTGTCAAACAAATCCCCTTTCTGTTAAGACTCTTCCATAGGTAATCGCATAAAATGATATTTTAGTTAACGAATCGTGAATTCAGTACTATTATAATTTTACTGTTGTTGTTGTTCTATTAAACTGCATCGAAAGTTATTTATAACTCAACTTACTGGAAATGTAGCAACTGATTTGGGAGGGAGAGAATATAAAAAAATTAACATAGGATCATATGAAAAAAAAAGTATTTTGAAGTTAAATGAGATGATGCTAACTAACCTGCAATTACACCCTTAACTAAAATTGAATCATTAATTCAATAATTAATGCCTGCCTCTTAAACTAGATAATACTTTGAAAGAATAAAAATGGAAACTGAATATTAAATATTAATTTTTTAATCACTAACAAAAAATCGCAATTTGTAAATTTTTTTTTGGTATATTAGAAAATGTTCTTTGAACCAGCAAAAGAAAAAAAAACAATAACGGGAAAAGCAATTATTATTTACTCGCTAAATACTTTATTAATAAAACAGAAATCTAACTAAATGGAAAACTATTTAAACAATTGAAGATAATATTAAATGTAAATAATTTATAAACATTATTTTTAAATATATCATATCCTTTTTTTCCATACATTTAAGTGAATCACTTTTACCGAGATTTATTGCATTATATTTTCAAAATTAAAATCAATCACCTGCACTGAGTCAATTTTAACATGTTACTTTTTTTTAAATCAATTTTAATCTCTGCGAATTAACATTAGATGAAAATTAGTTCTATTTTGTCATGCAATTCTCTTCCCATACCGATTTCTTTTCTTTTTATACTGAAAAAAAAAATGTTTTTGTTAAATATTTTCGAAAATCCTTTCGCATTTTCTTTGAAAGCAAACTCCATTGTGTATTGAGTATTTCTACCCTTCAGGTGATGGAGTGGACATCAATTAACCGTAGCTGAGAAGGGAGTGAATTTCACGCCAATTTCCGCAAGGAAGGGGAAAAGCAATAGTCTTTTCACGTGCATAGCCGTTTTGCCGGACAAAAATCAGAGGTTTTTTTTACATGCAGGAACATCTATAGATGGAAAAATGAAGGGAGGTTTTCTACGTTCACGACCATTTGCGAGCATAAAAAAAATTACGACTTTCTACGTGCAGAACCGTCGGTGGGTTAAATATACATTATTTTATCTTTTTATAAATTTCAATTAGTTCATTAATCAGTGAACTAATCATACATCAATAAGATTAACATTATTTCACTAATATTGGAAATATTCATGTAGGTACATATAAGCAGGAGTGCAAAAAATTCTCACAGCCTAATATACCCAAAGGAGTTCTTTTTTTTGGGGGGGGAGGGGGGTAGATTAAAATTTCCAAGAATTTTAGCTTTAAAAAAAATAATAAATTGGAAAACAAAGTTTATATAAGAAATAAAATAATTTGATTTTACACAATTCTTGAATAAATGAACATATGTACTATAAAATAGAAAATAATTGAAATAGTAAATTTATTCAATTAAATTTATGGTCTCACATATTAACTAAAGGAATTCAAGCTAATGGTTACACAAATTGACATATGTTTTTTAATAAGAAAAAGTTTTGAAAAGCGAAAAATTTTTTAACAAAAAATTTTATATTAATTTTTAGATCAAAAATTTCCCCATTGCTGCCTGAATTTCCTCCAAAGTCTTGCTTGCGCTGTCAGATATATTCTGCTCACCTAAATGTAATTAACGGTGACATTTACTACCATTTAGCGGTACCTTTACAAATTTAACTTTAGGGGAATCGGCAATTTCACAAAAATACTTTTCCTTAAAATTTTATTTTTGTCCCCCATAGGAAACGATAGATCCATATTTTTGTGTGGACTTTTTAATATAGTTTTTCATAAATTAAGTCTAAATTTTCACAAAATAGGTACCTCTCATATAAACCTAGACATACCCCTGCTAATAACAAATATTGAAAATCAATAAAAAAAATTCAATCAATCAATCATCGGCAAACACTTTTATTTCATTTAATCTAAAAAAACTGCTGTAATATCAACCAAATAATTATAATATGGATCAAAGTATTAAAATTGTGCTATCCTTAAATTATTTTATGAAATATTCAAATTTGTGTGTTATTTTGATAACACTTGAAAACTATTTTTTTTATAAAAAGCACACATAAGCTAGTATAAAAGGGTAATTGTTTAGAATCAAGCTCAGTTATTACATTACACCATTTGAAAAACTTTTAAGGTGGTGAGAGCCCTTTTCTACTTCTAGGGAGAACTCTGGAGTTCAAATTGGTCCCTTTCTGTGATATATTCTTGTTAGATTCTCAAAGGCCTACTGCCTGGAAGTTTTATTTGCATAGATTCCCAACTCATTCTGCCTAAAGTAAAACAGTGCTTTAGAAAAATTTAAATTATTAATATATAACAGCGCTACTACCAAGCTTTATTACAGATAACACTAATTTAACAAATTAAAGACAGGTGATAAAATCGTCCCAAGCCTTGCACCTTGATTAACACAAATACTAAAAAAATATTTATTTAGAGCTAACACATGAATAATGAAATTTAAAAACAATACTATATTGATTCAATAGGTACTTAATTATCAACCAAAACATGTTTAACCTGAACGGCCTTACTTGAAATGTTTGGTTGTTTAACGTAGCACATCAATACATATTACAAATTGTTTCAAACATTCTTTCAAAAAATAAATGATGAACATATCTGTAATCAACAACAAATAGCTCTCTTAACAAAACAAATAGCATAGATTTATTTACATTATAAAAGGAGGCCAGAGTTGCACGCCTTGCTGCATCATCGAAAACTCCATAGAACTGTTGAACAAATGTTTTAGCAAGAGTGTCATATTGTGGGTTGAGGGTTGACATGATTATATAGATATAAAATTCATTCAAATAAAAAATAACTAAATGTGAATTAGGTAAAAGAAAGATTAATGACTCTACTAAATGTACAGAATTTAGTTTCCCCGCAACGGTATGTGAGTAGTCAAAGTTGTATTACTTATTATTTCACTGTGACTTGTGTCTATACGTGCAATCAGCTGAGCAACTACGCATGCGCAGATTGAAATTTTGACGCCTCAATCAGCTGTAAATGCGAAAAGTTGCCAAATATTGCACACCTATTAGTCAACAATTGGCTGAGAGATTTTCCGCTATGGATTCATTGCCAGATGACACCATATTTTAATAACAGATAGCGATAAGACAGAGTTAATCGAGTAAAGCTAGGCACAGATGGCGCTAGTGATTAAAATTCGTCGAAAGTCTGCCGGGTCACAAATTTCGATTCATTTTTATGCCTGAGATTTCAAAAAACATACCATCCAATATTATTACACTTGTAGTGCTTACATTATAGCGCGTTCTTACAATTCAAATTTCAGCGAAACAAACAACAAATGAATTTGGAAAAATCAACTAGCATACTATGATTCTATCGTAAAAAATAACAATACAGTGATATTGTATACTTCTTTTTCTTTGTCTGCGCAACAGTAATTTGCAGGCCTTGATTTCCGCAAAAGTTGACAAACGCCATGACTCATTTCCCTGAAAACTCCCTTCCAAATTTTAATTTTTAGGGTTTTTAGGTCATTTTCGATGTCGGAGAACATTGTGCACTAATAAAGCGAAATAAGGGATAACATTCAAAACATGGAAAACCTTACACTTTATTTATGTTGTGAAAATATGGATCTTAAATCAGTTTCAAGCTCACGACCTGTTACAATATAAAATAAAATAAACAAAAAAATTTAAAAAATTGACCCGACCGGGATTTGAACCCGCGTCATTCCGCTCAACGAACCTTTCACGCTCACAGCTTGACCCACTGGGCCACGCCACACATGGTAATGCCTCGAATATTTAGCTTAAGGAGCTCTCACCCGGTAAGTTAACCAAAAAGGCTTTTGGCCCATTGAGGGTCCTCTAATTGTTCTATTAAAAAATTTCCTTCGGTACGATTGCTCGGCCCAATCGACCCAACTTTCGGACCGAGTTTGAACATTATAGCTTAATATTAAAGGGAGTTACACTGTCTGGAATTTCTGACCCATCCATTTCTGTACCATTTTCATTAATTTTTCGCTCTTTAACAAAGAAAGATACTTGTTTCTGTATATAGAACACCTTATGCACGCTAAAGTATCGAGAATATTGTAAAAGAGGTTAAAAAATAATATTAAATAAAATAAATAAATGAATTTTCCCTGATTTGTCCTGTTTTTGAGCATTATTCGCTATTTTCCGAAGGAAAAAATATTTTTTATATATAGGATCCTCTAAAATATCGAGAAACACATTAAAAAATAATTTAATGTAAAATAAAAACAAAGAAAAAACTTAAAATTGAGCACAGCCGAGATTCGGTGCTGCAAAACCCTGCGCTCAACGAAAATCACACGCGCACAGCCTTACTAACTGCGCCACGCATATATAGTGCTCGTCAGCCTATTTAGATTCAAACAAAAGGGTTTTGGACCCATTACAGAACCCCTTAATTGCTATAACCCCTTAATTGTCCCTTAATTAGGGGGTACCCCCAAATAAGCCTATAATTATTTCCTTTGATAGGGTATGCTAGTACCCGGAAATATAATATTTGCTTCAATATAAATTATATAGCAATATGCAGACATTTTGAACAACCAACCAATATAAATATTATGGGTCAATATTAAGGTAAGATATCGGGCCATGTGTGGCAGTTATCGGACCAAGTGTATCGGCCCAATATGCAGGCATTTTGAACAACCAACCAATATAAATATTATGGATCAATATTAAGGTAAGATATCGGGCCATGTGTGGCAGTTATCGGACCAAGTGTATCGGCCCTGTATGCAGGCATTTTGAACAACCAACCAATGTAAATATTATGGA
This sequence comes from Parasteatoda tepidariorum, assembly GCF_982258835.1. NCBI lineage: Eukaryota > Metazoa > Arthropoda > Arachnida > Araneae > Theridiidae > Parasteatoda > Parasteatoda tepidariorum. Next base: position 1,411,681 of record NC_141761.1, read on the forward strand.
TCAATATTAAGGTAAGATATCGGGCCATGTGTGGCAGTTATCGGACAAGTGTATCGGCCCAATATGCAGGCATTTTGAACAACCAACCAATGTAAATATTATGGATCAATATTAAGGTAAGATATCGGGCCATGTGTGGCAGTTATCGGACCAAGTGTATCGGCCCAATATGCAGGCATTTTGTACAACCAACCAATATAAATATTATGGGTCAATATAAAGGTAAGATATCGGGCCATGTGTGGCAGTTATCGGACCAAGTGTATCGGCCCAATATGCAGGCATTTTGAACAACCAACCAATATAAATATTATGGGTCAATATAAAGGTAAGATATCGGGCCATGTGTGGCAGTTATCGGTCCAAATGTATCGGCCCAATATGCAGGCATTTTGAACAACCAACCAATATAAATATTATGGATCAATATTAAGGTAAGATATCGGGCCATGTGCTAAAACAGAATATTGACTACGAATTTCCTCATTTTAACCTATAAGACCACAATGTGTACCTCATAATAAGAAAACAATTATTTCCTGTTGTAGGGTACATTAGTACCCGGTAATATAATACGAAGTCCAATATAAGTATTATGAGTCAATATTAAGGTAAGATATAGGGCTAGGGGTTAATCCAGAATATTGCCTTTGAATTTCCTCATTTTAAGGCTATTTAATACACTATTACATAGATACATACATAGAAACCTGTAGGGCCACATAGTGTACCTCCTAATAGGCCTATAATTATTTCCTCTGATAGGGTTAACTAGTACCCCGTAATATAATACGAGGTCCAATATAAATATTATTATTAAAGGAAGTTATACTGTCTTGAAATTTTAACCTTTGACAAATCATTTTATTGTATTTTTTATTCCATTAGGAGTTCTTTCAAAAAGAAAGAATATTGATTTTATACTTAGAACACCATACGCTAAACTATCAAAAACGTTGTAAAATAAGTTTAAAAATAATATAAATAAACTAATTATCCGAGATTTTTCCAGTTTTTAAGCATTATTTGCCATTTCCAGAATAAAAAATATTATTTTTATGTATATAAGAATCTTTAAAATATCTAAAAAAAACATTGAAAAAAAATATAATAAAAAAAGAACAAAAAAAAAAGAAAATTTTTTAAAAACTGCCCACTGCCGGGATTCGAAACTGCGCCGAACCGCGATCGCCCGAAATTACTTGTCCCGATCGCTATCCGTTGGACCACGCCTGTACGTGGATCGTGCGACTGTTTAGCTTGAAATACCCTCTCCCGGTTAGTTAAACAAAAGACTTAAGGGGCAACTGCTGCCCCCCTAACTGCTCTATAAAAAATTTACTTAGGCAGGGTCGTTCGACTCAAAGAGGCCTACTTCCGGTCCCAGTTTTGATATTATAGCTTAATATTAAAGGGAGTTATGAGGTCTTGAAATTTATCCACTTACCCGCCATTTTATTTTATTTTTTATTCCATTATGCATTCTTAAACAAGAAAAGACATTTCATTTTATGTATATATAATCCTTACGAATGCTAAACTATCGAAACCATTGTAAAAGAAGTTACAAAAATAATATAAACAAACTAATTATCCGGGATTTTTCCAGTTTTTAAGCATTATTTGCCATTTTCCGAATAAAAAAAAATATTTCTATGTATATAGGACCCTTTAAAATATCGAAAAACACATTGAAAAAACATTATAATAGAAAAAGAACAAAGGAAAAAAAAAAGAAGAATTTTTAAAAATTGATTACTGCAGGGATTCGAACCTGCGCCGAACCGCGCTAGCCCTAAGTTGCTAGTCCAGAGCGCTATCCGTTGAACCACGCTTATACGTGGATGATGCGACTTTTTAGCTTCAAATACCCTCTCCCGGTTAGTGAAACAAATGTATTAAGGGGCCACTGCTGCCCCCCTAATTGCTCTTTAAAAAATTTACTTAGGCAGGGTCGTTCGGCTCAAAGAGGCCTACTTCCGGTCCCAGTTTGGATATTATAGCTTAATATTAAAGGGAGTTATGAGGTCTTGAAATTTATCCTTTTACCCGCCATTTTATTTTATTTTTTATTCCATTATGCATTCTTAAACAAAGAAAGACATTTCATTTTATATATATAATCCTTACGAATGCTAAACTATCGAAACCATTGTAAAAGAAGTTACAAAAATAATATAAAATAATATAAACAAACTAATTATCCGGGATTTTTCCAGTTTTTAAGCATTATTTGCCATTTTCCGAATAAAAAAATTATTTTTATGTATATAGGACCCTTTAAAATATCTAAAAACACATTGAAAAAACATTATAATAAAAAAAGAAAAAAAAGAAGAAAAAAAAGAAGAATTTTTAAAAATTGATTACTGCAGGGATGCGAACCTGCTCCGAACCGCGCTAGCCCTAAGTTGCTAGTCCAGAGCGCTATCCGTTGAACCACGCTTATACGTGGATGATGCGACTTTTTAGCTTCAAATACCCTCTCCCGGTTAGTGAAACAAATGATTTAAGGGGCCTCTGCTGCCCCCCTAATTGCTCTTTAAAAAATTTACTTAGGCAGGGTCGTTCGGCTCAGAAAGGCCTACTTCCGGTCCCAGTTTGGATATTATAGCTTAATATTAAAGGGAGTTATGAGGTCTTGAAATTTATCCTTTTACCCGTCTTTTTATTTTATTTTTTATTCCATTATGCATTCTTAAACAACGAAAGACATTTGATTTTATGTATATAATCCTTACAAATGCTACACTATTGAAACCATTGTAAAAGAAGTAAAAAAATAATATAAAATAATATAAACAAACTAATTATCCGGGATTTTTCCAGTTTTTAAGCATTATTTGCGATTTTCAGAATAAAAAATATTATTTTTATGTATATAGGACCCTTTAAAATATCTAAAAACACATTGAAAAAACATTATAATAGAAAAAGAACAAAAGAAGAAAAAAAAGAAGAATTTTTAAAAATTGATTACTGCAGGGATTCGTACCTGCGCCGATCCGCGCTAGCCCTAAGTTGCTAGTCCAGAGCGCTATCCGTTGAACCACGCTTATACGTGGATCTTGCGACTTTTTAGCTTCAAATACCCTCTCCCGGTTAGTTAAACAAATGTTTTAAGGGGCCACTGCTGCCCCCCTAATTGCTCTTTAAAAAATTTACTTAGGCAGGGTCGTTCGGCTCAAAGAGGCCTACTTCCGGTCCCAGTTTGGATATTATAGCTTAATATTAAAGGGAGTTATGAGGTCTTGAAATTTATCCTTTTACCCGCCTTTTTATTTTATTTTTTATTCCATTATGCATTCTTAAACAAAGAAAGACATTTCATTTTATATATATAATCCTTACGAATGCTAAACTATCGAAACCATTGTAAAAGAAGTTACAAAAATAATATAAAATAATATAAACAAACTAATTATCCGGGATTTTTCCAGTTTTTAAGCATTATTTGCCATTTTCCGAATAAAAAAATTATTTTTATGTATATAGGACCCTTTAAAATATCTAAAAACACATTGAAAAAACATTATAATAAAAAAAGAAAAAAAGAAAAAAAAAAAGAAGAATTTTTAAAAATTGATTACTGCAGGGATGCGAACCTGCGCCGAACCGCGCTAGCCCTAAGTTGCTAGTCCAGAGCGCTATCCGTTGAACCACGCTTATACGTGGATGATGCGACTTTTTAGCTTCAAATACCCTCTCCCGGTTAGTGAAACAAATGTTTTAAGGGGCCACTGCTGCCCCCCTAATTGCTCTTTAAAAAATTTACTTAGGCAGGGTCGTTCGGCTCAAAAAGGCCTACTTCCGGTCCCAGTTTGGATATAATAGCTTAATATTAAAGGGAGTTATGAGGTCTTGAAATTTATCCTTTTACCCGTCTTTTTATTTTATTTTTTATTCCATTATGCATTCTTAAACAACGAAAGACATTTGATTTTATGTATATAATCCTTACAAATGCTACACTATCGAAACCATTGTAAAAGAAGTAAAAAAATAATATAAAATAATATAAACAAACTAATTATCCGGGATTTTTCCAGTTTTTAAGCATTATTTGCGATTTTCAGAATAAAAAATATTATTTTTATGTATATAGGACCCTTTAAAATATCTAAAAACACATTGAAAAAACATTATAATAGAAAAAGAACAAAAGAAGAATTTTTAAAAATTGATTACTGCAGGGATTCGTACCTGCGCCGATCCGCGCTAGCCCTAAGTTGCTAGTCCAGAGCGCTATCCGTTGAACCACGCTTATACGTGGATCGTGCGATTTTTTAGCTTCAAATACCCTCTCCCGGTTAGTTAAACAAATGTTTTAAGGGGCCACTGCTGCCCCCCTAATTGCTCTTTAAAAAATTTACTTAGGCAGGGTCGTTCGGCTCAAAGAGGCCTACTTCCGGTCCCAGTTTGGATATTATAGCTTAATATCCAAACAAGGGAGTTATGAGGTCTTGAAATTTATCCTTTTACCCGCCTTTTTATTTTATTTTTTAATCCATTATGCATTCTTAAACAAAGAAAGGCATTTGATTTTATATATATAATCCTTACAAATGCTACACTATCGAAACCATTGCAAAATAAGTTAAAAAATAATATAAACAAACTAATTATCCGGGATTTTTCCAGTTTTTAAGCATTATTTGCCATTTTCCGAATAAAAAAAATTATTTTTATGTATATAGGAACCTTTAAAATATCTAAAAACACATTGAAAAAACATTATAATAGAAAAAGAACAAAAGAAAAAAAAAAGAAGAATTTTTAAAAATTGATTACTGCAGTGATTCGAACCTGCGCCGAACCGCGCAAACTTAAGTTGCTAGTCCAGAGCGCTATCCGTTGAACCACGCTTATACGTGGATCGTGCGACTGTTTAGCTTCAAATAACCTCTCCCGCTTAGTTAAAGAAAAGACTTAAGGGGCCACTGCTGCCCCCCCTAATTGCTCTTTAAAAAATTTATTTGGGCAGGGTCGTTCGGCTCAAAGAGGCCTACTTCCGGTCCCAGTTTGGATATTATAGCTTAATATTAAAGGGAGTTATGAGGTCTTGAAATTTATCCTTTTACCCGCCTTTTTATTTTCTTTTTTATTCCATTATGCATTCTTAAACAAAGAAAGACATTTGATTTTATATATATAATCCTTATAAATGCTACACTATCGAAACCATTGTAAAAGAAGTTAAAAAATAATATAAAATAATATAAACAAACTAATTATCCAGGATTTTTCCAGTTTTTAAGCATTATTTGCCATTTTCCGAATGAAAAAAATTATTTTTATGTATATAGGGCCCTTTAAAATATCTAAAAACACATTGAAAAAACATTATAATAGAAAAAGAACTTAAGAAGAAAAAAAAGAAGACTTTTTAAAAATTGATTACTGCAGGGATTCCAACCTGCGCCGAACCGCGCTAGCCCTAAGTTGCTAGTCCAGAGCGCTATCCGTTGAACCACGCTTATACGTGGATCGTGCGACTGTTTAGCTTCAAATACCCTCTCCCGCTTAGTTAAACAAAAGACTTAAGGGGCCACTGCTGCCCCCCTAATTGCTCTTTAAAAAATTTGCTTAGGCAGGATCGTTCGGCTCAAAGAGGCCTACTTCCGGTCCCAGTTTGGATATTATAGCTTAATATTAAAGGGAGTTATGAGGTCTTGAAATTTATCCTTTTACCCGCCTTTTTATTTTATTTTTTATTACATTATGCATTCTTAAACAAAGAAAGACATTTGATTTTATGTATATAATCCTTACAAATGCTACACTATCGAAACCATTGTAAAAGAAGTTAAAAAATAATATAAAATAATATAAACAAACTAATTATCCGGGATTTTTCCAGTTTTTAAGTATTATTTGCCATTTTCCGAATAAAAAAAATTATTTTTATGTATATAGGACCCTTTAGAATATCTAAAAACACATTGAAAAACCATTATAATAGAAAAAGAACAAAAGAAGAAAAAAAAAAGAATAATTTTTAAAAATTGATTACTGCAGGGATTCGAGCCTGCTCCGAACCGCGCTAGCCCTAAGTTGCTAGTCCAGAGCGCTATCCGTTGAACCACGCTTATACGTGGATCGTGCGACTGTTTAGCTTCAAATACCCTCTCCTGCTTAGTTAAACAAAAGACTTAAGGGGCCACTGCTGCCCCCCTAATTGCTCTTTAAAAAATTTACTTAAACAGGGTCGTTCGGCTCAAAGAGGCCTACTTCCGGTCCCAGTTTGGATATTATAGCTTAATATTAAAGGGAGTTATGAGGTCTTGAAACTTATCCTTTTACCCGCCTTTTTATTTTATTTCTTATTCCATTATGCATTCTTAAACAAAGAAAGACATTTGATTTTATGTATATAATCCTTACAAATGCTACACTATCGAAACCACTGTAAAAGAAGTTAAAAAATAATATAAAATAATATAAACAAACTAATTATCCGGGATTTTTCCAGTTTTTAAGCATTATTTGCCATTTTCCGAATAAAAAAATTATTTTTATGTATATAGGACCCTTTAAAATATCTAAAAACACATTGAAAAAACATTATAATAAAAAAAGAAAATAAAGAAGAAAAAAAAGAAGAATTTTTAAAAATTGATTACTGCAGGGATGCGAACCTGCGCCGAACCGCGCTAGCCCTAAGTTGCTAGTCCAGAGCGCTATCCGTTGAACCACGCTTATACGTGGATGATGCGACTTTTTAGCTTCAAATACCCTCTCCCGGTTAGTGAAACAAATGTTTTAAGGGGCCACTGCTGCCCCCCTAATTGCTCTTTAAAAAATTTACTTAGGCAGGGTCGTTCGGCTCAGAAAGGCCTACTTCCGGTCCCAGTTTGGATATTATAGCTTAATATTAAAGGGAGTTATGAGGTCTTGAAATTTATCCTTTTACCCGTCTTTTTATTTTATTTTTTATTCCATTATGCATTCTTAAACAACGAAAGACATTTGATTTTATGTATATAATCCTTACAAATGCTACACTATCGAAACCATTGTAAAAGAAGTAAAAAAATAATATAAAATAATATAAACAAACTAATTATCCGGGATTTTTCCAGTTTTTAAGCATTATTTGCGATTTTCAGAATAAAAAATATTATTTTTATGTATATAGGACCCTTTAAAATATCTAAAAACACATTGAAAAAACATTATAATAGAAAAAGAACAAAAGAAGAAAAAAAAGAAGAATTTTTAAAAATTGATTACTGCAGGGATTCGTACCTGCGCCGATCCGCGCTAGCCCTAAGTTGCTAGTCCAGAGCGCTATCCGTTGAACCACGCTTATACGTGGATCGTGCGATTTTTTAGCTTCAAATACCCTCTCCCGGTTAGTTAAACAAATGTTTTAAGGGGCCACTGCTGCCCCCCTAATTGCTCTTTAAAAAATTTACTTAGGCAGGGTCGTTCGGCTCAAAGAGGCCTACTTCCGGTCCCAGTTTGGATATTATAGCTTAATATTAAAGGGAGTTATGAGGTCTTGAAATTTATCCTTTTACCCGCCTTTTTATTTTATTTTTTATTCCATTATGCATTCTTAAACAAGGAAAGGCATTTGATTTTATGTATATAATCCTTACAAATGCTACACTATCGAAACCATTGTAAAATAAGTTAAAAAATAATATAAACAAACTAATTATCCGGGATTTTTCCAGTTTTTAAGCATTATTTGCCATTTTCCGAATAAAAAAATTATTTTTATGTATATAGGACCCTTTAAAATATCTAAAAACACATTGAAAAAACATTATAATAAAAAAAGAAAAAAAAGAAGAAAAAAAAGAAGAATTTTTAAAAATTGATTACTGCAGGGATGCGAACCTGCGCCGAACCGCGCTAGCCCTAAGTTGCTAGTCCAGAGCGCTATCCGTTGAACCACGCTTATACGTGGATCGTGCGATTTTTTAGCTTCAAATACCCTCTCCCGGTTAGTGAAACAAATGTTTTAAGGGGCCACTGCTGCCCCCCTAATTGCTCTTTAAAAAATTTACTTAGGCAGGGTCGTTCGGCTCAAAGAGGCCTACTTCCGGTCCCAGTTTGGATATTATAGCTTAATATTAAAGGGAGTTATGAGGTCTTGAAATTTATCCTTTTACCCGTCTTTTTATTTTATTTTTTATTCCATTATGCATTCTTAAACAACGAAAGACATTTGATTTTATGTATATAATCCTTACAAATGCTACACTATCGAAACCATTGTAAAAGAAGTAAAAAAATAATATAAAATAATATAAACAAACTAATTATCCGGGATTTTTCCAGTTTTTAAGCATTATTTGCCATTTTCCGAATAAAAAAATTATTTTTATGTATATAGGACCCTTTAAAATATCTAAAAACACATTGAAAAAACATTATAATAAAAAAAGAAAAAAAAGAAGAAAAAAAAGAAGAATTTTTAAAAATTGATTACTGCAGGGATGCGAACCTGCGCCGAACCGCGCTAGCCCTAAGTTGCTAGTCCAGAGCGCTATCCGTTGAACCACGCTTATACGTGGATGATGCGACTTTTTAGCTTCAAATACCCTCTCCCGGTTAGTGAAACAAATGTTTTAAGGGGCCACTGCTGCCCCCCTAATTGCTCTTTAAAAAATTTACTTAGACAGGGTCGTTCGGCTCAAAAAGGCCTACTTCCGGTCCCAGTTTGGATATTATAGCTTAATATTAAAGGGAGTTATGAGGTCTTGAAATTTATCCTTTTACCCGTCTTTTTATTTTATTTTTTATTCCATTATGCATTCTTAAACAACGAAAGACATTTGATTTTATGTATATAATCCTTACAAATGCTACACTATCGAAACCATTGTAAAAGAAGTAAAAAAATAATATAAAATAATATAAACAAACTAATTATCCGGGATTTTTCCAGTTTTTAAGCATTATTTGCGATTTTCAGAATAAAAAATATTATTTTTATGTATATAGGACCCTTTAAAATATCTAAAAACACATTGAAAAAACATTATAATAGAAAAAGAACAAAAGAAGAAAAAAAAGAAGAATTTTTAAAAATTGATTACTGCAGGGATTCGTACCTGCGCCGATCCGCGCTAGCCCTAAGTTGCTAGTCCAGAGCGCTATCCGTTGAACCACGCTTATACGTGGATCGTGCGATTTTTTAGCTTCAAATACCCTCTCCCGGTTAGTTAAACAAATGTTTTAAGGGGCCACTGCTGCCCCCCTAATTGCTCTTTAAAAAATTTACTTAGGCAGGGTCGTTCGGCTCAAAGAGGCCTACTTCCGGTCCCAGTTTGGATATTATAGCTTAATATTAAAGGGAGTTATGAGGTCTTGAAATTTATCCTTTTACCCGCCTTTTTATTTTATTTTTTAATCCATTATGCATTCTTAAACAAAGAAAGGCATTTGATTTTATATATATAATCCTTACAAATGCTACACTATCGAAACCATTGCAAAATAAGTTAAAAAATAATATAAACAAACTAATTATCCGGGATTTTTCCAGTTTTTAAGCATTATTTGCCATTTTCCGAATAAAAAAAATTATTTTTATGTATATAGGACCCTTTAAAATATCTAAAAACACATTGAAAAAACATTATAATAGAAAAAGAACGAAGGAAAAAAAAAAGAAGAATTTTAAAAATTGATTACTGCAGGGATTCGAACCTGCGCCGAACCGCGCTAGCCCTAAGTTGCTAGTCCAGAGCGCTATCCGTTGAACCACGCTTATACGCGGATCTTGCGACTTTTTAGCTTCAAATACCCTCTCCCGGTTAGTTAAACAAATGTTTTAAGGGGCCACTGCTGCCCCCCTAATTGCTCTTTAAAAAATTTACTTAGGCAGGGTCGTTCGGCTCAAAGAGGCCTACTTCCGGTCCCAGTTTGGATATTATAGCTTAATATTAAAGGGAGTTATGAGGTCTTGAAATTTATACTTTTACCCGCCATTTTATTTTATTTTTTATTCCATTATGCATTCTTAAACAACGAAAGGCATTTGATTTTATATATATAATCCTTACAAATGCTACACTATCGAAACCATTGCAAAATAAGTTAAAAAATAATATAAACAAACTAATTATCCGGGATTTTTCCAGTTTTTAAGCATTATTTGCCATTTTCCGAATAAAAAAAATTATTTTTATGTATATAGGACCCTTTAAAATATCTAAAAACACATTGAAAAAACATTATAATAGAAAAAGAACGAAGGAAAAAAAAAAGAAGAATTTTAAAAATTGATTACTGCAGGGATTCGAACCTGCGCCGAACCGCGCTAGCCCTAAGTTGCTAGTCCAGTGCGCTATCCGTTGAACCACGCTTATACGCGGATCTTGCGACTTTTTAGCTTCAAATACCCTCTCCCGGTTAGTTAAACAAATGTTTTAAGGGGCCACTGCTGCCCCCCTAATTGCTCTTTAAAACATTTATTTAGGCAGGGTCGTTCGGCTCAAAGAGGCCTACTTCCGGTCCCAGTTTGGATATTATAGCTTAATATTAAAGGGAGTTATGAGGTCTTGAAATTTATACTTTTACCCGCCATTTTATTTTATTTTTTATTCCATTATGCATTCTTAAACAAAGAAAGACATTTCATTTTATATATATAATCCTTACGAATGCTAAACTATCGAAACCATTGTAAAAGAAGTTACAAAAATAATATAAAATAATATAAACAAACTAATTATCCGGGATTTTTCCAGTTTTTAAGCATTATTTGCCATTTTCCGAATAAAAAAATTATTTTTATGTATATAGGACCCTTTAAAATATCTAAAAACACATTGAAAAAACATTATAATAAAAAAAGAAATAAAGAAAAAAAAAAAGAAGAATTTTTAAAAATTGATTACTGCAGGGATGCGAACCTGCGCCGAACCGCGCTAGCCCTAAGTTGCTAGTCCAGAGCGCTATCCGTTGAACCACGCTTATACGTGGATCGTGCGACTGTTTAGCTTCAAATACCCTCTCCCGCTTAGTTAAACAAAAGACTTAAGGGGCCACTGCTGCCCCCCTAATTGCTCTTAAAAAAATTTACTTAGGCAGGGTCGTTCGGCTCAAAGAGCCCTACTTCCGGTCCCAGTTTGGATATTATAGCTTAATATTAAAGGGAGTTATGAGGTCTTGAAATTTAACCTTTTACCCGCCTTTTTATTTTATTTTTTATTCCATTATGCATTCTTAAACAAAGAAAGGGATTTGATTTTATATATATAATCCTTACGAATGCTAAACTATCGAAACCATTGTAAAAGAAGTTACAAAAATAATATAAAATAATATAAACAAACTAATTATCCGGGATTTTTCCAGTTTTTAAGCATTATTTGCCATTTTCCGAATAAAAAAATTATTTTTATGTATATAGGACCCTTTAAAATATCTAAAAACACATTGAAAAAACATTATAATAGAAAAAGAACTTAAGAAGAAAAAAAAGAAGACTTTTTAAAAATTGATTACTGCAGGGATTCGTACCTGCGCCGATCCGCGCTAGCCCTAAGTTGCTAGTCCAGAGCGCTATCCGTTGAACCACGCTTATACGTGGATCTTGCGACTTTTTAGCTTCAAATACCCTCTCCCGGTTAGTTAAACAAATGTTTTAAGGGGCCACTGCTGCCCCCCTAATTGCTCTTTAAAAAATTTACTTAGGCAGGGTCGTTCGGCTCAAAAAGGCCTACTTCCGGTCCCAGTTTGGATATTATAGCTTAATATTAAAGGGAGTTATGAGGTCTTGAAATTTATCCTTTTACCCGCCTTTTTATTTTATTTTTTATTCCATTATGCATTCTTAAACAAAGAAAGACATTTCATTTTATATATATAATCCTTACGAATGCTAAACTATCGAAACCATTGTAAAAGAAGTTACAAAAATAATATAAAATAATATAAACAAACTAATTATCCGGGATTTTTCCAGTTTTTAAGCATTATTTGCCATTTTCCGAATAAAAAAATTATTTTTATGTATATAGGACCCTTTAAAATATCTAAAAACACATTGAAAAAACATTATAATAAAAAAAGAAAAAAAGAAAAAAAAAAAGAAGAATTTTTAAAAATTGATTACTGCAGGGATGCGAACCTGCGCCGAACCGCGCTAGCCCTAAGTTGCTAGTCCAGAGCGCTATCCGTTGAACCACGCTTATACGTGGATGATGCGACTTTTTAGCTTCAAATACCCTCTCCCGGTTAGTGAAACAAATGTTTTAAGGGGCCACTGCTGCCCCCCTAATTGCTCTTTAAAAAATTTACTTAGGCAGGGTCGTTCGGCTCAAAAAGGCCTACTTCCGGTCCCAGTTTGGATATAATAGCTTAATATTAAAGGGAGTTATGAGGTCTTGAAATTTATCCTTTTACCCGTCTTTTTATTTTATTTTTTATTCCATTATGCATTCTTAAACAACGAAAGACATTTGATTTTATGTATATAATCCTTACAAATGCTACACTATCGAAACCATTGTAAAAGAAGTAAAAAAATAATATAAAATAATATAAACAAACTAATTATCCGGGATTTTTCCAGTTTTTAAGCATTATTTGCGATTTTCAGAATAAAAAATATTATTTTTATGTATATAGGACCCTTTAAAATATCTAAAAACACATTGAAAAAACATTATAATAGAAAAAGAACAAAAGAAGAATTTTTAAAAATTGATTACTGCAGGGATTCGTACCTGCGCCGATCCGCGCTAGCCCTAAGTTGCTAGTCCAGAGCGCTATCCGTTGAACCACGCTTATACGTGGATCGTGCGATTTTTTAGCTTCAAATACCCTCTCCCGGTTAGTTAAACAAATGTTTTAAGGGGCCACTGCTGCCCCCCTAATTGCTCTTTAAAAAATTTACTTAGGCAGGGTCGTTCGGCTCAAAGAGGCCTACTTCCGGTCCCAGTTTGGATATTATAGCTTAATATCCAAACAAGGGAGTTATGAGGTCTTGAAATTTATCCTTTTACCCGCCTTTTTATTTTATTTTTTAATCCATTATGCATTCTTAAACAAAGAAAGGCATTTGATTTTATATATATAATCCTTACAAATGCTACACTATCGAAACCATTGCAAAATAAGTTAAAAAATAATATAAACAAACTAATTATCCGGGATTTTTCCAGTTTTTAAGCATTATTTGCCATTTTCCGAATAAAAAAAATTATTTTTATGTATATAGGACCCTTTAAAATATCTAAAAACACATTGAAAAAACATTATAATAGAAAAAGAACAAAAGAAAAAAAAAAGAAGAATTTTTAAAAATTGATTACTGCAGTGATTCGAACCTGCGCCGAACCGCGCAACCTTAAGTTGCTAGTCCAGAGCGCTATCCGTTGAACCACGCTTATACGTGGATCGTGCGACTGTTTAGCTTCAAATAACCTCTCCCGCTTAGTTAAACAAAAGACTTAAGGGGCCACTGCTGCCCCCCTAATTGCTCTTTAAAAAATTTATTTGGGCAGGGTCGTTCGGCTCAAAGAGGCCTACTTCCGGTCCCAGTTTGGATATTATAGCTTAATATTAAAGGGAGTAATGAGGTCTTGAAATTTATCCTTTTACCCGCCTTTTTATTTTCTTTTTTATTCCATTATGCATTCTTAAACAAAGAAAGACATTTGATTTTATATATATAATCCTTATAAATGCTACACTATCGAAACCATTGTAAAAGAAGTTAAAAAATAATATAAAATAATATAAACAAACTAATTATCCAGGATTTTTCCAGTTTTTAAGCATTATTTGCCATTTTCCGAATGAAAAAAATTATTTTTATGTATATAGGGCCCTTTAAAATATCTAAAAACACATTGAAAAAACATTATAATAGAAAAAGAACTTAAGAAGAAAAAAAAGAAGACTTTTTAAAAATTGATTACTGCAGGGATTCCAACCTGCGCCGAACCGCGCTAGCCCTAAGTTGCTAGTCCAGAGCGCTATCCGTTGAACCACGCTTATACGTGGATCGTGCGACTGTTTAGCTTCAAATACCCTCTCCCGCTTAGTTAAACAAAAGACTTAAGGGGCCACTGCTGCCCCCCTAATTGCTCTTTAAAAAATTTGCTTAGGCAGGATCGTTCGGCTCAAAGAGGCCTACTTCCGGTCCCAGTTTGGATATTATAGCTTAATATTAAAGGGAGTTATGAGGTCTTGAAATTTATCCTTTTACCCGCCTTTTTATTTTATTTTTTATTACATTATGCATTCTTAAACAAAGAAAGACATTTGATTTTATGTATATAATCCTTACAAATGCTACACTATCGAAACCATTGTAAAAGAAGTTAAAAAATAATATAAAATAATATAAACAAACTAATTATCCGGGATTTTTCCAGTTTTTAAGTATTATTTGCCATTTTCCGAATAAAAAAAATTATTTTTATGTATATAGGACCCTTTAGAATATCTAAAAACACATTGAAAAACCATTATAATAGAAAAAGAACAAAAGAAGAAAAAAAAAAGAATAATTTTTAAAAATTGATTACTGCAGGGATTCGAGCCTGCTCCGAACCGCGCTAGCCCTAAGTTGCTAGTCCAGAGCGCTATCCGTTGAACCACGCTTATACGTGGATCGTGCGACTGTTTAGCTTCAAATACCCTCTCCTGCTTAGTTAAACAAAAGACTTAAGGGGCCACTGCTGCCCCCCTAATTGCTCTTTAAAAAATTTACTTAAACAGGGTCGTTCGGCTCAAAGAGGCCTACTTCCGGTCCCAGTTTGGATATTATAGCTTAATATTAAAGGGAGTTATGAGGTCTTGAAACTTATCCTTTTACCCGCCTTTTTATTTTATTTCTTATTCCATTATGCATTCTTAAACAAAGAAAGACATTTGATTTTATGTATATAATCCTTACAAATGCTACACTATCGAAACCACTGTAAAAGAAGTTAAAAAATAATATAAAATAATATAAACAAACTAATTATCCGGGATTTTTTCAGTTTTTAAGCATTATTTGCCATTTTCCGAATAAAAAAATTATTTTTATGTATATAGGACCCTTTAAAATATCTAAAAACACATTGAAAAAACATTATAATAAAAAAAGAAAATAAAGAAGAAAAAAAAGAAGAATTTTTAAAAATTGATTACTGCAGGGATGCGAACCTGCGCCGAACCGCGCTAGCCCTAAGTTGCTAGTCCAGAGCGCTATCCGTTGAACCACGCTTATACGTGGATGATGCGACTTTTTAGCTTCAAATACCCTCTCCCGGTTAGTGAAACAAATGTTTTAAGGGGCCACTGCTGCCCCCCTAATTGCTCTTTAAAAAATTTACTTAGGCAGGGTCGTTCGGCTCAGAAAGGCCTACTTCCGGTCCCAGTTTGGATATTATAGCTTAATATTAAAGGGAGTTATGAGGTCTTGAAATTTATCCTTTTACCCGTCTTTTTATTTTATTTTTTATTCCATTATGCATTCTTAAACAACGAAAGACATTTGATTTTATGTATATAATCCTTACAAATGCTACACTATCGAAACCATTGTAAAAGAAGTAAAAAAATAATATAAAATAATATAAACAAACTAATTATCCGGGATTTTTCCAGTTTTTAAGCATTATTTGCGATTTTCAGAATAAAAAATATTATTTTTATGTATATAGGACCCTTTAAAATATCTAAAAACACATTGAAAAAACATTATAATAGAAAAAGAACAAAAGAAGAAAAAAAAGAAGAATTTTTAAAAATTGATTACTGCAGGGATTCGTACCTGCGCCGATCCGCGCTAGCCCTAAGTTGCTAGTCCAGAGCGCTATCCGTTGAACCACGCTTATACGTGGATCTTGCGACTTTTTAGCTTCAAATACCCTCTCCCGGTTAGTTAAACAAATGTTTTAAGGGGCCACTGCTGCCCCCCTAATTGCTCTTTAAAAAATTTACTTAGGCAGGGTCGTTCGGCTCAAAGAGGCCTACTTCCGGTCCCAGTTTGGATATTATAGCTTAATATTAAAGGGAGTTATGAGGTCTTGAAATTTATCCTTTTACCCGCCTTTTTATTTTATTTTTTATTCCATTATGCATTCTTAAACAAAGAAAGGCATTTGATTTTATATATATAATCCTTACAAATGCTACACTATCGAAACCATTGTAAAATAAGTTAAAAAATAATATAAACAAACTAATTATCCGGGATTTTTCCAGTTTTTAAGCATTATTTGCCATTTTCCGAATAAAAAAATTATTTTTATGTATATAGGACCCTTTAAAATATCTAAAAACACATTGAAAAAACATTATAATAAAAAAAGAAAAAAAAGAAGAAAAAAAAGAAGAATTTTTAAAAATTGATTACTGCAGGGATGCGAACCTGCGCCGAACCGCGCTAGCCCTAAGTTGCTAGTCCAGAGCGCTATCCGTTGAACCACGCTTATACGTGGATGATGCGACTTTTTAGCTTCAAATACCCTCTCCCGGTTAGTGAAACAAATGTTTTAAGGGGCCACTGCTGCCCCCCTAATTGCTCTTTAAAAAATTTACTTAGGCAGGGTCGTTCGGCTCAGAAAGGCCTACTTCCGGTCCCAGTTTGGATATTATAGCTTAATATTAAAGGGAGTTATGAGGTCTAATTTATCCTTTTACCCGTCTTTTTATTTTATTTTTTATTCCATTATGCATTCTTAAACAACGAAAGACATTTGATTTTATGTATATAATCCTTACAAATGCTACACTATCGAAACCATTGTAAAAGAAGTAAAAAAATAATATAAAATAATATAAACAAACTAATTATCCGGGATTTTTCCAGTTTTTAAGCATTATTTGCGATTTTCAGAATAAAAAATATTATTTTTATGTATATAGGACCCTTTAAAATATCTAAAAACACATTGAAAAAACATTATAATAGAAAAAGAACAAAAGAAGAAAAAAAAGAAGAATTTTTAAAAATTGATTACTGCAGGGATTCGTACCTGCGCCGATCCGCGCTAGCCCTAAGTTGCTAGTCCAGAGCGCTATCCGTTGAACCACGCTTATACGTGGATCTTGCGACTTTTTAGCTTCAAATACCCTCTCCCGGTTAGTTAAACAAATGTTTTAAGGGGCCACTGCTGCCCCCCTAATTGCTCTTTAAAAAATTTACTTAGGCAGGGTCGTTCGGCTCAAAGAGGCCTACTTCCGGTCCCAGTTTGGATATTATAGCTTAATATTAAAGGGAGTTATGAGGTCTTGAAATTTATCCTTTTACCCGCCTTTTTATTTTATTTTTTATTCCATTATGCATTCTTAAACAAAGAAAGGCATTTGATTTTATATATATAATCCTTACAAATGCTACACTATCGAAACCATTGTAAAATAAGTTAAAAAATAATATAAACAAACTAATTATCCGGGATTTTTCCAGTTTTTAAGCATTATTTGCCATTTTCCGAATAAAAAAAATTATTTTTATGTATATAGGACCCTTTAAAATATCTAAAAACACATTGAAAAAACATTATAATAAAAAAAGAAAAAAAGAAAAAAAAAAGAAGAATTTTTAAAAATTGATTACTGCAGGGATGCGAACCTGCGCCGAACCGCGCTAGCCCTAAGTTGCTAGTCCAGAGCGCTATCCGTTGAACCACGCTTATACGTGGATGATGCGACTTTTTAGCTTCAAATACCCTCTCCCGGTTAGTGAAACAAATGTTTTAAGGGGCCACTGCTGCCCCCCTAATTGCTCTTTAAAAAATTTACTTAGGCAGGGTCGTTCGGCTCAAAAAGGCCTACTTCCGGTCCCAGTTTGGATATTATAGCTTAATATTAAAGGGAGTTATGAGGTCTTGAAATTTATCCTTTTACCCGTCTTTTTATTTTATTTTTTATTCCATTATGCATTCTTAAACAACGAAAGACATTTGATTTTATGTATATAATCCTTACAAATGCTACACTATCGAAACCATTGTAAAAGAAGTAAAAAAATAATATAAAATAATATAAACAAACTAATTATCCGGGATTTTTCCAGTTTTTAAGCATTATTTGCGATTTTCAGAATAAAAAATATTATTTTTATGTATATAGGACCCTTTAAAATATCTAAAAACACATTGAAAAAACATTATAATAGAAAAAGAACAAAAGAAGAAAAAAAAGAAGAATTTTTAAAAATTGATTACTGCAGGGATTCGTACCTGCGCCGATCCGCGCTAGCCCTAAGTTGCTAGTCCAGAGCGCTATCCGTTGAACCACGCTTATACGTGGATCGTGCGATTTTTTAGCTTCAAATACCCTCTCCCGGTTAGTTAAACAAATGTTTTAAGGGGCCACTGCTGCCCCCCTAATTGCTCTTTAAAAAATTTACTTAGGCAGGGTCGTTCGGCTCAAAGAGGCCTACTTCCGGTCCCAGTTTGGATATTATAGCTTAATATTAAAGGGAGTTATGAGGTCTTGAAATTTATCCTTTTACCCGCCTTTTTATTTTATTTTTTAATCCATTATGCATTCTTAAACAAAGAAAGGCATTTGATTTTATATATATAATCCTTACAAATGCTACACTATCGAAACCATTGCAAAATAAGTTAAAAAATAATATAAACAAACTAATTATCCGGGATTTTTCCAGTTTTTAAGCATTATTTGCCATTTTCCGAATAAAAAAAATTATTTTTATGTATATAGGACCCTTTAAAATATCTAAAAACACATTGAAAAAACATTATAATAGAAAAAGAACGAAGGAAAAAAAAAAGAAGAATTTTAAAAATTGATTACTGCAGGGATTCGAACCTGCGCCGAACCGCGCTAGCCCTAAGTTGCTAGTCCAGAGCGCTATCCGTTGAACCACGCTTATACGCGGATCTTGCGACTTTTTAGCTTCAAATACCCTCTCCCGGTTAGTTAAACAAATGTTTTAAGGGGCCACTGCTGCCCCCCTAATTGCTCTTTAAAAAATTTACTTAGGCAGGGTCGTTCGGCTCAAAGAGGCCTACTTCCGGTCCCAGTTTGGATATTATAGCTTAATATTAAAGGGAGTTATGAGGTCTTGAAATTTATACTTTTACCGGCCATTTTATTTTATTTTTTATTCCATTATGCATTCTTAAACAACGAAAGGCATTTGATTTTATATATATAATCCTTACAAATGCTACACTATCGAAACCATTGCAAAATAAGTTAAAAAATAATATAAACAAACTAATTATCCGGGATTTTTCCAGTTTTTAAGCATTATTTGCCATTTTCCGAATAAAAAAAATTTTTTTTATGTATATAGGACCCTTTAAAATATCTAAAAACACATTGAAAAAACATTATAATAGAAAAAGAACGAAGGAAAAAAAAAGAAGAATTTTAAAAATTGATTACTGCAGGGATTCGAACCTGCGCCGAACCGCGCTAGCCCTAAGTTGCTAGTCCAGTGCGCTATCCGTTGAACCACGCTTATACGCGGATCTTGCGACTTTTTAGCTTCAAATACCCTCTCCCGGTTAGTTAAACAAATGTTTTAAGGGGCCACTGCTGCCCCCCTAATTGCTCTTTAAAACATTTATTTAGGCAGGGTCGTTCGGCTCAAAGAGGCCTACTTCCGGTCCCAGTTTGGATATTATAGCTTAATATTAAAGGGAGTTATGAGGTCTTGAAATTTAACCTTTTACCCGCCTTTTTATTTTATTTTTTATTCCATTATGCATTCTTAAACAAAGAAAGGGATTTGATTTTATATATATAATCCTTACAAATGCTACACTATCGAAACCATTGTAAAAGAAGTTAAAAAATAATATAAAATAGTATAAACAATCTAATTATCCGGGATTTTTCCAGTTTTTAAGCATTATTTGCCATTTTCCGAATAAAAAAAATTATTTTTATGTATATAGGACCCTTTAAAATATCTAAAAACACATTGAAAAAACATTATAATAGAAAAAGAACTTAAGAAGAAAAAAAAGAAGACTTTTTAAAAATTGATTACTGCAGGGATTCCAACCTGCGCCGAACCGCGCTAGCCCTAAGTTGCTAGTCCAGAGCGCTATCTGTTGAACCACGCTTATACGAGGATCGCGCGACTGTTTAGCTTCAAATACCCTCTCCCGGTTAGTTAAACAAATGTTTTAAGGGGCCACTGCTGCCCCCCTATATGCTCTTTAAAAAATTTACTTAGGCAGGGTCGTTCGGCTCAAAGAGGCCTACTTCCGGTCCCAGTTTGGATATTATAGCTTAATATTAAAGGGAGTTATGAGGTCTTGAAATTTATCCTTTTACCCGCCTTTTTATTTTATTTTTTATTCCATTATGCATTCTTAAACAAAGAAAGACATTTGATTTTATGTATATAATCCTTACAAATGCTACACTATCGAAACCATTGTAAAAGAAGTTAAAAAATAATATAAAATAATATAAACAAACTAATTATCCGGGATTTTTCCAGTTTTTAAGTATTATTTGCCATTTTCCAAATAAAAAAAATTATTTTTATGTATATAGGACCCTTTAAAATATCTAAAAACACATTGAAAAACCATTATAATAGAAAAAGAACAAAAGAAGAAAAAAAAAAGAAGAATTTTTAAAAATTGATCACTGCAGGGATTCGAACCTGCGCCGAACCGCGCTAGCCCTAAGTTGCTAGTCCAGAGCGCTATCCGTTGAACCACGCTTATACGTGGATCGTGCGACTGTTTAGCTTCAAATACCCTCTCCCGCTTAGTTAAACAAAAGACTTAAGGGGCCACTGCTGCCCCCCTAATTGCTCTTTAAAAAATTTACTTAGGCAGGGTCGTTCGGCTCAAAGAGGCCTACTTCCGGTCCCAGTTTGGATATTATAGCTTAATATTAAAGGGAGTTATGAGGTCTTGAAATTTATACTTTTACCCGCCATTTTATTTTATTTTTTATTCCATTATGCATTCTTAAACAAAGAAAGGCATTTGATTTTATATATATAATCCTTACAAATGCTACACTATCGAAACCATTGCAAAATAAGTTAAAAAATAATATAAACAAACTAATTATCCGGGATTTTTCCAGTTTTTAAGCATTATTTGCCATTTTCCGAATAAAAAAAATTATTTTTATGTATATAGGACCCTTTAAAATATCTAAAAACACATTGAAAAAACATTATAATAGAAAAAGAACGAAGGAAAAAAAAAAGAAGAATTTTAAAAATTGATTACTGCAGGGATTCGAACCTGCGCCGAACCGCGCTAGCCCTAAGTTGCTAGTCCAGAGCGCTATCCGTTGAACCACGCTTATACGCGGATCTTGCGACTTTTTAGCTTCAAATACCCTCTCCCGGTTAGTTAAACAAATGTTTTAAGGGGCCACTGCTGCCCCCCTAATTGCTCTTTAAAACATTTATTTAGGCAGGGTCGTTCGGCTCAAAGAGGCCTACTTCCGGTCCCAGTTTGGATATTATAGCTTAATATTAAAGGGAGTTATGAGGTCTTGAAATTTATACTTTTACCCGCCATTTTATTTTATTTTTTATTCCATTATGCATTCTTAAACAAAGAAAGACATTTCATTTTATATATATAATCCTTACGAATGCTAAACTATCGAAACCATTGTAAAAGAAGTTACAAAAATAATATAAAATAATATAAACAAACTAATTATCCGGGATTTTTCCAGTTTTTAAGCATTATTTGCCATTTTCCGAATAAAAAAATTATTTTTATGTATATAGGACCCTTTAAAATATCTAAAAACACATTGAAAAAACATTATAATAAAAAAAGAAATAAAGAAAAAAAAAAGAAGAATTTTTAAAAATTGATTACTGCAGGGATGCGAACCTGCGCCGAGCCGCGCTAGCCCTAAGTTGCTAGTCCAGAGCGCTATCCGTTGAACCACGCTTATACGTGGATCGTGCGACTGTTTAGCTTCAAATACCCTCTCCCGCTTAGTTAAACAAAAGACTTAAGGGGCCACTGCTGCCCCCCTAATTGCTCTTAAAAAAATTTACTTAAGCAGGGTCGTTCGGCTCAAAGAGCCCTACTTCCGGTCCCAGTTTGGATATTATAGCTTAATATTAAAGGGAGTTATGAGGTCTTGAAATTTAACCTTTTACCCGCCTTTTTATTTTATTTTTTATTCCATTATGCATTCTTAAACAAAGAAAGGGATTTGATTTTATATATATAATCCTTACGAATGCTACACTATCGAAACCATTGTAAAAGAAGTTAAAAAATAATATAAAATAGTATAAACAATCTAATTATCCGGGATTTTTCCAGTTTTTAAGCATTATTTGCCATTTTCCGAATAAAAAAAATTATTTTTATGTATATAGGACCCTTTAAAATATCTAAAAACACATTGAAAAAACATTATAATAGAAAAAGAACTTAAGAAGAAAAAAAAGAAGACTTTTTAAAAATTGATTACTGCAGGGATTCCAACCTGCGCCGAACCGCGCTAGCCCTAAGTTGCTAGTCCAGAGCGCTATCTGTTGAACCACGCTTATACGAGGATCGCGCGACTGTTTAGCTTCAAATACCCTCTCCCGGTTAGTTAAACAAATGTTTTAAGGGGCCACTGCTGCCCCCCTATATGCTCTTTAAAAAATTTACTTAGGCAGGGTCGTTCGGCTCAAAGAGGCCTACTTCCGGTCCCAGTTTGGATATTATAGCTTAATATTAAAGGGAGTTATGAGGTCTTGAAATTTATACTTTTACCCGCCATTTTATTTTATTTTTTATTCCATTATGCATTCTTAAACAAAGAAAGGCATTTGATTTTATATATATAATCCTTACAAATGCTACACTATCGAAACCATTGCAAAATAAGTTAAAAAATAATATAAACAAACTAATTATCCGGGATTTTTCCAGTTTTTAAGCATTATTTGCCATTTTCCGAATAAAAAAAATTATTTTTATGTATATAGGACCCTTTAAAATATCTAAAAACACATTGAAAAAACATTATAATAGAAAAAGAACGAAGGAAAAAAAAAAGAAGAATTTTAAAAATTGATTACTGCAGGGATTCGAACCTGCGCCGAACCGCGCTAGCCCTAAGTTGCTAGTCCAGAGCGCTATCCGTTGAACCACGCTTATACGCGGATCTTGCGACTTTTTAGCTTCAAATACCCTCTCCCGGTTAGTTAAACAAATGTTTTAAGGGGCCACTGCTGCCCCCCTAATTGCTCTTTAAAACATTTATTTAGGCAGGGTCGTTCGGCTCAAAGAGGCCTACTTCCGGTCCCAGTTTGGATATTATAGCTTAATATTAAAGGGAGTTATGAGGTCTTGAAATTTATACTTTTACCCGCCATTTTATTTTATTTTTTATTCCATTATGCATTCTTAAACAAAGAAAGACATTTCATTTTATATATATAATCCTTACGAATGCTAAACTATCGAAACCATTGTAAAAGAAGTTACAAAAATAATATAAAATAATATAAACAAACTAATTATCCGGGATTTTTCCAGTTTTTAAGCATTATTTGCCATTTTCCGAATAAAAAAATTATTTTTATGTATATAGGACCCTTTAAAATATCTAAAAACACATTGAAAAAACATTATAATAAAAAAAGAAATAAAGAAAAAAAAAAAGAAGAATTTTTAAAAATTGATTACTGCAGGGATGCGAACCTGCGCCGAGCCGCGCTAGCCCTAAGTTGCTAGTCCAGAGCGCTATCCGTTGAACCACGCTTATACGCGGATCTTGCGACTTTTTAGCTTCAAATACCCTCTCCCGGTTAGTTAAACAAATGTTTTAAGGGGCCACTGCTGCCCCCCTAATTGCTCTTTAAAACATTTATTTAGGCAGGGTCGTTCGGCTCAAAGAGGCCTACTTCCGGTCCCAGTTTGGATATTATAGCTTAATATTAAAGGGAGTTATGAGGTCTTGAAATTTATACTTTTACCCGCCATTTTATTTTATTTTTTATTCCATTATGCATTCTTAAACAAAGAAAGACATTTCATTTTATATATATAATCCTTACGAATGCTAAACTATCGAAACCATTGTAAAAGAAGTTACAAAAATAATATAAAATAATATAAACAAACTAATTATCCGGGATTTTTCCAGTTTTTAAGCATTATTTGCCATTTTCCGAATAAAAAAATTATTTTTATGTATATAGGACCCTTTAAAATATCTAAAAACACATTGAAAAAACATTATAATAAAAAAAGAAATAAAGAAAAAAAAAAGAAGAATTTTTAAAAATTGATTACTGCAGGGATGCGAACCTGCGCCGAGCCGCGCTAGCCCTAAGTTGCTAGTCCAGAGCGCTATCCGTTGAACCACGCTTATACGTGGATCGTGCGACTGTTTAGCTTCAAATACCCTCTCCCGCTTAGTTAAACAAAAGACTTAAGGGGCCACTGCTGCCCCCCTAATTGCTCTTAAAAAAATTTACTTAAGCAGGGTCGTTCGGCTCAAAGAGCCCTACTTCCGGTCCCAGTTTGGATATTATAGCTTAATATTAAAGGGAGTTATGAGGTCTTGAAATTTAACCTTTTACCCGCCTTTTTATTTTATTTTTTATTCCATTATGCATTCTTAAACAAAGAAAGGGATTTGATTTTATATATATAATCCTTACGAATGCTACACTATCGAAACCATTGTAAAAGAAGTTAAAAAATAATATAAAATAGTATAAACAATCTAATTATCCGGGATTTTTCCAGTTTTTAAGCATTATTTGCCATTTTCCGAATAAAAAAAATTATTTTTATGTATATAGGACCCTTTAAAATATCTAAAAACACATTGAAAAAACATTATAATAGAAAAAGAACTTAAGAAGAAAAAAAAGAAGACTTTTTAAAAATTGATTACTGCAGGGATTCCAACCTGCGCCGAATCGCGCTAGCCCTAAGTTGCTAGTCCAGAGCGCTATCTGTTGAACCACGCTTATACGAGGATCGCGCGACTGTTTAGCTTCAAATACCCTCTCCCGGTTAGTTAAACAAATGTTTTAAGGGGCCACTGCTGCCCCCCTATATGCTCTTTAAAAAATTTACTTAAGCAGGGTCGTTCGGCTCAAAGAGGCCTACTTCCGGTCCCAGTTTGGATATTATAGCTTAATATTAAAGGGAGTTATGAGGTCTTGAAATTTATCCTTTTACCCGCCTTTTTATTTTATTTTTTATTCCATTATGCATTCTTAAACAAAGAAAGACATTTGATTTTATGTATATAATCCTTACAAATGCTACACTATCGAAACCATTGTAAAAGAAGTTAAAAAATAATATAAAATAATATAAACAAACTAATTATCCGGGATTTTTCCAGTTTTTAAGTATTATTTGCCATTTTCCAAATAAAAAAAATTATTTTTATGTATATAGGACCCTTTAGAATATCTAAAAACACATTGAAAAACCATTATAATAGAAAAAGAACAAAAGAAGAAAAAAAAAAGAATAATTTTTAAAAATTGATTACTGCAGGGATTCGAACCTGCTCCGAACCGCGCTAGCCCTAAGTTGCTAGTCCAGCGCGCTATCCGTTGAACCACGCTTATACGTGGATCGTGCGACTGTTTAGCTTCAAATACCCTCTCCCGCTTAGTTAAACAAAAGACTTAAGGGGCCACTGCTGCCCCCCTAATTGCTCTTTAAAAAATTTACTTAGGCAGGTTCGTTCGGCTCAAAGAGGCCTACTTCCGGTCCCAGTTTGGATATTATAGCTTAATATTAAAGGGAGTTATGAGGTCTTGAAATTTAACCTTTTACCCGCCTTTTTATTTTATTTTTTATTCCATTATGCATTCTTAAACAAAGAAAGGCATTTGATTTTATATATATAATCCTTACAAATGCTACACTATCGAAACCATTGTAAAATAAGTTAAAAAATAAAATAAAATAATATGAACAAACTAATTATCCGGGATTTTTCCAGTTTTTAAGCATTATTTGCCATTTTCCGAATAAAAAAAATTATTTTTATGTATATAGGACCCTTTAAAATATCTAAAAACACATTGAAAAAACATTATAATAGAAAAAGAACAAAAGAAGAAAAAAAAAGAAGAATTTTTAAAAATTGATTACTGCAGGGATTCGAACCTGCGCCGAACCTCGCTAGCCCTAAGTTGCATGTCCAGAGCACTATCCGTTGAACCACGCTTATACGTGGATCTTGCGACTCTTTAGCTTCAAATACCCTCTCCCGGTTAGTTAAACAAATGTTTTAAGGGGCCACTGCTGCCCCCCCAATTGCTCTTTAAAAAATTTACTTAGGCAGGGTCGTTCGGCTCAAAGAGGCCTACTTCCAGGGCCGTAACTACGCCGGGGCAGCCGGGGCACCGCCCCGGTGCCCCGACGGTCAAGGGGGCCTCATATGAAGAGACCACATCATGTTTTTTTTTCTTCAAAATAAAGCACTCTTATTATATATATGTAGGAAAGAAATTGCGTTAAGATAGTGTTGATGAAAATTTTCTTTTTTGTAATAGCGTACCTACTATAACATAAAGGGAAGGGTAAAAAACGGTAGAACACCTTTTCACAAGTTATTTCCCTTTCTTAAAAGAAGAAACACGCTTTGCAGAGAAGGGGAAAGGCCACAGCTGCATGTAGTTGATTGCGTCAGACCCGGTGGCAAAGGGCTCCTCTAAAATTTAGATGATGGGGCAAACGATGCGTTTCACCCCTCCTGAAATTTAGACACTCACAAAAATAAAGTCAAGTAAAATCAGTAATTTAAAATAAAGGATTTTTTTCAATTTTGAAGCTATTTTTGAAATAGAAAACTTTATATTCCTCTAACATTTATGTGTCTTGCCTCTTCTGATATTTAGTTATTCGCCAAGACGAAGTCTAGTAAAATAGGTAATTTTAGAGGAAAAAAAAGGCTATTCTTTTTCAGCTTTGAAGATATACATCAAGTTATTCTGTTATGGGCGATTAATATGTTTTTTGACTTTTGAAAAAGTAAAGTAAAGGTAGAAAAAGTATTTTATTTCCAACTTTTACTCGATTTTCTACCGAAATAGTAATGAGGGGGCGAACATAGTTTTTCGCCCCTTCTGAAATTTCAAAGTGTTAAAAAATAATAAAAATTGGTAACTAAAAAAAAATGTCATCTTTGAATCTATTTTCCAAATAGAAAGCTTTATTTTCTTCTGAAATAAAAGTAAGGGGGCGAAAAATTTGCTTCTCATTTTCTGAAATTTGGACATTAATAGAATAAAATCAAGTAAAGTTGAAAATTTTCACAATTTCGACGATATTTTTAAAATAAAAAACTTCATTTTCCTCTTAAATTATAGTAAGGGTATAGAAAACTTTAATTTCTTCTGATATAAGGTAAGGGGGGCTAAAAACTTTTTGTATCTTCAGAAATTTAGACATTTGAAATAATAAAGTCCAGTAAAATTGTTTTTTTTAAAAAAAAAAAATCTTTGAAGCTATTTTTCAAAAAGAAAATTTTATTTTCTTCTTAAAGTGAGGAGGTGAAGAATATACTTCACCCCTTCTGAATTTCAGACATTCGCAAGAATAAAGTCGAGTGAAATTTATATTTAACTCTTATTTTCGACTTTAAAGCTATTTTCCAAAATTGAAAACTTTAGCCTCCCCTTCCGAAAATTTGACATTCGCAATAATAAAGTAAAACAGAATTGAGAATTTCAGAAAAAGAAATTACTTTTTTTCCCAATTTGATAGCTATTTTTCAAATTGAAATAGAAATCGCCCCCCAAGAAAAATGCTTCGGTTTTGTTTCAATTTTTTTCTACATATTACAAGTTTCAATTTATTAAAAAAATTTAAAAGAAAATCACGAAAAGAGAAGAGGAGCACATCATAAAAAAACATAACAAGTGTTTAGAAAACTAAAATAAGCACCACTGTTTTGCATCCTGAAAAATGCATTCTACACTGAGACTAATAGATATATTTGAAAGCATCTTTTGACTGTGGGTGGTATGAAGGTGTTAAAACCTTCATACCCCCCACAGAGTTGACCCACAGTTATCTGACTCCTCAAAAAATAGCCATCTCCTTTTACACCATGGGAAAATGACCTTTTCCTTCTTTAAATTGCCTTAATCATTTTTATGACCCTGGGCTCTTTTGTGCTTTTATAAAATGTCATATATTTACAGTACCATCTATATGTCCCTTAAGTTGTCTTAAACTAGAAATTATCTAGATGTTCTAGGAAAACAGATGTAAGCTTTTAAGGAATCCAAGGGGATTACTCTTGTTAACATTTACTTAGGTCATTTTGTCAAGAGATTTTTTCTGAGACAAACGTAAAACGTTGCAGTTAAATTCTAGTTTTAATTTAAATTAACCATTTTTAATTGAGATATAAATTTTCTGTTACCTTTTGTTTTGTTCAATTTTTGAAATTAAAATTTAACTTCAATTAAGAGTTTTTTAAATTATTTGCAACTTCATTTTTTCAAACATAAATCGTGATATCAATAATTCCCATTCCTAATAAAAAATTTCTTTGGAAAACAAGAAAACCAAATGTAAATTTATTTATAAGGAGGTAAGTAAATGTTTGCATTAACTCATTTAATACATTTAAATTTTATATTTATATACTGTTAGAATTCTAGATTTATACCTTGTTAGATTTATACCTCTTTATATTTAAACTTTATTGATTTCAGTAAAGCCTTTGATTCAGTTAAGAGAGAGAAATTATGGGAAATTTTATCACTTTATAATATACCAGAGAAATATATTAACATAATCAAAGATATGTATGATAACAGCAAAGCATGTATAGAAGTAAATGGAGAATTAACTGAATTCTTTTTAGTAAAAACTGGCGTGAGACAGGGATGTGTTTTATCGGGATTTTTATTTATACTGGTGATAGACTGGATTATGCGAAACAGCTTGAAAGATGAAAAAAGAGGAATAAGGTGGAATTTCACAACTACTTTAGAAGACCTTGATTTTGCTGATGACATCGTACTTATTTCATCCAAATGTACAGACGTTCATCTTAAAACAGACAAATTCAACAAATATTCAAATAGTGTAGGTTTATTCATGAACAAGAAGAAAACTAAAGTTATGAGAATAAATCAAAAGAAAAATGACAAAATTAAAATCGAAAATCACGAAATAGATGACATAGAGTCATTTAGCTATTTAGGTTCTATTGTAGATAAAAAAGGTGGAAGTAGTGAAGATATTAGACAGAGAATAATCAAAGCAAGAACATGTTTTAAGGGATTACATAAATTTTGGAGAGAGTCAAATATTGAAATAAAGACAAAAATAGTTGTTTACAAAGCTATTGTTAGAGCAGTACTATTGTATGGCGCAGAAACCTGGAAACAGACTAAGATCGAAA
The DNA here is from genome assembly GCF_982258835.1 of Parasteatoda tepidariorum. Taxonomy (NCBI): domain Eukaryota; kingdom Metazoa; phylum Arthropoda; class Arachnida; order Araneae; family Theridiidae; genus Parasteatoda; species Parasteatoda tepidariorum. The sequence goes on from NC_141761.1 coordinate 1,440,973, forward strand.
TACAAAAATTAGAAACCTTTCAAAACAAATGTTTAAGATTTATTTTTAAAATTTTCTGGCCTTACAAAGTATCAAATCAAAATCTATTAAAGAAAGCTAAAATAAAAACAATCGAAGATGAAATTAAAAAACGAAGATGGAGCTGGCTCGGACATATCCTTAGAATGCCCAAAGAAAAAATTTCATCTGTTGCGCTTACATGGGCCCCTGATGGTAAGAGAACAAGAGGAAGACCCAGACTTACCATCCAGCGCATGTTTTTGGGCGAATTAAAAGAATGTGGAATATCTGGCTGGGAGGAAGCAAGATCTATTGCTAAAGACAGGGGGCGTTGGAGGGATATGCTGGAGGCCTTAAGTGCCCAAGGCACGTAGAGGATAAGATAAGATAAGATAAGAATTCTTTTATAAGAATGGTAAAATAAAAATTGCTTTTTTTTATGTTCGTATATAAATTTGATTTGTATAGTACTTTAATTCATAATTTTACTGTTTATTGTGTGCATGGATTTTGTTCTGATTTTATATTTTTTAAATTATTAACACCTTTAAATTTTTTGAATTGGAACTTCGAATTTTTAGGGTTTTTAACAACTTTGTTTTCATTAAAAAATGAAATGCAATCTTTATTTTATATAAAAAAAAATCATATTTAATTTAATAAAAAAGCTATGAACATCAGCTTAGAAATCCGTAGCAATTAAAATTCATTGCCATGACAAACCATTAAAAAGTATTTTTTTTTAATTAGCAAATATGCTTTGATTTTTTTCTCATTTTTCTTTCATAAAAAAAAAAAAAAAAAAAAAAAAACTATTACTCTTTGTCATAATTTTGCCACATATCTCTGGTTCAAAACTAAAACGACACTTCTGCATTATCTTCTCATGTTATTTGAATGAGAAGTGAGTGCAGAAGTATCGTTTTAGTTTTGAACCAGAGATATGATTACATGGCGTCATGAATACATAGGCCAAATATTCAAGAACGAATTCTTTTCAAAATATAGCTATATTTTCTAGGGACCTGTCCATATTGGAGTAAAGCAACTTTGTTTTTTGTTAATCGATGTATATAGAGAAAAAATTTCTGTTTATTTTTTCAATTAGGACTTTTTAAAATGTGGATATATGTGCCGATAGAAATAAAAGTCTATAATTTCCTTCAGTTTCCATAACGCGATCAAAAAATTTTAGATTTGAAATTTAAAAATAATTTTAATTATTATAATGATTTTGTCTTGAAAAGACCTTCCTAAACCTGTTGAATCCGGTATAGTAACCGGATTCAACAGGTTTATAAAATTGGTATTTTATGATTAGCATTATATTTAGAGGTGTTTTGGTTCTCACTAGCATAAAAGTATTGTTTTTCTTTAAATATTTTTTTAGTTTGATTTGATACACATATAATTTAATAGGATAGTATTTTTTATTTTCAAATTTAATGGATAATAATTGTAAAAAATGAGTGAAAACAATCCCACGGACAATGCGACGGATTTAAGGTTATGTCAAGGAACGTCTCTTGTGAATATCAATTGATTGTTTCTCTTTTGAAATTACATTATGACGCATTCACATACATTATTAATACAAATACATTTTCCAGGGTGAGACGATGAGGCAACCACAAGCACTGGTTCAAGAGGGAAAAATGCACAATATTACCGTGATTACAGAGCACGGAAGCGAGCGGTGCAGGAAAAAGAGTTGTTGAATAGAACTAGTGATCCTTCTACGACTGCTGATTCTTCAACAATTAACGTCGCAGGTTGCGAAGTTTAACTTCTTCCGTGCGGAGAGACTCCACGCACTATTTTTTTTAATATTGCTTGTTTTATTTCAATGAGTACTTATTGCATTCAGTGACTCTAATAATAAATGCCGATTTTTTACGCAGCTTTCTTAAACGAACCTTTAATTCTGCCTTTTAGATTATTTTTTTTAAATTTCAATCAGTAATTTAACAAAATTAATTATTCTTGACGTCAATACTGTTATTGATGTTTTTTACGCTCATTCCGTAACGAATTAGTTACATTTTCCCCTTAAATGAAACTTATTTTTTTTAATTTAAATTACCGCTGATTTTAAATGATTTGGTTTTATAGTTGCACGTTTTAAAAGCATAACTCCATAAACAAAATAAGCACGTGGTTTCAGATAAACTTTATGCAACCACGTTGATCATGCATAGCATAGTTAGCGTAGCAAATAAAATATAATTAAATAGAACAGCAATAAACAACTTATTTTTTATTAAATATAAAGCTAACGTTACTGATGTTATCTTTAAAATATTTGAAAAAATAGAATCATCAATAGCTTATTTTAAAACGCTGGATCTAAGTCATAGATTTAAAAAAAAATTTTAAAACTTAGTTTACATGAAAAGACTCTTACTTTTCACAGTTTATAAAATTTATTGTAAGGCCAATCCCTTGCTGAAAAATTGAGGTATTTTTGAGATATAAATGAGGTATATCAACCTTAGGTTATTACTTATTAACCTAAAGTATATTTTTTTACACCAGTGGAAGTATTTATTCAACAATCTAAATTGTTTCATTTAACACTTCAGGTTATTCTGGATCTACATCAAGTGTATTTTTTTGAAAGTTGTAAAGGTAATTTTTTACTAAATTTAGGTGATTCATGTTCTACCTAAGGTTATCAACCTCAAGTATAGATTTTTATGCCTGAAGAGATATTTTTTAAATCAACTTAACTTACACATCAAGTTATTCAATAGATCAACCTCAAGTGTATTTTTCGACACTAAGGAAGGCTATTTTTTATGAACGGGATGTTCTATCTTAGGTTATTATTTCTTAACTCCAAGAAGATATTTTTGCATTTTTAGCTTTATTAAATTTGGTAATAGACACTAATTGAACTAAAAATTACGCTATGAACTGATAAAGCAAAAGTAAGAAAACAAAAATGCTCGTATTGGATACTTTTAAAAATAACCATCCTATAATTGACATCAATGATTCTTGGTTTTGGTAATACGCATTATGGTAATGGTGTAGTTTTACTAGGTACCTAATATACTCTTATATAGCTACAACGCAGTTTAAAGTAAAGTCTGGTGCTGATTACAGCTGCACCAATACTGCAAGTTTTTATGATACAATTATTATGTAGATAGATAAAAAGAGGAGAAAGTAGCTTGACTGTGGAAAGTGGGGGCCGAGATAGCCTGGTTGGTAGGGCACTGAGCCCATGTCCAAGATTTCGTGGGTTCGATTCCAGGCCGACCGAAGTGTGGTTAATGGTGACTGGTGCACGTTAAATATGTCAAGTCGCAAAGTCCTCCATGTTCCCATAACAAATCAATACATCTGGGGGTACAAATCCAAGAGTTCCCTTGTCTTCTGGATTGATTAGGTTCAGAATGACAAGGCTACGGAGTTGAACATTAGCTGTCGTAAAACCAAAAAATTCGGCCTCCTGTTCAACGACGGTTATAAAACATCATAAGTTGCCAAAAGCAACATCATTATTCCACATAATGCGGATTATAGTTACTCTTTATTTCAATAAGATGAACTACTAAAAATGTGCTTTGCTTAATCTAATAACGGAAAGCCATCGGTTAAGACAACAAATAATCTATACATACAGTAAAATAAAGAATTTGAGTGTGTGCATACCGGATTGCGGGTATACTGTAAGCTGTAAAAATACGTGATTCAAAATGATTATAAATGAGTAAAATTATATACAAATTAAAATTCACAGCCATATGGGTTATGTATTATATAATAGTGCCTTTATTAGCTTTAATATGAGAAAATTCGAAGTCTATATTCTGCATTACAATATGGCCCTATATTGCCCACTAATATTGAACCATAATATTCAAACTGGATCAGTTATATTACCGTGTACTAGTGTACCCTACCAGAGGAAATAATTATAAGCCTAATTTTGGGCCCACAATGCCGCCCTACAGGCTACTATGCATGTAAGTATATAATAATGTGTTGAAAGAGGTTAAAATGAGAAAATTCGATGTCAATATTTTGTCTTACAACATGACCTCTGATAAGGATCAAAATTATGTCTTCAGATCATCCTCGGGGTTAGATTCCCCCGTCTGTCACCAATTTTTCAGCTCTAGTGCGACGTAAATAAAATTTTTACTTACCAAGTTCGTAGTTTCTTTGAATCTTAATTTTAAGATATAACTTTATTTATACTTTTGTATATTATTCACTGGTAAGCGCTGAAGTATTTTGGTACCCTTTGGAACGCGTCACACTGCCAAACAGTAGGTGTGGTTGTTCAAGTCTTTCTTTATAAAGTCTTGGGTGAGCCGCGATGGCTCAGAGGATAGAGCGTTCGCCTTCCAATGTGGCGAACCGGGATCGAATTCCAATCGATACGGATTCCGCATCCGACTTGCACCGACCACAGTCCTAACGTGAAATATCCTCAGTGGTAGACGGATCATGGGTTAAAGTCCCGCCAGGCTGGGAGGTTCTCGTGGTCTTGCGCTCCATGTAACTCAAATGCTGGTTAGCTTCATCAAAAAGTTTTCCACGAAGGCTAATTTCTTCCTATACTCGAACTAGGAGTTCCCTTGTCTTCTGAATTGGGCTCAAAATGAGTTGAGCATGAGTAGTCGTAAGCCCATAAAAATGCTGTTAAACGACGCAATAAAACATAAAGTCTTGGTTGGATTCCCCGAGCTGAAGACTAGATGACTGATTAAGATTGTGTCTTAATGGATCACCCCAGTTCGTGAACCGCCTCGCTGCAGTTTCAGAGCCAAAAAATTCCCTCCACAGTTGTACAGTAGGATAGAGTAGTGCTAAAGTGATCGGTGGATTACTACCATCTGCCCTCTGATATATATTGTGTCAGTGCAGAGTGTAACATACGCCAACATTGTTTACGGAACATCATTAAAGACGAATCCCAGACCATCGCCAATGATTCATTCGTGTAGCTCTAATGAAACACGAGTAACAAACCTAGTAACTCTCTTACACTACGAGGCACTGATTTCTTGGCCTCCGAGACGAAACCGTATCAAAAATGTTACTCAATTTTTTATCCTTCATTTATTGCTTTATTGAAGTGACATACATTGTAGGCTTGTTTGTTCAATTTAGACTTATAAACCTTTATGAAGTGGAAAGACAGATCGAACAATTTAGAGAAGGACATCACAAAGAATACATCCAGGGTTAAGACGGGATTCGAACCCGCCACCTACACGCGTCACACTGTGTTTAACGGATGATACCACTCGGTCAGAGAGGCACTCCGTGATTTATACGAGACTTGTGTGCTCACTACTTTGAAGTGCTTACCAGATTGAAAAATGGAAACAACACTAAGGAAAGTGTGAAAAGAATCTAACATTATGATCAACCCTAGCTTCAAAATTTGTAATAAAAGGCCTTGCTACCATAAATACCACATAAATTTATTTTTTCTACTTAGTCACGAGTATGTGCAGGGGTTCTGGATACAAAGACGAACCGTGTCTTAACGATCAGTCCACTGGGGGACGCTTTAATTTAGCATCTCCGTGGATTTGGAAGTAAACAAAAGAAACCGGCAATCGGAAGCGTTCTCGCGTGTCGTACTATAAAACCTTCTCCCTCTACTCATTATCGAAAGTTTGAAGAGGGAAGTGTAGTGAACATTTGCGAAGAAATGAAGAACGGCAAAACAAATGAAACAGTTCGAAACTTAAACAGGTCAGGGTATTTATTCGTGTTTTTACCTAATGAGTTAAATTGTATTATAGTTAGGAGAACATAAACCATTTCAATTTCTGAATCTCGTAACTATTTTTTGTTACTCTGATGTTCTTGCTACTCGGTATATAAAAGTTAGACAAATTAGACGCTCTGTAGTTTAATAACGACATGTTTTGCTCGAGTTCATGTACAATACTTTTAAATTTAGAATTATGGGTTTTCATTCAGGAGATTTTTTATATACTTACTATTTATATTTATTTTTAACGCATTGGATTGCAATGTTGATATACACGAACGTAAGCAAGTATAAACCGGTTTTCGTCGCTTTGTCGCGTATTTCAGAATTTAAAAAAAAATTGAATTCTGAATAATATTTTTCGTTTTAAGTACATTTTGATTATAAATGATTTTTCAGAAATGTGTGTAAACTGTTGACTTTATTTCATATATTCTTCCAATTACAAAGCGTCGATGTTGAACAGAGTTTTTCAAGAATGTGCTTTTGGACAATCTTTCAATCTTAAAAATCATTTCTTATGACAATGAAATTCTGATCACCCAAGTGAATGTAATTAAGAAATTTTCAGGCTTTTTTATTTTATTTCTCAACTACAGACTCTGGTCAAATTATTAGACGTACTCTAAGATTCTATTTAAAATCTTTATTATCTGGTGGTAGTCTATACAGCTTTATATAAATTTGACGATTGGATGAATTAGACGATATATTATGTAAAATGTTTATTACATCAGGTATTATATTAATAATATTTAATAATTTGACCAAAATATTAGAAGCACTGTAGTTTTTTAATAATGACATGATTTGCACCAGTTTATAGGCAATACTTTTATATTCAAACATACGTAATGCGTTATTGTTCAAGAGATTTTTTATAGACTTCTCTATTTGTATTTATTTTTAACGTACTGCATTACAATGTTAACCGATTAATACACGAACGTAAACAAGTGCAAACCTGTTTCAGACACTTTGTCGTGTGTTTCAGTTGCGGACGTGTTTCTGCTTCTTTATGCACTATGTTTATTTTTCGCAGTTTTAAACTATGCAGTCATTTGTTTATTTTGTGTGCAGTGTTTAAATAATTTGGAACATTTTAATCATGAGTAATAAAGGCTATCTTTTACCATGTAAAAAATGCTGAAGCCCTCGTGAGTGCTAAAATATTAGAAGTTTTATCTTACTTGGTTAACATATAAAATATTTCAGCCAGATTTAATTATACTTCAAAAAGAAATATATTGATATTCAGTGCGAAAATGCACAGAATTTTTATTGTTTGAATTTTTGGGTTTCAAAAAATACAAAACTTTTTCTTCAAGGAAAGAAATCGAACTTCATTAACTATTTGATATATAGTATATTTCAGCCTACTTTAATACATTATTTTTCTAAACTAAATTTTATTTAGCACATTGTATAATAACACATTTATATGTTGAAATGATGAATTGTGTTATGGGTAAAAATTTGAGTTTTATTTCGTAGAAAGATATGATTTTTCAAAACCTTTTTATAATAAAAACTTAATTTATGTATAGAATTTGAAAGTTTAATTTGATTATAAAATGATGCGAATCAGCAATAATTATTTTATGCTTATGTCATTGACTTTTTAAGTACAGTAAAATCAGGGTATTTAAAAGAGTTTATAAACATTTATTTTAAGAATTAATTTTACATGTCTGCTAGTCAGATAGTATTATACAAAATCATTCGTAAAGTTACTTAAGCAATTATATAAACTTTTTGTTTAAAGTTAAAGCATGCTAAAGTTAAATAAAGTATAATTTTAAATAGAATTTGTTAAAAATGACTGCTTGAGAAAAAAATCCATATTAACGTAGTAGTAAAATGGGATAACGTACAGCATTAAATGAAAAACTAATTGTCGAAGATCTTAAACGTTCAACTTCAGTTAAAAAAAAATTTTTTCTAAATGCATTTGGAACATTGATATTTGATAGATAAAACTAAAATCAAAATAATTAACTAGAGTATTTAATGCAAACATAATTTAAAGAAAGCTTGAAATTTTTTTTCTTTATTACTCAATTAACCAGGGAAAATCAAGGGAATCCTATTAACAGTTGCCTGAGAATTTTGATTAGTTTGGAAAAATAAAAATTAATTGCCTAAAATTATAGTACAAGCTCTCTAGAACAATGGAATAAAAAAATAACATGTAATAATTAGTTTAAGATATATTAACTGTTAAACTTGATAAAAAAAAAAACATTTGGCATGCCGAAAAGGTCAGATTTTTTTCGGATCTTAACATCGTGATTTTTCGAAATTCTAATTTGTTAGTCAAAAATGCTCATCAATTCTAAAATTCAGATTTGCAGAATTTTGCGTGATTTTTCTTGTAACATGAAACCTAAATGTTTATTATTATCGAAGAATTTGTCACTTATTTTATTGCAATATAACCATTTTTGGGGAGAATTTTTGAATTGCTAGATTTTTATTTTTTAACGAAAAACAAATTGTTTCATAAATTTCAAATTATTCAATTAAAAGATCCTAATTACTCAATTCAAATTTTCTCCCCGTCACAGCTGTAATTGCTTTTAATTCTATTCAGCTTTCGCTTACTGTAAATTTACTTAAATTTTTTTCGAAACTGATTGTTTAGCAAAATAAGTTAATTCCTAATAACAGTTTTGAAAATTTTATTTCAAAGTAATAGCACATTTTGACTGGAAACTTTCTCATGTTAAGCTTAATATATAAATAAATATAACTTATTTGCTGTTTCATATTTGCATAATGATTTAGTTACATACAATTTTCAGAGTTTTCCATAAAACTAAATAGTGTTACAAAATGACTATGTGAGAAAATAAATCACTTTTAGTTTTAATCCTTAATTTGGAATAATAGTAAAAATCAAATTTTTGTTATGGTGGAGTATATAATAAATGACTATAAATAATTGATTATAAATAATTATTACAAGTACCTTAAAAAATGAATAAATTAATAATTTATAAGTTAAATTGACTTTTAATGTATTTTAGCCTGAAAACTTCCTTCTTGAAATTTTGTACTTCATGAGGAAAAATATAAGAACTTTAATTTTCACATTTCACAATAGAACTGGGAAAACAATTTCTGAAATCTAATTGAATTCTGATGGAATCGTGAAAAATTAATATTAATTAGTTTCATTGATAAACTTTATTTCATTCATTGATATATCTTACAGTTCACTTACGAAAATCTGGTGACATTTTTAAATTGCATATTTTTTTTCTTAAATTCCTTTTATAATAAATAAAGCAAATTTAAATCGGTACAAACTGTTTAGATATTCAAAAAATTAAGAAATTGTTATGAAATTTCGTTTATTAGGAATATAATACTAATAATTATATGTAAACGGAAAATGATTTACCAAACCTCAATCATTGTGTTCTTCATGAAAGCAGACCTTATATATTTATTCTAATTAAGGGCACAAACATTAAAAATAAGTTAATAGCATTTAGTTTTATTTAACGAGCTGAACCCGAATTGATTTAGCTAAAGTGTGTAATAAGTAAAGCTAAATCAACAAATTAATTGATCTTGAATTGTTTGGAAACTCCTGATTTAAATTACAATAATTTACAATTCTTCTACTTTTGAAGAAAAATCTCTTGATCTAGTAAAAGAAAGTTTGAAAAACATTCCTTAAAAAAAACTGTTTTTTTTTTCTCGGGTAGGGCTAACTTTGGCGAGCCCTGATATTTACTAAACAAGTTTTCAATGAATGTGTGCTATAAACATGAATCCTTTGAAAAACAATTTCATTTGTTGTACCTAATATGCAGTCTAAAATGTAATGATCGTTTCTATTGTTGAGCTGATCGTAGGCGGCCATTGGTGAACTCAAAATAATTAGAACTATCTTCATAAATTGCAAACAAAAAGTGTTAATTATCTCGATACATAAATTAATAACGTAAAATTGTCTACCATTTATGTATTCTGTTTTGGAAAGTTTAAAATTTTTATTATAAAATTTGTTTTCCTGCCAGAGTTGTGATTTTAAGTGGTAGCCAGACATCATAAAAAGTTCGCTTCAACATTCAAATTCGAATCGAAAAAATTAACTTTTATTAAAAATTTTAACTCACCGCAAACTTGCCGTGAAATTAGTTTTTAATGCTTTTAAATAAAATCTTAATCGGAAAGGTCAAGCTTCGTTTAAAAATATCTCATAAGCTGCTTTCAAGTTTCTTTTTTGACGGAACAAACCCACATTTGCGATAAATGTATGGAAAACCACGAAAACCATCCACGGTTAGTCTGACGGCAAGGGGACTTTAACCCATGATCCGTCTACCACTGAGGATATTTTACGTCAGCACTGTGGTTGGTGCAAGCCGGGTGCAGGACTCGTATCGACTAGTCAGCACTGGAATTCGAACCTGGTTCTCATGAGAAGGTGAACGCTCTATAACCTAAGCCACAGCGACTCAATATTCACATATTAGTCATTTGCGCATGTGTGTGCGTTTTAGGGAGCGTTCATTTTTGATCTGAAGTAATTGTAGTAGTTCCGTCGCACTAGAATTACACATTTTTAATATTGGCGATAATTTTTGAAATCTCCCTGAGAAGGATCCGATATCACAATTTCGATCCTCAGATAACTGGTGCAAGGTGCACTCTAAATCTGTCGGGGTCACAAACTCTTCCGAGTGAGTCGATACGTCTGGGGGGTTCTGGATTGGAGTTAGATCGTGCTCCGGCACACGTCAAAATTTCGATCCGTGGATGAATGAATGCGTTTTGTTTGTGTGTTTTTTAAATGGCATTTATAAATTTACAAGTTAAACTTTTAAATTTACATAAAAATTTATGTTTTGAAATTAATATAAAAATAATTTTATTAATAAATTAGCAATATGTTTAATACTTTAAAAAGTTTTGAATGTCTGTTGACTGAATAAAATGAATGAGCAATTTTCTTATTAAATATGTGATTTATAACTCTTGTTTCCGGCCTTAAATGAGTTTTTTAATTAAATTTTCAATTATTTTACACTTATATCAAACAAAGATATCAAAAACATTAAAATGAAATGAATGCTTAAATAATACTAATCGTATAAATTCCATTGAAAAATTTTAAAAGCGAATTCAGTGTAAAATATTAAGCTGGGTATTATAATGAAGATAATAATATTTATTAAATTAAACTGCTTACCTGTATATTTTGGGTACTGCCTCACAAAATTCTGCTTCGAACCTACTCCTCAATTTATTATAAAATTCTTTCCTTTTGTCGAAATCTGGTGCATGGCCTTGATTTTCATGAGATTTTTTATAAATCCATTTTTTTCATCATCAATTTTGCCCTATAATTGATGTCCAATAAATTGTTTCGCTCGTATATTTTCTATATATATATTATAAAGATAATTTTTATACACCAGGAGATTACCACATTTCTGGAAGATTTCAGACATTTTCGAAAAATGGCTCAATAACGGTGATGTTATTGAGCCCTACAAATGGACTCTCGGTGCCACATCATTAATTATCTCTTAGGTTAGAGGTGGGTTTTGTGAAAAGTAGGAGACCCACTATTGGGGCACCCCTTTTTGACCACATGCTAACCTTGACTGATACATACATTTCTACAAAACACTTTCTTTTTTCTTTTTGTAATTTCTGTAGGTATGAACAGGTATCCACACAAATAATAGGTAAACGAGATGTGGACCTGATGGACGAGTGTGGACCTGGCGAATGCCCGGAAAATGGTACCTACCGGTGTGCATTGTCCCCATTGTGAAGTTCGGCGGTGGAGGAATTATGGTTTGGTCCTGTTTCTCATGGTTTGGCCTTGGAGCCTTGGTGTTAGTGCGTGGAACCCTGAACGCAGAAGGGTATAGAGACATCCTGGACAATTTGGCGCTTCCCAACCTGTTGCAACAGTTCGGTAATGGCCCGTTTGTGTTTCAACACGATAACGCTGCCATTCATAAAGCACATGCCATCACGGACTGGTTTGATGAAATGGAGGTGCAAGAGCTTGACTGGCCATCCCAAAGTCCCGACATCAATCCAATTGAGCATCGCTGGGATGAGTTGAAGCGCCGGTTCAGGGCCAGACCACAATGCCCCAAAACCACCACTCAACTCCTCGCCATGTTACAGGAGGAATGGCGGGCAATACCTGCCGCCGTGTACCAACACCTAGTGGATAGCCTTACTAGAAGGGTTAAAGCTGTGATTTAGGCGCGTGGCGGCCCTACGCCGCGTGTATCCGAAATGAGGGGTGTCCGGTCATTAATGGCCAGATAGTGTATAAAGTTTGTAACTAAATAAACATAAAATTTCATAACTAGGATACAATTGCTTGCAAACGAAATTTTTGAATGTAAATTTTAGTAAAGGTTGTAGTAAATTATTTCAAGTTGTTAAACCAGTAAAGTTTTCAGTTTCAATTTTACTGAAAAATTAGGGATAGTTTTTATTGAGTAGATACCATGAAGGTACTGAAACAGATATTTCATATTTGTATATATCTCAAATGCGTCATATTTTTAAATGTCACCACTGTTAATATCACCAAATGTTATCACCTTCCATTTAAACCACGAACTTAATGATCAACTCCCCCCCCCCCCCGAAACATTAGTCTGACATGAAGAAGTCCCTTTTATTTTAACCGTATCGTGTAACTAAGAATAAGCTGTTTCTCTCTCCAGAAATTCTGACTAAAATCGAAATTAAATCATTTAATGGTGACGCTTTTGACGTACATCAAAAAACATAAATTTACTTTCTTTCATTACATCGCTTTACAAGACCTTGTACGCATATACTGAAATTATTATGAACCAGTCTCATAACGAGTTTGCTCTACTTTTTAAAAATTTCATGTTTACACTAGAATCTTGCAAATTATGATTAGTTACAGCAGTGACCGACAGTTCCGTGACCAATTAAAACACAATTTTAAATAGTTTCTTGCGCCTTAACAAACAAAATTTATAGCCCTATATTCAAGAGGGAATTAATTTACATTTGACTCAGTTTCTACACGAGCTAGAGTGCTCAGAATAACTTCAGCAGAGCGTTTGATAAAACAGAATTTCAAGTCTTCGGACTACAATCAAAATTTTCACCATTTTTGTTAACAATCTAGAATTATAGTCTATTAAAATTTCGACCAAATTGCGAACGACTAGCGTGCTCAAATTTCAATTTGAGTTATGTGCCTAATATTAAATTGACCAGCATCCTTCCTGAACTAGAAATAAACTGGTAGAGAGAAATTTCTAAATAAACATTCGATAAATCAATAATAAAAGTACTGTTTTAGTAGTACATATTTCTTTTCACATTCAAAATTATGATAATCTATTTCAGTTTATTTATTATAGGGTTTATAATAAACAAATTTTAAACTTTTTTTTTTCTTTGTGTGTCGTCAAATTTCAAAATAGTTAAAAGTGTACCGCGACCAAAAAAGGTTGAAATTTACTGCTCTAATTGTTATGGAAGATAAATCAGATTGTTACTAACTGTGCACAGAATCAAATTTATCTCTCGAATATGACCAATTTATTTCGATTTTTCACATAGCCCAGGTTTTTGAGCCACATGGGAGCATAGGTCTAATGAGAGTTAAATATAACAAGATTTCTGTTTTTCTTTCAATCATTTGATTGTAAAAAAAGGTTTTTAGTCCATTAAGAGAACCGTGGTTCTTCAGGGGATATGCAGCGCTCGTCTACCAATGAGATGATCAGGGTTCGAATCCCAGATATGGCTGGTCGTTACGAATTCCGTACCCGGCATGCACCAATTATTGTGCTGACGTTAAATATTCTCAGTGGTAGAGTGGTCATGGCTTAGAGCCTCTTTGCCGTCAAGCTACCCATCGAAGATTTTCGCGGTTTTTCTCTTGATTTGACGCAAGTGCGGTTTAGTTCCATTTAAAAAAGTCCTCCACGAAGATAAATTTCATCCAATGATTGATCCAGGAGTTCCCTTGTCTTCTGGACTGGGTACTAAATTGCGGAGTTAAATATTAGTAGTCGTAAACTCAAAGTTAGGTTTATTGAACGAAGTTTATAAGAAGTGAAAGGTTATAAAATCCATTTAGAGAACTATTTACAGCAACAATGCTTTTCTCAGTATTTTACTTTCACAATTTTTGATTGGTCAGTAAATAGTCGAAGTGCCTGTATTTTATAATGACTATCTAAGAAGCAGCAAGTGCACAAATTACTTTTCAAGCATTAGGGAATTTTAAGACTATAAACGTTCACAATTAAAACTTTTTGTCTGATATTTACTAAAAAAATTTTTTGACAAGTGTTGTTGTGAAGCGATGAACGTATTATGAAACGGAAAATTTTCAATGGATTGGTCTAAACAAGTGTGAAATCCGAATCGGGGGTGGTACACGGCCGTTCTGCTCCCTCTTCGAGCTTCACGCTTGTTTAGCCGTTTCGGAACTTTTCCGTTCTTTCAGTGCAGTAAGAGCCAGGGTGTCAAAAGAACTGGGTGGTCCTGGACATGTGATACTAGCCCACATGTCCGTGACCCTAAGTCACTGAAGAACTCTGGCTCTTACAGCTAAATATATTTGACTGTTAAATTATTTTTCCCTCTCTAGTTGAAGGGCTGAGGTAGGGTAGAGTAAGGTCCTGGATTGTAGCTAAAGGTTACCAATCCGTGCCCTGAAAAGCCACCCGGCTCTGTACTAAAGTTTAATCTTAGAAAAAGAACGTTTATAGGTGCTTGGAATCGATTTCGACGTTCACAATATTTTCCGGGATATTTATTGTTCATAGATAAGGGATAGGATATGACATTTGAAAATATTAACTTATGATATTTTTCCAATTTTAAGCTTAACTTGAATCAGGCTCTTAAGATTAGCTTTTAAAAGCTTCAGATTTATATGAACGGACAACACTTCCTTAATACCGAAATTTCTTAATTTGAAAATTTAGTTTAATATTAGAAAATATAAATATTGAAAATTAAAATTGCCAAAAACCTTTCTATCCAGTGCTTATATAAGGTTCAAAATCCTGGGCTAAATCAAAATTGTCTGAAAATATACTAGCTTTTACAAAATGGTTTATAGGATTCAGTGTGCAATATAATGATAGTAAATGAAATCACAATGAGCTGTACATGCTGTATACTGTTAATCACAACCAACAATATAAATTGCCTCTGACTTGCTTTAAAGAAATCTGGTCTTGCAGTGGACTGATCGTAGAGACACCGTTTCCAGTAGAATACAGAAGTCAATCATCCCTGGCTGCGGTCAATAAGTGGGTAACCATTAATAATGGTGACCCACGATGGTCTGACTTCAAAACTTCACACACACGTTTTCATCTGTTGCTGGGCGTCCAGAACGAGGCTCGTCGGTGACCTTCTCCCGACCCTCCTTGTACCGCCTTCCACATTGAGATCTCTAAATGCATTTCACCTTAAAGGCGTCTTGAAGAATGTGAGTTTCCGTCGCATTCTTCTCAAACCGCACACAAAACTTTATCGCTTTCCAGCGAACACTCCATCACGCTGTGACTCAAAAAAAAGACTTAGCGCAAAGACACGTCCTACTGCTCCTACTACTCGGAGCGACCTGAAACCAGGCTTGTTTGGAAGGGCAAATCCCCCACCACATTTTTAGACCAATCTGAGTGCGCTGCGATTGATAGTCGCGTCACAATAAAATCACGCGCATTACTTTCAGAACGCACCCTGTATGAGAAACTTTCCTGTACAGTATTGAAAACGCGAACATCTTGTTGTATTCTATTTCCCATGAATTCTATTTTCCATTTGTGCGTCGCCAAATTTTAGAAATGTTTATAGTAAAAATTATAAAGATTTTTTTTATCACGAGTAAAGTTTAAATTAAAGTATATACTTTTTATAAATTTTAAGAGTGTGAACATCTTTGTAGGCGATGGTCCTGTCTCTGCCAATCTTGAAATAAGAAATTGAATGACTATTAAAATTATTAATTAACAAAAGAAAGCAAGATAAATAATAACTTTCAAAAGGAAATAAAAGGCAACAATTAAAATAAGCTATGCAATCAATAGTCATAAAAGCAAATTAGCAAAGCATAACAAACAAAAAACAAGCTAACAATTAATAACTAGCAAAAAAATAATAAAATAACAGTTAATGTAAGGAATCTCTTAATAAACTTACTGTTTTTGTAGTACATATTTTCTCATTCAAAATTATTATAAACTATTTTACAGTGTCTTACAGATAAGTAAACTAATTTAGTTTTCTTTCACATTGAATTTCGAAATCGTTTAGAGTGCCACGACAAAAAAAAAGAGAATTAGTGCTCTAAATGTTATGGAAGATAAATCAGATGTGTTCAGCAAATTTGTAGTTGACTGTAATGGATAACATCTGCCTCTCTGTATGTTGCCCCCATCATTGTTACACAGAATCCAACTTAGCTCTCGTATATGACTAGTTTCTTTTGATTTTCACCTACTCCAGGTTTCTGATGCCAGCAAAGATCTAGTAATAGTTTAATATAACGAGATTTCTGTCTTTTCTTTTAATCATCAGATTGTAAACGTTCTAAGCCATTAAGAGTGACTTGGGGGTTTTGGGGATAGAACGTTCGCCTTCCAATGAGGTGAACTGGGTTCGAATCCCAGCGATGACTGGTCTACAAGAATCCCGTACCCGGCTAACACCAATCAATGTCCTGACGTTAAATATCCTCAGTGGTAGATGGATCATAGGCTAGTCCCCCTGCAGTGAGACTAACCGTGGGGGGTTTTCGTGGTTTTCCTCTCCATTCAATGCAAATGCGGGTTAGTTTCATATAATTTTTTTATAAAGCATGAAAGCATGCGAAGGAGGGAAACGCGGTATTAAAAATGTGTAGTTAATTTTATTTAACATAATATTGTAAGAACTTTGCTTTTGTCAATATTAAAGTATTCCAAATCTTCTAGATTTAAACAAAATATATTTCTTAATAGATTTTATGTAAAATTTCAACTTTTTATGAGAGTATTTTAATATCTTTTTAAAATTACAGATTATTAAAATTGTTTAGATCAATTTTTAAATTTTGATGTATACTTCTGTTCGTTTCATTTCTTAACGATTAAAACTTAACTTGAACTCCATATTTTTGATTGCATCCTTTTGATACTTGTTTAAACTCTGTGACATCTGTATATAACAGACAATATAGATGAAAATTAAAACTTAATAGTTTTAAATTATGAATTTTTACTTTATTTTTCTCTTTACAATAAAATATATGAACTGTTTGCATAGAAAGCATTTAAAGCTCTCATAAAATTCTAACTTTTGAATTTAATATTTTATTTTCAAAGCTTGTTGACGTATAGCTGAAGTTATAACCAAATTTCCTTTTAGTATTACCTTAGAATGTTTAAAAGTTAATTTCTTTTACTTTTCATACATTTTTCTTTTACTTCCAAATATTTAACTTTGGATTTGGAGTTTTCGAACTGTATGATTAAAGAAACCCGTGTATTGCTTTTAATTTAAATTGCACTGATCTACTGTAGGCTGAATGTTCTTAGAGCAAGTGCACTCGAGTTGGGGAAAATCGGGGCTACTACCCCAGTTCAATGACCTCTAGTCTTATCGCTGTACATGACGGTATACTTATGGGGCTCTGGTGGGGAAAGAATTATTTATTTTTCTGAATGTAGATAAACTGTAATGTTTAATTCTGGTTAATAATCTTTAATTAAATAAGATTACTTAAAATATTTTTAATTTAATAATTTTTTTAATACTCCTAATTCTTCTGCTTATTTTATTTATTTTATTTCCACTTTCTTCATAAAATCTTTTCTATGACTTAAAATATTTTTCTATACGAAATTTATTATTTTCAATAATTTTTTTTTAATGTAACAGTTCTTGTTCTGCTCTTGCATTTTATCAACTGGTGGTTAATGGAAAATGATCATTCTAGAGGATTGATTGTATGTATTAGTTCTGTTCAAATAATGTGTTCGTAAATAATGAGTCTGATAAAAAAAATATTTCAAATTCGGCTACTGCCGCAGTAGGATAAATACAACTTAACATAACTATTACAACCTTCCGAAATTGAGATATATTTGTGAGATCCCCTCTTTAGCTAAGGTTTATTGGAAGGAAGATTTTTTATCTCTATCGAAAGTGGTGGAATTGTTTTTATTTTTGGGACTTAAAAATTTTCTCAAGCTTGTATAATTTTATGTTTTCAATATTTAAATTAATGTGTGAGTTATTGTTTTCCCTATAAGGCTTTATAATTGCATTGGTTTAATTTCTAAATGAACCCTTCTTTAGAGATTATATTTTTATTAATTTTAAATGTTATGTCTAATAATTCTAAACTGTTAAAATAATTTCTTAGTCGCAATGCTTAAATTTAATTAGTTAATATAGTAAATGTGTAATAATCATCTAAGTGATAATTATATTCAGTGGAATAAAATGGTTTGCGAGTTTGACAAAACTTGATAAATTTGCATACTCATTATCAGTAATATAGTGTAATTATGTCTCTTTAACAATTTTCCGTTAAAAATTAGTTTTATTAAGAAACAGTTTGGAAATATAGACAAAATACTGGCGCCTTTTACATTAACCTAAAAAATGTTAAGTAAACTCTTAACGTCACTCTATAAATGTAGTTTTTGATAACTACGTCTCATTTTTAATCATGTGTGTACCAAAGTTTTCTGATTAGTTGTTAATTTGAAGTTAGAAAAATTTTCAAACCATTTGTACTTAGAAAATTTCTGATGTTTGCACTTTGAATGACTTTCGAATTGTTTTGACTTCGAAAAATATTCAAAATTTTTTCTCCTCAGAAATATTTTGAAGTTCTGTGATTTTTAAAAGTCTTTAAAAGTTGAGAAAAAAAGGTATTTTAAGAGTTGCAGAAGTTTGGTGGTAGAAAAAATTTTCAACTTGTTCCGACTTTGTTCCCGACTTAAATTTGTTCTGTTAAAAGTTATGAAAATGTTTCAACATAAAAAATTACTTTAGTTGGAAGAAATTGGTATACAAGAAGTCAAAATTTTTTTTTAAAAATTATCTTGGCTTTGAAAAATTCAAATTTGTTTGAAAAATTCTGAATCTGTTTTTTTTTTTTTTTTTGGAAGAAATATTCTGAAGTTGTATGTGCGTAGAAATTTTTTTAGTGTGAAAAAACGAACATATAAGGAGCAGTAGGTGTTTGGGGTCATGGGAAAATTTTCAAACAAATTCAAACTGATTTTGAAAAATTTTCCATTTTTTTGTACTTTGAAAAATTTAGAATCTGTTGGCTTTAAAAGTTCTGAAAATGTTTAGAATCAGGAAAATTTTGAAGTTGTTGGTACTTTGGAAATTTTTAAAGTTTTTAAAAAATGGGTGTATAAAGAATCGCATTACATAAGCTGTAAGTTGGAAAAAATTTCCTACTGTTAGTACCTCGAAAAATTCTGATGGCACTTAGAAAATTTTTGTTTCTTCTTTCGAAAGATCAAGTTGTTTGTACTTTTGAACTTAGAATAATTTTCAAATTGCATTGACTTTCAAAAACTATCTAATTTTCCGTACTTACAGAAATTCTGAGTCTGTTGACTTAAGAAACATTTTTAATTTATTTGAAATCGAAAATTTTTCGACTATTTAACAAATGGAAGATGTTTTGTCTTTTAAAAATTTTCAAATGTTTTGTAATTAAAAAAACACTGCGTACATACATTACTTAGAAAAATTCTGATGTAGTTTTTACTCATTTTTCAAATTAAGATTGAAGATTAAAATTGCAAAGTAAACTTTTAGAACCTGTGCTTATATACTGTTCAAAGTCTTGGGCTACATCAAAATTGTCTGATTATCTCCATTGATTTATCATTTTTGTTTTGTGCATAGATACTGCTTTTGTGTGTTGTATTTTTCAGAATTTACTGTCTTCTTAATATCCTGCTGATGGACACTTTTCGGGAAGCTAAAACTTCATCAGATCATTTTTATAGTAAAGATTAAGACGTGTCTATGGAAAACGGAACGATTTGAAGATATTAATGACGAAGTACTCAATCGCATTCTTGCTGGCCTAATAGGTAAGATGGTAACTTTTTCTCTTCCTTCTCCTTCCGAGAACTTTTCACTTAATACGCTTTTCATTTTTAGCATCTCAAAGCAGAATGGTCATCTTATTGTGATCCTTTTGGCTTCAAAATTCTCAAAAACAGCTACCCGGAGGTGCAGTCAGTCAAGAGCTTGCAGTGATTCCTAGTGTAGAGAACACTATCTATACTATCGGTTTATTCTTTCTGATTGGTTTGGATTTTTAATTTACTTTTGTTTTGTGCGTAGGACCAGATTTTTTGTCTTGTATTTTCAGAATTTACTGTCTTCTTGATATCCTGCTGATGGACACGTTTCGGGAAGCTAAAACTTCATCAGATCATTTTTATAGTAAAGATTAAGACGTGTCTATGGAAAACGGAACTATTTGAAGATATTAATGACGAAGTACTCATTCGCATTCTTGCTGGCCTAATAGGTAAGATGGTAACTTTTTCTCTTCCTTCTCCTTCCGAGAACTTTTCACTTAATGCGCTTTTCATTTTTAGCATCTCAAATCAGAATGGTCATCTTATTGTGATCCTTTTGGCTTCAAAATTCTCAAAAACAGCTACCCGGAGGAGCAGTCAGTCAAGAGCTTGCAGTGATTCCTAGTGTAGAGAACACTATCTATACTATCGGTTTATTCTTTCTGATTGGTTTGGATTTTTAATTTATTTTTGTTTTGTGCGTAGGACCAGTTTTTTTGTCTTGTATTTTCAGAATTTACTGTCTTCTTGATATCCTGCTGATGGACACGTTTCGGGAAGCTAAAACTTTATCAGATCATTTTTATAGTAAAGATTAAGACGTGTCTATGGAAAACGGAACGATTTGAAGATATTAATGACGAAGTACTCAATCGCATTCTTGCTGGCCTAATAGGTAAGATGGTAACTTTTTCTCTTCCTTCTCCTTCCGAGAACTTTTCACTTAATACGCTTTTCATTTTTAGCATCTCAAAGCAGAATGGTCATCTTATTGTGATCCTTTTGGCTTCAAAATTCTCAAAAACAGCTACCCGGAGGTGCAGTCAGTCAAGAGCTTGCAGTGATTCCTAGTGTAGAGAACACTATCTATACTATCGGTTTATTCTTTCTGATTGGTTTGGATTTTTAATTTATTTTTGTTTTGTGCGTAGGACCAGATTTTTTGTCTTGTATTTTCAGAATTTACTGTCTTCTTGATATCCTGCTGATGGACACGTTTCGGGAAGCTAAAACTTCATCAGATCATTTTTATAGTAAAGATTAAGACGTGTCTATGGAAAACGGAACTATTTGAAGATATTAATGACGAAGTACTCATTCGCATTCTTGCTGGCCTAATAGGTAAGATGGTAACTTTTTCTCTTCCTTCTCCTTCCGAGAACTTTTCACTTAATACGCTTTTCATTTTTAGCATCTCAAAGCAGAATGGTCATCTTATTGTGATCCTTTTGGCTTCAAAATTCTCAAAAACAGCTACCCGGAGGTGCAGTCAGTCAAGAGCTTGCAGTGATTCCTAGTGTAGAGAACACTATCTATACTATCGGTTTATTCTTTCTGATTGGTTTGGATTTTTAATTTATTTTTGTTTTGTGCGTAGGACCAGATTTTTTGTCTTGTATTTTCAGAATTTACTGTCTTCTTGATATCCTGCTGATGGACACGTTTCGGGAAGCTAAAACTTCATCAGATCATTTTTATAGTAAAGATTAAGACGTGTCTATGGAAAACGGAACTATTTGAAGATATTAATGACGAAGTACTCATTCGCATTCTTGCTGGCCTAATAGGTAAGATGGTAACTTTTTCTCTTCCTTCTCCTTCCGAGAACTTTTCACTTAATACGCTTTTCATTTTTAGCATCTCAAAGCAGAATGGTCATCTTATTGTGATCCTTTTGGCTTCAAAATTCTCAAAAACAGCTACCCGGAGGTGCAGTCAGTCAAGAGCTTGCAGTGATTCCTAGTGTAGAGAACACTATCTATACTATCGGTTTATTCTTTCTGATTGGTTTGGATTTTTAATTTACTTTTGTTTTGTGCGTAGGACCAGATTTTTTGTCTTGTATTTTCAGAATTTACTGTCTTCTTGATATCCTGCTGATGGACACGTTTCGGGAAGCTAAAACTTCATCAGATCATTTTTATAGTAAAGATTAAGACGTGTCTATGGAAAACGGAACTATTTGAAGATATTAATGACGAAGTACTCATTCGCATTCTTGCTGGCCTAATAGGTAAGATGGTAACTTTTTCTCTTCCTTCTCCTTCCGAGAACTTTTCACTTAATGCGCTTTTCATTTTTAGCATCTCAAATCAGAATGGTCATCTTATTGTGATCCTTTTGGCTTCAAAATTCTCAAAAACAGCTACCCGGAGGTGCAGTCAGTCAAGAGCTTGCAGTGATTCCTAGTGTAGAGAACACTATCTATACTATCGGTTTATTCTTTCTGATTGGTTTGGATTTTTAATTTATTTTTGTTTTGTGCGTAGGACCAGATTTTTTGTCTTGTATTTTCAGAATTTACTGTCTTCTTGATATCCTGCTGATGGACACGTTTCGGGAAGCTAAAACTTCATCAGATCATTTTTATAGTAAAGATTAAGACGTGTCTATGGAAAACGGAACTATTTGAAGATATTAATGACGAAGTACTCATTCGCATTCTTGCTGGCCTAATAGGTAAGATGGTAACTTTTTCTCTTCCTTCTCCTTCCGAGAACTTTTCACTTAATGCGCTTTTCATTTTTAGCATCTCAAACCAGAATGGTCATCTTATTGTGATCCTTTTGGCTTCAAAATTCTCAAAAACAGCTACCCGGAGGTGCAGTCAGTCAAGAGCTTGCAGTGATTCCTAGTGTAGAGAACACTATCTATACTATCGGTTTATTCTTTCTGATTGGTTTGGATTTTTAATTTATTTTTGTTTTGTGCGTAGGACCAGTTTTTTTGTCTTGTATTTTCAGAATTTACTGTCTTCTTGATATCCTGCTGATGGACACGTTTCGGGAAGCTAAAACTTCATCAGATCATTTTTATGGTAAAGATTAAGACGTGTCTATGGAAAACGGAACGATTTGAAGATATTAATGACGAAGTACTCATTCGCATTCTTGCTGGCCTAATAGGTAAGATGGTAACTTTTTCTCTTCCTTCTCCTTCCGAGAACTTTTCACTTAATGCGCTTTTCATTTTTAGCATCTCAAATCAGAATGGTCATCTTATTGTGATCCTTTTGGCTTCAAAATTCTCAAAAACAGCTACCCGGAGGTGCAGTCAGTCAAGAGCTTGCAGTGATTCCTAGTGTAGAGAACACTATCTATACTATCGGTTTATTCTTTCTGATTGGTTTGGATTTTTAATTTATTTTTGTTTTGTGCGTAGGACCAGTTTTTTTGTCTTGTATTTTCAGAATTTACTGTCTTCTTGATATCCTGCTGATGGACACGTTTCGGGAAGCTAAAACTTTATCAGATCATTTTTATCGTAAAGATTAAGACGTGTCTATGGAAAACGGAACGATTTGAAGATATTAATGACGAAGTACTCAATCGCATTCTTGCTGGCCTAATAGGTAAGATGGTAACTTTTTCTCTTCCTTCTCCTTCCGAGAACTTTTCACTTAATACGCTTTTCATTTTTAGCATCTCAAAGCAGAATGGTCATCTTATTGTGATCCTTTTGGCTTCAAAATTCTCAAAAACAGCTACCCGGAGGTGCAGTCAGTCAAGAGCTTGCAGTGATTCCTAGTGTAGAGAGCACTATCTATACTATCGGTTTATTCTTTCTGATTGGTTTGGATTTTTAATTTATTTTTGTTTTGTGCGTAGGACCAGATTTTTTGTCTTGTATTTTCAGAATTTACTGTCTTCTTGATATCCTGCTGATGGACACGTTTCGGGAAGCTAAAACTTCATCAGATCATTTTTATAGTAAAGATTAAGACGTGCATATGGAAAACGGAACGATTTGAAGATATTAATGACGAAGTACTCATTCGCATTCTTGCTGGCCTAATAGGTAAGATGGTAACTTTTTCTCTTCCTTCTCCTTCCGAGAACTTTTCACTTAATGCGCTTTTCATTTTTAGCATCTCAAACCAGAATGGTCATCTTATTGTGATCCTTTTGGCTTCAAAATTCTCAAAAACAGCTACCCGGAGGTGCAGTCAGTCAAGAGCTTGCAGTGATTCCTAGTGTAGAGAACACTATCTATACTATCGGTTTATTCTTTCTGATTGGTTTGGATTTTTAATTTATTTTTGTTTTGTGCGTAGGACCAGATTTTTTGTCTTGTATTTTCAGAATTTACTGTCTTCTTGATATCCTGCTGATGGACACGTTTCGGGAAGCTAAAACTTCATCAGATCATTTTTATAGTAAAGATTAAGACGTGCATATGGAAAACGGAACGATTTGAAGATATTAATGACGAAGTACTCATTCGCATTCTTGCTGGCCTAATAGGTAAGATGGTAACTTTTTCTCTTCCTTCTCCTTCCGAGAACTTTTCACTTAATACGCTTTTCATTTTTAGCATCTCAAAGCAGAATGGTCATCTTATTGTGATCCTTTTGGCTTCAAAATTCTCAAAAACAGCTACCCGGAGGTGCAGTCAGTCAAGAGCTTGCAGTGATTCCTAGTGTAGAGAACACTATCTATACTATCGGTTTATTCTTTCTGATTGGTTTGGATTTTTAATTTATTTTTGTTTTGTGCGTAGGACCAGATTTTTTGTCTTGTATTTTCAGAATTTGCTGTCTTCTTGATATCCTGCTGATGGACACGTTTCGGGAAGCTAAAACTTCATCAGATCATTTTTATGGTAAAGATTAAGACGTGTCTATGGAAAACGGAACGATTTGAAGATATTAATGACGAAAGTCTTTGGCCCACGAGCGGCTGTAGAGTAAATCGCTTATGCGTTCTGATGAGGTTTCACTTGGCCTAGAATTACCCTAAGTTTAATTTCACTTTTCTCACTATCAACCGTTTGAGTGCTGAAGAGTTTTCTTATATATGCTAAGAGTGCGGAATGAAATGCGTACAACACTACTAACCAACTACTAACCAACTACTACTAGTTACTACCTACCAACCACTAACCAACCTATACTAACCAACAGCAGTGTCTCCGCATTTTTGGTTCAAAACAAGATTTCCGCATTTTTGGCACATCCGCACTCAAACGGTTAAACGGAATTTTTCAAGAAAGCTAATTTTTAATTACCGAATTTTTGTTAGTGAGTCAATTTTTTGGGATTAAATTTTTTAGTGTTAACCCATTTTAAGTCAACAGAATTCGATTCTATGAGAAAGAAATAAACCTAGTGTTGATTGAAGCAGGTATAAACTAGTTTTTATTATTTTGCAATGTATGGAAGCACTAATCGTCAAGGTAAGAAAACTCTGTGTAAAAATATGTAGTTACATTTAAAACTTGTTATATTTAGGTTTTTAGCATAATATTGAAAGACTAAAATTATTAAATCGTAAATTATTCAATTAAAATTATTCAATTAATCTTGTAACGAAATTATTCAAAGTCATTTAAATTGTGTAACTTTATTTTAAGTCTATTTCTGATGGATTTTTATCTCTCAGTATATTTAAAGATCTTATTTCAATTATCTTTTTAAATTAGCAGATTATTAAAATTGTTTATGATTATTTTTAAGTATGGATTTAGTTTCTTCTGATCGTTTCGTTTCTAAATTTATATGTACGGGACAACTTTCTTAATAACGAAATGCTTTTATTTGAAAATCAAATTTAATATTAGAAAATATAAATAATGAAGTATAAAATTGCAAAAAATAAAAACTTTTAGAACCTGTGCTTATATACTGTTCAAAATCTTGGGCTACATCAAAATTGTCTGATTATCTCCATTGATTTATCATTTTTGTTTTGTGCATAGATACTGCTTTTGTGTGTTGTATTTTTCAGAATTTACTGTCTTCTTGATATCCTGCTGATGGACACTTTTCGGGAAGCTAAAACTTCATCAGATCATTTTTATGGCAAAGATTAAGACGTGTCTATGGAAAACGGAACGATTTGAAGATATTAATGACGAAGTACTCAATCGCATTCTTGCTGGCCTAATAGGTAAGATGGCTTCTTCTCTTCCTTCTCCTTCCGAGAACTTTTCACTTAATGCGCTTTTCATTTTTAGCATCTCAAAGCAGAATGGTCATCTTATTGTGATCCTTTTGGCTTCAAAATTCTCAAAAACAGCTACCCGGAGGTGTAGTCAGTCAAGAGCTTGCAGCGATTCTTAGTGTAGAGAACACTATCTATACTATCGGTTTATTCTTTCTGATTGGGTTAGATTTTTTAATTTATTTTTGTTTTGTGCGTAGGACCAGATTTTTTGTCTTGTATTTTCAGAATTTACTGTCTTCTTGATATCCTGCTGATGGACACGTTTCGGGAAGCTAAAACTTCATCAGATCATTTTTATAGTAAAGATTAAGACGTGTCTATGGAAAACGGAACGATTTGAAGATATTAATGACGAAGTACTCATTCGCATTCTTGCTGGCCTAATAGGTAAGATGGTAACTTTTTCTCTTCCTTCTCCTTCCGAGAACTTTTCACTTAATGCGCTTTTCATTTTTAGCATCTCAAACCAGAATGGTCATCTTATTGTGATCCTTTTGGCTTCAAAATTCTCAAAAACAGCTACCCGGAGGTGCAGTCAGTCAAGAGCTTGCAGTGATTCCTAGTGTAGAGAACACTATCTATACTATCGGTTTATTCTTTCTGATTGGTTTGGATTTTTAATTTATTTTTGTTTTGTGCGTAGGACCAGATTTTTTGTCTTGTATTTTCAGAATTTACTGTCTTCTTGATATCCTGCTGATGGACACGTTTCGGGAAGCTAAAACTTCATCAGATCATTTTTATAGTAAAGATTAAGACGTGTCTATGGAAAACGGAACGATTTGAAGATATTAATGACGAAGTACTCATTCGCATTCTTGCTGGCCTAATAGGTAAGATGGTAACTTTTTCTCTTCCTTCTCCTTCCGAGAACTTTTCACTTAATGCGCTTTTCATTTTTAGCATCTCAAACCAGAATGGTCATCTTATTGTGATCCTTTTGGCTTCAAAATTCTCAAAAACAGCTACCCGGAGGTGCAGTCAGTCAAGAGCTTGCAGTGATTCCTAGTGTAGAGAACACTATCTATACTATCGGTTTATTCTTTCTGATTGGTTTGGATTTTTAATTTATTTTTGTTTTGTGCGTAGGACCAGATTTTTTGTCTTGTATTTTCAGAATTTACTGTCTTCTTGATATCCTGCTGATGGACACGTTTCGGGAAGCTAAAACTTCATCAGATCATTTTTATAGTAAAGATTAAGACGTGTCTATGGAAAACTGAACGATTTGAAGATATTAATGACGAAGTACTCATTCGCATTCTTGCTGGCCTAATAGGTAAGATGGTAACTTTTTCTCTTCCTTCTCCTTCCGAGAACTTTTCACTTAATGCGCTTTTCATTTTTAGCATCTCAAACCAGAATGGTCATCTTATTGTGATCCTTTTGGCTTCAAAATTCTCAAAAACAGCTACCCGGAGGTGCAGTCAGTCAAGAGCTTGCAGTGATTCCTAGTGTAGAGAACACTATCTATACTATCGGTTTATTCTTTCTGATTGGTTTGGATTTTTAATTTATTTTTGTTTTGTGCGTAGGACCAGATTTTTTGTCTTGTATTTTCAGAATTTGCTGTCTTCTTGATATCCTGCTGATGGACACGTTTCGGGAAGCTAAAACTTCATCAGATCATTTTTATAGTAAAGATTAAGACGTGTCTATGGAAAACTGAACGATTTGAAGATATTAATGACGAAGTACTCATTCGCATTCTTGCTGGCCTAATAGGTAAGATGGTAACTTTTTCTCTTCCTTCTCCTTCCGAGAACTTTTCACTTAATGCGCTTTTAATTTTTAGCATCTCAAACCAGAATGGTCATCTTATTGTGATCCTTTTGGCTTCAAAATTCTCAAAAACAGCTACCCGGAGGTGCAGTCAGTCAAGAGCTTGCAGTGATTCCTAGTGTAGAGAACACTATCTATACTATCGGTTTATTCTTTCTGATTGGTTTGGATTTTTAATTTATTTTTGTTTTGTGCGTAGGACCAGATTTTTTGTCTTGTATTTTCAGAATTTGCTGTCTTGATATCCTGCTGATGGACACGTTTCGGGAAGCTAAAACTTCATCAGATCATTTTTATAGTAAAGATTAAGACGTGTCTATGGAAAACGGAACGATTTGAAGATATTAATGACGAAGTACTCATTCGCATTCTTGCTGGCCTAATAGGTAAGATGGTAACTTTTTCTCTTCCTTCTCCTTCCGAGAACTTTTCACTTAATGCGCTTTTCATTTTTAGCATCTCAAACCAGAATGGTCATCTTATTGTGATCCTTTTGGCTTCAAAATTCTCAAAAACAGCTACCCGGAGGTGCAGTCAGTCAAGAGCTTGCAGTGATTCCTAGTGTAGAGAACACTATCTATACTATCGGTTTATTCTTTCTGATTGGTTTGGATTTTTAATTTATTTTTGTTTTGTGCGTAGGACCAGATTTTTTGTCTTGTATTTTCAGAATTTACTGTCTTCTTGATATCCTGCTGATGGACACGTTTCGGGAAGCTAAAACTTCATCAGATCATTTTTATAGTAAAGATTAAGACGTGTCTATGGAAAACTGAACGATTTGAAGATATTAATGACGAAGTACTCATTCGCATTCTTGCTGGCCTAATAGGTAAGATGGTAACTTTTTCTCTTCCTTCTCCTTCCGAGAACTTTTCACTTAATGCGCTTTTCATTTTTAGCATCTCAAACCAGAATGGTCATCTTATTGTGATCCTTTTGGCTTCAAAATTCTCAAAAACAGCTACCCGGAGGTGCAGTCAGTCAAGAGCTTGCAGTGATTCCTAGTGTAGAGAACACTATCTATACTATCGGTTTATTCTTTCTGATTGGTTTGGATTTTTAATTTATTTTTGTTTTGTGCGTAGGACCAGATTTTTTGTCTTGTATTTTCAGAATTTGCTGTCTTCTTGATATCCTGCTGATGGACACGTTTCGGGAAGCTAAAACTTCATCAGATCATTTTTATAGTAAAGATTAAGACGTGTCTATGGAAAACTGAACGATTTGAAGATATTAATGACGAAGTACTCATTCGCATTCTTGCTGGCCTAATAGGTAAGACGGTAACTTTTTCTCTTCCTTCTCCTTCCGAGAACTTTTCACTTAATGCGCTTTTCATTTTTAGCATCTCAAACCAGAATGGTCATCTTATTGTGATCCTTTTGGCTTCAAAATTCTCAAAAACAGCTACCCGGAGGTGCAGTCAGTCAAGAGCTTGCAGTGATTCCTAGTGTAGAGAACACTATCTATACTATCGGTTTATTCTTTCTGATTGGTTTGGATTTTTAATTTATTTTTGTTTTGTGCGTAGGACCAGATTTTTTGTCTTGTATTTTCAGAATTTGCTGTCTTCTTGATATCCTGCTGATGGACACGTTTCGGGAAGCTAAAACTTCATCAGATCATTTTTATAGTAAAGATTAAGACGTGTCTATGGAAAACGGAACGATTTGAAGATATTAATGACGAAGTACTCATTCGCATTCTTGCTGGCCTAATAGGTAAGATGGTAACTTTTTCTCTTCCTTCTCCTTCCGAGAACTTTTCACTTAATGCGCTTTTCATTTTTAGCATCTCAAACCAGAATGGTCATCTTATTGTGATCCTTTTGGCTTCAAAATTCTCAAAAACAGCTACCCGGAGGTGCAGTCAGTCAAGAGCTTGCAGTGATTCCTAGTGTAGAGAACACTATCTATACTATCGGTTTATTCTTTCTGATTGGTTTGGATTTTTAATTTATTTTTGTTTTGTGCGTAGGACCAGATTTTTTGTCTTGTATTTTCAGAATTTACTGTCTTCTTGATATCCTGCTGATGGACACGTTTCGGGAAGCTAAAACTTCATCAGATCATTTTTATAGTAAAGATTAAGACGTGTCTATGGAAAACTGAACGATTTGAAGATATTAATGACGAAGTACTCATTCGCATTCTTGCTGGCCTAATAGGTAAGATGGTAACTTTTTCTCTTCCTTCTCCTTCCGAGAACTTTTCACTTAATGCGCTTTTCATTTTTAGCATCTCAAACCAGAATGGTCATCTTATTGTGATCCTTTTGGCTTCAAAATTCTCAAAAACAGCTACCCGGAGGTGCAGTCAGTCAAGAGCTTGCAGGGATTCCTAGTGTAGAGAACACTATCTATACTATCGGTTTATTCTTTCTGATTGGTTTGGATTTTTAATTTATTTTTGTTTTGTGCGTAGGACCAGATTTTTTGTCTTGTATTTTCAGAATTTGCTGTCTTCTTGATATCCTGCTGATGGACACGTTTCGGGAAGCTAAAACTTCATCAGATCATTTTTATAGTAAAGATTAAGACGTGTCTATGGAAAACTGAACGATTTGAAGATATTAATGACGAAGTACTCATTCGCATTCTTGCTGGCCTAATAGGTAAGACGGTAACTTTTTCTCTTCCTTCTCCTTCCGAGAACTTTTCACTTAATGCGCTTTTCATTTTTAGCATCTCAAACCAGAATGGTCATCTTATTGTGATCCTTTTGGCTTCAAAATTCTCAAAAACAGCTACCCGGAGGTGCAGTCAGTCAAGAGCTTGCAGTGATTCCTAGTGTAGAGAACACTATCTATACTATCGGTTTATTCTTTCTGATTGGTTTGGATTTTTAATTTATTTTTGTTTTGTGCGTAGGACCAGATTTTTTGTCTTGTATTTTCAGAATTTGCTGTCTTCTTGATATCCTGCTGATGGACACGTTTCGGGAAGCTAAAACTTCATCAGATCATTTTTATGGTAAAGATTAAGACGTGTCTATGGAAAACGGAACGATTTGAAGATATTAATGACGAAAGTCTTTGGCCCACGAGCGGCTGTAGAGTAAATCGCTTATGCGTTCTGATGAGGTTTCACTTGGCCTAGAATTACCCTAAGTTTAATTTCACTTTTCTCACTATCAACCGTTTGAGTGCTGAAGAGTTTTCTTATATATGCTAAGAGTGCGGAATGAAATGCGTACAACACTACTAACCAACTACTAACCAACTACTACTAACTACTACCTACCAACCACTAACCAACCTATACTAACCAACAGCAGTGTCTCCGCATTTTTGGTTCAAAACAAGATTTCCGCATTTTTGGCACATCCGCACTCAAACGGTTAAACGGAATTTTTCAAGAAAGCTAATTTTTAATTACCGAATTTTTGTTAGTGAGTCAATTTTTTGGGATTAAATTTTTTAGTGTTAACCCATTTTAAGTCAACAGAATTCGATTCTATGAGAAAGAAATAAACCTAGTGTTGATTGAAGCAGGTATAAACTAGTTTTTATTATTTTGCAATGTATGGAAGCACTAATTATCAAGGTAAGAAATCTGTGTAAAAATATGTAGTTACATTTAAAACTTGTTATATTTAAGTTTTTAGCATAATATTGAAAGACTATAATTATTAAATCGTAAATTATTCAATTAAAATTATTCAATTAATCTTGTAACGAAATTATTCAAAGTTATTTAAATTGTGTAACTTTATTTTAAATCTATTTCTGATGGATTTTTATCTCTGAGCATATTTAAAGATCTTATTTCATTTATCTTTTTAAATTTGCAGATTATTGAAATTGTTTATGATTATTTTTAAGTATGGATTTAGTTTCTTCTGATCGTTTCGTTTCTAAATTAAAACTCAACTGGAACTCTTAATTGATTGTTTGCATTCTTTTGTCATTTCTTAAAATTAACTCTAAGAAATCTTCTGTAATTGGCAAAAGCATTCAAAATTGAATGAAAATTAAAGCACAAAAGGAAAATTAATGTATAAAAACGCCAACGTAGCGTTTTCTCACTGTACAATAATATATATGTATGATGATAACATTAAAAGGTACTTAAATCTGGTTTAAAATTCAAACTTTTAAAGTTAATTGAGTATTTTTTTTCTTTCGAAGTTGGTTTAAATATTGGTTTATTTTACCTTATTGCTTTAGTTTAATTTCTCCTTTTGTTTTTGTGCATAGATACTGCTTGTGTGTGTTGTATTTTTCAGAATTGACTGTATTCTTGATATGCGGCTGATGGACACGTTTTGGGAAGCTACAACTGCACAAGCTTCGGAAAAAAGAATTAGTGCAGCTTTTCATGCAGTTTTCTATCTCGAGAACTGAATGACATCTTCCGACAAAAGAACTTGTTTCCTTGCTGGTCTAATAGGTGAGACGATAACCTTTATTTTTTTCTCTTATCCAAAGCCTTCTCTATGTAAACTGAATCTTATTTTGCAAAAATTGAATATTGATAATTTTTCAGATTCATGAGTTTGTGATATCCAGATGAAAGAGCTTCTCGAAGTTGTTCTGCAGTCTTTACCAAATGGGAAAAGAACAGATTCGTTTTTACCCTCCCAATGAGGTGGCTCAAGTTAAGACTCGCCAGAATCTGCTGCTGTTGACGTATAACGTGTACTCGCACAGAAAAAAGTGCTGACATAAAATGCCCTTAGTGGTAGACTGATAGTGGGTTAAAATCCCAACACCGTCGGGCTAATCGTGGGAGGTTTTCATGGTTTTCCTCTCCATGTTACGCGAATGCGGGTTAGTTGCAACAAAGTCCTCCATGAAGGCTAGTTTGATCCAGGTGTTCTTTTGTCTCTTGAGAAAAATTATGTTTATCACATTTTTATGTCAGATTTAATAGTTTAAAACAAACCTTCAGATTAACTGCTCTCAGTCACCAAAGCTTTTATTGTCCCTGTCATTTGCTTTGTTCTTTCAGCAAAGTTTTTCAAACTTAGCATTTAATTTACTGTAATATATTTCTATTCTATGTAATATGTTCTGCTCTATGTAATCTATTCTATGTAATATATTTATATATTGATCATAAGGGTTATAGCTGTTGTTGAAGTGTTGTATTTGAAATGTGTTTTTTCTGTAGTTTGCCGCTTCAAATTTATCCAATTTAAATTGGTAGCGCATTTTGATAGGGTGCTGTATTGTATAATTTTGATATCGTGTATTTGATATTGTGAAATTTTTGCTATTGGATTATTGAAGTTCAATTTTGTAATTCGTGTTAAATTTTTTACATAATGTACAGATTAAATTTCTATTTCATCTTGTGTTGTAATATTACAAATTAGTTAAAAATAAAAGTGTTATACTTGCAATTTAGTTTTCGATTATTTTTTGTTTGACTATCTTTTTTCTAGGATTCATTTAAGATTTAGATTGAAATTTCCCGATAAGGGAACATAATTAAACTAATGTTATTGTTTTCAGATTTAAAAAAAAAGTACATATGGGCAAAAAGTGTTTCTGTAGTATCTGTTTCAACGCTGTAAGGTGAGCAAAATAAATGATATCAAATTGAGTAAGTTTTTGTTATAGATCGAATTTCCACGAAGTGCACATCTTAATTGTTCGAAAGAATGACTTCAATATTTAAGTTTCCGATTCAGTAAGATTCAATTCAGATGATTAATAATTGTTTTTTTTCAGCATCTATAATTTTATGAGTTGCTGTATAAAATACAGTCGGACTTCTATTGAACGAACTTCCATTTCACTAATTTCTCTATTTTACGAATTTTTTCGAGGAGCATTTTCGAAATTTCTTCGTAAAATAACTTGAAAAATTCCAGAGTGAATTTATCCAACTTTTCTTTGCGATCCACCTCCCCCTATTTCCCAAAACATTTCAAACTTGTTAAAAGCATTTTACGAATGAAATGACCTTGAATTGTTTTTCGTAGCCACTTCACTTTTAGAAAAAGCAGTAAAATCTCTCTTTGTTTGCATTTCAAATGAAAAATTCAGTTCAAATGAACGGATTTTATCAGTAGCAATTAAACTTAAGAGCGCGTGTGGTAATGTATGTTTAAAATTATTCTTATAATAAATGCAGCTATAATTTTATGCATAAATTTAGTTTTTTTTTTTTAAGCTGAAAATGTATATAACATGATAGTGTAACACTGGATAATGTTTTGCTTTATTCTTGCTTTCCTTTCAGATTTTAAGATTTGTAAAATAAAGAGTAGATACTAGTTGATAAGATAAAAGTGCATTAATTGATGTTTTAATTGTCCAATGTTTATGAATTTAAAACCTGTTTTGTGTTGCTTTAGTATTTTAAAAGGTGATTTTGGATTTAATGAATTTTCCATTACGGACTTATTATTGGGATTTGGTGACTTCGTTAAATAGAGGTCCGATTGTATTTTTATTTACGAAAATCATTAATATTTCTATTTACGAGTTGATGCATAAAAATTTCTATTATAAGATGAAAAAAATAATCATGCTTAATAAATAATATGCACAGTACAAAGTTAGTACAGTACAAAGTAAGTTTTTTTTTTTCCATTCACATTCTTCATGAACAAATTTTAAGAATTACTCTTTTTGAAAAAGTAGCAGCATTGAAAAATTACGGCTAAAAGAGCATTCGATTTTGAGAGAACTTTTAAAAATAAAGGGCAAATAATATATTTCAAATGCACATACTTTTTTTTTGTTTTTAATTATGAAACATATTTAATAATTAATGCTTTCATTTTAGTTATCCATCTTTAGTAATTTTTTTTTTTATTTCATTCTAAGAAATCATAATATTTTTAACTAAAGTATCTTTTTAGCATATTTACATAAATAGACATTTAATTTTTGTTCTTAAATGTCTATTTGTGTAAAAATACGCTTAATTGTTACTACAATAGATGGCACCAAAAGATTCTTTAAACTTTTTTTACACTTTTTATTTTTAATAATTAGTGCTGCCATCTGTTAGAAAAATAGATCTGCTAGAAATTCAAAATGATTTCCATTCTCACTAGTGATTAAAATCCTTTTTCTCAACCTATAATTTGTTTTATAATTTCATTACATGATACAATTATGCAACTTTTGAATATTTCAATGATATAATTTTAAATTGATAGTTGCAGTTTAATTGTATAAGCAATCTGTGAAAACTGTTTAATTTATTTTTTTCATATCTAGCAAGTTTTAAAGTTGAATTTTTGATAGTTGACATTTTTGATTCAGTTAAAATGCTCAGAATTAATTAGAATGATTATTTTACATAATCATTCTAATTAAGTTTTTTTTTCTTTTTTTTAAAAAATTTGCGACAGTTCTTTTCTTTTCAAAGTAAAAAGATTGTAAGGAAGATTTTACGGAAAGCATTTAATTTACATGATTAAATATATTTTGCGCAAAAAACATTTTAGTATTTTCATACCTATTTATATTGTAATTAGCGTTGAACGGTTTATCCAATTCTGAATTTGTGTCTATCAATATTCAACTCCGCAGGCATCTCATTTTGAGCCCAACACAGAAAACAAAGAAACTTTTGAGTGATGCATTGAGACAAACCAGTCATCGTGGAGGAACTAATCCCCATTTGCCTTAAATTAAGAGGATAACCATAAGAAGCTCTTATAGTTAGCACGACAGGAAGGAGAAGATTCCAACCCATGATCTCTGAGGATGTCGGCACTGAGCGGGCGAGCCGGGAGTTGAATTTACACCAGCCAGCCACCGCTGGGACTAGAACCAGGCCCAGCTCATTTGATGGCGAACGCTCTATCTCCTGAGTCATCGCGGCTCACACTTATTCATAAATTTTTCTCTTTCAAGAAAAATACATTCATTCAAACGCTCTTCTAGCTTTTCGATGCCTTCCCCCCAGGGCCGTAACTACGCCGGGGCAGCAGGGGCACCGCCCCGGGGCCCCGTCGGTCAAGGGGGCCCGTATGAAGAGAATACATCATGTTTTTTTTCTTTCACAATAAAGCACTCTAAGTATATATACATGTAGGAAAGAAATTGTGTTAAGATAGAGTTGATGAAAATTTTCTTTTTTGTAATTGCATACCTACTATAACATAAAGGGAAGGGTAAAAAACGGTAAAACACCTTTTCACAAATTATTTCCCTTTCTTAAAAGAACAAACACGCTTTGCAGAGAAGGGGAAAGGCCACAGCTGCATGGCCCAGTGGCAGAGGGCCCCTCTAAAATTTAGATGATGGGGCAAACGATGCGTTTCGTCCCTCCTGAAATTTAGACAGTCACAAAAATAAAGTCAAGTAAAATCAGTAATTTAAAAAAAAAAATTTTTTTTCAATTTTGAAGCTATTTTTGAAGCAGAAAACTTTATATTCCTCTAACATTTATGTGCCTTGCCTCTTCTGATATTTAGTTATTCGCCAAGACGAAGTCTAGAAAAATAGGTAATTTTAGAGGGAAAAAAAGCTATTCTTTTTCAGCTTTGAAGAGATATACATCAAGTTATTCTGTTATGGGCGATTAATGTTTTTTGACTTTTGAAAAAGTAAAGTAAAAGTAGAAAAAGTATTTAATTTCCAGTTTTTACTCTATTTTCTTCCGAAATAGCAATGAGGGGGCGAACATAGTGTTCCGCCCCTTCTGAAATTTCAAGGTGCTCAGAAATAATAAAAATTGGTAACTAAAAAAAAATGTCATCTTTGAATCTATTTTCCAAATAGAAAGCTTTATTTTCTTCTGAAATAAAAGTGAGGGGGCGAAAAATTTGCTTCTCATCTTCTGAAATTT
The DNA here is from genome assembly GCF_982258835.1 of Parasteatoda tepidariorum. Taxonomy (NCBI): domain Eukaryota; kingdom Metazoa; phylum Arthropoda; class Arachnida; order Araneae; family Theridiidae; genus Parasteatoda; species Parasteatoda tepidariorum. The sequence continues at coordinate 1,477,528 of NC_141761.1, forward strand.
AGACATTAATTGAATAAAATCAAGTAAAGTTGAAAATTTTTGAAGAAAAAAATTGTTTTGTTTCATAACTTCGACGATATTTTCCAAATAGAAAACTTCATTTTCCTCTTAAATTATAGTAAGGGGATAGAAAACTTTAATTTCTTCTGATATAAAGTAAGGGAGGCTAAAAAATGTTTTGTATCTTCAAAAATTTAGACATTTGAAATAATAAAGTCCAGTAAAAAAAAATTTTTTTGAAAAAAAGGAAAGAAAAAAAAACTTTGAAGCTATTTTTCAAAAAGAAAATTTTATTTTCTTCTTAAAGTGAGGGGGTGAAGAATATACTTCACCCCTTCTGAATTTCAGACATTCGCAAGAATAAAGTCGAGTAAAATTTATATTTAACTCTTATTTTCTACTTAAAAGCTATTTTCCAAATCGAAAACTTTAGCCTCCCCTTCTGAAAATGTGACATTCGCTACAATAAAGTAAAGCAGAATTGAGAATTTCAGAAAAAGAAACTACTTTTTTTCCCAATTGAAATAGAATTCCCCCCCCCCCTAAGAAAAATGCTTCGGTTTTGTTTCATTTTTTTTTCTACATATTACAACTTTTAATTTATTAAAAAAAATTCAAAACAAAAACACGAAAAGAGAAGAGGAGCACATCATAAAAAAATATAACAAGTGTTTAGAAAACTAAAATAAGCACCACTGCTTTGCATTCTGAAAAATGCATTATACACTGAGACTAATAGATATATTTAAAAGCATCTTCTGACTGTGGGTGGTATGAAGGTGCTAAAACCTTCATACCCCCACAGAGTTGATCCACAGTTATCTGACTCCTCAAAAAATAGCCATCTCCTTTTACACCATGGGAAAATGACCTTTTCCTTCTTTAAATTGCCTTAATCATTTTTATGACCCTGGGCTCTTTTGTGCTTTTATAAAATGTCATATATTTACAGTACCATCTATATGTCCCTTAAGTTGTCAAAACTAGCAATTATCTAGATGTTCTAGGAAAACGGATGTAAGCTTTTAAGGGATCCAAGGGGATTACTCTTGTTAACATTTACTTAGGTCATTTTGTCAAGAGATTTTTTCTGAGACAAACGTAAAACGTTGCAGTTAAATTCCAGTTTTTAACTCATTTAATTGCGTCATTTAAAATAACCATTTTTAATTGAGATATAAATTTTCTGTCACCTTTTGTTTTGTTCAATTTTTGAAATTAAAATTTAACTTTAATTAAGAGTTTTTAAAATTATTTGCAACTTCATTTTTTCAAACATAAATCGTGATATCAATAATTCCCATTCTTAATAAAAATTTTCCTTGGAAAGCAAGAAAACCAAATGTAAATTTATTTATAAGGAGGTAAGTAAATGTTTGCATTAACTCATTTAATACATTTAAATTTTATATTTATATACTGTTAGAATTCTTTTATAAGAATGGTAACATAAAAATTGCTTTTTTTTATGTTCGTATATAAAATTTAATTTGTATAGTACTTTAATTGATAATTTTACTGTTTATTGTGAGCATGGATTTTGTTCTTATTTTGTATTTTTTAAATTATTAAGACCTTTAAATTTTTTAAATTGGAACTTCGAATTTTTAGGGTTTTTAACAACTTTGTTTTCATTAAAAAATGAAATGGAATCTTTGTTTTATATAAAGAAAATCATATTTTATTTAATAAAAAAACGCATTTAATTTAATAAAAAAACTATGAACATTAGCTTAGAAATCCGTAGCAATTAAAATTTATTGCCATGACAAACCATTAAAAAGAATTTTTTTTTAATTAGCAAATATGTTTTGACTTTTTCTCATTTTTCTTTCATAAAAAAAAACTATTACTCTTTGTCATAATTTTGCCACATATCGTTGGTTCAAAACTAAATCGACACTTCTGCATTATCTTCTCATGTTATTTGAATGAGAAGTGAGTGCAGAAGTGTCGTTTTAGTTTTGAACCAGCGATATGATTACATGGCGTCATGAATATATAGGCCAAATATTCAAGAACGAATTCTTTTCAAAATATAGCTATATTTTCTAGGGACCTGTCCATATTGGAGTAAAGCAACTTTGTTATTTGTTAATCGATGTATATAGAGAAAAAATTTCTGTTTATTTTTTCAATTAGGACTTTTTAAAATGTGGATATATGTGCCGATAGAAATAAAAGTCTATAATTTCCTTCAGTTTCCATAACGCGATCAAAAAATTTTAGATTTGAAATTAAAAAATAATTTTAATTATTATAATGATTTTGTCTTGAAAAGACCTTCCTAAACCTGTTGAATCCGGTATAGTAACCGGATTCAACAGGTTTATAAAATTGGTATTTTATGATTAGCATTATATTTAGAGGAAAAGGAGGCTACTGTGGGCATGGGGGACAGACAAGAGGAGACAACATGAATAGCCTTTTTCCCCCCTAGTCATATTTCCTCGGTGAGATGCCGTAAATTGGTAACATTTACGTGCAGTGAACCAAAAACGTACCATCCTGAATAACTTTTAATTTGATGATCGGATCTTCACGTTCTAGGACTCCATCTTAATAATTCGAGGGTGTGACTTCAAATATACAAATTAATTAGTGCACGATATTTTATTTTAAGTTACGCAATCAGACACAAAAACATACTTTCCCTGAATAAACATAACTTTTGTTCAACAGATTCGATTTTCTAACCCCCGTAATACAGGTTGCTGTAATCTGGGAAATATGGTCCCAATAGTTGGGTCGGGTGAGCTACCCAAAGTTTGGACCCCCAAATGTTAAGGGAATTGAAAAATTTTTGCACACTATTATAAAATTCTTTTATCTAATTTTTGAATGGAGTTATCTTTAGATAAGAGCCATGCAAAAAATAACTTTTAGTAAATATTTAGTATTTTTTATTTAATAATAGTCTGATGTTGTTGATCATTTACGTTGTACTAGTGCTACACAATAAGCTATTGGCGACGGTCTGGGGAACATCCCTTGAGGTTCGATCCTCTGCAGAGGGGATGGCACCCCCGCTTCGGTAGCCTGGCGACCTGCACGTGAATTCGAGCATTTTATGTTAGAACAGTTTAACGAGGACCAATACCGCACACCCTCGGTCCCTACGCAGACTGATCCAAGTGGTCACACACCCGCACACTGACAGCAGCCAGTGAGGCTTGACTTCGGTGATCTGCTGGGAACCGTGTCTTAACGATCAGTTCACTGCGGGACAATAATAGTCTGAAAACTTTTGAATCGCAAGGCATATTTTTTTAAAATTTTTTTTTAAATCATTTTAAAGTATCTAATTCCACATGGAAAATACAAAATTTGAGCGAAATTGGTTGATTAGTTCTTGAGAAATTGAGTTTTATAAGTACGACTTTTTTTAAATTTAATTTCTCAGGATTAATCGATTTCGCTGAAATTTTGTATTTTGCCATGTGGAAAACTTACAATGTTTTGTTATCCAATTTATATGCGAACAAATAACTTGTTTTCATAAACATATTCGCTAACATGATACATAAATAGCTAAAGCACGATTAGAGATGGAGTAGTGAAAGTTTTTGAAAGGGCCTCCGCCAAAAATTTTTGCCCCAGGGCCCCGAGGGGTGAAGTTACGGCACTGCCTACTTCCGGTCCCAGTTTGGATATTATAGCTTAATATTAAAGGGAGTTATGAGGTCTTCAAATTTATCCTTTTACCCGCCATTTTATTTTATTTTTTATTCCATTATGCATTCTTAAACAAAGAAAGACATTTCATTTTATATATATAATCCTTACGAATGCTAAACTATCGAAACCATTGTAAAAGAAGTTACAAAAATAATATAAAATAATATAAACAAACTAATTATCCGGAATTTTTCCAGTTTTTAAGCATTATTTGCCATTTTCCGAATAAAAAAATTATTTTTATGTATATAGGACCCTTTAAAATATCTAAAAACACATTGAAAAAACATTATAATAAAAAAAGAAAAAAAGAAAAAAAAAAGAAGAATTTTTAAAAATTGATTACTGCAGGGATGCGAACCTGCGCCGAACCGCGCTAGCCCTAAGTTGCTAGTCCAGAGCGCTATCCGTTGAACCACGCTTATACGTGGATGATGCGACTTTTTAGCTTCAAATACCCTCTCCCGGTTAGTTAAACAAATGTTTTAAGGGGCCACTGCTGCCCCCCTAATTGCTCTTTAAAAAATTTACTTAGGCAGGGTGGTTCGGTTCAAAGAGGCCTACTTCCGGTCCCAGTTTGGATATTATTTTGTTTACTTTTATTTAGTTTTATTTTATTTGTTTCATACTTTTAAATTAATAATGGTAGGTTATTTCACAAACCTTCTAACCCTTAAACGAGATCCGTAACCATCTGACAATCTATTCCACGCACATTACCCTCATCCAAAACCTCGGAAAACATCCTTCGGTATAAAAACCTTAAATCGAGGTTGACTTAGGGCAGGGGTTGCCAAACTTTTTTGATCATCGACCCCTATATAATTTTTCGAAGTCTTCATCGACCCCCACAAAATTAATTTTCTATCAATTAAAATAAAACTCTATTCGATACTGAGTTTGTACATTTATTTTAGGATTTTAAACATTTATTAAAGTAATAGTACATTGTGTAACAATAGTTTTATGAAAAATAAATTAATATTGAAATTTAAATACCTTATTATTAAATAATAAGTAACTATGCAGAAGTAGATATAATAAGTAAAGTAACTAAGGTGCTTCTTGATCAATGAGATGGGTGTGCCTGGTGTTTTTTTTGCAAGGTTCGCTATATTGGTTTCAAAATTGGTCAATTTTAATTTTCGTCAAAATTGGTCAATTTTGTAATTTTCTTAAAAAAAATACAAAGTGTGCTATAGTTTTGTCGCGGGCTGTACTAATCCATATTATTAATGCTTACCTTCTTTTTTGTGCATTGATAATTAAATTTGATATCTAAACCAAACGAATGGCTTTATCGAAACAATAATTAATTATCCAAAACTATAAAAGTTTTAATAATGACACTGCAAATATTCAACACAATTTTGAAAGATAGCTGAAACTGCATATGATATTTGCATTTGTAACGTCAATGCTCGTCACTCGGGACATTTGGACAAGCGCACATATGCATATGACTCATAAACTGCCCTGAGTTCGTGCCACTGCGCGGTGGTACGTAAATACTTGTTTCACCCCAATAGATATACGTTTATTAATTTATGTTTTATAAAGAAACTGATATTCAGTCAATTATAAAAAAAATTCACAAATTTTACATACTTAATTAGGTATGTGTGATTTGCGTATTGAGAACTGTTTTTTTTCTCGACCCACAATCGACCCTTCCGATTCGGATCGACCCCCATTCGCCCCCCTGTCTCAGATCGACCCCCGCTTTTGTTAAATAGACCCCTGGGGGTCTATATAGACCACTTTGGCGACCTCTGACTTAGGGTTTTCAAGCGTGAAAACATCCTTTAATTAAGCTAGTCTCATGGTGAAAATAATCTTAAATCTAGGTAATTATAAGGTTTCTTTTCGCCCAGTATTGTGCGCTCCGCTAAAACAAACCTTGTCTTGAAATTTTAATGGACAATTCAAATTGATCCTATCGCTAGTGAAAAAAATAATTTTTAATCCTTTTAAGATGAAAGGTTTGAAATATGTTTGCTTTATTGAAAAAAATGTTTTTAGTGCAAACATTTTCGTGACAATCAGTGGCGTGCCAACTTTTTTTTGACTGGGGGGGCGAGCCAATGCAAAGTCATAAGCTTTGCTTGATTTAATATTTTAAAGTTAGTTGTATTATTTTTTGTAATTTGTCTAATTGTAATTATCTAAACTATTTCCGTTGTTTATGACGACGATGATTTAACTATTACATCCACACCAATTTAGTTAACAAAAAATGATTTATCAATAAGAAACTAATTAAAAAGAAAAAAAAGTGTATTAAAATGTAAGAAATTTAATTAATGAATTTTGTAATTTTACTCCTTTAAACTTGTTAATGCTGAGCAATACATTTTGTCGATACATTTTAATCATAATGACATACAATGGTTTTTCGCTCCTCAAAAACATATTGAATTAAAAATAACTTGTTATTTAAATTTTGATCCTAGCATAGATTTGAATTTAATCATGAATATAAATTTTCAGTTTACAAAAAAATGGAAAATTAACTTTATCATAATTTTAATGATAAGCACAAGATATAAAAACATTAAAATAAATGAAGTAGTAAAAGAGATTGATTTCTAAAATTAAATCTTATTTTAAAATGACTTTGAATTTTAACAAGTCTTCTGATTTTTCTGGTTAATTCCAAGGTAAAGCTTAAAATGTATACAAAGAAAAAAAAACTATTTTAAACATATAAATATGCAGTAATTTAACGAAGTAGAATTAACTTTATCATATTAAGTTTTCATGATAAAAGACTAGAGATGAAAAAATTAAAACAAATGAAGGAATTAATTTCCAGCTCGCCATATTTAAATATGTTTCTTATTTACAGAAGTATAATCTAAACACATTATAAAATTATAACCAAAAATTTTATTGTATATTAGAGGCTGCGTGCTTTTTTAACTTAACAATGCAATATTATTTTTTGAATTATAGCTATTCGAAACAAAATTGTAGAGCGAAAAAGACTAATGGAAATTTAAAAGAATCTTTCGAAAAACCAAATGATATTGGGAAAGTATGTTATATACTTTTAAAATATTTAAAAATTTTCAAGTATAAATTGAATGAAATATATTTAAAGAAGTTAAAATGTTCTAACAAAATATAGATAAAACAATTAACAAAAATATCATTAACATAAGCGTAAAAGCAAAAATCCGATAAAAATGAAATCTAAAAAAATTATTACTAAAAATTATTAAAGACTAAATCTGAAAAATTTGCTGTACTTATTAAAAATTTGTTGTATTATAACATAGTTTTTATTAAGACTTATTATTTTATTAATGAGAATAAAGAGTTACTGGTCACAAAAATTCCCATTTAGCTTAAAAATGTTTGAAAAATAACAAGGACAGAGGAATAGAAATTATTATAGAGAAAATAAAAATCCGAAAAAAAATTATTTTTAAAAATAACTGACAAATAATCAAAGTAAACTACGAAGTTTGAAAATTAAAATGTTCGGAAAAAACATTTCAATAATACATGACTAAATATAGAAAGTAAATAATGTCAGACAAAAATCGTAATTACTGAGCCAGGTATACCTGCAAAAAATGCATTAAACTATGTCTGACGCACAAAAAAAAAAGGAATAAATTAAAAGATTACTGATCATCACTGAACAACCTTAGAATCGTCGGCCCTGTGTATAACAAAAATATTCAAATCGCAAACATAAAAAGGCTCGAACTGCTCTGACTAAATTGTCGAACTGTTTTTTTTTCCTTCCAGATTACAGCTATCCCATTATTTTAAGGGTCAAGAATCTGCATACGTTGATTAAATAAAGTTTATTCAAAGCAAGTACGTTTTCGTGGGGGAAATTTCCTGACTCTTAAAATCGTCTACCCTTACACTAATTATTTCGCATATTTAAAGTCAGGTTTCCGAACTATCCGAATTGAGTCCTATGAAAATGCGATTGTTTGATCTAAGAGTGCTCGCTTTGTTTATTTATTTATTTACGCTCAATACATTGTTTGATTTTGCTACAAAATAGAAAACTTTAGCCTCTTGCTAGTTCACGTACATAAATAATTATTACCTGCACTGCACAGAATCAAAAATTAAAAGTGCGTGAGCATGCGAGATATTACAAGAAAGTGCTAAACCTCACCACTCAAGTAACGAAATAACTTTTAAATTTGAACAAAATAATAATTTGTGTTTGCACGGTTTAGCCGTTTCTGTACATGTTCCGTAAATTTTCACATTTAACTGACCAATTAGAATATGAAAAGACAATAGCTTTCTTTTATCTTTGTTTTTATCGCTTTTCTAGTAAAAATAATGTGATGCAAAAAAAAAACTAAATATAATTTACTATTCAATTATTTTAATAATTCTTTATAAAATTGAGCAATGTTTTAAACTTTTTTTTAAGATTTGGGTGCCAATGTCGACGATGAATATGTGTTTGCTTCTTCTAAATGCTACAATTAATAATTTTAGTTGAGATTCCTCAAAATTGTCAGGAAATCGCATGAACAATTGGAACTTAAGCGAAGATTTTCGTTTTAAGAGATCCTGAAAATTGATTAGTAGAAGAGAAATTGACATTGAATGTATTAAATATAAAATCGGTGATGGCTCCCGATTTCTACTTTGCCCAGGCACTTCTTTTTTCTCTTTCAGACGAACTCTTAAAGTAAATTATCCCATTTTTTTCTTTGGTGCATACTTCTATATTCATTTTTGCATATTTTTAGCTTTCTGAAATTATTTTATAAGAAATAACTTTTTTTTGTACATAAATTTCAAAATTCTAAAAAAATTTCTGAAGTTAATTTTTAATTCTGATTATTATTATTATCCGGTATACAGAAAGACAGGTATGATGGAATTAACAGGTCTGACACTGAAAATTGTATTTCGAAGGTTTTATAAAATCAAAAAATGGATTTAATATAAAATGTAAACTTTGAAGAAAGTATAGCTCTGTCTATATATAATATGGTTACCATATGACGTATTAGATTAAATGATATTGTAAAATTAAAAAAAGAATAATAACAGTTGGAGCTAATTTAATTAACTAAGTTATTACTTTATTTTTATTTTTAAACTTAATTTTTCAGACAATTTTGGTAAATATCTGTATTGTTGTATAAATTAAGTTTATAAAACTGGCGCATATATCACTTATGGGCAATGGAAGCTCATAACTTAAAATTAAATAAATAAAGTAATCATAAAAAGTCTTAAATAAAGTATCCCTAGTCAACAAGCTAATTATAATGCAAGTCATGAAGTGTCAATTTCATAAAACTTCTTGAATCTGTTTAATATATAGTTATAAAAAATGAAATTACTTATTGATTTCAAATTAAAAATTTTCAACACGTTTTATAGAAATTGGATGGAGTTTTACGGTTTTATGTATCACATATGCTCTCCTTTTAAAAAGCCACTATAAAAAAAATATTCAGCAGTTATATAATTGACATCGAGCTAAAAATAAAGTTACGTTACTCCAGTGTGCACAGGGACCTAAAAATATGGCTATATTTTAAAGAAGATTCTTTTTTGAATAATTTGCCTATTGAAACTTCTGATCAGAAAGGCATGTAAATATATATATTCGCGACGTCATATATGAGTAAACAATCATGACAGGGAACTATTTATTTATTTGAAATTCCAGAGCAAATATAATACCAAAGAAAAAGGTTATACAGCTTTTTTCCTAAATAAAAAATTCTTTTTAATGGCTTGTCTTGACAATGAATTTTATTTGCTTCGGATTTTTGAAGAGAAAAATAAAATAAACAAAAATATAACACAATAACATATATATAACACATAATACATATATGACATATAATATAACACAAAATGCGGAAAAATAAATGAAATTTAAGTAGTTTTATGTGTAGTATTTTTCTCATATTGTTCCAGTTTAATTTATCTGGATTTAAGCCGTAATTGTCATCTTCTAAAATGGAAAATAAAAATATTCAATTGATAAAGAGAAATATTCACATTTTTAAGAAATGATGAATTACAATAGTATTGATCGCATTAATTTTTTAATCTCCATCAACAGCATTTATAATTTCAGCATTAAAATTTTTGAAAATTAATACTCAGAAGAAATATTCATGAAAAAAGCTTTCACGAAGTTAATTAACACAATTTTAGCATCCTATGAAATTATGATTAAAAAAAAAAGACTACAAAAATTACGCGGATAATTTTTTCCCCTCCTATGTTACGGAATGTGTTTTACCCTCCAATATTGCCCCATTCTTAAAAATAAGTTTTTTGTTTAATTAAAGTTTTTATTACTGAGAATAATAAAATATTATGAAAATTTTTAATAAACCTTTTTTAAAGAATAATTTTTTAACATTTTTATTGTTAAAAATAAAAATGGTAGTTAATTTGTTTGTATTAAAATAAAAATTATCATTATTTAAACGAATTATCCTTATTTATGCAAATTATTGTTGGTGTATAATGTTTTTTTTTAATTGGTTTATTTCACATGAGAGAGAGAGAGAGAGTAAATGTATAACAGATTTGGTGTTAGAGTTCTGCTCTACGTAATCATATGATATACATAATATAATAATAGTTATCATATAAGATAAAAATAAAATAGTAAATTTAAAAAATTAGAAAAAGGAAAACACCTTTCAGAGCTGATATGATGCATTCTCAATCGTGTTATTTTCCTGTTTTTACAATCAATAGTTTTTCGGTCCTTTTTATTTATTTATTTTTAGTATATTAATCTTCAATGAATATCACTTTTGTGCCAAAAGAGCAGAAGAAAATTAATTTCAATAAAATAAAGACATTGATGATCTTAAGGAACCGATATTAAAATGTACCTCCTAAAAGTTGAAAGAATAATCGAAAATACGAAAATAAATTTTTTATTTCAAGGTACTTTATTTATTATTTTTTTATTGACTAGGATTTTCTTAAAAAATTAAAGGTTGAATTTCATTTTCGAATAAAAACAAAGTTTTTAAAAGTAAAAAGAATTCAAAATATTATTTAACAATTAAAAAAAATTAAATTCGTAACATAAACTAATCCATACACCAACAAACAGACGGTAAAATCATGAACTAATGTACTATTTAAATGTATTTGATATACGAACAACTATCTGAAACAATTCAAATAGTACATAAATGCATAATTATTAAAGCATTAAATAATTTAATGAAATGAAAACATTTGCTTACCTCCTTCGATATCTATTTTACGTTTCCTTGTTATTTAATCTGTCAAACTGATGTAAAAAAAATAACGACAACGACAACAACAAAAAAAACAACCAAATAATTTAAAACAATTAAACAAAATAAAAAAATATGCTTTCTTTTGAAATTGATAACTTAAATTATGTAATTAAAAGAGCTAAAAATTTTTTTTAGCAGAGAGCGTTTATTTACGTTAGTCTAAGAAATGTCTCATCACAAAAAGACCAGACCAGAGAAAATGTCAACAAGTCCTCCCCAGTTTAGATCCCTTAAAAGCTTAAAACACCTGTTTTCTCAGAAAATCTAGATAATTGCTTGCTTGAGACGATTTACGAAGAGATATCCAAATAAGATATGTTTCTGTGGATATCTGACATTTTAAAAAGAGGACAAAGGAGCAAAAGGCCATAAAAATGAAAATTTAAGAAGCAAAGTACTTATACCCACTGCGTGTAACATGAGGTGGCTGTTTTTGAGGAGTCAAATAACTGTCTTTGTGGGGGGTTTGGCCACCAGAATTATATGCCAAAGTGGGTGGAAAGGAAATTGTTGAAAGTCAGGGGTGGCTTTGAAACCAATTTTTATCAGTGAAGGTTGCATTTTATTACTCTTTCCGCCAGGGAAGGGCAAAAGAGATGAAGTTGGGATGAGATTTTCTTTTAATTATATAGAAAGTTATACGTGAAAAAAAGTCTTTGTCTTAAGAAAGTTTTTTAGACAGTTTTTTTTCTTTTCTGAAATTACCAATTTAACTTAATTTTATTCTCACGAATGTTTAAATTTCAATAAGGGCAAAGCAAATTATTCGCCTTTCAATTAAATTTCAGAGGAAAATAAAAGTTTTAATTTCAAAAATAGCTTTAAAGTAGAAAAAAAACAGTACTTTTTTTCAAAAGTTACCAATTTAACTTGACTTCATTCTCACGAATTTCCGAATTTCAGAAGTGGCTAAGAACACTATTCGCCCCCTCAATTAAATTTCAGAGGAAAAAAATGTTTAAAAAAAAAACTTTAAAGTTGAAATTTTTTTTTCTCTAAAATTACCAATTTAACTTTATTTTCACGAAAGGCTAAATTTCAGAAGGGGCGAAGCACATTTTTCGCTCCCTTAATTTAAATTCCCAGTAAAATAAAGTTTTTGATTTCGAAAATAACTTTAAAGTAGAAAAAAAAATAGGGCTTTTTTTCTAAAGTTATCAATTTAACTTGACATTATTTTCACGAATGGCTAAATTTCAGAAGGGGCGAAGCACATTTTTCACCCTTCAATTAAATTTCAGAGGTAAATAAAGTTTTTTACTTAGAAAATAGCTTTAAAGGTGAAAAAATAGTGCTTTTTTCCTAAAGTTATCAATTTAACTTGACTTCATTCTCATGAGTGTCTAAATATCAAAAGGGGTCTAATGTCTAAATATCACTCAATTAAACTTCAGAAGAAAATAGTGCTTAAAAAAAAAAAAAAAAAAAAAAAAACTAAAGTTTAAAAAGGGTTCTTTTTTTTTCTTTCTAAAATTGCCAATTTAACTTAACTTTATTTTCACGAATGGCAAAATTTCAGAAGGGGTGAAGCACATTATTCGCCCCCTCAATTTCAATTCACAATAAAATAAAGTTTTTAATTTCGAAAATAGCTTTAAAGTAGAAAAAGAAATGGATCTTTTTGTCTAAAGTTACCAACTGAACTTGACTTCATTCTCATGAATATCTAAATTTTATAAATGGCTAAGTACACTATTCGCCTCTTCAATTAAATTTAAGACAATTTTTTTTTTTTTTTTTTTTTTTTAAGTTCTTTTTTTTTCTTCCAAATTACCAACTTAATTTTATTTTCACGAATGGCTAAATTTTAGAAGGGGCGAAGCACACTATTCGCCCCCTCAATTGAATTTCAAAAGAAAATAGTGTTTTTTTTTCTTACATTTTTTTTTATAAAAACTTCAAAGTTGAGAAAAAGTTCTTTTTCGTCTTCTGAAATTACCAATTGAACTTAACTATGTTTTCAAGAATGGCTAAATTTCAGAAGAGGCGAAGCACGTTATTCGCCCCCTCAATTTAAATTCACAGTAAAATAAGTAATTTTTGATTTCGAAAATAACCTTAAAGTTGAAAACGAAATGGTTAATTTTTTCTGAAGTTATCAATTTAACTTGACATTACTATCACGAATGGCAAAATTTCAAGAGGGGCGAAGTACATTACTCACCCTTTATTTAAATTTCAGAATTAAATAAAGTTTTTTTCTTAGAAAATCGCTTCAAAGTTGAAAAAAGTTTTTTTCTTCCTTTAAGTTTACTAATTTAAATTGACTTTATTTTTGTGAATGTCTAAATTTCAGAAGGGGCGAAACGCAATATAGGCCCTTTTATTAAATTTCAGAAGACAATAAGGTTTATATAAGGTAATAATCAAAAAAAAATTTGTTTTTTCCTAAAATTACCAATTTTACCTAAATTTATTTCTTGCCTTCATATTTATTATAACCTCTTACTTTAATTTCAGAGGAAAATTAGGATTTTTTACTTGGAAAATAGCTACAAAGTTCAACTAAAAAGTTACTTTTTTCTAAAATTTTACTTTTTGACTATTTTTAACTAGGAGAATTTTACTTGATTTTATTTTCTCGAATGTTTAAATTTCAGGAGGGGCGAAATATATTGTTTGCCCCCTCACTAAAATTTCAGAGGGGGCGACTGCCCCCTCTGCCCCCCCGGCTGGCACGCCACTGGTGACAATGGAAAGAAAAGAAGAAAAAAAACAAGTTTGCCGTAAGGCCACATGCTTCCTGGGGTTAATTTTGCTTGTAGCAATCAGAAAACGACAGAATAGTCTCTCAATATATATATTTCTCACTCAACAGAGAATACAGCTACAGTGCACTCACGATTATCCGTGCGCGGATTATCCGTGCTCATTCCGGAGTCACACAAAAAATATAAAGAGAAACATTTTCAAGATTACAAAAATTTGATTCATGAAGTTATAACACTACCAAATTTTTGGAAGCAATATTCGTTATTGGATTGAAGTATATGGAATATCAACAGCATGGTCAAAGGTAAAATTGGCTACGTTATCACGATCGTGGAGAAAGATCATACCGCTTGATGAACAATCCTCTTCAGATGTTCAAGAAAAATTTGATAACAGTATTCTCGAACAAGCTAAGGTTTCGAAATTCTTGATGAAGAAAATTTAGAAGATTGGTTTCAAAGTGATGCATGTGAGCCTGGCTTCCAGTATTTGACTGATGAAGACATTGTTATGTTGTTAAATCAAATAGTGATGATAGTAACTGATGCAGAAGATGTAGTAAATGAATGAAATACAATTTATCATTCTGCTGCTCAGTGGAAACTTTATTAGATGATATGGGAGGATTTGATTACGGTGACATTACTGCGGTTCGTAAAATATGTGTATCGATATATGGCGAAGACGCATTACACATTTTTTAATAAGGAAAATTCCTAGTTTGATGTTATGCATGCAAATGTCAGTAATTTTTATATTTTTTGTACTGATATTGAATTTTTCTTTAATAAAAGGAGTTTTCGGATTATCCGTGTTTTTCGATTGTCCGTGCGACCTGTCCCGGTGATTTACCCGGATAATCGGGAGTGCACTGTACTTGAGTAAAAAGCTTGAGTTAGTCATAATTATTTGCAGAAGGGATTCTTTTTCACTTTTTAATTCGAAGGTCGTGTTGGTCAAATCAAAACCATTTAAACTTCTTTATTATTTGAGGAAAATCTCCTGCTGAATGTAATCACGTTGGCGAGCATTTTATTCTAAACATTGCTCAAAATAGGAGGTCAAAGCAATGGACACTTATCAAACTGCGTATTTAATGCATTGATGTTAGAAACTTGATTTTTAGAGGGCGAAAAATGATAATGTTAACTTAAGCGTACAGAAATGCTGCTGTTGTTCCAGCCTAATATCTGGTTCAGGGTATAGAGCGTTTCGTGAATCGGGTTCAATCCTGGTCATGGCTGGTTGATACGACATCCTACTTGCACCGACCACAGTGCTGACATGAAATATCCTCAGTGGTAGACGGATTATGGGGTAGAGTCCCCTTGTCGTCAGACTAACCCTGGGAGGATCTCGTGGTCTTCCTCTCCATGTAACGCAAATGCGGATTAGTTCCATCAGAAAGTCCTCCACGAAGGCAAATTTCTCCTAATACTTGATACAGGAGTTCCCTTGTCTTCTGGATTGGGTTCAAAATCACAAAACTGCGGAGTTGAACATTAGTAATCATAAACCCCAAAATTGGATCAGATGTTAAACGACGGTAATGAAATTAAATAAAATATGCAGATTATAAGGGTAGTTTGAGAAATGAATCATCCTAGTTAATCTGCAGTTCACCGTCTAAAGAATAACTGACTATTTCTACGCGTAACATTTGCATTAAAATAAAACAATCTATTTTAAAGCTAAGTTTTTCAAATAGACTAGAAGGAAGAAAATAATTCTGTTTTTATCACACTTATTGGAATAAAAAAGTTAGGTCCCACCCCTTGTGAGAGAATTTTCGGTGTTGATAGAAGTTTATTACGAATGTGAAGCACTCTTATGTATTTTATTTTAGCTCTGACAAAAATAGAATAATTTTCTCTCTTTTTTTAAAACTAATTTGAAACACGTAATTTTTAAAACTTTTTTTTTCAATTTTGAATACATTAGTATTTTCTTAATGTCGATAAATCGGCAAAAAAATGGTTCCTACACTATTTGATAGCATTTAGAACTTCTATTTTCGTATTAGTTGCGCAATCAAGGATGCATTTGATCTGTTAACACTTAAATACCCTTGGGCAATGAGACGTTGTTAAACAGAATCAGTGATGTGAATCACTGATATGAATCATTTGATTCGAACAGTGACTCAAATCGCATGATTCGAATAACTTCTTAAAAATCAGTGATTCAAATAGCATGATTGGAATTATTGATTTGATTCGTAACGCACGATTTGAATAATGATGAAAATCGCGCGATTCGAATATTGACACAAATCATTGATGGAAATCCCTGGTCTGAAACACTTTATTTGAATATTGATCCAAATCGCATGATTCGAATCAAGTGATTTGGATCACTTTTCGAATCTAGTGATTCAGACCACTGATTCGACTCACGCCATTTGGATCAATGATTCATATAACTGTTTCTTATGAAGTGATTCAGACACATGAATGACATATCATGTCATTTGAATCCCTTAATTTTATAAAGTGACTCGGATCATCGATTCGAACCAAGCGATTCACATTAGTGATCCAGGTCAATGATTCCAATTTATGATTTAAATCATTGATCCGAACCATGGAATTGATTGATGATTCCGTTTCGAATCATTGATTCAGAACAGGGACTCGAATCATGTCCTTTGGATCAATGATTTGAATTTAGTTACCCGAATCAAATGACTCGAATGGCTGATTTTTATAGCGATTAAGATCACCGATTCGAATCATGCGATTTGGATTACTGCTCGAAAAATATTCTGATCAATGATTCAATTCACCGATTCGAATCCTGTGATTTAGATCTCATTTCGAATCAAGATATTTGGATAACTGGTTTGAATAATATGACTTAAACGACTTAACTGCGAATCACGTGATTCGAATCAAATGCTTAAAAAAACTCGAAAAAAGTTTAGTTAACTATCACTATTTTTCTCTTAACTAATGTCGATAGAAATTTTTTTTAATAATTATTTCGTATTAATAATTTTTTTTTAAGTAAATAAGTGTACAGCCCGCAAAAAAAAAAAGATATCACCCTGAATAACTTTCGTTCTAATGATCGGATTTTCACGAACTAAGTGTCAATCTTATTGGTTCCTGGGGTGACCTCAAATATGCTAATTAATTAGTGCTAACTATTAATTAAGTTACTAAATCAGACACAAAAACGTACTTTCTCTGAATAAACATGTATTTTTTTTACGTATTTGGATTCCTTATCTTCAAAATATAGCGGGTAGCCGTAATCTGGGAAATGTGGTCCTCATAGTTTGGTCAGGAGAGCGATTCAAAGTTCGAACCCCTTAATGTTAATTTCGCTTTTTGCATTTTCAGTCGTATTTTAAAAACTAATGAAGCAATTCAAAAAAAAAAAAAAAAATTGCACCCACTTAAAACACTCATTTAACCAAAGATAATTTCATGAAAAAAATAATTTTTAATTATTATTTATTATTATTTAATTAAAGTGAGGATGAAAAAATTTAGAATTATAAGGTATGGACTTTTTTAATACCATATTAATCTACATATTTTTCAAATGAAAAATCTAAGGTTTCAACTGTTTTTATTTATTAGAAGATGAGAAAAATTAAAATTAATTATTTAAAAAAAAATAATTTGGCGAGAATGAAGAAATGATTAAATTGGGCGTTTAATATTAAAATGTTATAAACTTACGAGGAACTTGACTTAGCGCTCGTAGCGAAAATTTCATTCATAGTTTTTTCGCTAATAATCGTATGCAAATCTTTTTATTTTTAATTTTTTTAAAGCTATAAAATACTGTGTTTCTTTTTTAATCGTCTAAAATTCTATTTGCAATTTAGTAAGGAAATTTGAATAAAACATCCTATTGAGTTAAAAACATTTTATTCAACGAATATCGAGTTTTATAAAAGCATGCTTCTGATAGAATATGATTATACACCAGATTGTGCTTATTTTATGTGATTATTTTTTAGTTTTTTCTTCTTATTCTTTACCCTACTACGTTTATTATTTCTTCATTAATATACTAATCAATTTTTTTAGTACTTTAATTCAGGTTTTCTTTAAAGTAAAGTTCCTTTTTAAATTAAAGTCAAGTTTTTTTTAAAAAAGAATTACTGTCTGCTAGCTAAAAATAAAACCTTGTTAAGAAATTAAAAACATTCCGCTGTTTAAAATTACTTAATGCAAAACAGCTGATTATTTACTAAGCATACTATTTTTTTCGAAAAAAATATATAAATCATTGATTGTTTTTTTTTTCTGTTTTGTTTCTTGTGATTTCAACATAGATTATCTAAAATAGTGTTGATGTTTTATAAGTCACTACAAAGAGTATAAAGATACCGAACTTAAAAAGCTGTCGAATACGTAGCCAAAACTTTTAAGCGTCTTAAAATCTCTCAGTATCTTAAATGTCGTCCTAACATCTTAGTTGTGAAATTAAATTTTTAATTATCTGACCACGTGTGATTCACTAATTATTTCATTATATCTTTTACTCGTTCTTTATGATTCCATGCAGATTTTATTCCGGATAATATACTAAACTATTTTATTTAATTTTTTACTTTAGCACGATTCCCTAGATATTATTGTAGTATAATTTGTTATCATGAAAAATGCCTTATTTTGTTAAGCAGGAAGTACTAAAAATTGAAATTTGTAATAAGATTCCGAAGCCGTACCAATTTTAGAATTATCTAATTTTAAAAAAAATGCAATAAAAAATACGCAATTTCCGAACTTATTTTGATTAAAAATAAAATTTTAAAAAAATGTTGCAAAAAAGCTAGCATACTTTTTACAGAAACTGTGATAACCAATTTTTCCTCTATTTTGTCAAAAGAGGATAAGAATGATATTGCTCCAAGGGACCTACTCAATAATTTCGCTATTTCCAGAATGAAATCTGTTTGGTCGAAACATATTTCCTTGAAAATTAAAACGAGGAAAAAATAAACTTTTATTATTTATCTAAATTTATTCCATTTATTTAATGATAGCGGTATCAAGGTTAAAGATATGTGATGGAAGCCCGTTTATTATTATACTATAAATGCATTAAATCATGTAGCTTGAATAATTTATTTTAAGCAAATCATTTTAAACAAATAAGGATGTGAAAATAAACTCGATCAAAATACTCCGAAAGTATGCCCTAAAATATATGCAGAATAAACTTTGGAATCGATATATAAAAAATACCTTTTCAAACAACTTCGAATAGAACTGAAACGCTAATTTATTTCGATTCTTGGTGCTAGGGGACATTCTATTTTCACATTCGATTTTTGAAATTTCAATTGTAAACGGAATTTTTTTATGTCCTTAAATTAAAATGTTAAGGCTTGCAGCAACAAAAAAAAAAAAAAAAATTTACTGCATTTATTTTTTACAAAGTAGTGAATTATTATCTAAGAGCCTGTGCCTATTACTTACGTAAAACTTATTTTAATATCGAGTGAAATAATTTAATATGTTGTGTAACTAAATAGATAATCCCAAGGAACTGAATCGAAAATATAAAAACTTAATTGATTTAAGAAATAATAGATGATAATAAAAATAGACATGTTTTGAGCGTCCAATAAAAAAAGTCACAAGTTATTCAAGCTTGACAAGTTTTGAGAATGGGTGATTATATTTGAACGCTCGATACATGTCGACTTTTACTTCCCTCTTCATATTTTTTGAAGCCAGTTGAGTTTTTATCATCAATTACACTGTTTTACATTTGGGTCTTGATCATTATTTTGATAAGGATTTTACACTCGTTAAAGTAAGCATATGCATTTTCATATTTTAACAGAATTTATGTGATCTTTAAAAACGTAAGAGCATCAATAATGTAAAAGTTATATTTAACTTTAAAATTTTGAGACCAGATACTTGGAGTTAATGAAATTAAATATTTTATCCTTTAAGTTTTCGCGCCCCCATTTCAGTATCTTAATGACCTTACCAGCTCTGTTAAAAAGAGAGTATCGTATCAGATATAGATGTTACCGTCAAATTATGAAACGCCGACATTGTATAGAATGCCCAAGCATTGTATAAAATGCCGGATGTTTTTAGGCAAAGTATGAAATATGAGAAGTATTACATACTTTCCCTAGGCATTATATGTAATGCCTAGGCATTCTATAGAATGCCAAATGCTATTTAGTCAAGGTATGAAATAAACGTCCTGGTGAGGTTATTATGTGTAAATGATGTGCATGTTACTGTGAATGATCGAAATCGGTGGTTGTTAACTTTCACCGGCGAATGACAATCACATAGTCGCTTTGGTGAATGCCCGAAATATTTATTACATCCGATTTGATATTAATTTATTCGTGGATATAACTACATTTATTCCATATTTTAATACATACTGACGATAGATTAGAAGAAACATCAGTGTTTGGAGTATCGGGCAAATATATACCGGGCAATGGTACTTGACCTATAAAAAATATCAGTGCAGGATATACTGGGCAGTGGCACTGAACCTTAAAAAAACATCAGTGTAGAATATATAGGGCAATGGCACTTGAGCTTAAAAAAACAACAGTATAGGGTATACCGGGCAGTGGCACTTAACTAGACCTAGTATATATTTCGGACATTTACCAAAGGTCTAGTCATACTAGGTCTACTTAAGTACCATTGCCCGATGTGATACCACACTGATGTTTTATTAAGGTCAAGTGCCATTGTCCGGTATACCCTACACTGATGTTTTTTTAAGGTCAAGTGCCACTGCCCGGTATACCCTACACTGATATTTTTTAAGGTCAAGTGCAATTGCCTGGTATATACTTACCCGATACTCCAAACACTGATGTTTCTTCTAATCTATCGTTAGTAAGTATTAAAATATCGAATAAATGTAATCAATCGTCAGTAAGTATTAAAATATCGAATAAATGTAATTATATCCACGAATAAATTAATATCAAATCGGATGTAATAAATATTTCGGACATTCACCAAAACGACTATGTGATTGTCAACATTCACCGGTGAAAGTCAACAACCACCGATTTCGGTCATTCCCAGTAACATGCACATCATTTACATAATAACCTCATCAGGGCGTTTATTTCATACTTTGCCTAAACAGCATTTGGTATTCTATAGAATGCCTAGGCAATGTGTTAAATATAAATCATTTCATACTTTGAAGGCTAGTTTTAGGCATTCTACACAATGCCTAGGCATTCTATGCAATGCCGGATTTCATACTTTGCCGGTAACCTATGTAAGAAAACAAAAATAATCATAGTAGCAGTATTTGGTGGTAAATGTAGCTTATCGTAACTGAAGAATATGCTGAGCAGAATTTCATGGTGAATTTGCGAACGTAAGTTTCAGAATGTATCGAAACATGAGGATTCTATTTGCTAATCATCTTTATCCAAAGAAAACCTTGTAACCTAAATATCTAGCAGAATGAAGCGATTTTTTTAAACAATGAATCTTACAATATGCAGCATATTATTTCAATATCTTATTCTTGAACATAACATATTTCAATGTTTTTAAAATACCACTAAACATTCAGCAATTCCTTGGGTTAAAGGAAAAAGAAATATCGTAAATTATAGAAAGCCTTGTGATTGTGCATTAGAATTACTATACATTTTATTTTTCAAGCACTTTTTTTTTTCTTCAAACTTTCTGGCCTAGAAGACTCGATTAAAGCTGTAAAAATGATTTCCCCTGAAATTTTGTATATAGCCATAATAAGTTACGTTAATTTGATTTCAGTATGAAATCTTCGAATAAATATAGCAAAAACAACATAATCTATATAAAATCAGATAAAAAGTTCATGTATTTAAATTCCAAAAACTTGGAAAATCATAAATAATTTATAAATTGATTCAAATTTTCTTTTCAGAGATTAAAATAAGAAAAATTTTGCTTTTTGGACAGAAATCAGCTTAAAAATTGTCTATTGCCTAGAAACTTCGAGATATTTTCTATTAACTATTAATTAAACCAACCACAGAACATTATTTCAATTCTTTTTACAGTCAGAGCTTGGTTGCTTAGCAACCTAGTAAAATTACGCATTCTTCTTTTGAATTAGTCAATGGGTTATCTTAAAATATTCATTTGCGCTAGCGACTTTTCTTGGCTGTTTTCTGGACTATCGCCAAATATATAAACCTTTATTGCAACGCAATTTACGACCCAATTTTTTAAAAATTTTGTCTACTCCCCCCCCTGATTCAAGTATCTGGATTCCAAATATGTAAAAAAAATATATGTTTATTCAGAGAAAGTACGTTTTTGTGTCTGATTTCGCAACTTAATTAATAGTTAGCACTAATTAATTAGCATATTTGAGATCACCCCCAGGAACCATTAAGATTGACACTTAGTTCGTGAAAATCCGATCATTAGAACGAAAGTTATTCAGGGTGATAAATTTATTTCGATCAAAACAATCAGTCGCAAGTTAGTGATTCGAATTAATTCAGTGTTTTGAATCAGTATCCAACTCTATTTTGAGCAGGTCGTCAGCTTCCCATACGGTGAACAATTCGTCCAGAGACGTTTGCAGTTGCACCTTCATTAAGATCCCCTGCTATTTGACGTACCGTTGGACATGACAGCATTCAGTAGCCTGTGATGACCACTCTCTGTATACATTAATAACTGCTACTCTCGCAAGACACTTCACAAGAGCAGCCGTTTTGCTGATACTGATTCCTACGCCTCGAGCGTCTACAATCATCCCGCATTCGAACTGAGTTAGGTCACGTTCTTTTGCCCACATTACGGAGAGTAACATAGTGCAATTGATGGTTCCTTTCATTCCCTTTTTCTTACCATCTCGCTCTCTAGAGACAACACTTTGAGCTCATTTTGCATAAAACCATCAATTCTCAACAAACCACCCTCGTGTCCCTTAGAATTCGAACGAGCTAGCTAAGTATTTCGAGAACGAATACTCGCAGTGGAACAACGGCCGAGAGTCTATTCCCTGCGTCGAATTCTTAAAAGGTCTACCATCTAACATCAAATCATCAGCTTTATAGTACCTGCTCTGCACCTCTTCGTGGTACGAGGGAGTAACACCCTTGGGTGGCTAACGCAGACAGAGGGGACGGTAGACCGAAAACAGCTCTTCTGGCTTCGAGTCTTGATTTGTTTTTCAAGAGAAAATTTTCTTTTTCTTGGGACATTAATATACAGTGCTCATTTGAGCGACGAAATCGGAGCTTGGGAGCCGACGTTAGAGCCTAACTTAAAAACCTGATTGAAACCATTTGGACTTTAAGCCAAGGTCTCATTATGAGCGAGTGCGATCTTGAGGAAGGGGATTCCATCCCGGAGGACCTTGAAGAGTCGTTTGATCTTTCTCGGAAAGAGTGGTCCAAAAAGGCACAAGAGCTTAGTAAAGTGTTCCTAAACTTTATCAACCAACATGTAAACAAAAAACTGGATGTCACGAAAATGGTTGAATTAACAAAGATAGCTATGGACTACAACGACTTATTCCTTAGTCAAAGCGAAGTATTAGCGTACACTAAGGGGCTTCAAGATGAAGCACAAGAAGCTTTAAATAAAATAATCTGCAAAAATACTAAAAAGGTGAAAAGGACTTATGCTGAAATTACAAAGAGCAGCAGCAGTAAGGGAGCCTCCAGTGTGAAACCAGATCACGTAATAGTCGTGCGCCCAATAGTGCCTTGCTCCTCTGAGGAAACGGAAAAGTCACTCAAGGAAAAGATTGACCCAACTGAGCTCAGAGTGGGAATTAAAAAATTAAAAGAAGGCGGTATAGCAATCAGAACGTTGACTAAGAGTGATGCAAGGAAAATCAAAGAAGAATTTGAAGAGCAGGGTCTGGATAAAAATTTTAAATGTCAAATCCCAGCCATGAGACTCCCTAGAGTCATTTTATTTGATATAGATGAGACAATTAGCAAAGAAGAGCTCAAAGAAAAATTAGGAGATCAGAACAATGAAATGGTCGATGGGAAATTTGAAGTTTGCTTCTCTATCAATGGCAAACATTGGGTGATCCAAACGGACCCTAGCGTCTTCAAGAAAATTATGAGAAGGACAAAACTTAAAATTGGTTGGTCCGTCCATCGGGCCAAGGAATATTTAAGACCACTTAGATGTTACAAGTGTAACACATACGGGCACATGGCTAAAGATTGCTTGAAAAATGAAAACTGCGGCGAAGAGGGACACAAGATGAACGAATGCAAAAATAAAAGTAAATGTTTGAATTGCGACTTCGCAAACAAAAAATACGGCTCCAAATTAAATACTAATCACACGGCAAGACAAAGATCGTGTCCATCCAACCAAAGAGCGATTGCAGTATTGAGAACAAGCATTTCATATTGATCATTCCCCAAATTTTGTGAGCTGACTATGGCGTCCTCCACCCTTTCCGGGTGCTCTCAATTTGTATTACAATTGTAATTCATATTTTTAATTCATTTTATTTGTAAGACCGACAGGTTGTCAGTCATCCTTTTGAAAAATTTTAAATAAAGTTCAGAATGGTTTCAGAGCCTTCCAGTCAGAGGGTGCCTCGATGGGTCGTGGCGTGGCGGTCGTCTCTCGGTGCAACACTCCTGGTGAGTCGTTCGCAGCTGAACATGGCACCGCCGCACCCGTCTCGGGCTTGTCCCTTCGGCCTCCTCTGTCCGTCGAACGACAGTGTTGCTCTCATCGGGCGTGACTCGGGGCCATGGAACCACGTGTCCATGCACCACTGGGTCCTCCGACTGATTCGAGGATTGCAGCTACGATAGTCTTCACGAATTTCCCGCTATGGGACGGGTCGGGGTTAAGCCAAGCTTTGCATAAAACCATCCATAATAATTTGGCCACTCAGCCTGAAAATGTCACTTCTTCAATTCGCGATCGCTACGCCATCTGGAGAGAAGACCGGTTCCATGGTTTGATCTTCCCTCTTATCAGTTCTATAAGAATTTTACTTACCCTTGCTTAATATTTTTCGATCCATTTATTTATGTTCAGTGCAGTTTTATGTTCCATATGGTTTCCTAACTGAAAAGCTTTTAATCTAATTAAAGAAACTAACGTACTTCTTTCTCTCATGACTCTCCACACGCTAACAGTGAAAGCATGCGAAGTGTTGCCATGGGTAGAGAGTTTTGCTCTACGCCACCTGTAGACCATTTCAATCGCCAATAGCGATGGTGGAGAGAAATCAAGGAAATAGGAAAAAAAAAAGCAAACTTGGGTATGTGTTTGTAATTAGATGATTTTATGTAAATAATATACTAATTGAACAATGATATACTAGATTCAAATTTAGATATGTTTCGAATTAATTACTCCAATTTCTGGCAAAGTTATTTGATGCACTATGAGATACCATGAAAAATCTTAATTATTAGGTGATGTTGTTTTTTTCTTTTTACGGGTCTGAAACCGGTTTGTACTTGTTTACGTTCCTGTATCAATGGGTTAACATATTAATGCAGTTCGTTAAAAATAAATACTAATAGGAAGTAGGTATATAAAAAAATCTCCTGAATAAAAGCCCATTACATGTACGTTTAAATACAAAAGTATTGCATATAAACTCGTGCAAAACAATACTACTACATTAAAAAACTACAGTGCATATAATAATTTGGTCGAATTATTATAAAATTTACTAATATAATACCTGATAGAATAAACTTTCGATATTTATAAAATATATCGCCTTGTGTATCCAATCGTCGAATTTATATCAAATATCGTATTTTTTTAACTAATTGATTCACGAACGTAAGCTAGTGCAAACCGGTTTCAGTCGCGTATAAACAATAAAGCTGTACAGTATCATCTGATAATTAAGATTTTACTAAGAATCGTATAGTGCCTCTAACAATTGGTAAAGTAATTTCGGGAAAGAAATCCAAACCTATGATTCGGATCTTCATCAGTATCGCTCTGAACTCATCGTTGTAATTATTTTTTACTTCCCTAATTAAATTGACAATCTTTTTTTTTTATTATCATTCTTTACAAAGTGATTGCAATTATTTCTATTTACAGTTTTTAAACACAAATGCACTTGATACATTTTATGGATGGGTGGTCTAATGTAAACAATAACAAGCGTCCTTAAACCGGAAGAAATTTAGAAAATTTCCGGTGTATCCCTCCGCTTATGTTATGACTACGAGGCGATGTGTGAACAAGCCTAATATTCTATGCAGATTTGTTACTGTAATTTAGGTTCAAATCTAAACATAATTGTACCATTCATAAAAGCTTTCAGAAATGTATTGATTCTCAGAGGTCGTAAGGCCAAAAAAAATTTTGGAAAGTTAATATCTCATTGTGAATAATTCTTAAGGTTTGCCATGTTTTGTATTTTATCCCTTATTTGGCTACATTT
This sequence comes from Parasteatoda tepidariorum, assembly GCF_982258835.1. Lineage (NCBI taxonomy): Eukaryota > Metazoa > Arthropoda > Arachnida > Araneae > Theridiidae > Parasteatoda > Parasteatoda tepidariorum. The sequence goes on from NC_141761.1 coordinate 1,503,582, forward strand.
GAATAAAATGTCGCCAAAAATATCTTTAAAAATATCTTTTTAAGATGGCCTAATTAGAAAATATTCTAATGATTATAATATTAATATGATAATGATGAAGTTTAAAGGCTGAAAGAAAGAACTCGGTACATGTGAAATACTGTAAAAGATATGATGCAATAATGTGATGGCGCGTTTTTTCAATCTGCGGCGTAAAAATATATCGGAAGCAGTAACCCGGAAGTCTTGAAAGAACAATTTTACCACTAGCGCCACCACCCTTAGCTTTACACGATCACCCATCCATAAATTGGTTTTTCGATGCATAAATACTCTGAAACTGGCAAAATATTGGGAATTACAAATTATTATTTAGTAAGACAAATTTTACAAAGCACTTTACATACATTGGTACTCATACTAAAATATATAATCGTAAGAACTTTTACAGGGTTGTCACTCAAATCTGGAAAAAAAAAATCCTAATTATTCAACAAAAAATAAGAACCTTTTAAGCGCTTAAAAAAAAACATCATAACTAGGCCGGGTTGGAAAGTTTTTGACAATTGGCGGTTTTATCTTGTTTTAACCGTCATGCCAAAAGAAAAAAAAAAAACTTTTGGCATTGTTTTTGACAATTGTGTCAAAAATCATGAAGTTTTGAATCATGTAAAACGAATGGCGTTTTCATACGCTATGGACTGACAATATGTTGAATTATTTGTGAGAACGTTGAATAGAACAATGTAAACTGCGTCTTTTTGCATAATTTGTAGCGAAAATCAACATGGTAAAGGAAAAATCTCATTTTGAAAAAGGGAAAATTAAGCACTTTTTAAAAACATCCAACGAAAAAAGCACCTTTAAAAAACGCTACGCACCTTAAGAGATATTAAGAGGAAACAACAATTACTGTGTTTTTGTGTGAGGTATATTGGGCAAACTATATTTATTAGTTTTAATTGCTGAAAAAACAGCTGAACATACTTATATAATGCTATAGTAAATGCTGAAATATCATGGTTAAATATGCTATAGATTACGCTTAGTTTTGTCCCCATTTTTTAAAAGAAAAAAATACGAAACAAAATTCCCTTTATTTCTCCAGTTTGTAAAGAAAAATCAAAATTCCCTGCATTTTCAGGTGATTTTTAAATTCCCTGTATTTTCCAGGTTTTCTCTGTGGAGTGGCAACCCTGTTTTGATTGGGTGAATCTTCAAAATAAAAACTCATTTTCACTGCATACGAAATCGTTTAAAATAATAAATAAAAATAACTATTCAATTCCTTTCTAAAAAATATTTTTAAAAATATAATATATATAAAATACATAGATCGAAAATATATAAAAAATAAATAAATTATTTAAAAATATATAAAAAATTTTGAATTGAGTTAATTACTTCATTTTCAAAAATAATGAATTAATCAAAAATAAATGAATTATTATCTTAAAATAAATGATATATTTAAAGATTTTAAGCAATATTTCAACTGTTTTCTTGTATGGCAGAAAGTAATTCAGTGTTTTGATATTGAAGTTGAGCTATGGTATCACAGAGTTCTATTATTTTTTGAAGCTCGTTATTTCTTGTGTTAGAGTAATATTTGCTCAAGATCCATTAAATGAATGGTTATTTTGCCTATATGAACTGTTTTGTTGTAAGGCAGCGACTAATTCAGTGTTTTGATATTGAAGTTGAGCTATGGTATCACAGAGTTCTATTACTTTAGATTCAAATTTGGAAATTAACTCCTCTGATTCAGTTTTCCATCTTTTATTGATTTTGAACTGGGATTCTAATAACGTATGCAATTCTTTGCAAACTGTTTTGTAGTGTTGTTCAACTAAATGCAACATTTCATCGAATGATTCTCGTGTGCGATCAGCCTCGCTTTTGACGGCCGTAATTTCTTGCGCTTGCCTAGCTCGTTTGAAAGTCAACTCTTTTTCCAACTCCTGGCATTTTTTCTGGACGCTGCACAGTTCTTCATTTAGTTTCAGTTTGTCAGATAAAAACTGATGGAATTCTTTCGATACATTTACTAATCGTTCTTTTAAAATATTCTTTTCTTCCGCATATCTCTTGGCCTCTTGCTCTTTATTGGATTTCATTTCATCTAAATCAGATTGCAAAGACTTTACTTGAAGCTCACATTCATCTCTTGCTTTTTCAGCTGAAACCAGACGATTGCACAGGTCGTCCAACACCGTACCAGGAAAACTATTTGAAGTTTCTGCACTTAAAAGTTCCAATTTCGATTCAAGTGCTTTTTTTTCTCGCTCTGCTTTCTCAAATAAGCTTTGTTTCACGCCATTTTCGTTATGCAATTCCTCGATTTCTGCCATCAAGGATTTTACACGTTCCGAATTCAGCTCTTGTATTTCATGGATCTTCTGGTTACACCTCAACTCAACTCTCTGCACATCAATTCCACCCGAAGACCTCAACATTTCGATATCTTTGATATACTGTTCCTCTTTATAGGTAATTTCTTTTTTCTGTAAAATAGCCTCCTGGGCAGCAAATAAACTTTCTTTTGCATCTTTTTCCAAAACAGAGAGATCATATTTCAATTTTTTATTTTGTTCTTTTAAATCAGCAGCAACAGATGAAAGCTCATCATTAACAGAATTCACTTTGTCGAGTTCTTTTTCAGTAATTGATAACAAGTTGCTCTTTCCATCTAATGCTTGCTGAAGGGAGCTAAGCTTCTCTTGAAGTTCTACATTCTTTAATGATAACACAGATAACTCAGCCTGGCTAGAAAGGAAGTCCTCTTTTATCTTTTTGAACTCAACTTTCTTCTCTTCTAATTCAAAGGATTTATTTTCAAGCTTTTGCTTTATGTCAGATAAGCTTGACCTGAAATTGGATAATTCGGCAGATAACGTCATCATGCCTTTCTGATACTGTTCTTTGATTTGTCCAATACCTATGGCAAATTCCTTGCCTTCTGTTTCTACTAAACTCCTCCTACCAATCAATTGCTCCTCCAAGTTTTCCAGCTGTTGCATTGCTTCCTGCCACAAGAGTATTGCAGTTTCCTTAGCAGCAATAGCCAATGATAGACGTTCATTATCATTGCCTGATAGATCTCTGCGGAATGTACTTTCTCTTAACTCATTGATCAAGATTTTATTTTTCTGATAAAGACTTAAAATCTTCTCTTTCAGATTGTTTTGTCTAAATGATTCTAACTCTTTTTTTACTACTTCAATAGTATAAAAATATTCTTCAGATACTGGATCCATGGTGCCTCCAGCTTAAACAAAGTAGATGCTTCAATATTTCTCGAGTACAGTCAATCCTCCTTGATATACCTACAATAATTGAATATTTCATTTATGAAGTAAACAATAATAAGCATGCATAATAAGGGCAATAAATAGGGTGTTCAGAGGAGAATTAATTTCAAAATATTGGAAACAAGAGGCGATAGACGAATGGAAGATAAAAGAAAATCGGTATGTCTATTCGAAAGTTGTGAAAATTTTTCCACAGAAATTTTATTTCAAAAGTTGACGATAGATAATGCTGTACACCGCGTATAGTTCTTGAAAAGAGCGTAAAGGCACAAGACTTTAACTAGTGATCTTCCATTATCTGAAACACACAAAGTTTAATTGATTACATGGTTTACACCTCTAAATCAGGTACAACCTTCTCTCGAGTTTCAACGCTAAAGCTAATCACACTAATCACCTATAGCTTGCAGCGCCATCTGTTGGCATCTAAATTCTCAAATTTAAGAATAAAATTAATACAACTTCTATAATTAAACAATCATTTATTTCATTCCTTTGTTTCAAAGGTTTTTAACTTTGAAAAATTTCAGTCCTTCAATGGACACTCTGTAATACCACTCTGTTTATTCAAGGGTAATAATAATAAGTATTAAAGTGATAGAATTCAAGACTAACTTTACTTAAGAAATAAATAAAATAACATCAAAACGATACTTACATAAAACTACACATTTAAAAAAAAAATACATATTTAAAAAAAAAAAAAAATTAAGAGCACAAGCTTTGATTTTGATACATTAATAGTCTTCTAGACACTAGAGCTCAAAACTGGAGGTCAGCTGGAAAAATTAGAGGGACTTTTTATTCCTTGTACATTTATGGTTTTTGCGATACAGAACACAAATCCTCATTTCGGAAATAAAATTTTTTCAGAAAAAAAAAAACTGGAAAAACCTTATTTTCAAGAAAATAACTTTTTTTGGTTTAAAATAGACACTCTTTGATAGCATACATGAAAAAAATCCATACAAAATTTGTACCTATATCAGGGTGGCCACTCAAATCAGGTTCCTATAAAAATTTCCAGGTCAGCATGTTTTTTTCCTCATAAAGTGTAAGTGGGTACAAGAAAAGTTACAATATTATAAAGTATTTTATTTAAAATGTTATTTTTCTAATACATCATCTTGAGCCCTCATGGCTCAGGAGATAACGTGCTCGCCTTCCAATGAGGTGAGCCGGGCTCAAATCCCTGACTTGCACCCACTAAAGTGCAGAGGTAAAATATCCTCAGTGGTAGACAAATCATGGGTTAGAGTCCCCTTGCCATCAGGCTAATCGTGGGAGGTTTTCGTAGTTTCCCTCTAACCTACACAAATGTAGGTTAATTCCATCAAAAAGTATTCCAGGAAGGCAAATTTCTCCCAACACTTGATCCAGGAGTTCCTTTGTCTTCTGGATTGGGTTCAAAATTACAAGGTGACAGAGTGGAACATTAGTAGTCCTAAACCCATAAAACTGGGTCGGCTGTATATAAACTCTGTAAATAAATATTTGTATTTGATATAGCAAGGTACCACACTTAGATCTGAATACATATAGCAGCCCCTTGTATCGAACAAATTTAAGTTGCTATTGGTAGACTTAATATATTAAATGACAGTTAAAAAAAGTGTTTGCCATGCGCCACTTTTTTTGTTACAAATGCTCCCTATGTGCATTTATTATTTTTTAATAAATATGGAATTATTACGAATATTTTATAATATTCAGAAAATTACTTTATTTCATGATTTTTTTTAAAAAATCATTTCAGAAATAAACATTGTAATGTTCAAAATATTTTGTTTTGAGAACTGCATTATTAATATAAATTTTCTTATAATCATTTACAGTTTTAAAATTTCGGAAAAGTGGCTACATGTTTCAAAAAGTGAGAACTGTTATAAATGCTACAATTGACCAGTAGCTAAATTTCTTAATTTTGTCTAATACATATGGCTATCTCTAAGTATAAGCTTAGACTTAAAAATGGTTTCCTAATTTAAGTCTTAATCCGACTTTCTCTTTTTATTTTATTTTGATCATAATCAATAATTGACTTCACACCCTTTTCATATTATCAGGTTAAAGCCTTCAATAATGATGAAATCAGATTTTTTTTTTTAATATTCCATATTGGTACCCTTTCCTGTTTTTAATCATAAAGGGTTCAAAACTTACGAACATTTAAAACAAAGCAGAATACTAAAATCGACCATGTCAACCTTCATCTAACAAAAGGTAGACCTCAAGATAGAATCAAGTTAACGTGTCTTAGTGAATTGGCATTTAATATTTATAGTTAATCCACACACATGCAGAGTTTTGTACGGGAATGATTATGAGTAACAGTCTTTAAATTAGTCCCCACTACTAATAATCTACAACCATAGTTAGATATAGACTAACACAGGAACAATGTGCGCAGAAACATTGGTGGTGATCACTGTTGCCAGGTGCCGATAACCCACAGATGGCGTTGTAAAATCTAAAAATTTAAAAAAAACCCAAACATTTTTAACTTAATGTTGTTTATGTATTAAAAAATAGGGTGACCTGGGGTAATTCCTGATCAAAAAATGCAAACATCTATTTCGTGAAAAAACTATTCAAGATAGAATTTTAATATTTACTGGAAGTTTGAGGCTATATGAGATGAGTCCTATGCTACCGTCTTTTGTTTGAAAATCTAATTAGAATTTAAAGGATTTTAAATTTTTAGTGATCAGGAATTACCCCTTCTCGTGATCATTTCTGGGGTAATTCCTGATCACTTCTGGGGTAATTACTGATCACCAGTTTTTATAGTAAATGGGCTGTTTAAAAATAATTATACAATGGTAATTAACAAATAAGTCATTAAGATCAAACAAAAAAAACCAAAAATATATTTTTAAGCAGCTATTAAAACGTTTTATTTAAAAACAGGAATAAAGATTAACACTTCAGCTCTGGCAGCAGCTCTCACACTGAAATTTTCATTTTCAATCATTAGAAAAAATTTGCTATTTTTGCTTTCTAGAAGCTTAGTATCCTTTTTAGGCTTATAATTTCTCACCATATTTATATTAGGTTAATTTATCAACTTAAAAATTATTCTAACAAAGTACACACATAAAATTAAGATGGAAGAAAGGTAAGACAAGCTAGAAATGGTGCCTATCAGAACACATTTGTCTTGTATACAGTTAAAAACAAATTTTGTGATTGTTAAAGTATATTTTATAGTTGTTTCACTTAATAAATATAAAATGTTATTTAAGAAAAGACAATTAACTACTTATTAGCTATTTTTTATACTATTTATAAGAAGAAATGACAATGATCAAGAATTACCCCAGTGATCAATAATTACCCCATCTGTAGGGGGCAACATTTGATATAGTTTCCTATAATCAATTATAATGTTTACAGTAGATGTGAAACAATTAAACTAAAGCTTACACTATTTTTATACCAAAGAAAAAGAAAGTAACTCAAAATATTTATTATTAAGAGAAGGAGGGGGATCTTTGCAGAAATGTGCACATTTTGAAATCCATCTTTGAAGTGGAAAATACAGAAAGCATTTTGAAAGATACTTATTTTGTTAGATTAAACAAAAAACTATTATTAAGTAAATATAGTTATGCTTTAGTAAAGTGTACAAGCATTCTTATCCATGTCTCAAATTTAAAAAAAATAATTTTTTAAAATATAAAACTAAAGTGATCAGTATTTACCCCAGAAACAGAGTGATCGTGAATTACCCCGGGTCACCCTAGTACAAATGCTAAATAATGTATAGATACTTTTTAACATTTTATTATCAACAAATTAATCTTTTTTACATTTCAATTGTTACATTATCTTTAATTTCTACTAAAATATTTAAGATATTTTTTTCAATCCTTTTTGACTCGCAAATTTTTTCATAAATATTTTATTATCCACAATCTAGTCTTTTTAATTCTAACATTATGTTTAAATTTCTGATAAAATATCCAACAAATTTTTGTCAATACTTTTTGATTTGTACATGTTTTCGCAGTTAAGCATTTTTAACATAGAAGAAGTAAGTACAAAATTTTGACAACCATTAGAAAGTTCATATCGAATGCACACAATAGCATCAGCTGTAGTTATAGACATTTTATTTCTCAATATGTCTTTAAAAATATTTAACATAGAGAAACATCTCTCTACAGCTGCATTTGAAAAAGGAATACTTAATAAAGCTTTTGTATGTACTTCTTTTTTTCTTTATCCTTTGGCATTATTTTTAAACCAGGCACATTAAAAATTTTAAATAATTTGAATTCAAATTCACCAAACATACAGGTTGATCGAGCTAAGTAATAACTTACTACACTCAACAAGAGTTATTAGAGTTAAGTTCAAAAATTAAATCTTAATCTTTTTGTTTTGGTATAACATATTGATTTTCATATTACCATCTCACACATTCAGTTATAAAATTTGATATTAGAATGTAACCAAAATAAAATTAGTAAAATTCACAAATAAGCATAAAACAAACCCCTGAAATACCCACTGAAGATAAAAAATCCCCCTAAATTTGAGGGGGATAACCCCTAACCTGGCAACACTGGTACTGATTCTTCGATTTTGCAGATACTTTTTTAATATTTATTTTAATATATAAAAAAGTACCCGAATGCACAAAGAAGTTTGCAGTGGGTGGATGGATATGAAGCAGATGGTGTTATTATGATTTATGCAAGGTAGAAGAAAGTAAGTATTTAGTTGTATGCATGCTGCACCCACAGAGAAAAGATATAACTGTCACTTTAGTCCAAAGTTTAGCGATCCCATTGTTAGGGGTGAAGCCTGCAACCAGCTGACTTTTTCACAGCTCAACTCAACTATCACTTTCCAAAGGAAAAAGACAATTACAAGTGACTGTAATCTCTTAATGTAATTTCGTTTGGAGCAAAATTACTAATATTACTTAATATGATAATTACTTTACATGAATGTAGTTAATATGTATAACTATTAATATTAATCTGCATGTATATATATTTTTTGTCAAGAATATATAAAAATATTAAATGGTTAACTGATTTTGTATATTTAATAAAATTATTCTAATATCCAGGGGTGATTGTGAGCCCAACTCAACAATATCTGAAAATTTCATAGGTAAAATAATGAATGACACATTTCAAAAAAGTCTTTACAAATTTAAATCATTGATATTTTCAAAACATGAAATTCTAAATAAATTATATGCAGCATAATTTAAATGTATAATTATGTATAAGTTTACTTTTATCTCTAATCAAATTTATTATTCTACCAGAAAAAAATATTGACAAATGAAAGAGATGCCAAGCATAAATTCTAGTTCTAATATTTTTCAATCAAATGTACAAGAATTTTTCCATATAAATGTGATTGAAGATTTCTTGAAACTTCTGGATTTCCGGAAACTCCCCGATTGAGATTAGCGGAAAATCAGGAATTTTTCTGGGGCACAATCATTTCTGATTATCAAAAATATGAGCTTGCAGATACTTTTGGACTGTGTGAGCAGATACTTTGTGTTTTTTTTAATCTCATTATGCCTCAAACACAAGGCAATTATTTTAGTTCTAGTATGGAAATTTTACTGAAACATAAGATCAGCTTCATCATCGAAACACTAAAGCTAACAACACACAAGTGAGAGCAGATTCTGGAAAAATATGAACACAACAAAAGAGAATCGTTCATTAAAATATTGTCGCTAGCGACTGAATCAATTTCATGAAATTTTCTAAATTGAATATAATTAAAAATTTCTTATCTATGGCAAAAATTTACGATTGGGTGCCCCTCTTAATAAGGTGATTTTTTTAATCACAAAAAGGAAATATTCTCTTTGCTTTCAATGACGTTCTTGGTTTATTTATATACATATATTCGTTTATTTGCAAATCGCAAAATGTGAAAGGGGTTCCCGAAAGGTTTGGTGCAAAAAAAAAAAATAGTAATTCTTCAATTCATATTTCTTGAATTTGTGATCGAGGGATTACATTTTATAAAAGTTAGATAAAGCAACATCATACCAATTATATAAATAATTCGAATTATATTGCTCTTAGTTTCACTTCATTGAGGATATCTTTGTTTTTTAAAATGGTTTCCTTTTGAAAACAATAAATTTAGAAGGTATGATCAAAAGAACTTTATTAAAAGTAGATGAAAACAAAAACAAACCACTCAAAACTTAAATTGACGCCAGTTTATTTATGGAAAGCACAACTTTATTATAGCTTTTTACTTACATTTACGAGACTTATTGCTTGAGGCTAAACAAACAGCAGAAGGTCTGTAGGATGATTTAACAACCAAGCTACAAGCATATTAAATTCCTTTCCTCTAAAGTGCTTAACAATTACCCCGAACCAACACAAACCTGCCAATTTTCTTTAGTCTTCTTTGCAATTGTTATCGATGTGGGAGTAGTAATTTATTTCCATAGTTACAAAGTTTGAAAGGTTTTTTGAAGAAGATTTAAGATTAAATTGTTTAATTACTTTGAGAAATAAAACTATAAATATCTATGTTTCAAATAAATAAATCCGTCTGCTCCTTCAAATTGTTAACATTTTCTTTACGTATTTGATGTATCCGGGTCGCGATTTTTATTATTTAGTCAAGTTAAATATTGGTAAGCATATCAACGTATCAGTAAGTTCTTTCTAGTAGAATAGGGGAACTTAGTCATAGCTTTAAGAAGTAGGTTACTAAAAATTTAGTTCCATTGTTGGGTAGTGAATTTCATAAATATTTTTTTAACGCTAGTAGGACTAGCTAACTTTCCGAATGAAGTAGTAAATTTTAAACAGTATCAAAAAGGAAAGGAGAATAAGGTTTTTTATTTTAAATATTGGTTAGAGAGTAAAATTGGGTGTCTCTTGGATTGGCGACAAATTTCGTTAAATAATCCCGCGAACCGCAAATGTTTGAAAACAAAATTACAATTTTTTATGAAAAAATTAATATTAAATGTTTTTATGTGTTTTATTATTATTACGCAAGATTTTCGAAAGTACCGTTCCTTGGGACCCATAACTTTTTAATTTATGTGTTACTTACAATTTTTTGTTGTTTCCTAAACCTGGTCCTAATTAAAAATATTAGTCCCCCCTTTAAAGATTTACATGAGAAGTAAATATTTAATGACTAGAATATTTAGCAATATTACTGATTTAGCAATAATTTGACTGAGAATTAAGATGTTCATATGAGTTGCTTTTTTAAGTTTAAAGCTTGCAATATTTTCCATAGTTAATATGAAATACATTCTTTTTCATATACACACACATATATAATGCTGATTAGATCATTTAAAATAACAGTTCTTCCAAATAGCAGTATAAACAGAGTAAATCTGCAGGACTTTCTCTATAAATCCAAATTTGTTTGTCATTTAAACATAGTTTATTATTGTAAACATTCAACGTCATCTAACATGCATGTATCAAAATTTGAAAATGTAAAATCTATACATAAAAGCTTTATGTTTAAGTTAAATTTTATATGATACTAAAAATGTATAATAAATTCCTTAACATTAAATTAATCTTCTAAATCAGCCTATAATCAAGTAAAAATGTTTTTAAACTTATTCTTCATAATGATCTGTCAATTTGTCTTAATATATTTTTTTGATTAGAAACAAGTTTTGAAATGTTTTAAATAAGTAGTATATCAATAATTGTTCTAATCTGTTTGTTCTTTATTAAAAAAAAAGAAAGAGGAAAAATAATCTTCAGATGTTGTAGTGTTGCCATGTTAGAAACGTGCACAGACAAGTTTTTACATAAAATGCATACATTCATTGTGTAAAATCATTCATATCTATATTGTTTACACAAACATAGTGCATTATAATAGTACTTATACATTAACAGATATATTCATACGTACATATATTTTATACATACAATATAAGTGCATGTATATGTGTGTAATTATTTGTAAGTGTATGTATATGTTACTAAAATGTCCGTACACATTTTTTCATATGGATTAGATAAATAGATGTGAACATAAATTTTTTTGATACATTTATTCGTACATATACTGCATACAAAATGTATTATTATACGAAACATTATACTATTTGTACTATTGATAAATGATTATTCTTTAAAATACTATCTTTACATTAAAGTATAATCATATATTGGTATATAATTATCTTGTTATCGGATATATAGATTAATTGTAATCATAGTTACGTGTAATCATATGTTTTGATTACTAATAATCACGATTACAGTTGTAGTCAAAATTATGATTGTTTTTAATCATGATAACAAGTAATTGAATACTGTAATTGATTATTGTAATCACAATTACTGTTGTACTCCAAATTTGTAATCATGATTACAGGTAATTGATTACTGTAATCTATAATTGCAATATTGATTACAGTTATCAAAATTTGTAATTATGTTTGCAAATAATTTAGTAATGTAATAAAATGGATTATATTTTTTCCCTACTCTGATGTAATCAGACATTCTGATTACTTGTAATTGCAATTGCCTGTAATCATGATTGCTAGTGATTGATTTCATAGAAGTATTTATCATTAATCTATTACAGTTGTAATCGATTACTGTGATCTACATAAAACTGAATTATATGCAGTGTTTTTGTTCTAAACTGATGTTCTAAATTATGGTTTTCTGTCCAATTATGTATTCAACATTCTAAACTTAATCTTTAAACATAGATTTTTTTTTTCTTCAAAAAGGACGATATATAGAAACAGATACAGTCTTTAAAATACTCATTACAGACTAAAAATTTTTCTCATTTCCTTTTAAAACTAAAAGCATAACTAAAAATAAGTTTTGAACTAAAATTTTTTTCTCCACATTCTTTGTTTTAAAATATATTTATTTTAAAGTATTGGATATTTATAATATATGACTGTTGATATATTTTAACAAATATTGAAAAGCTTACAATTGAAGTAAATTTCTCAATAAATCTTATGTGTATGCATATCATACGTAATTTGTTTGTTAGATAAGTAATTTATTATATTTTTATCATATATTTTATTTTCTCTCTCACATATTTAGTTCTCTTACATTAAATTTTGTCCGCAAAAATCAGATTATTGAAATATGTTTCACTTCATATAATTTTATATTAAAATCTATGTATTTAAATTTATAAAACAAGTTGAAATTTTCAAAGAACAGTTTGGTTTGATAATTTAAAAATTTTTTTTTATTAAAAATGATAAAATAAGAAAAACCCACTTGGTGCGTATAAAGTGGCCCCAAATCATAACTGATCCTTTGTTTAAGATTCCAATTTAACTACAGTTTAATTTTAAATATTAATGAAAGCTTTTGGCTTATCTGAAAAAGGAATATTGCTTAACTTAAAATATTATGTGTATTTATATGGTTAATTACCATAGTTTTAGAATATTATGAATATTTATAACTAACAGTAGTTTCATTTTAGTTGGTGTTAAATTAATAATCACAGTCTTTGAGTATTTATAAGCACTGTATTTTCATTTTAGTTAGTGTTAAATTAATAATCACAGTCTTTGAATATTATGAGCATTTATAGGCATTGTAGTTTCATTTTAGTTGGTGTTAAATTAGCAATTATCATTCTTTGAATATTATGAATATTTATAACCATTGTTGTTGGTGTCTGACTAATAATTTTGAAGCTCCAAATTTTGAAACTTACGCTAACTTGCGATAAGGAGACACTTACATACATGAGATTCTTCTTCCAGTGGTCAGGAATTCGCTAATTGATTGTTTTGGTTTGGCGGATTTTCGCTATATTGAATATTTAAAACTGCAATGGAATCCGCTAATATCACGATTCATATTTATGCCGTTCGATTATCAAACATCGGATTTCGTATGTAACTAAGTTAAAAGTTACACAATGCTATTTGTATTCACGTGGTTTAAAATCTTATTCTTTGTATATTATAAATATTTATAGCCATTATAGTGTGTGTCCAACAGATAATTATCACCGTCTTAGAAAATTATGAATATTTTAAACATAAGTTATGAACTATTTCAGCAGATTTAACAAGATGATGGAACTTTCTCACAGTTTGACACTCAATGAAGAGGCTTTGCAACAAATTCAAGAGCCGAAAAGGCCAGTTTTTATTTTTGAGTGGCTCAGGTTCTTGGATAAAGTTCTTATTGCAGCTCAAAAAGTAAGTACTTGTGTCCATTAATGTTGTGTAAACTCAATGCAGTTGTGATTGTATTTCAGGGGTGTCCCGGAATTCCGGTCTTTTTGTATTATCTTTCTGGGTGAAAAAATTAGGAGCACAGGGCATATGATTTTTTTGGGAATACCGTGGAATTCCGCGTTTCTCAAGACCGTCCGTTCTCAGACTTTCTCTAATCAAAAACTTGTAATCCGACAAATTATTCCCTTAACTCCTCAATCTAAAATCCAAATTTTGATACTTATGCTAACTTGCGATAAGGAGACACTTACATACATGAGATTCTTCTTCCAGTGGAAAGGAATCCGTTAATTGATTGTTTTGGTTTGGCTGACTTTCGCCATATTGAATATTTAAAACTGCAATGGAATCCGCTAATATCACGATTCATATTTATGCGGTTTGATTATCAAACATCGGATTTCGTATGTAACTAAGTTAAAAGTTACACAATGCTATTCGTATTCACGTGGTTTAAAAATTGTACATCACGATTCGTATTCACGCAATTTTAAAACAATACAGTCACACGGTTTTCAAATCCAATTTTGTGATTCATGTTCACGTGATTTTGAAAATCCAACATCGCGATTCCTGTAAGAACTAAGATTAGTTACTATAACGATTCATTATTAGTAGGTTATTTAAATATAAATCTTATTGAGAAACCTTATGTTAAGTATAAAACATGTATGACAAATAAATTGATATTGATTTTTTGCACATGAAATTTTCAGGGTTTTTCACTCTGTAACACAACCACCCCTGCTTAATGGTATAACTTTAGGCAAGAAGTTTCTTCGAATTTCAACTTTTTTGAATGACAATATTAAGTAATTAATAAGTTAAATTGTCAAAAATTTCAGTTCATAACCAAAAAGTCAAAAATTTCTGTACCTAATTGTGGAGCTACACTTGTAAGTAAATGAAATATTTGTCCAATATTCAGCCTGTTGGACGAATAAATACTACTTGCTGAATATGATTGTCACAAGAGTCAGATTATGTGCGAAGATTTTCTGAACTGCCCAAAAGCTTTTATAAATCTGAAACTAAAAAGATAATCTTCGCAAATATTTCGCTGAATAAGGTAGTTTCAAAAAATTATCTTATCTAACTGGAATCTAATAAGAAAAAAAATTTTTTAAAAATATTTTACATATATTATATATATATTTTAAAAACATTTTCAAGATTTTATATTTTAAAATCTTGGTATTTGGCAAATATTTAATTGAAGAATATTTATTATGTATTTTATATATATCATTTTATTGAATAGATATTTTATAGAATATATATTTTCTTTAAAAATATTTTCCAAGATTTTATTTCTTAAAATCTTTGATTTTAGACTATGCCAGATCTTATTTCATTTTTCAAAAACATTATTGTATGAAATTCTATTAATGTAAATTTTTAACACTATAAGCTTTTATTGTAAATTTCTAACAAAATAATTGTCATGACTACTTTTTTAGTCAATTTTTAACAAAATGACTAAAAAAGTAGCCATGGCAAGTATTTAGCTGAAGAAGGTAGTTTCAAAAAATTATTTTTAATTAACTGGTATGTAATGAGAAAAAATTTTTTTTTGGAATTCTTTTACGCATATTATAGTACGCATATTACGCATATTTTTTAATATTTTCAAGATTTTATTTCTTAAAATCTTTGTATTTGGCAAATATTTAAGCTGAGGAATATATATATATATATATATATATATATATATATATATATATATATATATATATATATATATATATATATATATATATATATATATATATATATTTTCTTTAAAAATATTTTCCCAGATTTTATTACTTAAAATCTTGTATTTGGTTTTAGACTATGCCAGGCAGGGTTCCCACAGGTCTAGGAGAACAGGGAAAACCTGGAATTGTCAGGGAATTTTATTTTAACTCCAAAAATCAGGGAATGTTGCAATTTTTTTACAAAAACCTGGAAAATAATACCTGGAAAATAACCAGTCTTAAAATTGTCTGTAACAGTAATTAGTTATTGAGATTCAAATTAAATAATTCTAACATCTATTACAATTATTTGTTACAAAAATTTCACATTTTACTCAAACTGAAATGTTCCCTTCCTCATTTAATAATATCTTTTTACACAGAAAATTTAATATTTCATGTTGCAAATAAAGGAATAAAATTTTTTCGGATGAAAACAGGGTCTCAATTTTTGTTGAAATTTATCTGGTATACCTGGAAAAGTCGGGAATTTTTTTTTCTTAAATTGAGCGGGAACCCTGCCATATCTTATTTTTTTAAAAGCATTATTGTAAAAAATTCTAGTAAAGTAAATTTTTAACAAAAGAAACTTTTTTCTGTCTATTTTTTATCAATTGGAAAAATTTAAACTTTCTGCTGTATTAAGTTCGATTAAATTTGTGGTATTCTTAAATATTAGATAAATGTCATTTTCAATTTCTTCCGATGCCCTGGAAGAAATAGGTTGTCCAATCCTAATATATCTCTCTCCTCTGCATTAGTCGGATATCAAAGGGTGCCAAAAGAAGCTGGTGGAGCAGTTGATGAAACAGGTCAATGAATCTCCTGGTCCACCCTCGCGAAAATTAATTGGCCGCTGTCTAGCCACCCTCTTCAATGTGGGGGATGCTTCTTTGCTCTTTGATACAATCAACAAGTGTAATGACATTGCAAAGAACAAGGACGATTCTCCAAGCTTCATTCAAACAAAGCTGTAAGTCTCTTCTTTTTTTTATTTATTTAAGTAAACTGAAATATTTACATAGCCAGGCGTCTGTTTAGAGGAAATTTGGGTCCGTTAACGAACCCTGCACAAAATATCTTTTCATTAAAACGGGCCCTTCACAAAATATTTTAACTTAAAAACGGACCCACAAAATGATTATCTTTCAGAAAATGATTTATCTTTTAATCGGACCCTTCCCAAATTTGTTTATCTTCATTATTGTTTTGTTAATCGAATAAACCCTTCCCAGGGCAGAAAAAAAGAAAGACGATGTAAACGAATTAAGTTTTGTCTTCAGACGTTTTTTCCATTATTCGTTCAAAATGAATATTCTGCATTCAGCAGAATAGGCTAAGTATCAAAATATATGTATGTTGCATCTCTAATTTAGTAGCAGCAATTGCTGTTTATTTTTGAAAATGTAAATTTTTTGTATTATAATTTTACAGTATTGAGCATAATCTTGTATCTATTCACAATTTAAAAATTCATTGAAAAAGTTTTTTGCAATAACAGGACCCTATTTGCACAAATTCACAAAACAGGACCCTGGTTCAACGAATATGACTTAACGTTTATTTTATATTCACAAATTATGATTAATTTTTTCACAATTTTACCAAAGCACGACCTTTCAGAAAATGTCTGGACAGACCCCTGATAGTTGCCAACTCTACTGGATGATCCAGTAGACTACTGAATTTTGCCAGTTTCTCCTGTTCTACTGGTTTAATTAAAATTCTCCTGTTTTTTGAAAATTTCTTAAAATTTAGTAAGTTTCATAAAAAAAACAACCTATTGAAATAGAATTTTTGTACAGATTATTGCTAGAATATTTACATTAGTATTACTAATACATAATGAAGTGAATCTCACTTATGGAAATCGGTTTAAAACTTTTTTTGTTTTTGTTTTAAAATGTTCAATTTATTATTATTTAGAACACTAGTTTTAAATTAATTAAAAACATCTTTTGACTATCTCTGAGGAATTAAATGACAATAATATTCGAAATTATGAGTATAAGCGTAATATATAACATTTCAAGTATGTTTAATGTCAATCATAACTGAAAAATAGTGCAGTTTTTCTACTTTGGTGACTGTAAAAATCGCTGAAATTCCCTCTGTATGAAAAATTTAGTACATTATGCAACAATTGTCAGGAAATTTATATAATTTTGTAAAATCTACTGGATTTTTCATATTCATGTTGGCAGCTATGTATTTATTATTATTTTTTACCTCTTCATTATTTTTATTATTATTATTTATAATTATTATTTCTTTCCTCTTTAAGGGGTAAAAAATAATAATTGGGGACTGCTGGGCGGGCAAAAATTATGATTTTTATTTCGAAAAGTCAAAATCTAATTTATTTGATTTAAATGGGATTTATTTTTTAAAATTTAAGTCAGATTTATTTTTATATGTGCTGGCCACTTCATCTAACTAAAATGCTTAAAATATTATTTAATTACAAATTTATCACTGAATAAATAAAATCAGGATTTTTTTTGTTCCAGCTAAATATTCTAAAATTTTAAAGAAGTAGCTATTTGTTGGTTAGATATCCAATGAAGAATAAATTAATTTAGATCAAAATACATTGATGATTAATTATGCTGTATTTGCTGTATTGTAAAGATGCGTATTTGCTGGCCACTTCATCTAACTAAAATGCTTAAAATATTATTTAATTACAAATTTATCACTGAATAAATAAAATCAGGATTTTTTTTGTTCCAGCTAAATATTCTAAAATTTTAAAGAAGTAGCTATTTGTTGGTTAGATATCCAATGAAGAATAAATTAATTTAGATCAAAATACATTGATGAAAATAAATATTCCAAGTTATTGGTATGCACTAACTATGTATTTTATAATTTAATGAGTCTTAAAAAGTTTTGAGAGTATTTGTATTTAAATGAACACAAAAGTTAATGGATATAAGTGAAATATGTTTGAAATCTAATTATTTGACATACAGAAAAATTATAACTTAAAAGTTTTATTATTGGTATGCACTAACTATATTTAAGTTATTGAGTTTTAATAATTTTTAAAAGTACTTTCATTTAAATAAACATGAAAGTTAATGGATATAAGTGAAACATGTTTGAAATCTAATTATTTGACCTATAGCTAATGGAAACTTATAACTTTAAAGTTTTATGCCACTTTTTATCTATATTTAGTTTCTTTAGTTATTGTTCTATTTTGAACATCAAATAACAATTAATAAGCATTTTTCTTTCATTATTTCTCTAGATAAAGCACCTGTTATCAATAAAATCAGATTTAAAAAAAGATTTCAACCTTCAAATAGGCTTATAAATTATATTGTGTAAAAAAATTTTTGAAATTAAATTTTTTAAAAAATCAATTGATTTTTATCAATTATTTTTTTAAAGAGAAATCAAGGGATTTAAATAATGCCAATTCTATTAATACTATAGATATTATACTCTTTGTAAAGAAAATCGGTGCCTCTAGGTAACAAGATTTCCTCACTCTCTCCACTTTTCCCCTCTCCAATTCCATGGTTTCGGCAAATCTTGTTCTTTCACTCAAGCAAGTATATCCCAGCCTCTTACTGAAAATTACTACAATAGAGAAAAAGAAATTGGCTGAAAACCATGGTAACTTATAGGGGAAAAGTATGGAAATTATGTGAACTTAAGTTACAAAATCTATTAACAAAGAGTATAAAGCTGAAAATAGAGTATAAACCTCTATATATCTTACCTTTGAGCTGTAATTAAAAGACATTTAATTAAAGGATTAATTTTGTAATTAAAGGACATTTAATTACAGAGCTGCCATCACTTGCTTGGGAACAATGTATCAGCAATTGGGAAGGATGACTGGACGTTCCTATGAAGAAACTGTGCATATTCTTTTGAAATCATTAAAGAATGCTGATGTATGTATTTTCCTCTCTCTCTCATGTCATTCTTAATTCAGTTTTGAGATTTTCACTGCATGGAATATATAGAAATGTATTATTTCTGAAAAGCTTCCTCTTTAAATATTTGTACAATACTAAAAGTTTTCTGAAGCTAAGGAAGTTTTACCATTTACAGATAGTATAACTTTAATACAGTAAAAGAGCTATGAATCACTATAAACCGTCGCCAATAGCCCATTGTGCAGCTCTAGTGTGATCTAAATAAACTAAACAAGAACAAAACTTTTGTTAAATCTTGTTCATCAGATGTTTACATACATGGGGTTTTATCGTCAATTTGCAAAAGTCTTCCTATTTGATTATTTTGGTTTGATGAATTTTCGCTATTTTGAATATTTGGAACTGTGCAGGAATCTTCTTAAGATCGCAATTCATATTTTTTTGATAGCAAACATTGTCTTTTCATATTTATCTGATTTGAAAGTGCAATTACTATTTCTGTGATTTAAAAATCCGACATCGTGATTTGTATTCATGCCTTTATCAAATTAATATCGCGATTCATCCCATGCGTTTTTAAAAACTAATATCACAATTAGTATTCAAGCGAGTTTAAAATCCAATGTCGTGATTCACAGTTGCACGTTTTTAAAAGTAAATATCGCTATCCTTGTGAGCACTAGGTTTTTCTCTTAAATTAGTTACTTTAAAGGTGTGTTATTCTTAATTAGTAGGTAATTTAATTATCAATTGTAGTTCAAAAAATTATATTAATTATGTATGATACACAAATTCATGTACCTATTGATATCAAGTTTTTTCATACAAAACTTTCTGTGTTTTTCACTTTGTGTCACAATTATCCCTGAATTTTGGACCCACCCCCCTTCTGTCAGCAAAACACGAACCCCTTTATGAGAAAAAAACCCTCTTCCTTTGAAGTTCTACACTGGGTTTTGTATAAACTTAAGACTTTTGTTAAGGAAACTAATTCAATTAAAATCTGTAACTTTGCACAAAACTAAATTAATGTTTCATATAATTGTATAAAATTTTGAGTAGAATATTTTTTAGGATTTTTTTTGTTCTCTTTTTTATGTTCAACACTTTTTAAATTCTTTCTTTACCCCCCCCCCCCCAATTCAACATTTCTTCCAAATTTAAAATGTTTCTACAAGTTAACATTTTTATGTTGCTTTTTATTAAAGTTTTAAAAATAGCAAAAGTTTCATGCCTACTCTCTCTTTACCCCCATCAGCAAAAATAAGCAAACCATCTCCGTCTGATTAGTTGCTTAAGTAATATTTAAACGACCCCTTCGTTCAGGATGGTGAATGTATGACACGTGACAGTTATTTGGTGGCACATCAGAAGTTAACATTTTAAGCATATAAAGTTTATTTTATTCCCAATCATTTTTTGAAAAGATTTAAAAAAAAAACACTCCTAAAAAAGGGATTTTGAGTGCCATTATGTCACTTAGGATGTATGGGTGATTCTTTTTAAACATGACAATTCGGACCAAAAAATTTCTTCAAATTTAAAGTCTTCAAAATAATCTAAAATTTTTTTTTGTATACTTCTTTAGTTACACTTATTAATATGTTACAGACAGCAGTGTAGTTTATTAGCATTTGCTCGAGAAAAAAATTAAAATAGAAATTCATCAAATCTTGCATGCCAGAAAAATCACATATTAGCTTAAAAGTTTAAAAAGCAGTCATTTTAAGTTAATAGTAAGTAACTCAACTTAAGCTTTTATGTTAGATGGACCATAAATTGCTTAATTTAATTCTTTTTATCCACTGTAAAAAGAATTAAAAAAATTTTGTTGCTGATTTGTATAGAATAAAATTGTGTATAATAATCAATCATTAAATAAATAAATAACTTTGATTACATCCAAGCATATTACAATCTTGCATAAACTTGATATTAGGTTAATATTTGCTTCCCTCCTTACTGTACTAGCAGTTAAATTTCTGGTAACTCTTCAATGTCCTGGCATTCATAAGCCAGGAAAATGACAGCCAGGATAATGACAAATTCGCCATTTTATAGCATATAACTTTGATTTAATATTTTGGCCTAAGACGTTTTTATTCTGCAGAAAATAACAGGATTTCTTGAAATAACTCAGATAAATCTATGTAGTTTATGTTATTAATGATTTCAAGAAGCCAGGAAAATGACAACACAAAAACCTACTCACCTTGAAAAATTTTTTGAAATAGATTTTGGACCAAAAAATTGGTCCTTTTTTCATGCAACAAGACATGTTCATATAGGAGGGTATCTAATCAATCTATTAATATAAGATATTGATTGCTGGCTCTATATATTTTGGTAATAAACCACTAAATAAAAGTAGCCAAGAAAATGACAGATTTTCTTGGGACAAACAAATTATTGACAGAAATTTTTTTTTTAAACGACGTTTTTGTAAATAAATTCTGCGTATATAAATTCTGCGCATAAATTCTGCGTTTTTGTAAATATAACTCTGCGTATATTCTAGAAATGTTTACACCGGGTGAGATAAAAAAAATTAAATACTGAAAAATTTATAGGAAGTTTTGAATCTAGTTGTTATTGGAAACATTGTTTGGGACGTGCCAGAAACATGAAATTTTAAAGTTCAATTAAATTTTTTAACTCTAGAAAACAGTCAATGCTAGTGCAAAGTCGTTTTAAAATGCTAACAGCAATGTTATTTAATTTATTAATTTTTTAAAAAAATTCTTCCTCTCCATGTAATGCAAATGCTGATTAGCTCCATTAAAAAAAGTCCTCCACGAAGGCAAATTTCTCCCAGTACTCAATTCAGGAGTTCCCTTGTCTTCTGGGTGGGGTTCAAAATTACAGGGCTACGGAGTTGATTATTAGTAGTCCTAAACCCATAAAATTGGATCAGCTGTTTGACTACAGTTATAAAATTATAAAATAACTCAATAGGATATATAGTTACACTCTATAATTCTCTAGTTTAAAATGAAATTACTACGGTCTCAAAGATTATTTTTTTAAAGAAGAAAATAAATCATAAATTAAGTGGCACATAATAAAGAAATATCAATGAATTTTCTTTTTAGTCTCAAACAAGATGTGAGATAATGATAAGCATGGAAAAAGTTGTGTCAGGTCTGGGTAATGCTGCCACTTCTGTTCATAAAGATATTTTTAAAGCTCTGAAACATTGCTTGACTGACAGAGTGATGACTGTGCGTTGTGCTGCTGCCAAGGTATGTCCTTATCGTATTTGTTCATTCATTTAATCATTGTAATTATTTTTTTAATTACAGTCATATAGTGAATGAAATGTTCATTCCAGTGCCTTGCTACACACGCATAATATTATTTTTTGTAGTTATAGTGAACCAAAAGAGGTGAAGAAATTGGATATTATAAACTTTTTTCTGTCTGCGATTGATTCTTCTTCTTCATTTTTTAGTAATTTTGAAATTTCTACATAAAATACATATACCGATTTTCGAAACCATCTATTTGCTTGGAATGTAGCTATAAGCATTTTTTTTTCTTGTTTGCTTCTTCTATCTCAGTATTCCATACCTTAATAAAAGCCACCCCTAAATTTTTTGTACGCAAGACGAAGAGTCTTAAATAATAAAAGTTAGCACATTTTTTGTTGATACATATTGTTTTATAACAATTTTTGTATTTCTTTTTATGGGTCATTTATTTGAATAATGCGTCGTAAAAGGGAGCAGTATGAAAAAATGAGTTAAAATTGTTTACAGTATGGATATAGTGAACTGCAATTTCGGACCCTTGAAGGTTTACTCTAGCGGAGTTTGACAGTATTTGTAATTATTTTTTATTATTAAACTAATTGAATACCTGTTTTTTTGTTCAGAGTGAAACAAAAAGAATCAATAAATTATTACTTCAAAATCTTACACAAAAACTGAAACACAAGAGACACAAATAATTTCAACGCATCCCTTCTCAGTGGTGTTAGATTAAGCTTAGTCATACATCTCATCAAAACAAAGATGAAATGTCTTGTACTGCATGTTATGTATTAGAATAAGCTATAATTTAAATAAAATAAAATTTAGGCTCCTGTTTACAAAAATCAGAGAAATTTTATAAAATTGGTCTTAGAAAAGTCAGAAATTTTCGAGCAATCTCGGACATAGCAGAATTTTTCAGTTTTGTTTTATCGCATTCTTACTCTGCTGGAAGCAAACAAAACATTGCTGTGTTTGGAAATTTGCCAAAATTTGTTTTGGAGTTTTGCTGTTGGATTGTGGGACTGCACACTTTGTGTGATATACTTGTGTGCGTGAGTTGTGCATATATGATGGTTACTGAATTTACATAGAAAGAAAAGAATAAACAACTAAACTAGCGTTTTGAAATTATCACTTTGTGTTGTTCCTTGTTTTAAAAACCATCCTACAAAGACTGATATTTAAATTTTTTTCATTTGCCCGAGATAGATCAGAATAGTAGACTGATGGTAAATTAAATAATTTTTACGCATAAAAAAATTTAAAAATTCATCCCAAATTTTGTGTATTATGTTTTGCTTTAGTTCCTTTGTATTTATTAATAATGAAATAAAAGAATATGTTGATTTTTTTCTTTTTTTCTTCTTCAAAAAACTTGGTATGGAAGAGCTGATTCTTTCTACAAATTAAATAAGTTACATAAATAAATTTATTATATAAATAAATAAAATTTTCTTTGACAGTTGATACTAACTATAGACTTCAACTATAGACTAACTTTTTAGATAAATATGAAAAAATTTTCCTGCAGTTTTTCTCACTTTGGTAAGTTGCCAAATTTCCATTTCAAAAACTGTAAAAAAAATTTTTTTTGAAGAATAAATTTTAAAACATTTAGTTTAACAAAATAAAATGAAACAAAACTATTCCTATAACTGTTATTAACTGTTTCTTAATTGCAGTGCCTGCAAGAGATGATCAAACATTCTCAGTTTCTGTATACCTCTGATTTGGAGACTGTTGCATCTCTCTGCTTCCGATCATTTGAAGGTTCTAACTATGAAGTGCGCTGTGCTGTCTCTGAACTCTTAGGAGTAGTCATGGCAACCACACAGCAGGCCTCTCATCCCACTGGTAACATTCATTACATTCAACGTGCAGTCCGCTCTAAAATATTATATAAGCACCTACAACAACAAATTCCCTGACCCAGAAAAAATCTTACATTTATATATAACAGACGTGCAAATATTGTATATATATATATATATATATATATATATATATATATATATATATATATATATATATATATATATATATATATATATATATATGTATGTATATGTATGTATATGTATATATATATATATATATATATATATATATATATATATATATATATATATGTATGTATATGTATATATATGTATGTATATGTATATATATGTATATATATGTATGTATATGTATATATATGTATGTATATGTATATATATGTATATATATGTATGTATATGTATATATATGTATGTATATGTATATATATGTATATATATGTATATATATGTATATATATGTATGTATATGTATATATATGTATGTATATGTATATATATGTATGTATATATATGTATATATATGTATGTATATATATGTATGTATATGTATGTATATATATGTATGTATATGTATGTATGTATATGTATATATATATGTATGTATATGTATATATATGTATATATATATATGTATGTATATGTATGTATATGTATATATATATATATATATATATATATATATATATATATATATATATATATATATATATATATATATATATATATATATATTACAGCCATGGAAATATTATACATCAGTTATTTCACTAGACTTTGAAAACAACAAATTCTTAGGATCCAGAATGGATTTTTGGGAACAATTGAATGTTCCCGGATGAAGAAAGGAATTTTCGGGTACTTTTTTACTTAAAACAGGTTCTATTTTGAAATAATATAAATCTCTACTCTCTTAAAGTTAAGTTTAATTTTGAAAGCATTAATCTGCTCAATAGAGAAATAGTCTTAGAGTTACTTGTTTTTTGGGTCCCCTCTTTATGATTTTCGCATATTTGACACGCTATAGCACATAAGCAGAATTACTGCTTCTAACAAGGTGTTAGTTTGTGATATTCTTATTTTTGAAGACTAAGAAGAAGGAATGTTTATTAGAAATTTTTTTTCACAAAATTTGGAAAAAAATTAGTATTTGAAAATTTTTTTTTATTTGAAATGAAAGTTAAAAAAAAGTTTGTCTAAGAAAATAAAAACAATTGGAAACAATTTCCTATCAGTGCTTCAGAGGTCATGCTTTTAACTACCGAAGAAAAACACAAAATATTCTTAAATATTGTTTTACACAAAATTTTATGAATTGAATTGAATTAGTTTTGTTTTATGTGAAGTTTTGTATTTAATGATAAAATTAGATTACTACAGTTGATATCGAAGTTAAAGCCAAAGGCAAGAGGGGTATTCCTTACAGAAACACAGAAGGGGTGAGCAATTTGCTTATTTTTGGTGAAAAAGGAGAAGTTCAAAATAACTAATAAGTACTTGCATAATATTTTAACAGCCCTTTATTTATTTTGATGTTTCTCTAGTTATTGATACATCTTGTACACATAATGAATGAGTCATTAGAAATCATTTTTTAGACTGAAATTTTTTTTTAAAATTATTTTTTTGTAGACAGTCAAATTATGCTCTTTTTTAAAGCCATACTAACTTAAAAAGAATTTAAAAAATATTTTTCTTTAAATTAAAAAATGAAAAAAAACTTTCAACTTTTAGATTTCTAGAAAAAAAATTCATTTGACCCAAAAATATATAAAATATTTATCAATATTCAAGTGTTAGTATGAATTTAAGCAACATTCTATACTCAAACTAATGAATTAGTTTTAGTTTAATGAAGTTTATTACAAGTGGAGATATCTTGTAAAATGGAGTAAATATAAGTTATTAGTGAGAATCTTGAGCACGCCTATCAGATCTAAAGATCGCTATCTAAATCTAAAGATCGCTGGTTAAATCAAGTGGTTATGTTTTACGTCCGTTTATTAAGGGTCCTCTTCCCTTTTGATCAAGCTCCAGTGTTCAAGATGGGGTTGAAAAGTCTAAATATGCTTTTAAATCTCTTTGTTTGATTTTTACAAACTATTGTGCATGTTTCCTCTATTCGACATGCATGTGCGAAAAGTATTCTCTCGATACATGCAGAATACATGTAAAACACATATCAGTCACCCAATCAGAATTTTAAATATAAAGCTTGTGGTATTTTAGATTCTTTTTGACAAAGCTTTATCAATACAGTGAGGTAAATAGCCATTTTGAAAGGTGGTTAAATTTTTGTTTTTAGCTTTCTGAAAGATATTTTTGTTTTTGAGTAATTAACATCATCATCCAAATCTGCTTTCATCAGTTTATACTGCAATAAAATTAACTTTTAAACAGGGTTGCCACTCCGCAGGGAGAACAGGGAAAATACATCGAATTCAAAAATCACCTAAAATGCAGGGAATTTTGATTTTTTTCCTTTACAAACTGGGAAAAAACAAGGACTTTTGTTTCTCATTTTTCTCTTTTAGAAAATGGTGACCACTAAGTGTAATCTAGGGGATATTTAATCCTGATATTTCAGCTATACTGAACTATTTCATTTACTATAGCATTATATAAGTATGTTCAGCTGTTTTTCCTGCAATTAAAACTAATAAATATAGTTAACCCAATACAGCCCACACAGTAATTGTCGTTTTCTCTTAATATATTGTGTATAATAAGTACAGGGAATTTTTTTTCTCCAGATTTGAGTGGCAACCCTTTAATAAAACTATAAAAGTTGACAAATATGTAGCTTTAAATACTTAACTTTAAACCACAAATTGCATGTTTTTATTGATATAAAGTTTTGAGAAAAAGTCCCAAGAATGATCGAGCTCTATTTCTCGTAATGTAATAATTCTCCTTTGTTTTTTGTTTTGTTTTCAAGGTATTGTGCTGTGAAATAATACTGTTTGTCTACGATAGGTACTCTGTCCGCCATTCGTCTGGAGAGGTGGCGGGGACTATGGTAACGAGGTATGATTATTTCAAGTAGGGGTGCGGGGTCCCTCTTTAAGACTGGTTTCGATGGGAGAAAAGGAGACTTCTTTCTTCGATCTATTGTATTAGCCCTAGAGTTAAGAGAAATGAGCATTCGCGCCTGAAACATCGTTTAGAGCGTGTGATTCCTTTCTTTTAATCTTTTCTCTTTTTCAAAAGCTTCTGTTTTAGAAAAAATATTAAAAAAATTTATATGTATGTATGGAATATGTATGGAAATTGTATAAAATTGTTTAAAGCAGCTCAATGTTTTATTAATAAATAACTCATCTATAAATGTATCATACATAGTAAATTGGTTATTAAGAAAAAAATAAATTTGCTAATAAAAACTGTTTTTAATAAATAGTGAAAAAAAACTGTGCAGGTTACAATAAAATATGAATAAGAAAACGTAATTTAAGCAAAAAAAACTTCAGATAATTTCAGATGGTTTGATGGGTGCTGATAAAAATCATCGTTGATAGTTTTAGATTTCATCCTAGTTGCGGTCGCTTGCTTTCAGTTTCAAAAAAAATATAAATAAATAAATAAATAAAATATTTAAAAATTAATAATCAAAACAAAGATATTTAATATTTCTCCGGCACAGATAACGTGAACTATTTTTATTTTCAGCAAAAGTTTTATCTCCTTTTAAAATCAGAGTTATTAAGTTTAAGCTCTTCACTTTTTCCAGAAAATTCAAGTAATAAAAGAAATTAACTGCTTTAAAAAATGTGCAAGTTTAGAAATTAAACCATCTAACAATCAATGAACATTCATAATAAATATCGCAAAATTAAAAAAAACCTGTACTACCCTTAATGTCAGAATTTGTTCACTTTTTTTCCTTTGTATTTAAAAAATAACAACTGATTGAATCGAGAGAATTATTTTAAGTAAGAAAGAAATATTCATGCGAATCTTAAAAAAGTCTTGAATCAGATTAAATAAGTCTCCTACTGGTGGCTGAGTCAGCCAATCTGGTATACTCCCCATACAAGCTATCATCGAAGGCGAAAGAAAAGGAGACCTCTTCATCGAAGCCACCCTCCCTAAAATGCTCTCTTCTTGTTTCCATAGCACCAGACTGCCGCAGACTTTGTGGCGGACAGAGTACCTATCGTAGACAAACAGTACAGTATCATCAAAAGTTTGTTATGCTCAAGAAATAACAAGAAAATGAAAATAAAAACTTTAACCTTAAATCCTAGATGGCAAAGGTAGAGGCCGCAAGTGGAAATTCAGATATTTTATTGATGCTTAAAGTTAATTTATTTAAAAAAAAAGTATTAAGGAAAAAATATTCATAATTGGATTAGCCTTCGGAAGTGTTACGGTAAAAATTGCAGCTCAGAAAGTTCTGTAAAACTAGGCAAGAATTGTTTGATTTTATGCAGTCAAACCTCGCTATAGTGAACATGGTTTATAGTGAACTCCCGGATATACTGAACAAAATGTTCGCTCCAGTCCCTTGCTATACACATATAATATTATTTTTTGTGAATACAGTGAACCAAATGAAGAGAGGAAATTGGATATTATTAACTTTTTTCTGTCTTTGTCTGATTTTTTTCTTCATTTTTTGGTAATTTTGAAATTTTTACATAAAATACATATACCAATTTATAAAACCATCTATTGATTGGAATGTAGTCATAAGCATTTTTTCTTGTTTGCTTCTTTTATCTCAGTTTCCCCTCCCTACATTTTTTGTCTACAAGACGAAGAGTATTAAAATATAGAAGTGAACACATTTTTTGTTACTTCATATTGTTTTTTAATCATTTTTGTATTTCTTTTTAGTGGTAATTTATTTAAATAATGTGTAATAAAGGGGAGCAGATCGGAAAAATGATTTAAAATTGTTTGCAGTACGGATATAGTGAACCCCCGGTTATAGTGAACCGAAATTTTGGTCCGTTAAAGGTTCACTGTAGCGAGGTTTGACTGTATATTATTTAATTATCTATTAAGAGATTAGAATTTCAAAATTTAAGCAAACCAAAAATGATGAACTGCTTGTTATTATTTCCAATGCTCTAGAAAATTTCAAATTTTTTCTCTAACTAATAAATACTTGTGTGCATATTTTTGTGTTCTTAAGTATTTGTGTCAAAAAATTATTTTAGCGCATTTTAGGGTTGATCTGTTCATGGCTAATATTGCTGATTTGCTTAATATTGTTGAGATGTAATGATATGTAAAATGCCCCGTGGCAGAATCGCGGCGACAATGTCACAGAAAGTTTTCTTGCAGAAAGATTTTTCTTTTGGGAAAAAAATAATGGTTTCCTAAATCTATAGTGTTACGATGGTATTTTCGATGGTCCAAATAGGTTTTTGTTTGAAAACACAATGTTTTTGTTACTTTAAATTAGTAACTTATATATTTGTTATTATTGAAAGTATCTTGCAGAAAGATATTAGTGCCCCTGCAGTAGAATACTTTCGAGCTTTCTGCGACAATTCTCTCTAGTACTAATACCTTTACCGAGAGAAATTTTTAACAGCAGCAAATATAAATGTTGCTAATTTAATGTAACAGAAGTGCTTTCTGTTTACAAAATAAAAGCCTTCATGTATAGAACAGAACAATATATATATTTTTTGAATTATAAATATAAGAATTTTTTTAAAAATCTAAATATAAAAGAATACATATTCTAATAGTATTGGCGATATTCTCCTGCTCTAAAAAATATTTTTGTAGTTAACCTTTTTCAAATTTTTGCTATTTAGAAATAACTTTTTATAATATCAATCTGAAATTCTAGCTAAAGCCAATCATAGCAGAATTTTTTTATTCTCAAAGGAAAGTAGAAAAAAAGAATCATAAGCGTTTTTTCCTACCTCCTATATGCGAGAAAGGCAGTTTTTAAATATAATTCTGCAGAAAGGGGAAGGAAAATTCTGCAGGTGAAAAAAACTTACACTTCTTTGCTTTGCAAATAAAAAATCTTTCTGCTGGAACTCCTTAATGTTCCTCGACAATGGCACCGCGTCGCCACGGGGAATAGAGCTAGAGAGATTTGTCTCATAAAGCTCGGAAATGTTTTTCCACATGGGTGAAATGGTTACACAAAATTCTATACAATGCTGTTCCAAGGTTTGTCTTATAATTTCTAATGCATTTGCAAAATGAAATAATTATAGGAAATAAATTTTAAATTTAGTTGGCAAGAACCGTCTTCCCACTCTGGAGGAAGTATTGGGTCTGTTGTCTTCTGGATTCCTGCGTGGTGGAATCGGTTTCCTAAAAGGCAGTGCTGGAGAAATGATCAAAGGTAGTTCTTCCGTCAGTCGAGAAATTAGAGTTGGTGTTACACATGTAAGTAAAATGAACATTTTGTGTGTTTTTAATATTTATTGTATTTCTAAAGTTCCCTAGCCTTTTTTTTTTGCACACTGTAAATTGCTGCGATGGCTGTCACTGTGTTCAATCTCAGTTTGTGCTCGAACAGATCGATGGGTACCAGCTTGTCTGGCCACCAACACTCTAGTTGTGGAGAGAGTCACATCAACCATGTCAGCCTTCATCTGTGTTAAGGTACCACACCATAGAATCGAGTTAACATGTCTTATATACTAGGGAATTGGAATTATACGTTTGTAGTGGTGGATACACTACAGTATTTCCTCACCAGAATTATATCTGTGATAGAATTCGATGAACGGATACCACTAGTTGATTATTTACTATTTCGTATGAAGCCGGGAGAGCTGTATTAAGATCACCTTACTTTTAGAGTGCCGATCGCGAGAGCTGTATTAAGTTCACGGTCGTGGTCGCTCCTGTGTTGCCTTTACCAGTCAAGTGTATACGTTGTATGTTGCGTGTGATCGAGACTGAGTAGCAACTGCAGGAGGAAGTGAAGAATGTCGTAGTCACATGTAGCAAGTCAACTGTTCAATGTGGACCATTCATCAAAGTAGGCCTGTTCAAATAGTAGGGGGTGTTTCTGCCAAGGTAGGCATGTTCACATAACGTCCAAAGGTCACCAAACGTAAGGAAAGTAGATATCGACAATGTCAACCTTCATCTATGAAAAGGTACCCCACCGCAGAATTGAATTGACATGTACTAGTGAATTAGAATTATATTATATTATTGTATACTAGTGAATTAGAATTATATTATTGTAGTGGTAGATACACTACACTGGTGATCATGAAATTTGTGGAGCATTAACGTCTATGACCTATCCTGGCTGTAGCAGAAATGCTTTACTTTTACGTACAGTACAATTTTAGGCTCAGGGGATAGAGTGTTCACCTCCCAATGAACTGAACCAGGTTCGAATCCCAGCGATGGGAGGTTGATACAAATTACGCATCCGGCTTGCACTGAGCAAAGTGCTGATGTAAAATATCCTAAGTGGTAGACGGATCATGGGTTAACGTCCCCTTGTCTTCATTTTAACCTTCAGGAAACCTGGGGGGTGTTTGTGGTTTTCCTCTTTACGTAATGCAAATGCTATCAAAAAAGTCCTCCATGAAGGCAGATTTCTCCCAATACTTGATTCTGAAGTTCCCTTGTCCTCTGGATTGTGTTCAAAATTACAAAGCTACAGAGTTGAACATTAGTAGTTGTAAACCCAAAAACTGTTTAGGTCCTGCAGTTCCGATTGTAACAACACGGTTCCCAGTAGAACACCGAAGTAAAAAATCACTGGCTGCGGTCAGTAAGCCAGTGGGTGACCACTTTGATCAGCCAGCGTAAGGACCGAGGGTGCACGATATTCGTTAAGCTGTTCTGCCGTATAGTGTAGGACTTTGCGCACTGCTGGATATTCAGGGTTTTAAAGGTGGCCCAGGTTGGTGCTATCGTTTCGTAAAAAGAAAATTATATCTGTCAGAAAAAGAACCACTGCTGGGCAAAACTTCCAGAAAGTCGGAAAGAGAAAAAAAAATGACTAAAAAAATGCAAATTACAAACTTGGACGCAACACCGTTGTCATTTGATTGCCCTGCCAGTAGAACTGTTGATAAAACAGGAACAAAGAGTGTTCCGATAATTACTACTGGGAATGAGAAAACATTGTTTACTTGCGTATTAGCCTGTACAGCAGATAGAAAAAAACAAAGTCCGATGATTATTTTTAAGCGGAAAAAATGACCAAAAGGCAATTTCTCCACCAATGTAATTGTGAACGCAAACAAAAAAGGTTGGGTGTGTGAACAAATAATGATAGATTGTTCGTTGGATTTGGTGTGGAGAAGGTGGCCTGGTGCTTTTTTTCAAAGTAAAGGTTTGCTTTCAATGAACTCAATGACTTCTCACCCTCTAGAGTCTGTGAAAAACAAGTGTAGGAAAGTATGCACATCGCTCGTCATAATTCCCGCTGACAAAAAAATTACAACCCCTTGATTTAGGGCTAAATCATTCGTTTAAGGTGGAAATTTGTAGTCAGTGGGGAAAATGGATGAGTGATAGGCTGCATGCGTACACTGAAAGCGGAAAAATGCGCCCTGCAAGTTGTGAAGAAGTTGGTATCAAACACCTGGGGAAAGGTTGAGGCAACCACGATAACATCCAGATGTAAGAATGCTGGACTGAAGTTTTGCTTGAAAGATGTTCCTTCCTTGATGTGGATGAAGGTGACATAGAAAATGAACTAGATGATGATTTACAACGTTTGTTTTGTTCTGACAATGAGGAATCCGATTTCGATGGTTTTAAATAAATATATGATCTGAAATATTTGAAAAGTAAATAAATAAATGCTGATTTATTTTTATGTTGTGATTAGTTTATTTTTTTATCGTATGCACGTCCTCTACTTATGATTTTGATTGGTTATACATATTTCTTCTGCAAGTAAGTATCATTCTAAATTCTTTCTTTTTATAAAGAGTATACATAAGAAAACAGATTTATCAATAACTGTTTTCTAAGTATAGAGTTTATGTTTTAAAGATTATAAATTTTTAAGTGTATTTTCACGCTTGTGATATTTGTTAACAATCGATGGTCGATCGAAAAAAGCGAATGTGAAGCCTATAAGAAGAAAGTTGACATTTTTAGCGATGTTTTTCGTGGGTGCGGCCTGTATGGTGGTGTGGCCACCAGAAATTACTCTACTGCTTCTTCCTTGGCTCCACAGACAGCATCGTGATTCCCTGTGTAAATACTGGAAATTGTGCTGCAGTGTGTATATTATTTTGATCATTCTTTGGTGAGTGATTACAATTGACTAATCCAATTGTGTTAATCAAGTGATATGTGCTCGTTAACTGTTCGCTACTCTGGACTCTGACGTAACATTGACGTCACCTTCTCTTAGCGCTAATCTGAATTAGACTTCCTTGTTGTGACTGATCCTTCTATTGCTGAGAATCGAGTGTGCATTTTGGTGGCCACTGGAATGGGGGTGTGGTCACCGGTGGTGTGGCCACCGGAAATTACTCTACTGTTTCTTCCTTGATTCCACAGACAGCATCGTGATTCCCTGTGTAAATACTGGAAATTGTGCTGCAGTGTGTATATTATTTTGATCATTCTTTGGTGAGTGATTACAATTGACTAATCCAATTGTGTTAATCAAGTGATATGTGCTCGTTAACTGTTCGCTACTCTGGACTCTGACGTAACATTGACGTCACCTTCTCTTAGTGCTAATCTGAATTAGACTTCCTTGTTGTGACTGATCCTTCTATTGCTGAGAATCGAGTGTGCATTTTGGTGGCCACTGGAATGGGGGTGTGGTCACCGGTGGTGTGGCCACCGGAAATTACTCTACTGCTTCTTCCTTGATTCCACAGACAGCATCGTGATTCCCTGTGTAAATACTGGAAATTGTGCTGCAGTGTGTATATTATTTTGATCATTCTTTGGTGAGTGATTACAATTGACTAATCCAATTGTGTTAATCAAGTGATATGTGCTCGTTAACTGTTCGCTACTCTGGACTCTGACGTAACATTGACGTCACCTTCTCTTAGTGCTAATCTGAATTAGACTTCCTTGTTGTGACTGATCCTTCTATTGCTGAGAATCGAGTGTGCATTTTGGTGGCCACTGGAATGGGGGTGTGGTCACCGGTGGTGTGGCCACCGGAAATTACTCTACTGTTTCTTCCTTGATTCCACAGACAGCATCGTGATTCCCTGTGTAAATACTGGAAATTGTGCTGCAGTGTGTATATTATTTTGATCATTCTTTGGTGAGTGATTACAATTGACTAATCCAATTGTGTTAATCAAGTGATATGTGCTCGTTAACTGTTCGCTACTCTGGACTCTGACGTAACATTGACGTCACCTTCTCTTAGTGCTAATCTGAATTAGACTTCCTTGTTGTGACTGATCCTTCTATTGCTGAGAATCGAGTGTGCATTTTGGTGGCCACTGGAATGGGGGTGTGGTCACCGGTGGTGTGGCCACCGGAAATTACTCTACTGTTTCTTCCTTGATTCCACAGACAGCATCGTGATTCCCTGTGTAAATACTGGAAATTGTGCTGCAGTGTGTATATTATTTTGATCATTCTTTGGTGAGTGATTACAATTGACTAATCCAATTGTGTTAATCAAGTGATATGTGCTCGTTAACTGTTCGCTACTCTGGACTCTGACGTAACATTGACGTCACCTTCTCTTAGTGCTAATCTGAATTAGACTTCCTTGTTGTGACTGATCCTTCTATTGCTGAGAATCGAGTGTGCATTTTGGTGGCCACTGGAATGGGGGTGTGGTCACCGGTGGTGTGGCCACCGGAAATTACTCTACTGTTTCTTCCTTGATTCCACAGACAGCATCGTGATTCCCTGTGTAAATACTGGAAATTGTGCTGCAGTGTGTATATTATTTTGATCATTCTTTGGTGAGTGATTACAATTGACTAATCCAATTGTGTTAATCAAGTGATATGTGCTCGTTAACTGTTCGCTACTCTGGACTCTGACGTAACATTGACGTCACCTTCTCTTAGTGCTAATCTGAATTAGACTTCCTTGTTGTGACTGATCCTTCTATTGCTGAAAATCGAGTGTGCATTTTGGTGGCCACTGGAATGGGGGTGTGGTCACCGGTGGTGTGGCCACTGGAAATTACTCTACTGCTTCTTCCTTGATTCCCTAGACAGCATCGTGATTCCCTGTGTAAATACTGGAAATTGTGCTGCAGTGTGTATATTATTTTGATCATTCTTTGGTGAGTGATTACAATTGACTAATCCAATTGTGTTAATCAAGTGATATGTGCTCGTTAACTGTTCGCTACTCTGGACTCTGATGTAACATTGACGTCACCTTCTCTTAGTGCTAATCTGAATTAGACTTCCTTGTTGTGACTGATCCTTCTATTGCTGAGAATCGAGTGTGCATTTTGGTGGCCACTGGAATGGGGGTGTGGTCACCGGTGGTGTGGCCACCGGAAATTACTCTACTGCTTCTTCCTTGATTCCACAGACAGCATCGTGATTCCCTGTGTAAATACTGGAAATTGTGCTGCAGTGTGTATATTATTTTGATCATTCTTTGGTGAGTGATTACGATTGACTAATCCAATTGTGTTAATCAAGTGATATGTGCTCGTTAACTGTTCGCTACTCTGGACTCTGACGTAACATTGACGTCACCTTCTCTTAGTGCTAATCTGAATTAGACTTCCTTGTTGTGACTGATCCTTCTATTGCTGAAAATCGAGTGTGCATTTTGGTGGCCACTGGAATGGGGGTGTGGTCACCGGTGGTGTGGCCACCGGAAATTACTCTACTGCTTCTTCCTTGATTCCACAGACAGCATCGTGATTCCCTGTGTAAATACTGGAAATTGTGCTGCAGTGTGTATATTATTTTGATCATTCTTTGGTGAGTGATTACGGTTGACTAATCCAATTGTGTTAATCAAGTGATATGTGCTCGTTAACTGTTCGCTACTCTGGACTCTGACGTAACATTGACGTCACCTTCTCTTAGTGCTAATCTGAATTAGACTTCCTTGTTGTGACTGATCCTTCTATTGCTGAAAATCGAGTGTGCATTTTGGTGGCCACTGGAATGGGGGTGTGGTCACCGGTGGTGTGGCCACCGGAAATTACTCTACTGCTTCTTCCTTGATTCCACAGACAGCATCGTGATTCCCTGTGTAAATACTGGAAATTGTGCTGCAGTGTGTATATTATTTTGATCATTCTTTGGTGAGTGATTACAATTGACTAATCCAATTGTGTTAATCAAGTGATATGTGCTCGTTAACTGTTCGCTACTCTGGACTCTGATGTAACATTGACGTCACCTTCTATTAGTGCTAATCTGAATTAGACTTCCTTGTTGTGACTGATCCTTCTATTGCTGAGAATCGAGTGTGCATTTTGGTGGCCACTGGAATGGGGGTGTGGTCACCGGTGGTGTGGCCACCGGAAATTACTCTACTGTTTCTTCCTTGATTCCACAGACAGCATCGTGATTCCCTGTGTAAATACTGGAAATTGTGCTGCAGTGTGTATATTATTTTGATCATTCTTTGGTGAGTGATTACAATTGACTAATCCAATTGTGTTAATCAAGTGATATGTGCTCGTTAACTGTTCGCTACTCTGGACTCTGACGTAACATTGACGTCACCTTCTCTTAGTGCTAATCTGAATTAGACTTCCTTGTTGTGACTGATCCTTCTATTGCTGAGAATAGAGTGTCCATTTTGCTTTGGCGTCCTCTTTGAGATGCCTTTCTTGGTGTTGGGAGATTCATAGCATCCTGTACACTATTGACTACTTTACTAGAACATCAGTTGGCTAACAATCGTGCTTCCACTCTTAACTCATCACTCTTGTTAACGATCATTCACCAAACTGCCTGATTGCTTCCTACAAGTGCTTAGATTGAGTCACCTGACCAATGTTGATAAACAACAATTAACAATCTCAACATACATCATTGATCAATTTGATGACTGCTGATCATTAGGTGTTTACATTGATCTATTTACTTTATGTGTAGGTGTCACGTGACTACACTGACAGCACCACATGCGAACATGTTTAATATTTGAGCAATTCTCGTCACTGCCTAGTTTGCATCACTAGTTCGCCTGGAGTACTGTCAAAGAGTGAGTGCCTTCCAGCACCTGAGCTCCACAATTACCTGTGAACACCATAGGATCGCCTATTGTGTTCCGCCGGAACAGTCGGGACTAAAGCCGAAGCCTTTTACTGGTTCATGGGTGTTAGTGTTGAAGAAGGTGAGTTGAAGTGCGACAATATAAGTTCTTTGTCAGCTTAATGAGTGACTTAATCCTGACAATTATAGCATTAGATCACTCTGTCAACTCATATACTAAAGAAAAGTCACTTTGACTGTTCATCTAATGAGTGGAGGTTTGAGCGAAGTTGACCTTGGCTTTACTGTGTTAGATATTTTCTGCCAAATCCCATCTATTTTTAATTTTAGATTGATATTTTCCTGTTTGATTGCTATTTGATCATATATTATACCTTAATTTTTTTATTCTGTTTACCTACTGTTTGTTTACTAAGTTTTAGATTAGTTATGACTTGTCATTTTAAAGTTTCTTAACTATTGTTTTCAATATTTTAACCTATTTATTGCCCTTTCTGGCAAACTTTGCATTTTAACTTTCTTACTTTTAAATTTTACTATGTTTTAGATTAGTTTAAACCCAGTTTTTACTATTTATTAATCTTGTTGTATCTTGCTTATGCACCACACTTAACCACATTTTACCTTTCAAAATCGTGGCTTTGGAATCGAATTATGATCTGGATCACCCACCCATCACTAACCTGAGAGCGACCGTGAATTGAACAAACAACGACCCTATTGACTGCAAAGGTATAATGATTACTCACTTTTTCACGCCTGCTGTGAACCTCATGAACAGAATGACTGCTGTTGTCCAAAAAATCACTGGTAAATCGCCGACAAGAACGAGGTAACCGACACAGTAGATGAATTGATGAACCTTAAGAAGTAAACAAGACTCGACCATCGCAGTTTAGAACACCAACAAGATAATATCAAGAAATAGATGGATAGAACCAAGGATGCAGTTGAAGATACTATCGATAAAAGAAACAGATCATCTGCAGATGTGTTAATGATCTTAATTTTACCACAATTTTTGTAGCTATTGCTTGCTTTTATGTATTATTCTTACACATGAATTCTGATGATTACCCCATTACTTATGTTTGTCAACTGTACGACTTGGTGAATTTTAATGTCACTCAATTCTTCCACCATAAAGTAACGCTTCAATAAGATAGACGTTGCTGAAGGCCAACATGTACTGTTGTTTTATTTCTATTTTTGTTCAACTCTGGGCTGTTGCCAAGAAATACTAATTGTAAAATGATTTTAATAAGCGCTATGGGCGGGGCTCCGGCCGATGGTTGGTCGGCCGGGTGCCGTGGTTTCGGACTGTGCTCTCCTCTGAGGGACTGTTGCGGCGGCGAGTGGACTCATTCGTGTGCTCATTTTTTGGGTGGGACGAAACAACAATTCTTATTCTGAATTGATGAAACAAAGAACGTGTGAAAAGAACTAATAGTTCATAAGTTCCAAGAGTTTTTATTGATAGGAAATAGTATTTTTGGCTTATACTCATCTATGCATTTATCACTGGATATCTAGGGTTATAAGATATTGATTTTTACTCTGAATTGAATTAAACTAGGACAAGTAAAGCTAAAAGTTTAGTTATAGTATTAGCTTTACTTGTTTTAGTTTATTTCAATTTAATAAAGTTCCAAGGGTTTTTATGAATAGGAAATAGTATTTTTGGCTTATACTCATCTATGCATTTATCACTGGATATCTAGGGTTATAAGATATTGATTTTTACTCTGAATTGAATTAAACTAGGACAAGTAAAGCTAAAAGTTTAGTTATAGTATTAGCTTTACTTGTTTTAGTTTATTTCAATTTAATAAAGTTCCAAGGGTTTTTATGAATAGGAAATAGTATTTTTGGCTTATACTCATCTATGCATTTATCACTGGATATCTAGGGTGATAAGATATTGATTTTTACTCTGAATTGAATTAAACTAAAACAAGTAAAGCTAAAAAGTTAGTTATACTATTTTTAGTTATACATTAAAAATAGTTAATATGTTTCTTAAACAAATACCAGTAATTTCATTTGATTTTATAACTACATCAAACAGCCAACCAAATTTTTTATTTTACAACTACTAATGTTCAACTCCGTAGCCTTGTAATTTTGGACTCAATCCAGAAAACAAGGCAACTCCTGGATCAAGTATTGGGAAATTTGCCTTCGCGGAGGTCTTTTTTATGGATCTAATTTTCATTTGCGTTACATGGCAAGGAAAACCTCCCACACTTAGCCAAATTTCAAAGGGACCTATGATCCGTCTACCACTAAGGATACTTTAGGTCAAAACTGTGGTTGGTGCAAGCGAGATGCGGATTTCGTATTGACCAGCCATCCCTGGGATTCGAACCCAGTCCACCACATTGGAAGTCAAACGCTCTATCCTGAGATATTTTATTTTATATCAGTCATTGAACAGGCGCTCCAATTTTGGGTTTACGACTACTAATGTTCAACTCCCCAGTCTTGAAATTTTGAACCAATCCAGAAGACAAGGGAACTCCTGGATCAGTATTCCCAGAGATATGATTTGTTATGGCAATATGGAGGACTTTGTGACTCGACCGATTTACTGTGCATCAGTCACCATTAACTACACAAGAAGTCTTTGGCTAGCGGAGATCGAACCCACGACCTATTGAACATGTGCCCAGTGCCCTTCCAACCAGGCTATCCCGGCTTCATAAGCATTTGCCAAAATGCTATTAAATTTACTTTTACTTGCCAAAGCGGTGGTCCATCAATTTTAATAACAGCTTGAAATACTAATTTTGTGAGAAATGCTTATTATTTTCTAACTGATGGCTCTGACCAATCTGTAGTGTTTCTACCACTACAAAATTCCAATGCACTATTATATAAGACATGTTAACTCAATTCTATGTCGGGGTACCTTTCCATAGGTAAAGGTTGACATGGTCGATAACTAATCTCCCCACATTGGACATTCCTTTGCAGAAACTCCCACTTCGATATGAGCATGCCTACCTTAACAGAAACTCCTACTTCGATTTGCTGTTGAAAAGTTGACCTGCTACTTGTGACATTATCCACCTCCTCGCTCTGTTGCTACTCAGTCTCGATCACACATAACATACAGCATATTCAATACACTGCTTAAGGCAACACTAGAGCGAACATGACCATGAACTTAATACAGCTCTCACGATCAGCACTCAAAAGTGCAGTGCTCTTAATACAGCTCTCCCAGTTTTTCGCAAATCAGCAATGACTCTACTAGTGGTATCCGTTCACCGAATTCTATCTTTCATTCTCTTGTCCTATTGGGTGCTCTGTTTTTTCCCCAGTTTTCCTTACAGTTTCCTATTTTGCATCCAGAAAAAGCTAGCTGAAATACTGGGAGATTGGAGTGCTGGCATCTGATTTAGAATGGAAGC
Source organism: Parasteatoda tepidariorum (assembly GCF_982258835.1). Classification (NCBI taxonomy): domain Eukaryota; kingdom Metazoa; phylum Arthropoda; class Arachnida; order Araneae; family Theridiidae; genus Parasteatoda; species Parasteatoda tepidariorum. The sequence continues at coordinate 1,544,343 of NC_141761.1, forward strand.
TTGACTTAGAACTAGGATTAATACACTAATGTGGCTCGTCTGGTCTTGAGTATGATAATAATGTGATTACTACCGCGGACATAACTTACCTCTGAATATGTTTTATGTTCTGCTTTTTAAATGAATTCCATTAATTGTTGGTATTTTTACTTGTTGTTCTTCAACGACTCTTTATTGTAGATGCCAATAAATGTTCGTTTGTCTCATTTCATGCCACAGAGTTTGAATGAGCTATTCCTTAAATTTACTGGTTACTTTGAATATGTACGGACTGGGATGTGGTTTGCAACCTAATAAGTTCTTTTTTTAAACAAAATGATTATCTGCAATACTGAGATTTTGATGTAAAAAGCCAACCAGTATTTTTAGGAAACATATTTGGCATATATTCAAAGGTACCTTCGTTAGTCTATTCCTTTATCCAAGTATTCAAAACCAGACCATATTCAATAGGGTATTAATCCTAGTTAAGTAATTTAAAATCAGCTTTTTAATTCTTCTGGTACATTTCTGCTTGACGTTCCTAGATGCGGAGAACTTAACACTAAACATACCAATACTTAATTTATACTTATTTCAGATGACCGGATTTTATGTTTCTTGATTGAATGCATGAAATATGGATGTTAGGATGGAAATAAACAAAAACTTTTTTGTAATTAAACAAAATTGTATATTGCCAACTTTCATGTATTACAGACACAAAGAATAAGAATTTTTAATTCATTGCTCAAAGCATTTTTTACATATACAGAGTGTTTCCATTGTACTTTTTCAGCAAACATATTTCTTCTCAATATTACTATTTTTATAATTCTTATAATTATTCTTATAGCAGGGGTCTGTCTAGTTTTTTCTGTGAAAATTTAGACATCATAATTTGTGAAAATTATAAATTATATTAAAAAATCAACACAAAAATATGAATTTATCGTTTCTTACCCGATGTAAAAATAAAATTTTAAGATAAAGTATTTCGTGAAACTACCATTTTTCCTAAAGTTGAATTTGTGAAGGTACTGCTAAACGGTAGAAAATTTGGCCTGGATAGATTTCTGTACAGTTATAAGAATATATAAGAATTATAATTCTTATAATTATTCTTATAATTAAAATTATTTCTTCTAAGAACTTGTGCTGTCTGGATTGTTTTGACATTTTTCTGGGTAAAACCTAACAGTTAGTTAGAAATGAAGTAGAGCTATCAAAATAAAATATAAGCTACTTACTAATACATTTAGTTTTTGCCACTTTTTCTGACACAAAAATGCCAGTCTAAAATTTTAGGTATATTCTTGAAATTTGAATTCGCAGTTATTCTGATTGAACCAACTACACAACAGTCCTTGCAGAAATGTGCAATGAGTTGAACACGCATTACATCGTAATTTTTGATCCGATAACCTCATAAAGCAATAAATTGTTCTCCTGGTAAAATGACCGGTTGTGGTAGAAATAACAGTGTTTTCACTACAGCGCGAGAACGCGAGAATCTCGCATATTTTTTTCTTTTCTCGCATTAAAAAATGATTACCGCGAGAAATTCGCGCATTCTATAAACCAATTTCAAAATTCGCGAATTTCTCGCATTTTGAAAAAAATTTCTCATTGCGCCAATTAGAATGAAATCCGTTTCACTTTTCTTCCTGGATCTTTCATTATTTTCAACATCTGCCCCTTTATCTAGCTTCCATGTTTACCAGTATTGTTCAGAATCTTTAAGAACTACAGAGCACCATCCCTCCGAACCTCTTTCAGAACGCATTTCTCTGCAACCACGTGTTTACTGTAGGTAAGGTTTCTTCATGTAAGACGTTCAAATTTTTTGCGCATTAATGCAAGATGGACAAATACCTTGTAAAGGCAATATCTTCTACTCCGAAACGAACAAATGTGGGTAGAAACGATCAAAACGAAACAAATACGCATTTGAGTTACCTAATTAGAATAGCTGATGAAAAAGTAGATATAGAACATTTTCCATATGATGATGCAGCAAAAATATTCAATGCTTTAAAAATTAGAAGATATTAAAAATGTATTATAATTAAAGAAATGATTTTTTCACGTCTCTTTACGTTTTTGTTTTTTAATTTTTAGAAATCTCACTTAACTTTTTGAAATCTCACCCTGTTTTTGAGAGAGGGTGAGAAATTCTCACCCACTTTTTCTCTGCGATGAAAACACTGGTATACAACAAGCATTATTCGAAACAAACAAAAAATAATTATAGTAATAGAATATTAACTGTATATAATTGTTAGAAAAAGCCATGAAGTTAAATGTGCGAAAACGATAAGATGATAAGCGCAATTTTGATGAGAAAGTTCTTAAACGGTCATTTGGCCGGTTATGATATGTTTAGTGTTAAAGTGCTTTAGGCGACCTAAAGTGGCCCTGTTTTTCCTTCAGACTATATTTGTTATTGTGGTCACTATTTTAAATTTATATGTATTCTGTTTACTTACCAGGCTTACGTTGTATTTATACAAAAGCTTGGTGGAGTGTGGCTCGAGAATAATTTGAATGTGATGTTAACGCACTTGCTAGAACTTGTGACCAACCCGAAGGCTATTCCGACTCACGTGGATGCTGTTTACAGCAGGAAGTGCGTCAACTTTGTCCTGCAGTCTGTTCTCGGTAGAATGTTGTGCGAAAAGGCTCAAGCCTCTGCTTGTAAGGAATTAGTACGAATGGTCTTAAAATATGCAAGTGAAGGTTTGTAGAAAAAATATCATTTTAACTAAGCTTTTTTAATTTTTAAATTATACAGGGTATCAGCGCACCTAGAAAGTCATGGAAAATCATGGGAAGTCATGGATTTCGGTATTGAAAGAAATTTGTCATGAAATGTCATGATTTTAACTATTTTTTTAAAAAAAAATCATGGAAAGTCATGGATTTAGGTTGCCAAAAAATCTAAGTTTTAAAATGGAATTTACACCTCCCCCCATCCAATTTCAAGGTGTTCCAATGCTCTGAATATCTGAATTTGTAACAAAATCTGCACTCATACTCATATTTTATTAAAATATAAAATGTTTTTATCATGTTCTTAAAAATTATGATGTTCTTTCAAAAATTGAAAGAAGGAACATCATTTCTGGAGCTTATAATCTTTTAAACTTCCCTAATTTCAGAATTTTTTTATCTATTTATCATTTATTATTTTTATTTTATCAATTTAAAATTCTAGTTTGGGCTTTTTATATTACTTACTTTTAAGAAGAAATAAAACTGGTTTAAATAACTGCATATATCTGACTGTATTTAGTTATTTGCTTTTGTATTTCTTTTTAGCTATTTTATTGCTTCAACTCTTTCTTTACTGTTTTTTAAATTTAAAATCTATAAATATAAAGATGCAAAGTATAGCAGTTTCGCTTATACCTATCATTTCAATGAATGTTATTATAATGCCTTTATAAATTTTTTCTTGTTTTTGTCGGAGAAAATAGTTACTTCAGTAACAAATGAAAATTTCTTGGAATTATTCATGGAAAGTCATGAATAGTCATGGATTTGAAAACTAAAATGTAGCAGATACCCTGATTATAACAGTGAAACTTGACTAGGTTGGCCACTTTTGGTGCATTGCCAGAGATGATTGTGCTCCGGAAAAAATCCCTATTTTTTTCTAACCGCGATCCAGAAGTTTTCGGATACCCGAGGTCCAGAAATTACAAGAAATCATCGATCACATTTATGTATAAAGATTTTTGTATATTTTTCTTAGAAATATTGGAAATAGAATTTATACTTGCCAGCTCTTTTATTTGTAAATATTTTTTCTGGTATAATAATAAATGTGATTAGACATAAAAGTAAAGTTATGCATAATTATCCATTTAAATTATGCTGCATATAATTTATTTTCAATTTCATGTTTTGAAAATATCCAAAATTTGAATTTTTAAAGACATTAATTTTTTTGAAGTGCGACATTAATGATTTCACTGAAAGAAATTTTCAGGATTTTTGAGCTCATAGTCACCCTTGTATTGCTTTTATGGTCAACTTGCAAGGGAAGTAAAATTCTTATTGAAAGCTCAAATTAAAATGTGAACATAGAACAGAGTAAAAATGTTCAGCCATTGTGATCAAAGTTTTAGACTATTTAATATTAAGATTGAAAAAATAATCAAATAGAAAGAATGTCAGCGGTCAAATGGTCAAGGCATCTAACACGTAGCTGAGAGAACGCTGGTTTTATCCTGTCTGACATGAATTTTAATTTTCATTCCTTAATGCTGGAAAATCTGTTAAATATATTTCAATGTATAGATATTTAAAAAAAAAAATACTTCTTTAACTAAAATGAACTCTTTAAAAAATTATGAAATAATTTTAAATGTATAATAATTATGTATAATAATTGTTTCGTTGTTAGCTAAATAGGTTAATGACAAAACTGCTAGTAATAACAAAAAAATGCTAATTACAAAAAATAGTTTATTGCGCACAGTTAAAAATTGAATTATTTTATAGTCACTGAGACAGATGAAATCAATAAAGAATATTACGTGGTAGCATGTCTGGTCCACATCACCCAATTTATACTTTTGTAGTTCTCTGATACTTTTTTTTTCAATTCCTACGATTAGTGTCGCACTCTCCCTATGTACTATATATTTATATATCTTGTTCAAATCCTTAATAAAATACTTTGTCCATTCAAGTTCAAATACAGTTTTTTTCAAATTTTAATTCATTCATTAAGTTTAATGAATTAATTTTAGTTTTACATGAGAGAAAAAATTGTAATTATTTTAAAAACAAATAACTAAAAAATTTTTTTTGTTGACTTAAGTAGGAATTGACTTCAAATGTTATTTTTTTATATTACTTGTTTATACATAATGAAATTTAATTGCAATTTATAGGAGTATTCTTTTGTTTAATCACATTTGAGCTCGATATTTTAGCTATATTATTGTTTTGAAGAGTGCTTAGAGCTGATTGATTGGGCTATATATATTTTCAGACTCTAGTTCATCAGAAAGTGTGAGCAAGGAGAGTCAACAGGAGTCTGCCCTGAGCCAACATGTGATTGTATGTGCTCTTCATCAACTGGGATCTTTAATTAATGTTCTGGACACAACAGCGGTGTCTCTTGTTTGTGATCCTTCCCTCTGTGAGTTTTCAGTTCTTTATTCATAATAAGATACTACCTTTTTCCAGAGTGCATACCACTTTTTAAAAAAGTGCTTAGTTGTAGATTTACATTTTTTGAAAGCCCTTAACCCCTTAACGATCGGTTAATTTTCAGGAAAACAGTCACAAAAGTGTCTATTTTGCCAAATGCACATATTTGATTAGTGCTGACATCTAGTTTAAAATACAGTAACTATTTACAATTACCTTAAAAATATCCTGGTACTGCCATTTGGTGTGTAAAATGAGAAATAAAATGTTTTGTGGGCAAAAGAAATGAATAAGTTTTATTCTTATTCGCGCGTTACTACTGGACTCTCCATCCCAGAAATTTCAAGGGAGCGAGAAGGAAGGGGTTAAAGGTGCTTTTTTTTTTATTCGGGGTTTGTTTTCTATCTTTTTAAAAAGAGATTTTTTTGTTTCCATATCGATTGTCATTCTAAATTGCAAAAAATGTGTGATGTTTCACAATTTTCTCTGCAATGTTTATCAGAAACCAGTTATTTTATCATGATTATATAAAGTTTGTAAAAAAGAGTTTCTCCTTTTGTAGCTGTGATAGATTCAGTTTTCTCCATACTGGTGCATTCTAGTTCAGCTGCCAGATTGTCTGCCGCTTGGTGCCTGAGGCTTATATCTTCTGCTGTACCCTCTCAGTTGACCCCTCTCCTAGAGCGTTGTTGCGAAAAGCTTGACCACTTCAAATCATCACCAGAGGCCATTGCTGGCTATTCTGCTGCAATAAGTGCTCTGCTGGGGGCTTCTCAGAGAACACCCCTCGGAATTCCCCACAATAGGGGGAAGGTGAGTATTTTTATATTTAGTCTTTGTTTATTGGAAGCGTCTCATTTCCACACAATTTTTATCAATCAAAATAAGCAAAACGTTTTTATTTTATAAAAGAAAAAAATGATTGCAATTATTTAACAAATGTATTAGGAACAATTTTTAAAATTTCTTGTTACTGTTAGTCTAATAGATAAACATTTATTCTGTCTCAATAAGCACACTAAAAGATTTGATAAAAAGACCAGAGCAGTTAAAGAAAGAAAAAAAACTTATGGACAAGAATAAACTATGAATGTACATAAAACTGTAAGTTAATAATGTTTGAAAAGAACATCAGCGGACAAGATTTGTTGTTTCACTTTAAATTTTTGATGTTTTTGTTAAAAAATCTATTAGATTCTACTGTTTGTTTTAGATTTTTCTCTTGTATTAAATTGGATTAATTATTTACTTTTAAAAGTTTTGAGTGTTTCAATTTTTAATCTTGATTATTAGTGCAGCGTCACGAGTAAAAAAAAAGAATATTTTTATTCATAAAATTATTGTTTGCTCACTTTTATTTATTTATTTTTTATAAATATATTTTATTGCTCTAAACATTTAGTTTGTTAAATGCCATTCAACTTGTGGGAAAACATTGTAGGAAATTGACGTTAATTATCATTATTGTTCATTCATTATTTTTTTATTATTGAATAATGCATGTTTTGAAGTTTGCTACGTTAAAGACCTATTATTCATTATAATTAGACCTATTATTTTCTAGACGTGTCGAAGTCTCCACAGTTTTGAATGTGTGACTTTCCATCTACAGTATAAACACATATTGATTGTGCATACAATGCTTACATATGTGTATGTACAGTGCACAAAATCAGAAACAGACCACCCTGAAATAACTTTTGATCTAATGATGAGATCTTCACGTTCTGGAACTCAATGTTAAAAGTTCAGAGGGGTGACCTCAAATATGTTATTCAATGTGTGCAGATGATATTTTAAGTTACAAATTTGAACACAGAAATATACTTTCTTTGACTAAACATACTTTATTTTAGATGGATTTGGATTTTTGACCCCCAAAATGTAGGATGTAGCCACAATCTGGGAATATGATCCCAATAGTTTGGTTAGGAAAGCTGTTCAAAGTTTGGTTCACCTAATGTTAATTTTACTTTTTGCGTATTTCGCCATATCTCGAGAACTTTGAAGCGAATTCAAATTTTTTGGATTTAATTGTAAAAATTGTTTATCTAAAGATAATTTCATGCAAAAAATAACTTTCAGTAAATATTTATTACTTTTTATTTTATTTAAGAATGGTTGAAAAAGTTTGGATTGTAAGGTATACAATTTTTTACATAACGTTAAAGAATGTATTTTTACATGGCAAAATACTAAATTTGAGCAAAATCGGTAAAAATAGTTCCGGAGAAATCGAATTTTAAAAATACAACTTTTTCAAAATTCGATTTATGAGAAACTATTTTACCGATTTCACTCATATTTTGTATTTTGCTATTGAAAATTGCTAAAAATTGTATACCTTATAATTCAATACTTTTTTTGACTATTATTAAATAAAATGATAAAAAATAATACATATATACTAAAAGTTATATTTTGTATGAAATTATCTCTGGATAATCAAATTTGGTAATAGTGTGCAAAATTTTTAAATTTTCTTGAAATTTTTTCGGGAAATGGGGAAATATGTAAAAAGTAAAATTAATATTAAGAGGTCCAAGCTTTGACTCGCTCTCCTGACCAAACTATTGGGACCATTTTTCCCAGATTGCAGCTATGCCCTATGTTTTGAGGATCAGAAACCCAAATTCATAAAAAAAGTACATTTATTCAGAAAAAGTGCGTTTTTGTGCCTGATTTTGTAACTTAGAATATCGCTTGCACTAATAAATTAGCCTATTTGAGGTCACCCCCTCATACCATTAAGATTGAGTACGAAAATGTGAAGATCCGATAGAACGTGAAGATCCAATCATTAGATCAAAAGTAATTAAGGATGGCCTGTTTTTTATTTGGCGCACTGTACATACATATATTTTATGTAATGTATTTATGAATGTTGGAGCATAAAATGTATGCATTTATGCATACATTTTATGCTCCAACATACTTGCTCCAACATACTCCAACAACTTACTCCGCTAATTATGCTCCGCAAAAAAATAAGGACTGCAAGAAAGAAAAAAATATGATAGAGAAAAAATATTATTGGTAATTGATACAATGAATATTCGAAAAAGAATTAGAATTAAAATTGTGTATTTGCTTGTCCTTAAAAAATCAAGTAATCTCTTTATAAGATAATAAGACATACAAAAGGAAGGAAAAAATAATACATTTCAACAAAGCTATGTGAGGTCATTTTTTTTTCTTTTTTGACCAGTCCCCATATTTTCTAAAAAAAAGTTTTTTTTTAACAGTTGAGTGTAGAACATTTTTTACGGTACAGTAAAAGCTCAATTGAACGAATACAGTATATACAGCAAATTTTAAATTTCTTTCGACAAATTAGATTTTATGTTAAGAACAGAAGTTATGTGGATTCCTTGTGATCACTAAATAATTAATCAAATTAGCAACATTTCCTCTCAATTTTGGTTGTGAATTTTCACCTAAGCTAGTCATTACTTTAGCAGCTCTTTCTTAATTTGTTGTTTGTTTAAATTTTTTTTCTTTCCGTTTTGAGCCATTAATCATTTTTCTTTTCTTTTTTCAATAATTTTTTTAATGAATTTTGAAAGGTATTTCGATTTTAAGAACATTCTGTTTACGGAATGTTTTTTCTTTTATAAATTAGTGTAAATTTTACTTTGATTCTTTATTTTAATTTTAAATGTCCTCCAATAAACAAGCATCAATATTTTCCAAGGTATAAGAAATTGCCTTTGAACAACAACTAATCTTTCAATTTTAAGAATGTCAAAAACCTATATGATAATCCAGTGTATATTTGATATTTTTGATTAATAAACTCTTAACTTTTTATCAAGTATGTATTTATACTTTATTCATTAATTATATATTTATTTGAACTTTTTGTCTATTTTTATTAAATTTATAAATACAAATTTATATATATATATATATATATTTTTAAAAAAAAGTTTATATGAAACATTCTTTCAAAAATTTTTATGGGCAAATTTAGTTTATCCTAGCTATTCGTAATTTTTGTTTATTTTTTGTAGGTGATATTTAATATAGCAGAAGACTTACTTAGAAGTGCCTCTCAAAATAGTCGTCTTTCTTTGCAACGCACGCAAGCCGGCTGGCTGATGATTGGCTCTGTCATGACCTTAGGTACAAATCTTGTATTATTATTTAGGGTGGTTACTAAAATCTTACCCGGGCCATCACAAGATAGAAATTGGTGGTATTAGTGACACTATAAATCAAGTGTCAGTAGCTGATCGGGTTTTTCATTTGTTGTTTCTGCTACAAAATCTTGGGTTTGATAATTTTGCATATAAATTTATAACAATTTCAAATGTAAATTCTCTGTAATTTTTCATCTAATTTACTTTGATGACTTTTTTTTCCTCATTTTTAATATTCAATGTAATGCTTTTTTAGTAAATATATAAAATTATACCTGTTTATTAAAATATGATGAAGACTATTTGATTTATATTGTTTAATTTACACTTAGTTTTTACAATTAGTAATTTACCCTTTTATAATTAATTCACTTAAAATTAAAATATTGTTTTAGTTAAACTTATTTTGTTTAATTTTTCAAAAAATCAAATAAATGCATGCATTTTTTTCTTAATGGTTTATTGGGGTTAAATTTTCTTCATTATATTTCTGCCCCTGCTATTAAACTCACACTTTTAATGCATTGGTATTACTATTTTTTATTGCACTTATTTCAAATATATTTAAAACATGGATCAAAAACACATTTTTTTAATCATAAAAATAGTAATGTATCATAAAAATAGTAATTCTTTAGGTTTTACAAAAAAATGCTGACTAAAATGATATAAAATAGATATAACTAGATAAAAGCATTTTTGTTTATGCATATTTTAAAGTTGGTTCCATTGTGATATCTATGTGAAAAAAACTCTCTTTTGAAACAATCTTTGGGCTATAAAGATACTTAAAAAACAATAAAAAAAATATGACTACTAACACAAAATCAACAAATTAAAAATAGGCTTGACCCTTGATAAAATGACCCTTGTGGTCTTGGCAAAAAAACAAAAAAAAAAAAACAGTTGCTATAATGTGTCAGGTTATATCTCGAATGCATAAAAATACCTGCATGGGAACTCAAAAGTACTTGACTAATTTTAACAAACTTAACTCTAATAAGAATTTGGAAAATTGTAACCTAAAAGCACCCTTTAACATAATGCTTCATTGGTGAAAAATGCATTTAAAATAATATGCTTGTTTGGGTGTTTTTTTTTTTTTTTTTTTTGAAGAATTACTTACATCAAGATAACTGTGAAGATCACATGTTTTAACTTGAAAACAAACCACAGAAGGGGATTAACCTCTCACTAAAAGAGTAAATACAATTTTCAAACAAGGGAAGTAAAATTGGGCCCTTTTAAGAAATAAAGTGAGAGATTATTAATAAGTGCTTGCTGATATTTGCATCACACAGCGACTTATTCTTTAGAAGATTTACAATGTGTATATTTCTCGAAAACTTTTTGATCTTAAATTGTGAGGAAAAGAATCTATGGTGATGTGTCATTCATTTAAAAGGTATTCAAGGTGTTTTGCATGTATTGTGCATGTTAATTTCTTTGAAACTTTTTCTGAATCAACTTTTCATATTTCGTTAGAATGGATTGGGAGATTCGTTTCGATCATGAGAATATCAAAGCATCTGTATGTCGAAAAGACAAATAAAATCAAGGCATCATGTGAGGAGGAAAAAAGACGAACCTTTACATCGACAGCTCCCGATTCAGACCGACTTGTCGTGACGAACGACTCGTTTTCATTAACAAAAATCAAACTTGGGCAATCGGGATCAGATCACCAAATATGGTAATGAAAAATGTACTCTTGCTTATGACTGACCGTATGCAGCACACCTTGATATGCATGAGCTGGAATAGTGTAGAAAGCGAATAAACAAAAAATAAAACGAGGGGGGACAGTTCACACTCTTCTTAGACTTTAGATCTTTACCCTTAGATCTTTATTTAGACCTTAGATGTTTAGAATTTTGGGGAGAGAGCAGCAGCCTTTATTTACACAAAGGTTTCTCTTTGTAAAAGAAAAGGCACTTTAAACATTGGAGCAAATTTCTTACTTATTTATTCACAGACAGGGTGAACGAAAGAGCAGTGATTGAAACAATTCATTCCTCCCTCCGCCCCCAAAAAAATTACCTGAATAAATGAATGGCCAGATTAAGTGAAATTTAATTTTGTAAAATAAATGACAAAAAACAAAATGTCGCAAGACACTGTGACATGAGACTTTCATACATCAGTTATTCTAACGTAAGGATCACTGTAATGAGCGTAAACTGTATATTTTTTAAAGGAAATATGAATGACTCCCATAATGTTTTTTTGTATCCAATGAATATATTGTAGGTGCACCTGTTGTGAGAGGTCTCTTACCCAGAATGATGCTGCTGTGGAAGAATTCTTTTCCGAGATCCAACAAAGAGCTCGAGCAGGAGAGGCACAGGGGAGACGCTTTCACTTGGCAAGTCACACTGGAGGGTCGCGCTGGAGCATTGGCCAGTATGTCTTTTCTATACTACTTCTTTTCTTTTTTCTGCAGGTAGGGTTTAAAGTAATCTCTGTTTTTATCACTTTTTTAAAAAAAGAAGTTAGTAGCGGTCAAGAATAACTCAGTTTACAGAGTGTCTATGTCCTAACTTGGTGACCCAGGTTTGACTTCCAGTTACGGCTGGTCAATATAAATTCTGCTCCTGACTCATATTGACCACTGTGCTAATGGGAAATATCCTCAGTAGTACATGGTGTGTAGCTTTTTTAGAAAGTGCTTAAAGGGGCTTATTTTTGATTTTCGTTTCTTAAAAGACCTTAAAGGTGTTTTTTTCTTTGGGTGTTTTTATAAAGTGCTTAATTTTCTCTCGAAAATGATATTTTTATTTTTACCATGGCGATTTTCGCCGCGTATAAAGCGAAATGAAAGTTTTTACAATTCATTCAACAACAATCTATTTTCAGCATACTGTTGGCCCATAGCGTATAAAAGCGCTAATCATTTAACATGTTTGATGCTTGCAAGTTTGGTGAGAACTTTGCTGCATTTTGCAAGATATTCTCTATTTTAATCCTTCATCCCCCACAGAAAAATATCTTGATCTTTATATAATGGCAAATATAATCAAGAAAAGATTTCTTTGTCAGAAACTAGTTATTTTATCATGATCATGTTAAGTCTTTGAAAATTAGTTTGCATTTTGTTAATGTACAATATATAGAGCTTCAAAATATTTTTGAGTGCATAGAAAGTACTTAAAAGGTGCTTATTTTTTGTTGAAAGATTTGGTTAGGCACCCCGTAGTAGATGGAGCATTAGTTCAAATCAGCTTTCCGATGCGCTTACAGGGGGGATGTTTTCATGGTTTTCTTTTTCGTGTTCTTTTCCATTTCCACCAATACTGGTATAAAATGTCCTCAGTGATAGACTGATTATGGTTAGAATTTTCTTGCTGCCAGGCTAAACTCCCCGTGCAATGCAAAATGCCGACTAGTTCTCACCAAAGCTCAGTCCGATATTACTACTGGTTCACACTGATCACAATCTTGACATGAATACTTTTGCCTCCAGGATAATTGTTGGAGGTTTTCTTGATTGTCTTTTGGGTTAGTTTTACCAGAAAGTTCAAAGTTATTTAGCTGTATGCAGCAAATCGGATACAGATTGACTGCTCAATAGGAATTGACCGTTACGCACAATGATGAAATTGATATACAGTATAGGACCCCTAGTCCCGCATCCCGAAATTCGGCATTTAATCCGACCTAATTTTTTTTAAAGAAATTTTTATTGATAAGAGAAAAAAAATCACTAAAATTTTCTTTTTATTTGGAATTTTTTTCTCTTGAAGTAAGTAACTATATTTTATCTTTTAAAAATAAAAACATGAAGAGAAAAAATAATTAATCTGTGTCAAGCAAAACATCTATTCCTAAAGCAGTTGAAATTGAAAAGCAAAAAAATCTGCATTTCCAATGAACAAAATAACGAAATGCAATTTGGGAGAAACTGATCAATCAATCTTGACAGCAGTGCAAGTGCTTTGCTGGTTTGTCCTCACATTTCCCTCTCCTGTTTGACCATAAATTAGCCACACCCTTTTGACATTGAAACTTCTTTCTCACTTGGTGTACAAAATGAATTCTATCCCTTTTGCTGCCTTTTTTAAAATTCGATTTATTAATTTTTTTATTAGTTATTAACTGTTATTTTTTTGTTACTTGTTAACTTGTTTTTTTTATCGTTAATAGTTTTTTGCTTCTTTTTTGTAGTTATTCATTGTTAGTTTCCTAGCATTAATTGTTACTTTTTTTGTAGTTCCTTGTTAGCTTTTTTTTTTAGCGAGGTGAGCGTTTTTAGTTAAAACAGAATGATATGTAAAAGAAAAAACGAGAACAATGATCTCGCACCGAAGAAGGAACGATTATTTCTTTTTCGGAGGATTCGGATTATTTCATCTTGAATTATTTCTTCTTTGGATTATTTCTTCTTGATTATATCATATAGATTATTTTAATTAATGAAATTTATTATTTTAATTAATGAAATTTCTAAAGATGGGACAGTTTTAAATTCACCCCATCATAATCTACAATTTAAACTTAGCTAAATTTATTGGTTTTTCTGAAATTAACAGCGTAACTGAATTATCGTAAAATATGGGCCCCATATTAGAATTTCTGGAAGAGATCCGAAATTCGGCAAATTCCGAAATACGAAATTTTGTCAGTCCCATGAGTGCCTGATTTTGGGTCCTATACTGTATCTTAAAAAATATATAGAGCAGTGAAAACTGAAATAGAATTTTTCTAATGTATAATGATATAAAATTTTTTTTAAACGAATGCTGATTTCAGTGATTTTTTGTTGTTGTTGCGATTATTTAATAAGTTCTAAAATGTCGGACAGTAATGGCAGTCAAAATGTATTCATATAAGTTTTTTTTCTGGCAAACCAACTCATGTCATATTTTTTACCTATTACTTAGTCTTATCTAATTTCTTCCCTGATATTCCTGTTTTTTTTTCCTTGTGTGTTTAGAATATACAATTTCGACGAATACGTGATTTATTAAAAAAAAAAAATCATTTGAATTTAGAGCTTTATTCACTAAAATAGATATAAGAAGACTATACTTATGAATGTCTGAGACATGTTTCAAATTAGAAGGGGTTTAATGAAGATAGTTCAAAAGAAAAGAATGGATTCTTTTATTATGACACTCTTGTACTAAAAGTCAAATCTTTGTTATTTCCTTAGAAGAAGGAATTATTACTGAATCAGTATTGAAACAAAAGTTCCGGGTTGCCACTCCACAAGCAGAATAGGGAAAACCTGCAAAATACAGGGAATTTGAAAATCACACAAAATGTCTTAAGAATTGTGAGATTTTCTTTACAAGCTTTACATGCAGGGAATTTTGTTCCTTATTTTCGTCTTTTAAAAAAGTGGTGACCACTCAAAGCATATGAAATATTTAAGGATGATATTTCAGCTATACCAACCTATTTCATTTGGTATAACATTATTTGTTTTAAGTATGTTCAGCTACTCCTTTTTTCTCTAAGTTTTTCCCTAAATTAAAACTGGTATAGTTAGACCAATACAGCTTGTGCACAGTGATTATGTGTTTTCTCTTTATATATTCTATATAATGTGTACAGGGAATTTTTTTTCCAGATTAGAGTTGTAATCCTATGAATGAAAGTAGTTGTGACAATTAATGTGCAGAAAGTTTTTTGATTGAGATTTTTCGTTTGAAGACGGTTCATTTTAAAGTCTAAATCCACTCTAATTTACATAGCTGCCAATTTTACTGAATTTTGCCAGTTTCTCCTGTTCTACTGGTTTAATTAAAATTCTCGTGATTTTTGTACATTTTAGAAAAGTCCCTAAGATTGAGTAAGTTATCCTAAAAAATATCCCTATTGAGATCTAATTTTTGTACAGATTATTGCTTGCTAGAATATTTAAATAAGTGTTGCTAATACATAATGAAGTGAACCTCACTTATGGAAATTAGTTCAAAACTTTTTTGGTTCTAAAATGTTCAATTTATTTTTATTCAGAACTTTTTTTTAAAAAAAAAATTAATTAAAAACATCTTTTAACTATCTTTGATGAATTATATGCCAATAATTTTCGAAATTATGAGTAAACATAATAAATAACGTTTCAAAAATGTTTAATGTCAATCATAACTGGAAAATATTAGTTTTTCTTTTTTGAAGACTATAAAAATCTCTAAAATTCCCTATTTTTATATTTAGTACATTATGCAACAATTACTATGAAATTTATATTTAGTAAAATCAACTGGATTTTTTCCTATCCCTGTTGACAGCTATGCATTTATATTTTTAAATGTTGGAAATTATGGTTATGTCATATGTCAAAATATCAACAATATGAATTATTTCAAGAAATGTTTTGAATATTATTTTTGTTGTTTTCAGCAATGGCTAGTTTTCTTCTACATTGTAAAGAGCTTGTAACGGATGACATTGTGAGGAGAATACTATCTCCCATTGAATCAGCCCTCATAATGCTTGTTAAGTAAGGATGTTTTCTTATTATTAAGACCATTTTCACCCAGGAAGCTATTATATTTAAAACCAAAATTGTTCAGATTAACAGTGTCAAATATAAAAGCTGTTGCATACAAATATGAATAGCTGCCCTCAGTACTGACATAAAATTGTTGGAAGTCATATGACCAATAAGTCGGATCTTCCTGTTTCTTACGCTTTTTCCTCACTCACCAGAAAAGGAAATCTTTCTTGTCACCTTTTGTATAGCTCTTTAAATGTTTATTTAAAGGAGGTAAAGGTATTAAAGGTATTTAATATGGGTACAGCTAAACTTTTGATTGTTCCTTTCTGTTAATGATATCCACAATGTTCGGGATATTATGAATTGGTGCGCGACACAACCATATTATGTATAAATAACTCAGATGTTGTGTTGTCATCTGCTTTTCCCTTTTTACAAATGTTCATATTATCGTTTATGTTTGTCAAGGGGCGATATGCTAGCTTGTTTATTTCTACAGAGATGTTGCAATGTTACTTAGTAAACTCTGTGCTTCGGCACGGTTGTATTTCCCGCCTTCACGTTCATATGTACAATAGTCATTGCCCTCATCATCATCATCATAGTTGGCCAGACAGTCCAATGCTTTCCTCTGAATATTTCTTCTTGACGAATTCCGATTTATCTTTGATTTCCAATTCTTTTCATTAATTGCGAGAAAATCAGTCTCCACCGAATCAGCCCATCTGTACCGCAGCCTTTCCCGATATCTCGTTCCAGTGGGTCTAAAAAGTAATATCTTTTTTATTGTGTTTTCATCACTCATTCAAATCACGTGGACCATCCAATTCATTCTATATATTTTAATTATATCATTTAATAATATCGGGTTGTTTATAAATCTTTTACAGTTGAAAGTTAAATCTCCTTCATTAGTCATTACCATTCAAAATAAATAATAGTTCAACTGCACCAAAGATGTCTTCAGCACTGTGCTTGAATAACTCTGCATCAAGTGGTTACCAGCTGAATTCCTTGTTTGCAAGCAAAGTAAAAAATCTTTCCTACACTGCATCTTTAGAAGATATGCAGAACATTTCTGAAACTGTTCTATAGAAAAGATCGTCAGTGTAACATAATAGATTCCTTTGCTGAATGCTCTGAAAAATAAACATAAAATTTCTGCTAATGGATGGAGGATGTTAGTCTTTTATATCGAACCAGCTTTGGGAAGTGGTGCGTGGAGAAGGGAGATAATCGATCATCTGCATTGGAAAGATAGAGCTTTTTCAACAATTTATTATAGCATACCTGCCAAGTCTCCTGTTTTTTGACAAAGTCTCCTGTATTTTACTACTATCTCCTGTTTACCTGTATATTCTCAAATTTCTCTGTATTTGTTGAAGAAATTGAAATAAAAAAATTGGTGATAAAATATCCACTGATGGCAAAAATACTTCCTCAGCAGATGGTGCTATTGCCATTATTGCAGTATATTAAGTGTTAATTGTTTAAGTCGAGCCGTGATGGCTCAGGGGATACAGTGCCTTTTTATGATGTGAACCCAGGTTCGAATCCCAGCGAAGGCTGATCGATCTGGCTTGCACTGACGACAGTGCTGACATGAAATATCCTCAGTGGTTGCCAGATGATGGGTTACAGTCCGATATGTGATCCAGGAGTTCCCTTGTCTTCTGGATTGGGTCCAAAATTACAAGGCTACGGAGTTGAACATCAGTAGTTGTAAACTCAAAATTGGGTTGGTTAGTAAAATCTCCGCTATTTTATTTCTCTAATGTTGGCAGGTATGCTATAAGTGTGGAAATGCAGTACCACACTATAGCATACCTGCTGACAATCATCAGATCAGTCAGAGATAAGAGATGCACGAAATGTAGCCGAAACTAGGAGGGAAATGTTTGACCTTGACTTATATCATAGGGTGTTGGAAGAGAAGATAGAAATTTCTCTGGAGCAAAACATTTGAGGGTTTTGCCGAAACTAGGAGGGAAATGTTTGACCTTGACTTATATCATAGGGTGTTGGAAGAGAAGATAGAAATTTCTCTGGAGCAAAACATTTGAGGGTTTTTGCTTCACGGTCAATTTAAAAATTTTTTTGTTAGGGAATACTAAAATTAATTTACTTAATGGCCAAAACTAAATAGAAAGAAAATATTTAAATTTTCATGACAGTAATTCCAATTACTAATAATTAAGTAAAAGAAAAATAAAATGAAAAAAAAATGATTTGGCACCCTTTATTAAATAATGAGTCCATGGCTAAGTGCACAAGGTATGCCACTGGCTATGGAACTATTTTGATCAAGCTTCTTTTGGTGGTAACCATGGGATTATATATAAAAAAGGTTTTAATTAAGCTGTGAATATATTTCCCCCCACCCCGAAAAAAGAATACTAATTACATTGAAGATATTTAAAATGAAGAATGAAATATTTAATATTATGAGTTTGTTCTTGATGAAGGAGGAATATGCTAAAAGTCAATAAAATAAGCGAAATTATGGTTTTAAAAAAACTGTTAAAAACATTAACAATGGTTGTCAAATCGACATAATTTTTCAGATCGACATGAGAAATACTTATTGAATTTTTTTTATAATTGCATATCCTTTCTATACTTTGTTCAATATATTGCCATTGAAAAAAAAGTTTCTTTTTAAATTTTGCTGTTTTTTTTTCCTTGGCATTTTGCATGAGTAGGTTCATATAAACAACAAATTATTAAATGAATTATGTATTATTGATTGGATATAAATATAATCATTGCTTGCTTCAAAATATCAGTATCCTCATTTGTGGAACCCTTGAGTTCCATGGAACACCTATTAGGAATGGTGTAATTTATTAATAAACAGTTAATAATTTCATTTATCTTAGCACATGTTTACATAGGAGAGGGAATGGAGCACCATTTCAAATCATTTTCATTTATCGTTATTGCGCCAACCTTTTTGCTTTGTTCGACGTGATTGTCAAGACCTTACTGAAGTTTTTCCAATGGCCACAGAAAGACCTCTACATGACAAAAAGAGAAGAACAAGCGAGAACATAAAGAGAAGAAAAACATAACATACGTGAGTCTATAAACTCAATAAGTCCCTTGTACACCAGTAACGGTGGCACAAAGAGATGTCCTTTAGTGTCGAGCAACGGGGATGGTGGTTTACATCCATCTCTTTCAGAAGGTCACAGGGCCTGCAGAAAGGGGCCTTTGAAACATGAATTCGAGAAAAATGTTTAATGAGGCAATCGTGTCCAGTACCTAGTTGAAACTCACTGACTGCTTTACGTCTTGGCCGCATAAAGATTCTTAGAGATTATTCCACCAGATCTTTTCGAAATGTCTCTTTGTGATTTGGCTTATAGTCTTTATCTTTATCTTGATTAGTATCAGCAAGAGCTTTTATTGATGTTTGTAGAATAGAAGTGCAAGGTAGTGTGCTGACTCGTTACCAACTATACTGCAGTGTCTCAGGAACCTTACTGAATTAAATTATAGAGATTTAGGGGTTAATCTTTTTTTTAATAGTAAGTGAGTTGTCTGAAAGTGTTTTTCATTTGTTTATTTAAAACAGAGTACTTCGTTGATGAAATAATTGTGTATTATATTTCTAGTGTCGGGCATGTATTTAAATCTTATGGTCAACATTTGAAAGCATGTGCTGCTATGGTTCGCATGCGTTTGTATGAAGTTCTCTCTTTTCTGCCACCCAACTCATACGAAGGTAAGCTTTCATTTCATATGAAAGTACTTTTTTTTATTATTATTTAATGTTTACTTTTCTTAGTAAAATTAAAAAATATTTTATACTAGGGGGCAAAGCCCCCTGTTCGCTACCGCTCACCAACCCCGATGATTGCTTCGCAGTAATTGTTTTTTCTTGCCAGAAAACAGTTTTTCTACTAAAATTAAAAATATTCACTTAACATCTATGTACTAAAAGGATTTCTGTTTACTTACGTCCTTGCGCCTCTACTTCCCACCTCCAAATATTACTATATATTAGTATTATAAGCATTTAGATCTCCTGGTGAGCAGAAATGATTTTTTAATTATCATTTTTTTAAAATAACATTTATATTCTTAATACATTATATTGTTCAAACAAATTTGATAAGTTCACAACCATAATTTAAATTTTTCACTAATAATAGCAGTACTGAAAAATAACTTTAAATTAGGGATACAAAAATATTTAAAGGAAAACAATACCTTTACGACTTTTGTTAATTTTATGCTGATGACATCCTAAACAATATGAAAATGAATGGGGGAAAACTGGATCCTACCACGTGATTTTCTGGCCAATAAAAATGCACCGACAACAATGGAAAACTGCGACACCATCATTAGAATTTTATGTATAGTAAGATTCGTTAAATTTTAAACCGAAGTATAAATTTTGATTACAAGATATTGTCTTCAGACACACGCAAATATATAAATAAGTAAAATGGGAACTGTGTTGATGAACAGTATATTGTGGACATCATGAATGTGATATGCAATTTGAATAAAGTTTGGAATCTAGTAGCTAAATACCACCCTGTTGAAATATATGGCTTAAAATTTTAATTTTTTCACAACATGTATTTTCCCAGTACAACTGGGGACCTTCTAAACACCATAAAATGGGGATTTTTTAATATATACTCATAAAATCAGTGAAATTAAAAGTTCTATGATGGGTCTAAAATTTCAAGGATCTGGTGGCAATTTCTTTCCTCTTCAGAGCTGTGTCTAAGTTAAGTGATCTCACGAAATTAAATTGGTATTTCGTCAGATCATCCTCATGGGTGTTTCCAAGACTGTGCCAATAGCCCATTGTAGAGTGCTAGTGCTACATAAATAAAGTACCTTCCTTGATGTTCTTCTAGGTGTAAAAGTTTCAGAAACGACTTTTAAAGTTCTGTTTTGAAATGTTCTTCAATTTTGTCAATTGCCAAAAAAGAATAAAATCATAAAGAAATTCCCAGTGTCAAAACTTATGATTTTATGGAATCTTTACACTTAAGCACAGAATCACATTATATAAGCAGTGGCTGAAATTTCTCAGGTGGGTGTGAAACTCACACGTAACGTAATTAGAAATAACTTCCAGGATAAAATGTTTTCACTTCCATAACTTCTTCAATTTTTCAATTGATAACAAGATGTCTACTATTATTACTGTTCTTGGGACACTATATTTAGGGTTGTTAACAAAATGTTCACTTATTCAGAGTTTCAACCTCTATGAATTCTTTGCAGTTTCAAAGTTTCAATTTTGCCTACTGTATGAATTTTCATTTCCAGTGATATTCTGTTTAAAGTTTAGTTGCAAAGGGAATTTTTATGAAAAGTCAAACTTTGATAGCTTTATGTTTTTCCAAAATTTCCTGATAGTTTTTAAAATTCTAACAAATTTAATATGAAATTATTACGCAGTGCAATTATCGAATGTAAGTCAATGCTTTTCATTTTCTCCCAATTTCGGGTCGATTTCGGATTGTTTTCAGTTCATTTCCACATGTTTTTTTTTTTTTTTTTTTTTTTAATTCTTGAATTTTTACAACGTTATTTTGATAAGCGAATTTCAAATTTAATTAATTATTTCAAATTTTATTAATTATCACTTGATTTGCTATACTTTTTTCTGAAGAAGGCACAAAAGCATTTATTGATACAAACCGGTGAATAACAACTTGAGCGTAAATGTATCAAATTTGATCATTTGAATGATCATTGTCATTTGAATGAATGATCATGATTATTAGAAAATACTGAGTGTAAAATCTCAGAGCTCAGCATATAAGTTTGTCATGTTGATATGGAAAGAAATTTAACACATGAATCAATTGATGATTGGTTGATGACGGGTTGGTGTATGTATCATGGATGGATATTTTAAGCATAATTTAAATCATGCTTAAAATATAACTTTAAAAAATATTGGTGGTAAAAAGGAAGTAAGTTATTTGTTTACTGATTTTTTTTCCAGGGACCTATAACAGTCTTCTAAGGCTCCTAGTTGCAGAATTCACCTTGACTGAAAATCCTGCTAACACAACTACTTCATTACTAAGAAGTTTGTGCCATGCTAATGACAGCATAATATTAGGATTCTGGTTGCAAGAAACTGACCATAAAGCAATTGAAGATCAGGTAAAGGCATTCATTTGGGAAAATTTGCTGAGGAGATTCGAAAATAAGTTTCACCTAGTGATTGCATATGTATTCATATAATTGTATATAGTCATATGTAAAATATTGTTATATAAGTGTGTATGAAAGACAAAAAATATAATGATTTAAATATGTTTTGCACACAATTTTTTGTCCCGCAGTCAGCTGATCGTAAAGACACTCAGTAGAACACTGAAGTCAAACTTCACTGGCTGCAGTCTGAAAACGGGTGGGTGACCACTTTAATTAGCTTGCGTAGGGATCAAGGGTGTGTGGTGTTGGTCTATGCTAAACTGTTCTTCCGTAAAGTGCTGAACTTCTTGTGCAGGTCGTCGGGCTACCCAAATAGGGAACAGAATGTTAACAGAATTTTTGCAGAGATTTTTTATTTGGGAAGGGGAAAATGTTTGGTTTTCCCTTCTGCATAATTTTTCAAAAAAGTTTTTTTTTTTACTGTGCAGAATTTGTGCATCAGGGACGAAATAAATAATCGTGGTTTGTCTATTCTCTCTTGAGATTTTTTAAAAAAAATCGGTAATGACTACCTTTAGCTAGAATTTCAACTTAATAATATAAAATAAAAGTTTCAGAAATCATGAAAGTTAAAAAGATAGTTTGCTCTAGAAATGATGTTTTTTCTTTAACGAACACCATGTTTTACACACACTTAATTAGGTATCTCTTTTTTAAAGAGTCCTAATCGCGTGATTTCATTTTTGATCTTCATTTTGGGAGTTGCTGCATGGATTTTTGGATTTTTAATTTATGTACAAATTTAAGTTACCAGAATTATGTTACTTTAAGCAGAATTATGTTCATTAAATTTTAAACCTAAATCTGAATCTTCTCCTGTGTTAGTTACTGAGCCTGTAAAAAGTGTTTTGCAGACTGTGGAAACTTCATTAAAACTTTCATTTTATCAAGGTATCAGAAATCAACGAAATGTATTCCAATAATGTTACTACATAGAATTGACAATACTATGCACTTTGTCTTATGAACTTTTTATTGAGAGTAACTCATAGAATTGAATGGTAGAATTAATTATAGAAAATTCACTATAGATAACTCATTTTCTACTTATTATTAGATGGAACCAAATAGAAAATTGGACAAAGATAATGTGAGTATTTTGAAATAGCTTTATATAGCTGAGCTTTATGTTTGAAGCATGCTCAGAATTGCCTATAGAGCTTTGCTCTTTTTTTCTATTTTTGCTCTTTTATAATTTTGTTTTATTGTTGCACTTTTTTGTGTACTTAGTTGTTGCAAATAACATTTCTCTTTCAAATCAAAATTTTTATTTTCCAAAATTTGTTTGAACTTGAAAACTTAAGTTTTACTTTTATTTATGTTCTTAAGTACAGTCTCTCAGCATGGTTTTTCTCTCTTGTTTACTTAATTTTTATTTTGTTACACTCTCCAGTTTTTTTTTGAAAATCTTACTTTCCTTGCAGTTTGTATTTCTGCTTGATAATTGTATCAGTATTTTTTATATTAATGTATCAATCTTTAGATTTTAGCTCTTTTTTTTTCTTTCTTTTCTTCTTTACAGCAAGATAGTTAGTTCTAATTTATTAAAAATTTTATAACTGAAAAGAAACAACATGAAATAATATTGACCTTAGATCAATGGGTGCCAGCTTATTTGGGGAGTAAAGGTGGCTGGTGCTCAATACTGCCTAAATTGCCAGCAATATGCCATTGGTCTCAAATCGAAAAGCCATAACTTCTATGATCTCTCTCGCCAACAAACTGGTTACTCAAGGAGTGCTGTACTATTTTTGTGTATTTTAAGAGCAAAACAAAAATAATTTACAGCATCTAAATTTTTTTTATAGAGATTTAGACATTCTACGGAGATACTGATGCTCTGAATGTAATTTATTTTGCTAAGACTTAAATGAATAATCCCAAGAAAATAATGAGGGTTGATATACTTTATTAAAAACTTCATTTGTTTACGTACTATGTCTACGAATTCCAATTCACTAGTATATAATACATGTTAACTCAATTCTATGTTTGGGTACCTCTTCGCAGATGAAGGTTGACATTGTCGATAATTTCTTTCCCCACATTAAAAACTTCATTTGTTTATGTACTATGTCTACCAATACAATTCCAATGCACTAGTATATAATACATGTTAACTCAATTCTATGTTTGGGTACCTCTTCGCAGATGAAGGTTGACATTGTCGATAATTTCTTTCCCCACATTGGTGACTTTCGTATGTGATGGGAACAAGCCTACCTTGACAGAAGCTCCCACTTCAATTTGAACACGCCTACTTCAATGAATGGTCTCCATTGAACAGTTGACTCGCTGCTTGTTATTATGACATTATCCCGCTCCTCGTGCTGTTGCTACTCAGTCTCGATCACACACAATGCCGGCCTGTGTGCACTCGATTGCTAATGGCAGCACAGGAGCGTCCACGACCTTTGAACTTTCAGCATTAGCACTCAAAAGTATGATGATCTTAATACAGCTCTCCCAGCATCTCACAAAGCATCAATGAATCAACTAGTAGAATCCGTTCATCGAATTTATATCACCGATAAAATTTTGGTGGGGGAGTACTGTAATGTGTCTACCAATACAATTCAGTAAAATACATACGATATGTTAACTTGACTCTATGTCGAGGTACCTCTTTATAGATGGAGGTTAACATTAACGATAACTACCATCTCCATAGTTTAAAAAAGAAATTGAAGGTGAGAAATGACAACATGTTTCGAGTGGTGAAAATTGGTTCCTGTTAACCGTATATTTCACCTTTCTGTATTCGATTCAGGTCTTGCTAAATTCACTTGACTCAAACCTCCTTATCTAATCCTTTAAATTATTATTGTGCCATTTTTCTCATCTGTTTGTTACAAAATTTCCATCTTGTTTTGGAAGTCATTTTCAGACCTGTTATCAAAATTAAAGTCGCTTAAAGACCTTGTCATTATTGGAAATAAACTGCATCATTTACCCATGAACCTTAACAGTGCGACCTTGGCTATGTTGGAGAACTCAGCAAAAGGTAAACAAAGGTTGAAGAATCTTAAATCCAAAGTGGGCAAACAAATAGATGGGCTGCATTTTCCACTCTACTTGTTACTCCTGAAAAGTTATTAAAACATAAGATAATAAAGTACCTTCTGCAGTTTTGAAATACCGAAAACTTCTTCAGCACCTATGTTTTGACACTGAAAAGGAAGCTTAATTATATGGTGCGTAGCGTTTTTAAAAAGTGCTTAAAGGTGCTTATTTTTGATATTCGGTTTTTAAAAGCCTTTAAAGGTGCATTTTTCAATGGATGCTTTTAAAAAGGGCTTAATTTTCCTTTTTCGAAAATGAGATTTTTTTTTCTTTACCATGTTGATTTTTGCCACGTATTATGCAAAAGTATGCTTTTCACATTGTTGTATTCCGCATTAACATATATATTCAACCACAATCCATTTCAGCATACCGTCAGTCCATAGCGTATGAAATCTCCAATCATTTTACATGTTTGATGAAGTACTTGCGAGTCTGCATCGGCATCTACTGAGCTTAGTTCAGTGAGATCATTGCACTCTCATATGCAACTCTACTGCATTTTGCAAGATATTCTCAATTTCAGGCTTCATTTTACACCCCCTGATTTCGAACCGAAAATCTCTCGATCTTTTTGTGGTGGATAATATATTCAAGAAAAAGATTGACATTGTCAGAAACTAGTAATTTCATTATTATCATGTAAAGTCTTAAAGAATTATTTTGCATTTTGTTATTGTATTTTTGGTTAAAAAGTGTTTTGCGAGTGCTTAGAAAGTACTTAAAAGGTGCTTATTTTTTGTTGAAAAATTTGGTTATGCACCCAGTATTACCATCTATAAATTATCTTATGTCCTGTTTGTGACATTATTTGTGCTCTTTTCACATTTCCCCCCTTTAAAGAACATATCCCTTTCTTTATTAAACTATAAATTTAGTAAAACATTTGTAACTAAATGATATTTCTTTGCATGATATTTTATACAATTTATGCCTTAATGGGTACAGAAAGACTATAAAAACATGGAATTAGTTTTGTTAAATGTGTTCATTCAAATTTTTAAAAAGAAATTTGAACATTCTGCTTTGCAATGTTAATTATTTCTACTGGCTGGTGATAGTAAACTATTTTAATTACTAGGCTTATGTACTTAAAGGGAGTTCTAGAACATAACATTGTTAATTCCTTTTGTGTATTATGCTTCTTTTATACTATGGTGTAAGAAATTAAGAGAATTTGCAGACTGGGTCGATTATCTCTAGAACTGCTGAACCCATGGCCGGATTAACCTATAGGCACACTAGGCACGTGCCTAGGGCCTACGAAATTCAGAGGCCTACGAAAAACTTGGGAGAAAAAAATTTGTTGACAAAAATAATTTAGCTTTAAAAACAACAAGTGTATTTTGCACAGAATTATGAAGATACAAATAAAAATATTATATTTTTCGGTTATAAATTATTTTGCAGAATCTTATAATCTAATATATTACTTTTTTGGATTCAACGAAATCTTGTATTATGCTGTCGAATTCCAAACTACGCAAAATGTCGTATGCCAAACGATCTTGCTAATCCAAACGATCTTGATTTATTGTTGAACGCAAATAATTTTTATCAATTTTATCCTGGAGAAAGATCTTTCTCCTTCTGCATTTGATCCAAGAATCGACAAATATATTCTTAATGCAATATGGACGTTAGGGAAAGTATTCACTAGTTTATCTTTAACATAGTTATCGATCGAACTAATCATAATGGTATTATCGATATCGACTGCAATATCGGCAGTATGTCGGTATTGCAGATACAGTTCGATAAACAAATTTGTAAATTAAAATCCATATTAATAAAAATGTTAAAAAAAGTATGCAAGAAAATTTTAGCATATATTTTGAAAAGAGGGGATGGGGGGAAGGAGGGGAGGACCCAAAACCGGGTATGCCTAGGGCCCACGAAAGGTATAATCCGGCTCTGTGCCTAGGGCCTACAAAAGGTATAATCCGGCTCTGGCTGAACTGATTTTAATGAAGTTTTATGTGTACACACATTGATACAATACAAAACAAATGACCATTCAACAGTTGTAATACACACACGCATGATCATGCGTAACATTCATTGGAGGTATGAAACAGTGGTTGCAGAAGAATAAAAAAAAGGGAGTTAGTAGGGGATAGGATCCCCTCTTACAGGCCCTGCAGTGTTATTTCATACTTAAAATAAGGTAGTTCCCGTGGTAAGTGGTCTGAATTGTCCCGAGGCAATTTCGTACCTTCCAACTCCAACGAGTGTTGCACACGATCATGCGTGTGTGTATTACAATTGTTGAATGGTTATTTGTTTTGTATTGTATCAATGTATGTACACATAAAACTTCATTAAAATCACTCCAGTAGTTCTAGAGATAATCGACAAAATCTTCAAATTCTCTTAGTTTCTTACACCAGTGTGTTTAACAAAAAGAAAAACAAAAGTGTTACTCTATAAATGGCTTATATGATCAGTGCTTACATACGCATGTGAGACCTGGACCCATGGAGATGATAGCTAGATTTGAGAGAAAAATACTGCGAAGCATTTTTGGTGGAATAAGTAAAAACGGTACCTGGTTTAGAAGACTTTACTAGACACGGAACTTTACAAAGCATATAAAGAACCTGATGTCATTAAATTTATTGAATTCAAAGGATTAAATGGGCAGGCCACATTGTGAGAATGGAGGATAGTAGGACAACCAAAAAAGTTTTCAGTGCCAGGCCAACAGGTACAGGAAAAAGAGGACGGCCAAACTTAAGATTTTCAGACTGCCTTGAAAAGCACCTACAAGTTTTAAAGATAATAAACTGGAGAACCTTGGCTAAGGGAAGAATGTCTTGGCATAGGCTTGTTGAGAAGGCCAGGGCCCATCCTGGGCTGTTGTGCCAATGAGAAGAAGTGTATTTTGTCTCACAGTGAATTGATCATGAGACTGATCACTAGTAGATCACCAAAGCCAAGCATCACTGTCTGAGGTCAGCGAGCAGGTAGTTGGCCACTTTAATCAGTAGGAAGAGACCGAGGACAAAGAGTATGGATCCTTGTTAATTTTTTCTACCATAAAGTGCTTGACTTTCTCTGGGGGTCATCAGGCTACTAAAGTGGAGGGGGGGTGATGCATCTCTAAGGATGTTTCCTAGATTTTCGCTAGTAGCCCATTTTGGTGTGGATGAAGTACTACTTCTTGTTATAATCTCTCACTAATAATAAATTCAAAATTTTTTCCAGTTACAACCGAATAGTGCATCTGGTTCTGGTTCTCTTGAGCATGATCCCACTCTGTTGTACAAAAATTTAAAAAAAGTAAGTTTTTTGGTTTATTTTTACAATAAGTGTAATCATGACTTTAGTCAGTGAGCTTTTAAGTCAGGACACAGCTCAAAATGCATGCTTAGAAAAATGGACAGAGCTGAAAAGGAGTGTTTAAAAAAATCGACTCAGCAAAAATGCACCTTTTCAATATTCAAATCAAATTTTAAAACAAAGAGGAAATTTTTAAATCATTAAGCGAAGGGAAAATTCCAGAATTGCAGGGTGGCTGGGTATATTGCAGATGTAACTTTTCTGGCTATCGAACACTTAAGTAATTTTAAAAAAATTTAAATTCATATGAAGTCAATATAATGGCACTATTATTAATTTAAAGGACAACCTTATAAATACAACTGTTGACTTTTAACATATTTTCAAAAAAATACTTAATTAAAAAAATACACTAAGTGATTTAAGCAAATAGTCAACTTCATAATACGGATTTTTTTGAATCTATTAGTTTATTCTTTTTTTAAAACAAGTAATAAAATTTTTTTTAAAATTCAATTCACTAGGTCAATTCTACGATCAATTCTAGATCAACAACGAATTTTATTTTAGTTACTTTTTATTAAATAATTAAAATGTTTTCTCCCGTATAAAACTAAAATTAATTATTTAAATTTTTAATTAATGAATTAATATTTGAAAAAAACTGTATTAACCCATTTTAGGCCAAGGATAGAAATTTTATATAATGTGGTATTATTTTCATTGAAATATGTTTAAATTATATTTATTAAAACAAAAAATAAGTTTCCTGCATGAAAAATAATATTTTAATTAAGAAATAAAATGGTGCACCATTGACCAGATCAATGAACTTCAACGTTTATATTTTTAATGGAGACTTTCGAAATATTTTCCATGCAAATGGACTTTGCATTTGATGCATAAATTAATCGTGTGCTTTTTGCACACTTTACATCGTCTCTTGGCTTTTTTTTTTTCCATGCCCATTTATTGTATGTACAATTCTATCACTCTTTACTTCTATTAGTAGAGCTGCGGAAAATGAGCAACCTTTATTTCAATGGGTAACTTGTAATGAACTTTCACCAGATCAACTGATCTTGGATTCGGATTTTAATTGGGCAATAGCTATATAAGATCTATGGTCTATAAGTGATATTTTTGAGCTAGTTGATTCTATGTAGCTTCCAGAAATTTACTATAACACTATCAATTGTGTTTGTAAATAATGGCCACCATTTCTTACCTTGAATCTTGATGCGGTATTTAGCTATGGTATGTTCATGTAGGTCTACACCTCCTATATTGCTTATTGTAATCCGAAATAACGTTGAGTTGTGAAATCACAACTTCTTTTCTTGTGCCGCAATGGCTCAAGGTATAGAGCATTCGCCTTCCTATGAGGCGAACCGGGTTCGAATTTGGTGATGGCTGGTTGATACGAATCCTCATCTGACTGACACTGACCACAGTCCTGACGAAATATCCTCAGTGGTAGATGGATCATGGGTTAGAGTCCCTTTGCAGTCAAGCTAACCGTGGGAGGTTCTCGAGGTATTCCTCTCCATGTAATGCAAATGCGGGTTAATTCTTTAAAAAAGTCTTCCACGAAGGCAAATTTCATCCTATATTTGATCCAGGAATCAAAATTTCAAATAATCTATAAGAAGAGAAAAAGTTATCCAAACCTAAATTTTTCCATCTCAGGTATTGAAACAAATCTAAATAACTTCAGAACAACGGTTGTTCCTTATGGCATATTTTATCAAACACTGTTAGCCTCAGCACAATAAAACTCTGATAAAAATAGAAACTTAACAATGAAACTAATAAAATTCTGAATATGCAACAAAACTTCAATAAAACTGAAACCTTGCATAAAAAGTAGGCTTTCAAATTTCCCCTAATTCTCATGGATTCAGCCAATGGTGCGTCAACGCACTATTAAATTTGGATGATCAAATTTTATCTTTTTTATGATACTTGTTTTATTTTAATTTTCTTTTCAGAACTTACAGCTTTAACCCATTATAAAAACATATAATAATTCTCAAGTGGAATAATTAAACAGCTTAAAAAAATGAACTTTTTCAATAACCGTTTTAAGTTCAAAAATGAGCGTATTTTGAAAATTTTTCAAAATAAATTATTTACTCCAATTGAATTACTAATATTTTATTGATGTTTTTAGAACACTTTAAAACAACAGAAAAATAAAATTACTGAAAAATTTTCGCCATGGTGATAATAATTTTTTATTTATTAAAATGCTGCGCTTATGCACCATTGGCCAAAAATGGGTTACCATCAAGTGTCATCCATAACAAGTTTTAAAAAATGCATTTGAACTTGAATTAATGGATAAAAAGTATTTTATTAACGATTGAAATTTTGAACAAGATATAGGGAGAGTGTGAAATAATAGTAGGAATTGGAAGAAAAAAAAATTGAAAAACTGTATAAAATGCTTTGTCTATTTTCTTCCACAGGAATTTCGAGCTTTGTCCATATTCTTAGATACACATTTTGAGCAGAAAAAGAAGCTCACTGGCGATTTGTTACGCAAAAGCAAATATTTTCTATACAAATTCTTGATGTAATTTCAGGGAGAGAGTGTCCCAGACCCACTTCCTTTAGGAGTTGCTGTGATCGATACATCCGTTGTGCTGTTTGGTGTAGTCTTTCCTGTTGTTGCCTACAAGCACAGGCTACAAATGCTGGATCATTTCTCTGAATGTATTCGACAGGCAAAAGCTACCAGGCAAGAAGCTGTACAGATTAACATATTCACTGCTCTTTTAAATGCACTTAAAGTAAGTATGAAGCTCATCCAATTCAGTGCTCTCTGTTGTGACGTGCATATATTCATTGTCTAAAATAAATTACCATTGCAGAGTGCATGGCATTTTTAAAAAGTGCTTATTTTCGATTTTCTTTATTTAAAATCCCTTAAAGATGCTTTTTATATTTTGTCTTTCTAAAAGGTGCTTAAATTTCTCTTTTCAAAAATGAGATTTTTTTTCTTTATGTCAATTTTTGCCACGTATTATGCAAAAGCACATTTTGTATTGTTCTATTTAACATATTTTCACATTGCATTCTGTTGTACCGTAGGGAATGAAAGTGTGAATTATTTTACATGTTTGATTAAATATTTGTGGGTCTGCACTGCATGTGCCTATATTGAGCTGGATTCAGAGGGAATTATTCTTGCACTCTCATGGGCAACTCTGCCGCATTTTGCAAGAGATTCTTAATTTCAGGGTTCTTTTTCCACCCTCTAAAATCGAACCAAAATATCTCCATCTTTTTATGGTGGTTAATGTAAGCAAGAAAAGAGTTCTTAGTCCGAAACTAGTCATTTTATCATGATCATGTAAAGTATTTGTAAATTATTTTGCAATTTGTTAATGTATATAGTGCTTAAAAATATTTTTTGAGTGCTTTAAAAGTACTTAAAAGGTACTTCTTTTTAAAGATTTGGCTACACACCCTGCATTGACTATTGAAACTTAATATTTTAATGAAATACACTAAGAATCCCTGGCAACAATCAATTGAGATGTCTTGATTTTTAATATGGGTCCCAGAATTGCCTGTATAGGGCTTACATTGGCAAATATAGAACCTACATCGGTTAAATGATGGATACAAAATATCGGGTGAATCTGACAATTCTATATAGGACCGATATTGGTTATGAAGTGGCTGTAAGATCTCTGGTGTTTTTTACACTACTTGCTGACTTTACACCACTAACACTGAATTTCTTGGAGTTAGTCATATTTTTTCTTATTTTACACTATTATTAATACTTTGTCCAAAATCTACCAATTTAATATTTTAAAAAAATATTCTCAATTTAACTTTGCCCCAGTATCTTAAAATGTTTCAGAAAAAAAATTTCAACTCAAGCAGATGTTGAAATTCAGCCAATTCTATTCTTTCATTGAGATGTGACATCATTACCTGATCATTTTGCTATAATTATGAATTTTTTTTTTCATAAATGGTAATAAGTTTGTTAGATTTATTTTGACATAAAACAATCTTTTTATATTTTCAAAGGAAAAGTTAACATTTAAATGATAATTTAGTTTAAAAATCAAATCAAGAATAAATATGTATTGGAGGACGAAAAATCAGTCCACTAATTTTTGTTTATGACTGATTTCAGTCCTCAGGTCTTCCATTAGTATTACCCATTGGGAAATGGTAAATACAATGGGAAGCCCTAGAGCCATTTTTATAAATGCATATCCTTTTCATAATTTTTTTAATGTATTGTTATCAGAATAAATATATAATTTTAAAGTTTTATTCCATTAGCATTTTATTAAAATAATTTTTTTTTTAAAAAATAGCAAAATATTAAATAAAAAATGCATTTTTTATTAGTCATAAATATAATGATAGACTTCAAAAACCATGACTGAATTTGAAAAAAAAAAGCCCTAATTCTTCAAATGTCTGTGACTCACAGAAACCTTGGATTCTGCAATTGCTGGTCTACATAACCAGGGTTAATATAGCAAAATTTAATCATGAACCCTGGCTTTTGATTCAGTTAAAATTTCTGAATATCTTACAAATAATAATTTGTGAAACAAGAAAATTTTAAAAGATGCTGAAATTATGTCTCAATTTAATTATTTTTAGTAGTGTTCAGACAATACGTTAGAGAAAAATTATGAATAGGATGTAATTTATAATTGTATATTTTGACAAACATTTTTGCTATAGGCTCTGGTTGAAACAAAATCCAGCCTTGGATCAGAAGACGTCCGGAAAGCAGCAGTTCGTCTTGCTTTGGTATGAAATTAGTTTTTTCTTTTAAACTTTAGCCTGTCAGGGGTGGTCCGGGTTTTCGTATCATTCTTCGTGATCTAATAACTAGATGCAGGGAATGGGATTATTCCGCAGATCTGATTTTAATGTCAAGCATAGATTTTCATATTTACCTGAATTAAGGGTTACGCATTTCGATTCGTATTTACGCGATTTAAAAAGCTTGCATCACAATTTCTATTCACACGTTTTTAAAAACCAATATCGAGATTCGTATTCTCCCTAATGTCAAATACATTGCTGAGATTCATATTCACACGTTTTTTAAACTCTGATGAAAATAATAAGTAATAATTGCAAAAATTTTGCCAAAGGGGCAATTCTTTAAAAAAAAAAAGTGTTTTCATTGTATATATGTTTTTAAAAATTCAAAATATATGTCAGACTTTTTTTCCTATCAAATATCTCTATGCATCAATTATTTTCAGTAAGATGATTTGTAGTTTAAAATTAATTTTTTTAATTTGAGTTTAAGGCACTGAAATTATGTAATATCAGATTCTGAGTGTTCACAAATTACTATAATTTTTGATATATTATCTGTGGATTACCTGTTTAAAAAAGTAATGCAATAAACTAGTTTACGAGCTGGTGCGAATATTGCTCACAGATTTTTCACATGCTAAAACCTTTATTGCTATTTTTTCCGTATAGTTGTCGTGTTTCTTTGTATTTTTTAATTTCCCCTTCACTTTTTTGTAATTCTATTGGCAATCACCATGTACAGAAGGTCAAACACTGGACAACTTTAATTTTGTTTTCGTGCAAAAGAAAACAATATCAACTTTTTCCACTCTTTACAGAGATTGCTTTAGTAAATAAGTCTCTCTGCATGTAATTCATGCACATGTGATTAGTAAAGTGTATTTTCCCACAAAAAACCTCAACAATCAGGTTCTTTTTTTTCTCTCTCAACAATGATCAGAGGTCTGTGAGAATACCCCTTTAAACGATCGTAATTAAAAAAGTTAGGCTTAAAAGTGTTAGTCTTAAAACCTGAAATGTCTGTAAATTTCCTTTTTATTTAATATTTCATTTTTTGAATGCATTTTATTTCATATTTTATTATTAACAGGGCATAATTTTTTAAAATATTTTGCTTAACCCATTTTAGTCCGAGCATATAAATTTTATAAAATGTAGTATCATTTTCATTGAAATATGCTTGCATTACATTCATTAATACACAAAAAAATTTTGTGCATAAAAAATTATATTTTATTTAAGGAATAAAACGTTACGTAAAGACATCATTCACCAAATCAACGAACAAACAATGTAGTGGAACACTTGTATTTTTTATGAAATTTGTTGTATTATTTTTATTGACTGATTTGCAACTTTAATCCATCATAAAAACATAATGATAAATCTCAAAAGGAATAATTATACATTTTTAAAAAATTTCATTTGTAAACAACAGTTTTGAATTACACAAACTTTAATTGTTTAAAAATTTCTCAACAAAAAGTGTTTACTCTAATTGAATTACTATTATTTTTTGAGTGTCTTAAGAATTAGTGAAAAATATAAGTCACAGTGTTAATAAAAAAATATTTATTGAATTGGTGTGTTTGTCCACCTCAGGCCAAAAATGGGTTAAAATGCAAATTATTTAATTTTATTACTTATTCTACATTCATATCACAAGATGATGTATGGGTGCAGATAATGTTTATTAAGCTCCACCATTTTTCCTGCATGGCACAAAGTGGCACTCACAAATCACACACTGGTGCAGATAATATTACAAGAATTACTGTTTACGTAATATCATTCTGGCATGCAGTGATTTTAAAAAGTGCTTCATGTCAATTTTTGTATTTTAAAAGCCCTGAAAGGTGCTTTTTTTAATGCGTATATTTAAAAAGTACTTAATTTTCCCTCTTCCAAAGATGTTTCTCTCTCTATTTACCAAGTCGATTTTCGCCTCTTATTGTGCAAAAGCGTGGTTTTCACGTAGTTCTATTCAACGTTTTCGCAATGCATTTCAGCGTATTGTCGGTTATGAAAGTGGCAATTATTTTACATGTTTGATGAAATACTTGGGCGTCTGCATGTGCGGGTACTGAGCTGGGTTTTGTGAGATTATTGCACTCTCATGTGCAACTCTGCTGCATTTTGCAAGATATTCTCAATTTCAGGCTTCATTTTACACCCTCTGAAATCGAATCAAAAAATCCCTTGATCATAATAGCTGATATAATGAAGAAAATATTTATTTGTCAAAAACTAGCTATTTTATCATGAACACATAAAGTCATTAAAATTATTTTGCATTTTGTTAATAGATATGGTGCTTAAAAATATTTTTTGAGTTACTTAATAAGTAAAGGTGCTTATTTTTTGTTGAGAGATTTGGCTACGCACCCTGGTCATGCCTTGAGTTTAAAGCACCCACATTGAATGTAAAGTAATACTTTATTGTTTTAGGCACTCAAATTATTTATAGTATAACCCTTGTAACTAAAATAAAAATATTTTGTAATGACTATTCCTATTAATGATTAATTTTAGGGATCATTGAGCCATGCCAATCCAATCTTGAGGTGCGCTGCAGGAGAGGCCCTTGGACGAATGGCACAAGTTGTTGGAGACGGCAAGTTTGTCGCAGAAATAGCTCAGCATATGTTCGATCGGTACAGTATTTGATAACAAGTTCTATTTCTATACAACTGAATGTTTTTGTGATTGTATTGCTTATTTTAAATGTTTTCAATAAACATCATTTTTAATTGGCAAGTCACTTTTTCATAAAAGTTTCTTCTTATTCAGCATTGGTCAAATTTTGTCTCAATTTTAACTACTTTTTTAGTGTATAACATTCATTAATTGAAAATTAGTTTTATTTTTGTTATTCTTCTGCATATTTAATTTTCAATGAACCGCAACTTAGATTGCTCATGAGAGTCACTTTTTTTTCAGCATTTGTCACTTTTCTTTTAGTTTTAAAAATTCAAATCATCAGTGAATTAAAGCAGCAATTGAATTTTTTTTTCTTTCAAAATTTACTAAACAAAATTTTTTACTTTTATTTCATACATAAAACATTTCTTGTAATGTGATTTGAATTGCAAATATATAAAGGAAATTTTCAACCTAGGCTTTTTTTTTTCAAAAGATTTTTCCACTTTGTTTGTGCGTACAATGATAGAAACCTATGTTTTGATCTGCAGTGTCATGAAAAAATAAATCTGCTGAGTTTACTGCCGTACCGCATTAATTCTGCTACTGTATGTATAATTTGCAAAAGAGAAGGTAGTACCCTAATTAATTTTTTATCTCGTCATCAGATCATTGCGTACTAGGAATCTATCTTAATGGTTTAAGGGCCTAACTTGAACTATGACCTACCCTGGCTGTAGCAGATATGCTTTACTTTTACATACAGTAAATGTTTGGGCTCAGGGGATAGAGCATTCTTCCAATTAGGTGAACTGGATTTGAATCCTAGCAATGGCTGATTGATGCGAATTTTACATATGGCTTGCACCGATTACCGTGCTGACGTAAAGCATACTCTCTGGTAGAGGGATCATGGGTTTGAGTCCCCTTGCTGTCAGGCTAACCGTGGTAGGTTTTGTGATTTTCTCACCATGTAACGCAAATGGGGATTAGTTCCATCAAAAAGTTCTCGACAAAGGCACATTTTCACCAATACTTAGTCCAGGAGTTCCCTTGTTTTCTGGATAGGATTCAAAATGACAAGGCTATGGAGTTGAACATTAGTAGCTGTAAACCCATTAATTGTGTCAGCTATTCGAGGACATTTATCAAATAAAAAAGTGAAATAAGCTTACCTTTTTTTTTCTACGGATTTGGATTATTGGCTCTAAAAATGTAGGATAGGGGGTGGCCACCATTTGGAAAATATGTTAGTAATGTAAATTTAGATCCTTTATGTTAATTTAACTTTTTGCGTATTCTCTGTATCTCGAGATCTTTTTGAGCAAATCTAAACATTTTTGTACACAATTATAAAATTCTTTTATCTAAAGAAAATTTCATAAAAAATATTTTTTAGTTGTTATTTATAATTTACTTATTTATTTGTCTGAAAATTTTTAAATTAAATGGTAAACTTTTTTTTACATCATTTTGAAGCATGCTATTCATTTTGAATACCAAAATACAAAATTTGAGTGTAAGAGGAGGAATAGTTTTGTAATTATTAATATTACTTGTAATTTTATAATAAATTCTAAATATTTGTGGATATTGGGCTTTAATATCATTGTCTTTTTTGTAGACTTAAATCTGCTCGTGATGCAGCTTCTAGGACTGGTCATTCTCTGGCCCTTGGTTGTTTGCATCGTTATGTTGGAGGTATGGGAACAGGACAGCATTTAAACACGAGTGTCAGTATTCTCTTGGCACTGGCGCAGGATACCAATGCTCCAGTGGTTCAGGTAAATCTCCTATCATTAAAAATTGTTTTATTGACTCTAATGAAATATTTAAAGGTTTTTCAAATGAAATTTTGTTTGCTTTTAATATTTTATCTTTTGAGAAATGTGCTAAGTTGCAAGTAACTATAAATCCAAATTCATTTTGTGTGTACTAGTTCAGTAGGATCTTATTTATTTAGCTCTTGACTACCTGGCCTCTTTTCTATGTGGCCTAGTAACAGGAATGAGATTTTTCTGACTTTTTATATTTCTTTATTTAAAATTTTCCTCACGAAAGGGGCCGAAAAAACCATCATTAAATGACCTGAATTTATGATAGAATTGTCATGAATCCTACGCATCTGAAAGTAATAACTCAAATTTCAAATTTGTACTGCTTATTAAAAAATCTTAGAATTTGTAAAACTATGTGTAAAAGAATGAAAAAATGATAAATAACTTTTTAAAAAAAACATCTTAAAAAAATTCCGAATGGCATTGGAATCATCACGCATTGAATGCCTCAAAAGGTGAGAATACGAAATTCCCAACTTCTAATAACAACGTATTTTATTTTATTTTATTTTATAACCGTCGTTGAACAGCCTACCCAATTTCATGGGTTTACGACTACTTACGTTCAACTCCGTAGCCTTGTAATTTTGAACCAATCCAGAAGACAAGGAAACTCCTGGATCAGTACCCCCAGAGGTATTGATTTGTTGTGGGAACATGGAGGACTTTGAGACTCGACAGATTTAACGTGCATCAGTCACCATTTACTACACGGGGAGTCTTCGGCCGGCGAGGATCGAACCCACGACCTCTTGGATACGGGCCCAGCGCCCTACCGACCAGGCTATCCCGGCCCTTTTAATAACAACGTATTAAATATATCGAAATTTAAAGGAAACCATACGAAGAAAGCTGACGAATGACAACTGCTGAAAAAATATCAACATACGCTGTGAATCGCTATGAATGTGTAAAAAAAAAAAGTTTGATATGACATAATAGACATGCCAAATTTACATCCCATAAAAATGCATTAAATATATCTAAATTAATTTAAAAAACCATAGTAAAGCAGCTATAAAAATTAAAAATAAATAAATAAAAAAGCTATCAGAAAAACTCATGTTTGCAAAAAAGAGGGGGGGAAAATCAAAATACATGATTGTTGTTAAAACTAAATATTTTTCATTAAGACATTTTCACAAAAATATTTTTTTTTTCCCTCACAAAAATGAGTCCCAAAAATAACACACAGAGCAACTCCTGATTATTCTAAATTGCTGTCATTTAGCTGCCAATTGTTGAGAAAGAGTCTTATAATGGGACAGTGAAACTCCGGTTTTTCGATGTCCATTTCGTACGTTATTCCATTTCCTACATCATTTTCTGCTGATCTATGTAAAGTGCCTATACTGATAATGCTAAGTTATTCCAAATTTTACATCATAATTTCACACAAAAAATTCCACTTTATTCGTTTTTTTCTAACATCAAAAATTTTTTTTTTTCTACAAAGCTTGCACAAATTTTTGCTGAGCACTTTTTTTCTTTTTTTTTCCAGTATAGTTTTGAACAATTATTTCATATTTTTGCATTTTAATGAGAAACAAAGTAATTTGAACAATTTTTAGTGGAAATTTCACTCCAAGTTAGTTTGGTATTGAGAAGGATCTGAAATGTTACTATGTTTCTTTCAAGAAGCAGCTAAAAACTGATGCTTTACAGAAAACTGACCATTAGTTTTTTGAAAAGGCGACTGCTTATTTTATCTTTTTTTTAAAAAAAAAACATGCTACCAAAGTAGCAAGTCATGACAAATCAAGTTATTGTATAAAAATTATTTTTGTATGAAAAATTGTTATAGCACGAATATTGTTAAAATACAAACCCTGTTTTCTTTTGGAATAAAGCTTAAATCAATAAATATAATTAATCTTTCCCTACTAACATAAGGATATAAGCTTCCTAGACCAAGATCAAGACTTGATTACTTTTCATAGTCATTATCAAGGTTTTCAAAAATCATAATTTTTTTTTTTAAAACAAAATCTAAAAATTTCATCATTTTGTTATTTAAATAATATTTTTTTTACATTTGCCAATCAAAATGCAGAACATTTTTTAAAATAATGCTTATTATTATTGAAAGACAATATGATAACTATAAATTTTAACAAAATTGTTAAAATATTTTTGTATATAATTATTTCTAACTAATTATTAAACAATTAAAATAATAGTTATTTTTACTTGATTAAAAATGGAGGGTTATTTTTGTTCAAGCTCAACACCAAACACCTTCCCGATTTCGTAAAAACAGAGACCCAAAGTGTCAGGCTTTCATTTTTTATTTACAAAAACTACATATTTTTATAAATACTGAAATTTTTGAAAGTATTTGTTTTTAAATAAATGTAAAATTAAATGGGTATAGTTAAAATGTCTGTAAAGTACACTTTTGATTATTGACCAGTCAAAGGTAGAATTTGACACAGCATGTTTATTAAATGCAAATTATTTTCCATCTGACTGAAGAAAAAAGATAATATTTAAAAATTTCATGTTATTTTTATCGAAATTTAGTCTTTCCTTTAAATTTTTATTTCTTTTATTAATTTTTGTCCATTTTGAACATCAAATAACAATTTACATATCTTTATTATGAAACTAGCCATGTCAATGAAATCTAGTTTAAAAAATCAGGTGGTTTAAATCAATGAATTTTTTAAAAATATCAAGTGACTTTCTTTTAAAAGTAATGTCAACCCTTGTCACATCTAAAAGAAATCATTTCCCTTTCAGCTGTGGGCTCTGCATGCATTGTCAATGATTGCAGACTCTGGGGGTCCAATGTTCAGATCTTATGTGGAGCCCACTTTATCCATCATTCTGAAACTCCTGCTGTTCATGGCTCCCACGCACATCGATGTTCACCAGTGCATTGGAAAATGCTTAACAGCTCTGATCACTACTGTTGGACCTGAATTACA
Source organism: Parasteatoda tepidariorum (assembly GCF_982258835.1). Taxonomy (NCBI): domain Eukaryota; kingdom Metazoa; phylum Arthropoda; class Arachnida; order Araneae; family Theridiidae; genus Parasteatoda; species Parasteatoda tepidariorum. The sequence continues at coordinate 1,584,844 of NC_141761.1, forward strand.
AGGTATACCCTTCAAATATTGAACTGTCGTGTAAAATTAGTGAAATATAGTGCTACTGGCCACTTATAGTACTTTTTACAATGGCAATTTTACTTTTTGAATCATGTAGCAGATTTTCAAAAACTGAACATTTTAAAGGATTAAAAAATTTGTTTATAATATGAAGCATTTTTCTTTGGAAGCATTTCTCTAAATGTAATTAATGTTTACAAACAAATGTGATAAACATTACAAAATTTTAAAAAACAAGTATGTGTCGTGTGTCTACCACTACATAAATGCAATTCCAATTCTCCAATACATAAGACATGTTAACTCGATTCTATGTTGGGGCACCTTTTACATAGGTGAAGGTTGACATAGTCGATATCAACTCTCCCCCATGGGTGACCTTCGGATGTGACGCGAACACCCCTACCTCGACAGAAACTTCCACTTCGGTTTGAACAAGCCTACTTTAATGAATGGTCGCCAATGAATAGTTGACTTGTGACTGTGACATTTTACACCTCCTAGTGCTGTCGCTACTCAGTCTCGATCGCACACAACGTGGGCCGTGTACACTTGACTGTTAGTGTCAACACAGGAGCGACCACGACCGTTAACTGAATACAGCTCTCACGCTCAGCACTCGAAAAGTATGGAGATCTCAATACAGCTCTCTCGGCTTCTCACAAAACAACATTGAATTCACTAGTGGTATTTGTTCATTGAACTCTATCACAGTTATAATTCTGATGGGGGGGGGGGTACTGCAGTGTGTCTACCATTACAAAAATACAACTCCAATTTGAGTATTTTAAGAACAAAACAAAAATTATTTACAGTATCTAAAATTTTTTATAGAGATTTATAAATTCTACCGAGATACTTGAGGGGTTGAAAGGATTGATATACTTTATTAAAAACTTCATTTGTTTATGTAGCGTGTCTACCAATACAATTCCAATTCACTAGCACATAAGACATGTTAACTCAGTTCTATGTCGGGGTACATTTTTGTAGATGAAGGTTGACATTGTCGACGTGACTATCCCCACAGTGTGAAATTAAGTAATTTTCAAATTAATATACTAATAACAATTCTGTATTTATTAAAAATAATAATAATAAAAATGCACAAGAGGTTCATTTTTAATGAAAAAAGTGGTGTTTTGGTTTGGAGTAACAGACAGTTTTTCAATCTCCATTGGTCATTTGATGACCTTCTGTCTTTCCTTATATTGAACCTTATATTTCCTTCTATGCTTATATGTTGAAACCTTCATTATGAAGCTGCCATTTGTATTGAACTCATTCGTGCTAAAGCTTAAGAATATGCTTACTACCTTGCTATTCTGCAGATTCACTAAAGAGATCCGTTAAAAGTTCATAATCAAGAGTTAGGTATTGTGGACATAAAATGGTCTTTTGTTAAAGTTTAAATGTTTGTTTCTCTCATTTTTATCCTCTAATTTTTTTTAATTGTATTCACTGACTTTAGGTATAAAAACATAAATAAACAGCATTATGTTAGTTTCCTTAATTCTAATAATGTATCAAACGGTTTAATTTCTATTATAGTTTTTAAGGTGGATTATTCTGTTAGCTAATGTCTTGATTGTAGTAGCTTGATATTATGGATAATGAAAACTAAAAAAACATCGTGTTAATTTAAGCATAAAGAAATATTGCTGCTGTCCTAGCAGCTGTGTTCCAGTTGGTGTTGTGAAAATGATCTAGTTAGATTGCTGATTATTTGGGTAACGTAAGAAATGAAACAATTTTAACAAATCCTCCTGGTTAATCTGTGGCTTAACTAGATCATCTGTTAGAATAATTGATTTCTTCACTTAAGTAGTAACATATACATTGTGTAACAGTTTGCATTAAATGCCTATTGTTTTTACCTGATTTCCCCCCCGCTGTGTTGGAAGCTATCTGATTATATGAAAAAAATCGTCACAGCATTGTTTTTGTGTTCTTTGAATAAAATAACTTTTAAACATGCAATACAGCAAATAAACACGTTTTACCTTCAAACACTGAAAATAGCAATAATGAGAACTTGTAAACATAATGTTAGTATATATGTGTTATTGTATTTTGTGCTTAAAAAGAGTGCTCCTGTAGCACTGAAACATGCTTCCTCTTCTTATAATAACTAGTGGGCTGCGCCCCCTGCTCGCTCACGCTCACCAACCCCCGAAAATTGCAACACAATCTTATATGGTTTGCTTCGCAAACCAAGCTCGCTTTGCTCGCTACTAACTTAGGTACATTGCAAATGCACAAAATTCTAAGAATTAAAATCATTCAAATCCATATAACAACTTTTTTTTAAAAAAAATTACATCTTTTTAGTAAATACTAAGTCATTAAAATAAATTTGAATTCAAATAAATGTCATGTAATTCGTTAAACCTATTAGAAATGTGCTATAGTATAAAATCTTAAGATAAAATTTCTAAAACTGATATATCTTTAAAAAGGTTAAAATTTTGGCTATAATTAAGTCTATTAAAAATTTAAATAAGTGAATTGCAATGGAAAAACCTGCATAAACAAAGCATTATGTTCTTAAGAAATAATAACCATGAACGATTCAGAACTTTGTTTAAAACATGAGTGAGTATTAGTCTTAGAAGTTTGACATACAAAAGAAAAACTTGCAGAAACTAAACATTAATTTGCAATAAATACTAAATACGAACAAATACTGAAAAATATTAAGGGCTTTGTTAATAACAAAAAAAAAATTACTATTAAAGCTTAAGAACTTCCTCAAACGCACAATTATAAATTTCTGGACTAGGAGCTATCACTGTTAGGCTGTCAAATGTTCTAACCCTAGAGAGGCCAACATAAAGTTGCCCATGACTCAAATCAGAATTAGGATCTTCCATAAAAACCAACTTGGTTTCTGTTGCAGGATTTGATTGGATTAATTTATGCATTTGATGATATGATGCAACAAAGGGATTTATTTGTCTTAATAAATAATCTAACTGCTCCATCACTGACTGTAAACATCCACTGTTATTATCCATGCGTCTGTCAGTAGCTTCGCTGGAATCGAAAATATATAATTGCCCATATCCAGCTTTGTTACTATCATTTGCATACAGCGGAGAAACCATGTGATAAATCTGACCCTGAATGCGGAAACAATATGGTCCATTCCCAGAAGGTGGCTTTGTCTGCACTCCAAATGATGCAAGAGCAGCATTATATTCACGGATATGATCCCTATAGTTTTTGGCCTCGATGGAATTGTCACAGAGTAAATGCTTTAGCAAATCGGGAATGATAGTTAAATCTTCCAACTTGATTTTTCCATCATGGCAGCATTTGTTAGATTTCCCAGAGGAATTTTTTTCTTCTGCCCAGAAGTGAGCAGCACAAAAACTATTAAAATTTCGGTCAAGGAACCGATGTTGTTCTACAACATAACAGTTAAATCTTGAATGACAGCACGTCGTCTACGCATTCTTTCACCACTACGTCTTTCATAGCTGTCATCAATGCTCTCTTCCAATCTTCGGGCACACTTCTTTTGATTATACTTCAAAAGCGTAACAGCACGACTGAGACTCATTTTTTAATGAATAACTAATAACAATAATAAAACAAATAAATTCTTGATATAAATCAAAAATCGTCAAATAAATTCGTAATATATAAATTCGTGAAAAAAAAAACGCTTCCGACAAAATACTAAAATAGAGATCTATCGACAAAGACTACTCACTTCTGCCTAGCTTAATAGTATGAGATTGCTGCAGCTGATAGGGTGAATTTCGGAAGAGATCACATTTGATGAGAATGCTCTCTCTGGTTATTTCAGTTTCCGTTTTTAAAAGCGCTCTATGTTGAGCCACCTCAGCTAGATTTGGCATGTGACATTTCCATTGGCCGATTCGGGGAGTTGTAATGAGGCTTTTTTTGTCGTTGCGTAAGAGAAATATATATATAGATTTGTGATGTTTTATTTTTTTTCTGTTTTCACAATTTTATGTTATCTTAAATAATTATATTTTACTTCCATTAATTACTTTTACAATTCGAAATTATTTGTCAGGGCAGATTTCTTCTTTTTCCCTAAAAATTAAAAAAGCTTCTTCAAGAAAATATTTATTACAGCAGGAACATTTTTAAACGTTATATATAGCGTACTCTTTAGAGGATGGCCACCATTGCAGCAACCATTCCATTATAGTGACTGATGCATAAAACTCCATTACCTATTTTATGAATACAATGTCCACACTTAACCATTCATTTTAATAGAGCAACTAGAATTTCCTTGTTCGGTTTAAAAAAAGTTTAAGAAGAATTAATTATTTAAATCATTATTTCTTTTACTGTTACCACACAATAAATGTATAACGCATCGATTCTTCTTTGAAAGAAAGAAAAGTGACATAATCCACTAAATTCTATGCAGTAATTTTATCAGTCATACTTATCTTGTTTGAAAATTGTATGCACTTTTTTTTCGTGAAAAGTCAGTTGCCAAAATGTGGTTTATTTTCTGGTTTACAGCATCTAGACCATGAAAGTGGTATCAAGCATTGACTGTATATACAAGTATTCATATGAAACTAAATCATTTTTAAGAAAATTTCTTCTATTGTTTTAACTAGTCTTGTAATCTTTTAAGATATTTGTTGTATTGATTTCTCTTATAGCCTGCTATAGTCTTTAAACTTGCATTCAAGTAATAGTAGTTTTATGTATAATTTTTTCCTCTTTATTATTATTATTGCTACCCTGTTAGCATAATTAATGAAAGCACTATTTTTATCAATCTGTATTTTTCTGCAACCCAAAAGCAGTCAGACAGAAATTATAATTTACCGTAATCTAACATATGTGTAACAAATTTGGCAAACCTAAAGTATTTAAAAATTATGCATAAAAACTTTAGCTGTTTAAACATAAAGTGAATTTTGTGCAATAATACTCAAAAGAAAAGTTTAAAAAAAAATTTACATTAAAAGCCTGTTCTCAAGCATTATAACGAATTCGTTTTGTTTTCTTTCCCGTATAATTTTGATTTAAAACAAGTTTAGCTATGTTTTTTTTTAAGAAAAAAATATCAGTGACTTTTTTTTCTATTTATTTAAATTCTGAGATGAAAAATTATCTGCAGTGCTGGGGTGTTTCTGCTACTAGCAGTAGACCTTTTTTTTAAAATCTTTTTTTCTTTGCGTTGCAAAGTTGAAAAAAGAACTGATAAAAATGCATATTAACATTTATGTTATTTTAGGCAATTCACTGTCTGTGTGCACGACACGCTCATCTTTCCTTGTTGCGTGTGCCATAATGCAAGATCACGGTGACCCTTTGGTCCAAGCTGAAGCCATATCATGCCTGCAGCAGCTTCATATGTTTGCTCCAAAGCATCTCAATCTTTCAACCCTGGTACCCACTCTTTGTGTGAGTATAATCTTTCATTAACCAGCAGATTTTAACAGGTTGCATAGCGTTTTTAAAGAGTGCTTAAAGGTGCTTATTTTTAATTTATGTTTTTTAAAAGCTCTTAATTGTGCTATTAGTTCTACTATTAGTTCACACTCTTCCTATTATCTTGTTCAAATGTTCAATCGTTCATAAAATATTTTTTATCCATCCATTCAAGGCTGACGCTTGATTTTAATACAGTTTTTTTAAATATCAATTCATTCATTAAATTAGGATGAGCGAAAAATGAAATGGAATTTTCTAAAGGGTTAAGCGTTAGTCATTGTTTTAAATTTTACTATAAGCGATTCAGATTTTCACATATTTTAAAAATAACATCAGTGATAATTTCTAACTCATTTCAACTCTATTTGAACAAAAGAAAATAGTTTATTGCACACATTTGAATATTTAATTATTTTATATTCACTGTGTCTGATAAATTCAATAAAGAATGTTACGGGTTAGCACGTGTGGTTCACGTCACCCAATTTATACTTTTATAGTTGTCCAGGGTGCGTAGCGTTTGTAAAAAGTACTTAAAGGTGCTTTTTTGGGGATTTCGTTTTTAAAAGCTTTTAAAGGTGCTTTTTTCAGCTGGCGTTTTTAAAAAGTGCTTTTTTTCCGAATAATTTTTTTTCTTTCCTTCAGTGATATCTGGTGGATCCCATGCGTTTCACGAAAAATGGGGAGTTTGCTATGTAATCATTGACGCGGACTTCATGTCGTACCCATGTTATGACTTGCGCATGCGCACACTTGAAACCGAAACCCGAGTGCTCCAATTCGGATAGAGAATATCAGATCCTTATGAAATGTTTTTCTTTTTAATTTAATTTATTTTTGTTCTTGTTTATTTTATTTTACTTCTAGCACTTTTTTTGACGTAGGGGGTAAGGGTACTTTTATTCTGAGTTCAGGGTCAAGTTGAATTCACTCAGTGATGCGGGAAGGTACTGATTGTTTTGATTTACGCCCGTTTCTTTTTTGTTTTTTTTTAACGCTAAAACTGTTAATAAAAAGTTTTTGTTTTTCAATTATATCATTGATAGAATATGAATTTTTTGAGTGCTTGAAAATTTGTGTAAAGTGCTTGAAAAGTTTTTAAAAAGTGCTTATTTTTGATTCAAAGATTTGGCTACGCACCCTGTTGTCTGATACCACAGGCCTTTTTTTTCAATTCCTACTATTAATTCACACTCTTCCTATTATCTTGTTCAAATGTTCAATCATTAATAAAATGCTTTTTAATCATAGATTCAAGTTCAAAAACTTTTTTTTAAACTTGTAAGAGATGACACTTGATGTGAATACAGTTTTTTCAAATATGAATTAATTCATTAAATTTAATTAATATATTTTATAATAAAAATTAACTAAATTTTTTTTCTTAGTAGGAATTGTCTTTAAATTTTTTTAAAAATATTATTTGTTTATTGGGTATTTTTAAAAAGTGCTTAAATTTCTCTTTTTGAAAATAAGATATTTTTCTTTACCATGTCAATTTTTGCCACATATTATGCAAAAGGGTGCTTTTCAAAATACATTTCGGCATATTGTCGGCGTGTAGCATATGTAAGCAGTAATCATTTTACAACATGCTTGGCGAAATAGTTGAGGGTCTGCATGTGCGTGTACTGAGCTGGGTGAGGTGAGATTCTTGCACTCTCATGTGCAACTCTGCTGCATTTTGCAAGATATTCTCAACTTCAGGCTTCATTTTCCACCCTCTGTAATCGAACCAAAAAATCTCTCAATCTTTATAATCAAGAAAAGAGTTCAAAAAGTGTCAGAAATTAGTTATTTTATCATGATCATGTAATGTCTTTGAAAATTATTTTGCATTTTCTTAGTGTATATAGTACTTAAAAAAAGAGAAAAAAAACAGAAAGATATAATATAGAAAAGGAAGAAAAAAAAAGAAAAATAATAATAATAATGCAATCTTTAGTAGGTAAATTTAATGATCTGTTTAACATAAAATTCTATACAACCCTCATACTTTGCATTCCATAGAACTTCTTCTGTCAATGTACCTCAAGACCCAGAACTTCTGAATTCGATTACTGAAAGTGGGTTCTTATTTAAAGTATGAATTTTCTACCTCTTCATCAATCTATTAATATTCACATTCATATTTATTCTATTTATTGATAGACAAAACAAAGAACAATTTGAACAATCAAGATTTTTAAATATTCAACCCTTGTATAAAAAAAGCTATAATGTATTATAGGGCTCTGAGTTATTATAATTTTCTCTTTCAGCTACTAATAAAGATTAAAAGAATTTTTTTAATAAAATTTTTTTCTTTCTAATCTTGTCTTAAGATGCTTTTTTTCGGATTTCTTCCATTTCTATGATCTACCATACTAGATAGTACGATACGATACTAGATATGATCTGCGATAGTTCTATATAATACAGTTTGCACAATCAATATTTTTAATTATTTAACCCTTGTATCAAAAAAAGTTATGATGTTATTTGGTGCTCAGAGTTATTATAATTTTCTCTTTCAGCTACTAATAAATATGAAAAGAATTATTTTTCTTCTAATTTTGTGTCAAGATACTTTTTTTGTTGTGATTTCTATGATTCTGGCATGTTAGGGGAATGACTTTCCTGTATTTCTCTCTCATTTCAGTGTGCCTTGTATAGTTCTCACTTACTGCTGAGGCGTGCAGCAGTGGCATGCTTGAGGCAGCTTGCTCAACGTGAAGCCTCCGAAATATGCACTCATGCCCTCTCCTGGGCTCGAGAAACCTCCCCTGCGGTCACCAACAAGAGGTTTTTCTGTGATCACGGCCTGGAAGGAGTGATATTCTCAATGTTGGACACTGAAACTGACCTTCACTTGTTGGCTGATGCCCATGACACCCTCACCAGTATGCTGCAGACCCTTGCTGAAGAAAATGTTGGACATTGGTTGCAACTTTGCAAAGGAGTTTTAACAGCTACAGGTTACACCTTTTTTTTTATTTAAGTAGTTCCTTCCTGACATTTTTGCACTTTGACACAAACAATTATGTAATGATAATATGGAATCACAAATACTTTAAGTTTATGTTGTTAAGATGAGCAGACTTACAATAACAGGGCTGATTGTGCTCCGGAAAAGATCCGGATTTCCGGATTTTTTGCTAATTATGATCCGGAAGTTTCCGGAAATCGAGGGTTCAGACGTTTCAAAAAATCATTGATCACAAAAGTTTCTGGAAATCTAATTTTCAAAGGTGGAACTTAAAAACACAGTTTATTTTATTTGTAAGGGAGAGCCAGATACTTAATAAGCGTATATTCAAGATTAATATTAATTTTTTATCTGTAAATAGTTATTATAATCATAAACTCAAGAAAAAAAGATATAATTGTAAATTTTAATTACTTCTCCAGGTCAACATAGGTATTTGTAAATGGTATAGGTTTGTGTAAAATTTTAAATGTATTTTAAGTAAACCAAGAAATATTGAGAAAAAGGAAAAAACCCTGTTAAAAATTTTTTTTAATTTTTCGATTTAAACTTTTTTTTTTTACTCAAGAAATTTTCCGGAATTTTGACTTGGGCTCACAATCACCCCTGCAGTAAGACATTTGAAACCAGTCAATTTCTCAATAACCTTCATGTAGTGCCATCTTGTGATGAGCGGCAGGAACTTATTTGTACGCCCAATAACATTTCAGGCATATTTAATATAATCAGAACTGGACAACATCACAGTTTTTCTATTTTGATGACTATAAAAAATCCCTGAAATTCCCTGTGTGTAAAGCATCTAGTACATTATGCAACTATTATCATGAAATTCATATTATTTCATAAAATTTACTGGATTTTACCAATAAGTGCCTTATATATTCTAGAATTCGTCTCTAAACCTGAGAAAGATGAGAATAACGATGCTGATAATGATGCAGATGATGAATCTAGATTCAAGGCAACAGATGAAACTTCCTATAGTATTGTTTCTCCCAGATGGTCTACCAGAGTTTTTGCAGCTGAATCTTTGCAGAGAATCATTGGTGCCTGTGAGGAGAAGGCAGCTCACTTTGACCTTGCACTCGCCAGAGAAAATAAACTTCTGCACAATAGAGGTACAATTTTGTTTAGTTGAACAACCCCTTATCTTTCAGAGCTAACATTAAAAGAAAATTTATATACTTTCAAGATATTCAAATTAGTTACAGGGTATTTGTGCACCTGGAAATTCATGAAAAATCATGGAAAGTCATGGATTTCGGTATTGAACAAAACTTGTCATGAAATGTCATGATTTTAACTATTTTTTTAAAAAGAAATCTTGGAAAGTCATGAATTTAGGTTGCCAAAAAATCTAATATTTAAAATGGAATTTACACCTCCCTCCCAATTTCAGTGCTCCGAATATCTGAATTTGTTACAAAATCCCCACTTATAGTCATATTTTATTAAAATACAAATCGTTTTTATCCTGTTCTTTAAAAATTCTGATGTTCTTTCAAACAGTGAAATAACGAACATCATTTCTAGAGCGAATTATCTTTTAAACTTCTGTGATTTCAGAATTTTTTTATCTATTTATCATTTTTTTTTTATTTTATCAATTTAAAATTCTAAGTTAGGCTTGTTATATTACACTTACTTTAAAGAAGAAATAAAACAGTTTTAAATAACTACATATATCTGGCAGTATTTAGTTATTGGCTTTTGTACTTTTTTATAGCTATTTTATTGCCTCAACTCTTTCTGTACTCTGTATTTTAAGTTTAAAATCAATAAATACGAAGATACAGATTATGACAGTTTTGGTTATATCTATCATTGCAATTAATGTTATTATAATGCATTTTTGAATTTATTGTTGTGTTTTTGTGGGGGAAATAGTAACTTCGGTTAGTCATGAAAAATTCTTGGTATTATTATGGAAAGTCATGGATATTAAAATCTAAAATGTAGCAGATACTCTGCTTTTAGAGTTCATTTCAAAGAAATACTTTTTAATGTACAGAAAATGTTTATGTTTTCGAGATATTCAAATTAGTTACTAAATACAATTCACTACACAATTATGAAAATTTTTTTTAAATTTTTTTTCCTAGCATATGCAGTATAAAAGAGCAACTTTAAATACTCCTTTCTTGTACAATTTTAGTGAATTATTTTCAAATTTTAAAATAATAATTTTTTATCAGTTAAAAATTGCTCCAAAGATTTTATTTATAATTTTTTGAATGCTTTTAAAGTTATAATAAAAGATTGTTGGACAAAAAAATTAGTTTCTTATAGAATTGTCCATTTTTCCTTAAATGTTTAAGCTAGCATAATAATTGCATAAAATTTGCAAAATTTTATGCAATTATTGCAAATAACAATCAAAGCAATAAACGCAAGCTTATTACTATATTTTCTGGAATAAGATGTTCAAAAATTCTTGTTTTCGTTCATAATTTATTACTGATTTCTCAAACTTCGAAAGCTTTAAACTTAATTGATAAGTATGAAAAATTGCATTTCCTTTACACCTCTACAAAATAATGCTCTAAGTATTTTATTACAAGTTTTTTTAGAAAAAAGTGCCAGAATCTGAAAATGTCACTTCCATTATTGTTGGGTAGTATACTCGCTTATCTTTAAAAAAATTAACTTTTTGAAAATATTCTTTATATCTGAGAAGATGTAACATTTTGTTTAAAGAAAGATAAATTAATAAAATTATAAAATTAAAATAAAAACTATTATATTTACCTATAATGCATATTGCGTTCTCAATTACAAATAGCATAGCAATTTTTATAATACTGTTACTTATGAATGCTCAAACTGAATATGATACATAGATCTTCAAAATGCGACAAAAATAGCTGTGTTTTTCCTTATGAAAAAGAAAATCTTAACCTTCATGTAAAACTTAGAAATCTCTGGTACAATGTTAAATTTAATTAGTTTAAATGTAATCAATTTTTATACTACATATTACTCAACAATTGTATTAGGACCGAGATTGCCTGTTTGGCAGGGCACTGGACTCACGTTTGTGAGGACAGGAGTTCATATCCAGCCGGCCAAAGACTCCCTGTGTCGTAAATGGTTACTGATGCACGTTAAGTCTGCCGGGTCACAAAGTCCTCCATGTTCCCATAACTAATTATACTTCTGGGGGATACTGATTTGGAGATTGATTGTTCTCTGGTTGTTTTAATTTTCCGTTAAACTGGTATTTCTTCTAAATTATATTTCTTTAAGTATAAGGATGTTTAACCTTTTAGGTTCGGAAATGGATTGCTATTTCTCTTGAACTTGAAATAAAGTCAATTTTTTTAAAATGTATTTTTGTATGAAATTTTTAAAGTGTGAAAAAAATGATTTTAAAATGCAATTTCTTATAAATATATGTGCATACATAAAATATGATTAAGTCTGTGCTATCACTTAAAATTCTATTCTGGAGATCTCGGGAAATTTATTTTCATCAGGCAAATGGTCACCCTGTGTACATTAAACACAGAAAACCATGTTTTGAAAGAAAAAAAATTTAATTGGTGGTTTATCTTTTGTAACCGTCATTGAAAAGCCGACCCAATTCTGTGTTTACGACTACCAATGTTTAGCTCCATATTCTTGTAATTTTGATCCCAATCCAGAAGACAAGGGAACTCGTGGATCAATACTCCCAGAAGTATTGATTTGTTATGGAAACTTGGAGGATTTTGTGACCCCGACAGATTTAACGTTTATTAGTCACTAGTTACTACACGGGCATGGGTGCCACTCTTCAGTCCCAGGGACTGAAATCAGTCTTGAGAAAAATCAATAGACTAATAAATTCCATCAATTAAATAAATTTTTCTTTTTTTTTTCATTAGAAATTTTGTAATTTTTTTTTGTCGAAATAAAAAAATATTGTATCTTAATGAAAACATATGATATGGTATTGATGTCAGGACTTTAATTTATCTTCTTTTTGTCAGCTTCACTAAATCTCATTCTTTAAAGTCTTGGCAAATGGGATTGTCTGAACTTTATCTACTTGTGTAATTAAATTTTGTACTATTAATGAATCTAAGTCTGCTCTAGTTTGCTTCCTCCACCATAACCTATCGTCATGCTGGTCAAAGTTAAATCAAGATTATTTTTTTAAAAAAGAAAGAAATTATAGTGCTGGAGCGAAAAATAAGTAGTGGTAAGTGAAATACAGGGATACGAATGCTTTCAGGTTGTTCAGTAATAGTTGTTAAAAAATATACATGGTTGGCTGTTATTTTCGTTTTGTTTGTTAAAAAAACATAAAATAAAAAATTAGAAAAAATAATCAAATGATTGATTTAATATGTAGGCTAATATCAAGGAAAGGTAAATTTTGGTGTCAGTGTGCTATAAATTTCTAAAAGTTTGGTAAGCAACGCTAGACAGTATTATTTGGTCAAAAAATGAGTTCAGTCTTGAAATTTTTTTAGAGTGGCACCCCTGTACACGGGGTGACTTCGGCCGGCGGGGATCCAACCCACGACCTCTTGGACATTGGGCCCAGTGCCCTACCAGCCTGGTTATCTCACCCCCTAATTGGTAGTTTCAAAAGAAAAGGATTTTATGAAGAAAATAACTGAAAATAATTTTTTTACATTTCAGATTATTTGGCCCTTCATTTGTCTGATTTAGTGAGAATGGCTTTTATGGCTGCCACCTCAGACAGTGATCCACTTCGAATTAAGGGACTTAAAGCATTGGAAGTAAGTATTATTTTTAAAACAATTCCTTGTTACCTCCACCCATTTTAAAATAATGATAAGCATTCTCCCCACCAATTTGATAAGTTTTAAATGTTCTTTTCCCACCGCCTTTGATGGTGAGGTTTCGGCTATCACATTTACTATAGCATTATTTAAGTATGTTCAGCTTTTTTATCTCTATGTTTTTCCAGCAATTAAAACTAGCATAGTTTGCCCAATATAGCTCACACAAGAGCCCTCTGGCAGAATCACAGTGACATTGTCGCAGAGTTGTTGCAGAAAGGTTTTTCTTTGAAAAAGTTTTTTAAAAAAATTATTTTTTCTGCAGAAATTTACACGTAAAATTAGAATCATGCATTCAGATAATCATTTTTTGCTCTCTGAATTTACCCCAATAGTATCGTAAAATCGATGTTGTGTTTCGATTGTATTTTTGACAGTTATTGATATTGATTTTCACATGGTTTTTAAATATCCCGATATATTTCAAACAGTATGAAAATTCAAATCGTGCATTTGAGTATATCATGTTTTTTGGCTGTTATTGCTATTGATTTCCCCATAGTTTTTAAGTCCAATATTTCTTATACGATACTATTTATTACAACAATATAATCTCAAAACGCACATTTGAGTAACTCCTTTACGAGGAGCCCGATTCGCATGATTACGTTGTCGATTTTTTTTTTTGGCCATTGCTCTTACAAATTTCATGATTTTTTAAATATTTTTATTTTTATTTTGATAATTTTTTATAAGATGCAAAGAAGGTAATAATTAATGCATTTTCCCCCCACATAATGCGTGAATATAAAAATAGACTAAAATAAAATAAATTATTACTTGTTTAATTAAAAAAATTATATATAGCTTCTGTTTTTTTGTAAGTGCAGTGCTTTTGTTATTTTAAATTAGTAGCATATATGTTTGTTATTATTAAAAGTGTCCTGCAGAAAGATATTAGTGCTAGAGAACTTTGTCACAGATAGCTCGAAAAAATTCGGCTACAGAGCACAAGAGCGCAATAATTGTATTTCCTCTCAGTATATTGTATATGATATGTACAGAGAAAAAACTGGGATTTTTTTCCTCTAGATTTGAGTGACTCTCAGCATTTTAGCATAATTTTAGCATTTTAGTCTCCCCACCATAAATGGAAGCATAATTTCTCTTTGCTGTTATCTGCATTTTCTTTTTAAAGCATCATGCTCAATAATCTACATAATTTCTTAACTGTTTCCTACATAATTAAACTTCGTAAAATGTTTGGTTTAGTTTATTCTTTTAAAAAGATTTTGAATTAATTAGTTTATTACTTGAATAACTCAGTGTACTATATAAAATTTCTAATGGTTGCTAAATTTTATTAGGTTTTTTCTCTTTCAAATTGTCAGCTAAACTGATAGATATATTTATCTACATTTCAGATAATTATCAGCAAGTTTTCAAAAGTTCCAGAACCAGAATTTCCTGGGCATGTCATTTTGGAGCAATATCAAGCTCAAGTAACTTTTGTTTTTGAAAAGTTCTTTCTTTATAGATTTATTCTAATTAAAGTAGAAGAGCCGCCGTGGCTCAGGGGATAGAGGCCTTTCAACTAGGTGAAACGGGTTCAAACAATGTTGAAGTAAAATATCCTCAGTGGTATTATGGGTTAAAGTCTCCTTGCTGTCAGCATAATCGTGGGAGGTTTCTGTGGTTTTCCTCGCCTTGTAACGCCATCAAAAAGTCCTCCACGATTAGTTCCATCAAAAAGTCCTCCATAAAGACAAAATTTCTCCCTATACTTAATCCAGGAGTTCTTTTGTCTTCTGAATTTTGTTCAAAATTACAAGGCTATAAAGGTGAACAATAGTAGTCGTAAACCCTTAATTGTTGAAGGATAAGATAAGTTATAAGAATCAATAAAGAGAACAATGGAAATAAAAATACGGCTACCAAAGCTGAAGTCTTCAGGGGTACCAGCTCCGGAAGCCATAAAAACAAAACGTTTTTTATTGAGAGAGCCAGACAAATGTCAAAAATTGCTCTCTCAGTACCCCGAAGGTTTGGAAAAAGTCCAGGAAGAAAGACAAAAAATACATATAATCAAATCAGAAGAAAAATTTAAGCAAAATCATGAGAATATAATACAAAAAGGAGAATGCAAAAACTCCCAGTGAACTAGTCAAACAGCAAATTCATGAAACTAACTCAATGTAACTCATGCACAAGAAACATTTGAAATAAAAGAAAACAACGCCCCCTATTAAAATGCGCAGTAGGAAGAAAGAAAAAAAAGGATAGGAAAGGTAAAGATTGCTTAACAGATTTATATAATGCTTAACTGGGACTGCTCAGCCAAGATATTTCTCAATCATTTTCCTAATCAAAAATTTAACATTACAGTAATTGAAAAGAAAATCATTATTTCTCAAATTTTTCAAAAAATTATTTGTTGCCTCCTGAAAACACTCATCATTATTGCAAATTTTTTTTAATTCTAAGCAATTGAGAAAAAACTAAATTTTTGAAAATTTCACTGCACAAATTAGTATTAAAATTACAGAAAAAAATAACCTTAAATTTAAAAGCCTTTCGTTTATCAAAAACACCAATTTTAATATTTTCATCAACAATATCAATTTTAAAATCTAAATATTCAACTTTTAAGCAATTCTCATAAGTTTTTTTCAAAACCAAATCTTTAGGATAAATACTAAAAATAAAATCATAATTATCACAATTAAATGAAACTAAATCATCAATATATCTAAAAACCTTTAAAATCATTTAACTCAAGAAATTTAGCTTCAAAAAAATATTAGCAAAAGCACCAGAAAAGGAATTACCTTGTGGATTACCAATAATTTGTTTATAAAAATCCAGACCATTAAAAAGTGCATTCTCAAAAAGATTAAACCTACAAATATTCAACCAATAAGTGGAATACTAGTGTACAGATTTTCAAAAGTATTAATACTAGAAATTATATTATTTTTGATAAAATCCGAAACATAAACATTACTTTCAATAACAATATTTTTCTCTTTTTTAATTTTAAGTAAAATAATTTTAAGAAAATTAAACTTTTAACTAATATCAGAATTGTAACAATTAGTACCACAGGCAATAAATCTAAATTTAACTGGACATTTATGAAATTTAACAATTTGAAATAAATATGGAAAAGTAATCATATTTAATTAAAATTTTTTACTAAATGCAATAATCGTTTTTTCAATAACTTTCTTATCTTCTTTTAATTTTAAATAAGTATTATTAGCGTTGTATTCCCCAATAATTAATTTTTTTAAAAAATATTTACACATAATACAAAAATTATTTCATGCTTTATCAATAACTGTAATAATAAATTTATCCTTAAGAATTTTCATATTTCTAGACAAATCATAATCAATAATGGTACCACTAGGATATGAACAAAAACTGGTATTAAATAAATTAAATTTAACCTTTTCAATAATTTTAGTTTTCCACTCTGAAAAACCCTCAACGGGCCAATGAAATTTCCTGGAAATTTTAGCTATAAAAAAATCAAGATCTCTTTTAATGGATCAAATAAATTCTTCATTTTTCATTCTAAATCTTGTTCTAAATTTTGAACCTTTACTTGAAATATTAATTAAATCTTGATTACCAGTAATCTCTAAATTTCCTGTGATGGCATGACCATAATCTTGATCAATATACTGAGAAAATTCTTCTTCATTACAATAACAATTGAACTCTGAAATACAATTTAAGTTCCGAATTAAAAAATAATAATTACATACCTTTTTTCTAAGTGTAGAGGAATATTTATAAGCAGTTGAAACTTTAATTTGTTTTAAAGGAAAAATTTCAGAAAGACTATGAATAATTTGTGGCTACTTAGCAATTTCAAATTTTCTATCGAGAAAATTAATCGTACAAAAAACCTTTTTAACATTAGAAACTATATTGAAGAGCATTTCAGTTTTACTAACACCAAGTTTTGATTTAATCAAATCCAAAACAATAAATTTAATAAGTTCAGTATAAAATTTAATCTTAAAACAAAATTTAATAAAGAAATTTTTAAGAACTTTATTTTTAAAGCCAACAATATATTTCCTAATAATAAAATTATTATTCAAATTAACATTTAAATTACAAATATTCGAAAAATCATCAAAGTCAATTATATTCCCAGTACCCTTTCCACTACCTCTTTTATTCCTATACTTTGAATTAAAACCACTAGGAAAATTAAGAACTTTAAATTTATCATAAATACAAAAATCATCAATATTAATATTACCTTCCACATTAAATTTACTATTTAATCCATAAGGAAAAAGAGTTTTAAGACTACTAATGTAAATGTTTTCTAAATCAAGCCTATTATCTAAATTTTCCATAAAATCTAAAATAAAAAGAGTAACATTATCAAAATCATGAAATTGAAAATGTAAAATTTCATAATCTGCAGAACTATTATTATTATTTAAATTTTTTATGGCAGATCTGTGGGAATTAATTCGTTTATGAAATTCTGAACTAGTTTGTCCAACATAACATAAATTATAACAATTGCATTGAATTAAATAAATTATATTAAAGCATTTGCAAAAAAATACATTGGAATGGCAGTCAATTTGTGAATTATCAGCCAAAGGATAAGTTTTAAAATTTTTATTTTTAAATTTTTTGAACTTTTTAAATTTTTTTATATTTTTTAATTTATTTAAACACAAAATTTGACTTAGTAACTTTTTATCCGAAGTAATCCCTAAGTCAAGATTTACTTCAGTGCTCCTTGTTTGGGTGCGCAACGAGTCACGCTCCATGAAATAAATATAAATTGTATTTTGCATAGAAATAAATTTTAACCTAAAAAGTAAATACTTAATTAAACAAAATTAACATTAAACCTAGACAATTAACAAAACCCCCTTGACGCTTTAAAAAAGTTTAAAACTTTAAAAAAACATTATAAATCCAGGAACCTTTAAAAATTATAAGTTATAAGATATAGACTATAAGACTTAGATAATAGAGCCCTCTTCTCCCAATGAGGTGAATCAGGTTTAAATCCCAGAGGTGCCTGATCGACATAAGTTCTGTTCCTGGCTTGCACTGCCTGCAATTCTGACTTACAACTTTTTCAATGATGAGAGGATCCTAGGTTAGAATCCTCTTGCTGTAAGGCTGACTGTGGGAGTTTTACGTGGTTTTTCTCTCTATGTAAAGCTGATTAGTTCCATCCAAAAGTGCTCCCTTGTCTTCTAGATGCAATTAAAAATTACTAAACTATAGCATTGAAAACTGATGGCTGTGACTGAATTTTTGTTAAAAACAAGTTATTTTATCATGATTATGTAGTATTTTCAAAATATTTTAATATTGTGAATTGTTGCTTTTAGATGCATTCATTTCTATCCAGAACTTATGAAGAAAATTTTTTAAATAGTGTGCATATCCTAATCGTGATTTTACTTTAAAAAAGTGCTTAAAATGTTTTTTGAGCTCTGAAAATGTGCTTATTTTTTGTTGAAACATTTGGAAATCACCCTGTAGTTGTAATTAAACTTAATTTCAGGCATGCACACTCGTAACCCAACCATGTCCAAACACCTAACTCTATTGTTAGGGCTCTATCTTTTAATGGCCATGGTAATAATGCCACATAATTTAAACCATTGTCTGACGATGTGGACAGTGCCTGAGCTGGTAGCCTTCTCTCTAAACTTCTGGGTCACACCCAGCGAGAAGACTTTCAGCAACGTCACATTTAATGTGCACCTTGCTGTGTATACACGTTAATTGTTTTGTCTGCAGCTAGGGTTAAACTCACTATCCCTTCTGTACTACAGCTAGTGGTGTGTCTTAATTCCATAACTAGTGCCAAGATTAGGAAGGAAAAAAAAGGCTTACCTCTAGAGATGGAACAAATTTAGGGCCGCAGAATCTTTTTCTGAAGAGGGAACATAAAAAAATATTGTTGCGTTAGAGCTTCATTTCTCATCTGAATTCTAGTTCAATTGATAATAACTTGAGCCGCGATAGCTCAGGGAATAGAGTGTTCGCCTTCCAATAAGGTGAACCGGGTTCAAATCCCAGCAATAGTTGGTCAATACGAATTCCCCATCCGTCTTGCACCTACCACGGTGCTGACGTAAAATATCCTCAGTGGTAGATTGATCATGGGTTAGAGTCCACTTCAGGCTAACCCTGTGAAGTTTTGGTGGTTTTCTTCTCCATGTAGCGCAAATGTGGGTTAGTTCCATCAAAAAGTCCTCCATGAAGTCGAATCTCTCCCAATACTTAATCTAGAAGTTCCCTTGTCTTCTGGATTGGGCTCGAAATTATAAGTTGAGCATTACTAGTCGTAAACCCTAAAAATTGTGCCAGCTGTTCAACGACGGTTATAAAATAAAATAAAATTGATAATAACTTAATTATTCCAAAAGAAAAATATTAATTTGTCTTAAAAATTAAATGGTAAATCTGTGCTTACTTTTCGAATTAAAAAGCATTTAAAGTTTTGAACAAATTGTCTAAATTGTAACATGTATTTATTTCTCGCTAAAGAAAAATTAGTTTAATTTTTTTTTTTTTTTTTTTTACAATTTATAAATTAACTACATTATTTTTATTATTAAATAAATCTTATAACTGGATTTATTTTGAAAATAAATTGTTTAAAGCAATAAAAAATTTCAAAAGATTTAAATCTTTTGATGCCTTAAATAAATACCTCTACATTTTGAAAGTTGAATTTGAAAATTACATTTAGTTATTCCAAATATGTACTTAATATTTAGATCTTTTTTATGATATTATAGGTTGGTGCTGCATTGCGACCTGCTTTTTCTCCAGATACTCCATCACACATCACTGCCTTTGCATGCCAAGTAAGTTAGTTAACATTTCATGATGCATTGAAAAATCTATGTGGTTCTAAGATAATTATAACTGTCACAGATGCAATTTCTAAATGCTGCTAACATTTTATCCATAATTGTTTTTTAAAGATGCTTTAAGAACTTCAGTTTAGAATCAGGTGAATTTTATTGATATAATTAGTTAATTAATTTTATTGATATAAATATATTATTAAAAATAAATAAACAATATATTTGAAACTATATTAGTACATAATTAAAATAATAATAAACAAGTAATAAAAATTATTTTGAATCAATTCATAATGTGTACTAATGCATGATTTTAATTTATTAACAATGGAATAAATATGTATTATTATTAATTATTGAAAAACACACCTAAATTAAAGAAAAATCACAAAATTGTTAACACGGTAGCTTCTTTTCCTAAATTTTTAAAATAGCAATATTCTGTTTCTTTATACCTTATCTCAACTGCATGTTGACAAATATTTCTGTATGGAATAGCCTAAACTATTTATTGCAATCAAAATCAACCTGTGAAATAAAGGAGATTCTGAATTTTAACAGATTTTTATGTGCCTTAGTAAGATAATTTTCTTTTATAATGCTCCCTGCATGTAGTATGTATAAAAATTGAGAAATATATCTTGGCAAATAAAATGTGATTTCGAAGAATATGCTTTACAACTATTTAGTGGGATTTGTATTCATCATGTTTTTTTCACCTTCATGTTTTTTTCCTTCTTAATCCTTAATTAGTAGCGACTTTTTTGAGATATGTAAAAAAATATTAAAAGAAGGATATTGAATTTTTAAATATTAGAAAATATCAGAAATGTGTTTATAATGTGATTTCAAAAGTGCTTTAATTTTTATTCGCCATGTAATGATGTAAATGTGATAATTAAGACTTGACATAACACTATTTGCAATAAATTTTAATATAAAAATCAATTATAAATTGAAATATTGCAATGCTGTGTAAGTCTCAATGATTTCTTTAAAAGTAAGTCATTTGATTTAAATAATGAATCTGTCTCATAAGTTTTTACAAAGTTAAATAAAGAATGAACTTGATTCAAAACTAAGAGTTATAGAAGAATATTATTGTCTGCTTGGATGATAATAAATAACTCTGGGGTGATAATGTTTCAAATGATTATGTAACTCTCATGTTTGTAGTGATCCTTTCAGTGAAAATCTTGTTGGAATGATGAGACAGGGCTAAAGCATACAGAGAATTTTTTTTTAAAGAAATAAAATATGTGCCAAAGCAAAGAGAAGATTTTTGAGGCTCTGAAATTTCTGTTGCATCCAGTTTAACTCATAAAAGAAAAACATTTTATCACACTCACCTACTCTTGTGAGTGCTGACAAAAACTGGTGACATAACATTTCAATTTTTTATGTTAAAAATATTGTTCTAGCCGTACGTAAGTTTTTATACTCTAGGGGTGATTGCATTAAAAAAATGGGTGTTGTCTTTTGAAAAATTTGAAGCTTTGTTGCTGGGTAACCTGTCATTGATAACATTATTCTTGCACGTTGTGTTATAATACTTATGTACAAAGTTTTATTCTGTTTACTCAAGCAGTATGCTATCTGCAAAGGGTCATATATATTCTAAGTTATTTCCTAATCACCTAGCTCATTCCTAATCGTAAAACTATGAGAATCTTCATAGCTTTTATGTCATTTTTTATAAGTAACCCAAACTGCCAAATTAAAAATAGAAAATTTGGATTAGATTAAATTTTTTCTTTTAAAAAAAACATCAATTTAGAAATTTAATATTTTAATATGAGGTTTGTTGATTTTCAGAGTTTTAAAATTCATTGCTGTGTTGTTTTGTGGTGTTAACTAAGTACAGAATTATAACGTTTTTAAAAAGGCGTTTTAAAATTTTTATAAATGTTTGGAGTTTTTCAGAATGGAAATTTAGAAACCAGGGAAAATAATTATTTTTTTATATATAAGTAAAAAATAGTTCTGCAAAAAAGATGATGGAAATCTTGCTATTTCCTTGTTTTGAAATATCATCTTCCTAACCACTTTTAGTATTCGACTGATATTGACAAAATAATTTTTAGAAGAAAAGGCTTAATTAAAATTTTAATTTCATTTTTGCTTTGCAGGATCCTGAAATTATAAATTTAAAGTAAAGTTTAACAATTTATGAAATATTTTTAAAGGTAAAGGCAACATTATGTTCAAAAACTACAAATTTTTCATGTCATGCTCTACGCAAATTGTTATGCATTTATTTCAAAACAATTTTTTTCTTGATCTATAATGTGATTACCTGTGTTTTGAACTGAAATGTTGAAAAAGTTTCAAAAAGACAATAAAATACTACTATGTATTGTTTAATATTGATTTTTTTTTTAATTCTAATTCTTCTTTGAAGAATATTTAAATAAATATAGCAAATTCACATTAAAACCTCAGCTTTCAGTTCATAAAACATTATACAGAATCTACATACAAAACTTTTCGTCAAAAAAACATTTTCTTCTGAAAAATGCATTTAAGATGCTAGAATATTCTGAAAAGTAAGAACCTTGTGGACAAAAAAATTAATTATTCAAATATTTATTTCTAAAAAATGAATTTTAATTGTCTTAAAAAATAATTTATTCAAGTAATATATATATACAGTATACTCTTGCTTGATATCTCGAAAATCTTATGTCAAAACAATATTTTTCCCCTTAGCATTTTATATCCGCCTAAAGTTAATCTAAATTCCCCTGTTGAGGATTTGCAAGACCTTATTGTGTCTAATTTTTTTTAATAGAGAATGAATTGGAAAAATCACATTTTAAGTTTATTGTAAGCCAATTGTTTTCTATTTAACATATAATTATTTTTCTCTTACTTTTAAAAATAAAATTATCATTGTTGTATTTAGACTTATAGTCAACTATCATTACGTGCATATTTATTATTCTTATGTTTCATGACTCTATACTTTTTAGAACACATTTAGATCTGAACTTGTTATCTCAAAAACTCGCTATCTTGACATTTTTTTAGCCCCTTCACCTTTGAGATATCAAAGAGAGTATACTGTACTTAGTATGACCGAAAACATTTTTGTTTTGTTTTCGGGCGTTAACTTCCTGTTTTTGTTTCCCTGTTAGCATACAAAAAAACTACAACTTCATTTCTAAAAGTTCAAATATGAATAGTTTATTCATTTCAAACAATTAATTTAGCCCCCTAGACAATCACTGAATGACTACGGCCAGAGTTACGTCACTCCCTATCCATCCGTAGGGTAAGTTGTTGAATTTAATTCCATATTCTATTGAATTGAACATAGAATATTCTTAATAGGAAAATTAACTTGATTCTTAATATGAAAATTAACTTAATAGGAAAGTTAACTAATCCTATTCTTAATAGGGAAATTAAATAACTGGAAATTACTTAATATAGAGGATGGAATTTGCATACTAATCGCCAACAATTATAAATTAAATTTCTTGATGTATTTTTATGGGAAATCCTTACTTATTTGGTTCTTTTTTTAGGTTTGTAGTGCCTGGATTGGTTGTGGAGTGGCTAGAGATTTAAACGACTTGAGAAGAGTTCACCAATTGTTAGTTTCTTGCCTGGAGAAGCTTCATAAAGGATCCAAAACTCTGATCTACAATGAAAGTGCCTCTACAATGGAGAAATTGGCTATTTTAAAAGCATGGGCTGAAGTAAGGTTTAAAACAACTCATTTCTATTACTCATCATCAATGGCTCGACAGCCCAGGCTGGGCCTTGGCCTTCTCGAGAAGTTTTTTCCAGGTCAAGTTTCATCCTGCTAGCGTTTTTCAGTTTTTAGGACCAAAAGGTCTTTTTCTAGGTCCATCTATCCATATCAAATTCGGCATGCTTCTTTTTCGTATGCTGACTGATCTGGCCTTAAAAAACAAAAATTTGTGTCTTCATCCATGCTGATAACGTGGTCTGTCCATTTTATTCTTTGCTGTTTAATGAAGTTAATAATATCAGGTTCATTATATCAGTGATAAAGCTCTAAATTTGGTTCAATAAAAAAAAATCTACTCTAAAATCTTAGCCACACACTTTTTTTTTGAATTCCTCCAACTGTACTTCTCAATACCTTTCTCATAAAGGTACCCAACATAACTGTACAAGATATGGTCCAGGTTTCACATTTCTATTACTTCAACATATTACTTATTATCAGAACTAGAATGTAGATGATAAATGTATTTATTTGCATTTTGGCTGGGATTTTTTTTTTTCATTATTTATGTTTTTCACTTTATTTATATGTGAATTAATTTTTTCTTCTTATAAATTAGTATACATTATGAACTGAATCTTATTATTTTAAACATCCTTTGATAACAAGTGTTGATGGGGAACAGAGTTTCTCAAGGTTTGCTTTTGGACAAAATGCTATATTTCAATTTTAAGAATACCAAAAAACTTTTGATAATGCAATAGAGTTCCCACAGGTCAGGGAGAACAGATGAAACCTGGAATTGTCAGGGAACTTTATTTTAACTCAAAAAATCAGGGAAAGTGGTAATTTTTTGACAAAAACCTGGAATATTCTTTTATCATGCCGGGAAAATAACCAGTCTTGAAATTGTCAGTAAGTTACTGAGATTCGAGTTAAATAATTCTACCATCTGTTACAATTATTTGTAATAAAAATTTAACGTTATAGTCATACTAAAATCTTCCCATCCTGTTCTAATATTTTTTTACACAAAAAATCTAATATTTCACAAAACAAATAAAAGAATCAAAGTTTTCTGATGAAAATAGGATCTTAATTTTCATTGAAATATACCTGGAAAAGTCAGAGAACTTTTTTTTGCAAATTGAGTGGGGACCCTGAATACAATTTTGATGTTTTTAAATGATTGTTACAAAAAGCTTGTAAATTTTTTTTTTTCTTCTCAAGTCTTTATTGACGTCTCATTTTATTCAAATCTACGCACATTTACTATATTTTATAAATACAAGTTACACCTTATAATTTTTTTTTAAAAATTGAAAGATATAATTTTTTATTTTAAAGTCATATGTGGTTTGTTACATTTTTAAATCGCATTTATATTAGAAACCCTGATTGATGTGATTTTCAATGAAAGAAGAAACATGTTATTTTATCAGAAAATGTCATTTAACGTAGGTGTATGTGGTGGCTATGAACAGTGAAACCAACCCTAGAGAAGGACTTCTGCGATTGGTGTCTCCTGAATTGTCACTCTTAAGCACCTACTGGTTAGCTTTTTTGAAAGACTATGCACTCTTGTCTCTGCCATCAGGTAACCTATTTTTCTCATTAATTTATTTTAAAAAGTGCTTAAAGGTGCATATTTTCGATATTCGTTATTTAAGAACCCTTAAAGGTGCTTTTAAAAAGTGCTTAATTTTCCCTTTTCAAAAATGAGATTTTTTTCTTTACCATGTCGATTTTCGCCACATATTATGTAAAAGTGTGGTTTTCACATTGTTCTATTCAACGTTTTCACAATTAATTCCACCACAATCCATTTCGGCGTACCGTCGATCGGTTGCGTATGAAAGCATGAATCGTTTTACATGTTTGATGAAATACTTGCCAGTTCGTGTGTGCGTCTACCAAGTTGAGTTTGGTGAGATTCTAGCACTCTCATGTGTAACACTGCTGCATTTTGGTAGATAATCTTAATTTCAGGCTTCATTTTCCACCCTCTGATATCGAACCGAAAAACTCTCCATCATTTTATAGTGACTAATATAATGAAGAAAAGAGTTCTTTATCAGAAACTAGTTAGTTTATCTTGTTCATGTAAAAACTTCGAAAATTATTTTGCATTTTGTTAATGTACATAGTTCTCCCAAAGACAACTAATAGGGTTCCAACAATGCATAAAAACTGCTTTATTTTGGAAAATAAGGGCTCTTAAAAGTATTTAATTTTGGTTCAAGATCTTTAAAACTCCTTAATTTTGGTTCAAGGTCTTTAAAAGTCCTTAATCTCCAGTGTCACTGGTTAGTCTTAAAAAAAATTTTTAGTCTTACAAAAATATTTACAGCAAAGTAAGGTGAGGCCTTGAATAGAGGACGCAGCCATTTTAAAGAGAAAAAAAAGTATATGCAGGGCACCTGGAAAGTCATGAATTTTGGTATTGAACAAAATTTGTCATGAAATGTCACGATTTTAACTATTTTTTAAAGCAAATAATGGAAAGCCAAGGATTTAGATAGCTGAAAATTTTTTTTTTTTAAATGTAATTGCCCACTCCAATTTTGTGTTCCGAATATCTGAATTTGTAGCAAAATCCCCACTCACAGTTATATTTTATTACAATATAAAATGTTTTTATCATGTTCTTTAGAAATTATGGTGTTCTTTCAAAAAATGAAGAAAAAA
Organism: Parasteatoda tepidariorum; assembly: GCF_982258835.1. Taxonomy (NCBI): domain Eukaryota; kingdom Metazoa; phylum Arthropoda; class Arachnida; order Araneae; family Theridiidae; genus Parasteatoda; species Parasteatoda tepidariorum. The sequence continues at coordinate 1,611,265 of NC_141761.1, forward strand.
AAACCTTTCTAGAGCAAATTATCTTTTAAACTTCTGTGATTTCAGAATTAGAACAATTATTTTTATTTTTTTTTTATTTTATCAATTTAAAATTCTAGCCAGTCATTAATGAATTTTTTTTTATTGGGAAAGGAGAACAGAAAAATCAGGAGTATTTCTTTTCTTTCAGATGAACAAAAAAGTGTCTTTAGAATATAATTCTGCAAAAAAAAAAAAAATAATAATAATTATTTGCTTTTGTATTTTTTTCAGCTATTTTATTGTTTCAATTCTTTCTTCACTCTGTTTTTTAAATTTAAAATCTATAAACATGAAGATGCAGAGTGTAACAGTTTTATTTATACCTATCATTTCAAATAATGTCATTATAATGCTTTTTTTAATTTATTGTTGTATTTTCGTTGGAGAAAATAGTGACTAAGTCATGAAAAAGTCTTGGAATGAGTTATGGAAAGTCAGGAATTTGAAAATCTAAAACATTGTTTCTCAACGGGAGCGATACCGCCCCCCCCGGGGGCCGTTGGAGTATGCTGAGGGGCGGTGAGCTTGTTTTGGGCAGTAGGGGGGCGGTGAACTTGTTTTGGGCGTTAGGGGGCGCTGACCATGTTTTGTCATTCAAATTTAATGTTGAAACTCCCAAATAAAATTATTAAATTACTATTGATTTAATAAATAAAATTAATCTAAAATTAATGTTAAAAGAAAGATTAAATCATTATATTAAATTAAGATTATCCGATTCACCATTTGTTCCATTATGTGATCTATATTCTCGAATTCGAACCAGCGCAACGCATGAGACAGTTGTTTTTGCCTCTGATTCATACAAGTCATTTGGCGAAAATTGAAATGCATATGCTTTCAGTATGAATGTTTGGTTTGACCCATGTTTCTTATGAAGGTTTTCGTTAGCTCCTTTTAGTATTTTCCCCCAGTTTCGATTCATTTTCACTGTTTATTTGGCTAGGAACGTGCGCGAATTAGTTCTTCATCGTAAATTATTTATTAATTTTGAAAAATTGTTTCTTATCTTTCACCGTTTGTATTTTGCTGCCTCCAACAATGTCGGTTAACAGAAAGAATTGTCGTTAATACTTGAATACTCGTCAGTGTCACTTACTTGAAGTTCGGATTTGTTCAATCGCCATTGAACTCTCAACTTCACAAATGTTTACTTTGTTAGAAAGTTTTATCTAATGAGGCAATAAAACCTTCCCGTTTGCAGGAGCATTTTCAAAAAATTCATCCTGACAAACAAAATAAAGATCTGTCATTTTTTACGAACATCAAGCACAAGTTCAATTTGATCACTACAAAATTAGTTAATTTTTGCCTTTCTAAAAAAATTATTTTAAGGAAACAAAATTTTGGTCGGAAGGAGTTTAACCAATTTCCAATCTAATCGGCTCTTAAAAAGAATAGTGAAATTCCCTCTGGTGATACACAAGAATATTGCTAACACCTTGAGTCTTTACACATGGACTTTTTCGACCGCTATAAAGATGTTTTGTCCCTGGAAGTCCCTAAATGGGATATGAATCCTTTTGTGAATATTGAGACAACGGAGGTTCAGATTCAGGAGGAATCGGTCGAACTTTCAAGCAATGAAACTTTGAAATGGTGATCATCTCTCTGAATTTTGGCTCCAAGGTAACACCACTCACCTGGACTATAAAATCTAATTAAGAATAAATTACTCTTTTTAACTATAGACTTCTTTGTTGTACTTTTTTCAATACTGTATTTATTTTGATTACAACAAATAGAATGCGATTATCTGCCGGAAGAAAAATATCGAGTTAACGTGCACATTATTTTTTTAAAAAGAACGAAGCAAATTTTACTCCTAAAAAATTGCTTAAAAATGTTGCCTCTTATAATTCAGCACCTCCCCTCCACCCCTTTGCTAAAAATAACAAAATTTTTACAAAGGGGGGCGCTGAAATTTTTTTTGCTCCTTAGGGGGGCGGCAACGTTAAAAAGGTTGAGAATCTATGATCTAAAATGTAGCAGATACCCTGTATATGCTGAAAAAATATTAAGAGTATATTATATATATAATATACAAGTAAAATTTTTTATTAGTGCTCACATCCTAATTATATTTGAGGAGATTTCCATATTGTGAACTGGGACAGAATAATCACGGAGCCTTCGCAACTTTTGGGTAGTTGCCTGCGCATGACTAAAAAAGACATCACAGAAAGGGATCAAATCAAAAGGTATAACTCGTAGTCACCTCAGGGCAAACATCGACATGCTTTTTGTAAAAAAAAAAAACTTGCAAGTTTAAAATCTATTTGGCACAGAGGCAATTGAAGTTAGCACGATGGATCACCCTTATATTTTTCAAAAGAATTAAGAGTTAAAGAATATTTTTTTAAGTGCTTGAAAAATGCTTAAGAGGTACTTATTTTTTGCTCGAAAATTTGGCTACACACCCTAGCCATGTAAAAAAATTACTACTTCCACTATTTTTTTCTTCCTTAAATAGATGTTTTAAGTTGGATTTTCTCTTTCTAGAATTTCGTTCCCAACTACCTCACGAAGGGGGTGCATTTTACAGCTCCGACACCATCGACTCGGTACGGAAGTTCTACAAGGACACTTGGCCACCTGTTTTGAATGCAGCTACCCTCTGGCTGTGCAGCGGAGGGTTTGAAAACATTGAGAAGAATGAAATTTCCACTTTTTCACCCAATCTTCATGCGTACGTGATTTCCAGCAATAAGAGCCTAGCTGAAATTAACTCAGATCATTTTCATTTGATTTTTGGTGAGTTCTTTTATTTATAACTCAAAGCATTCATTGCAATGTTAAAGCAGGCTGTGTAGGGTTTTTAGAAAGTGCTTAAAGGTGTTTATTTTTTATTTATATTTTTTAAAAGCCCTTAAAGGTGCTCTTTTTTATTTGGTGTTTGTAAAAATACTTAATTTTCTATCTTTTAGAGATTTTTTCTTTACCTCAAAGCATTCATTGCAATGTTAAAATGTCATATTTTTTTCAATGTTTTTTCAATTTTTTACTAATATTTCTTCATTATCTCATCTCTTCATCAGCTCACGCGATTATATCCTCAAAAAGCAGTGCTTTCTAATATTGTATCAATATAATCTAATATTGTATCAATATAGCCAAAGCAAAATGTATCAATACAATAGTGTGAGGAGCATTCAATAAAATCACTTTACTCTGTTTTTTCTTAGCATTTTATTTTCTGTGTTTTTATGTTATATTTATTACTTAATGCGTTTTATTCTATTTTGTTTCAAAAAAATTTTCTTGAGTGCTCCTCACACTATGAGAAACCTGCATGTGTTGGGTAATCGCAGAATGTTGATTATTTTGAATAGTCTATATCTTAAAACTCTCTAAAATCAATTCAGAATTTAAAAAATGACCCGAATATTAAAAAAAACTTAACTTAAAATTAGCCCAAAACGAAATTAACTTCACGTGACACAAAACGGGGCGGGGTTTGCTTATGACGTCAAAGTATAGTAACTCAGCGAACGGGAGGAGTTAAACAAAAGCTTCCTATCTAGAAATGTGTTACAAAGGAGTTTTAATTTGAACTGCATTTTTTAAAAATTGTTTTTCTTTCTTGTTTATATCATATATATAGATTAAATATATATGTAGTGTATATCAGTTGCATCCTCCCCTTTGACAAAATTTTTGTGGGCACCTTTCAGCATAATGAAATAAAATTAAGGAATGAAAAAATAAATGTTGAAACTACTTTTTTTTACTACAACTTTTGAAATAAATTCATTTTTCTTTCTTTATACTGATTCATTTTTATTTATATTTGTCTATATATAAAAATCTGAACTGTTTTGAGAGTTTTTATTTAATGAGTTGATCCCAATTAGAGAGAATGGAATGAATGGTATATGACCTGGAATTATAAGTTTTAGGTAAATAAAATTTTTTTAAAAATTCTTTTTATTATTAACTTCTAAAATATTTTCTTAATTTTTTTTTGAAGAAATGTAAATAATGCTAAACCCCTATCATTTTTTATTTTAACTTTCATAATTTTTTCTTCTTGATAAAATTAATTAATTATTTTTTAAAAACCCTTCAGCATAATGAAATAAAATTGAGGAATGAAAAATAAATGTCAAAACTACTTTTTTGCAATGTTCTCTAAAAATAAAATCCTTTCATTTTAAAGAATAAAAAAAAAGAAAGAAAGTGATCTGAACAGCATTTCATAAACATATTAATTCAGTATAATGAATCATTCAGAGAAGCTTATCAATCAGAAAAACAATCTTATAGAATTAAATTATAATTATAATAAAAAATTATAAAAAGTAAGTTATTGTAAAATGGTCTTAGCAACAGTATAATACTCCTAAAACTAGGTGGTATAATACAGTAATTGCAGACAATTTGCGAGTATTTTTTTTTCATCGCGTTTGATGGCTTTGCACCAAATTTGTCTTTTTTCTCCTTTTGGTACTCTAAAAAATAATTTATTTGGCGTGTTTAATGTAGAACTATTGCACATGGTACAATGCAACACTTGTAGTTTTTGCTTGGAGCCATTTTTCAGAATTTATACTCAACGTGGCATATGCTTTCACCGTTTCACAACATGATGGGAGTCGTGATTGTACTATACTTTGACGTCATCAGAGCGGATGGGAAACCTAACAGCGATTTAGGGAGCAGTGCTAATTGAGCGATTTTAACTATTAATAACAAAATAATTAGTTATAGCACCGGTTTGAAATTGGTGTCTATTTTTATAAAATGTCATGATGTTTCATTTTAAAACATAAAAAAAAGCATGCAGGTTGCTCATTGTATTGATATATTTTGTTTTGGTTATACTAGTACAATATTAGAAAACACTCCTTTGTGAGGATATAATTGTGTGAGCTGTTTGGAGAGATTATATATTTTTTCTTCTTCTTTGTTTTCTAGATTTTTGCTAGTTTGCTTTTAAAATGATTTTCTTTTTTCATTATTCTGTAATTTTCTCTACATTTTGAAGTTATCTGTACGTATGTATATGTATGTATGTATATATATGTATGTATGTATGTATGTATGTATATATATATATATATATATATATATATATATATATATATATATATATATATATATATATACACATGTATACATATACAGTCGAACTTGGATAATTCAAAGGGCAAGGGGCCTCTGCGAAACTTCGAATTATCCGAAAAATGTTATTTTTATGTCTCAAAATAATCACTCGTAACAGAAATTGCAAAACAAAGATTGTTTATTAATTTTAAATTAAAGAGCTTACTTGATTTTTTCTAACAAAATCTTCAAGAATATTAATAGCTCTAAACACAGCTTCACTTACGTCAGATTGTCCTTCTGCATAGCGTTGATATTCTGATAAATGAACGACTGCCTCACTTGAAGTTGGAATTGTTCTTCTACCTCATCTTCAATATCTTCTTTGTCTTCTGTTGTAATATTCTTATTGTTTAGAACTTCAGGTAGAATATCTGTGTCCGATAACTCTCCACAATTGTATATATTTTCATCCATACTGACGCAATCATCGAACGGAATGTTGTCTTCCCATGCAACTGGGGGAGGTAAATTTTTTTCATCGCAAAGATCGCTGGAGACAGTGCTCCTAATGAATCCTGCCTTCCGAAAGCAATTTGCTATTGTTTTTGGCTGACTTTGCACCATGCATTTAAACACATTCTTGAAGCATCAAGGACAGTAATGGGAAGCTTTTGGGAAGATACAGTAAGGAGGAGTTGAACGACTAGACATCTGTAGAAATGCTTCAGATTTTTAATGATGCCTTGATCCATTGGTTGCACCACTGATATCATGTTTTGCGGGGGGAAAACAACGGTGATATTTTCCATAGTGGGTATCGATTTATGAGCAGTGCAGTTATCAATAAACAGGATGATTTTTCTGTTTTTTTCTTTGGTATGTGTGATTGAGATCTAGTAGCCATTCTTCAAAAATATTCGTCGTCATCCATGCTTTTGTGTTGGAATGGTATTCTATAGGCCTTGATTTGACATTTTTAAAACACCTTGAATTTCTTGATTTTCCAATCATCATTAATGGTAATTTCTCAGTGCCGTCCATGTTTGTTCCTACAAGTAAGGTTATTCGGTCTTTACTGTGTTTTCCACCACTACATTTTTCACCTTTAAAAGCAAGAGTCTTTGCAGGGGTACATTTAAAAAAAAGTCCAGTCTCATCGACATTAAAAATGTCTCTGTCCTGTGTATACTCAATAATTTCGGCAACTTTTTCTTTTCACACATTTGCTGCACCTTGGTTCACACTTGAACTTTCACCACACACAGACTTGAAAGAAATTTCATTTCTTTTCTTAAATCCGTCTAACCATCTGAAGCTTGCTTTGAAGCTGCTGTTACCTAAACTGATAGCAAATTCTTCTGCTTTTGCACGAAAAAGAGTTCCACTGAGAGGGATGTTTTTGTCCCGTGCTTGTTTAAACCGCTTTGCAACACACACGTCCATGTCAGGATAATCGGGCTCTCTAGCTCGCTTCCGATTTCTATTAGATTTCAAAATTCTTTCTTTATTTTTCAAAAAAGTCGAAAGAGTGTTAGGCGCTATTCCAAACACTTTTGCGATGATGCATTTTTTTACACCCTTTTCTACTTCTCGAATTACAGCAATTTTTTCATCGAAAGATAAGGTTTTATATGGGGCTTACTAAACGACATGCTTGCACTGAACTATCACTGCAAAACTAAAATCACAATATAGAAAGCAAGTAATATCGACTACAGTCCTGGTTTTTAATGACGTGATTATACACCAATTTCCCAGAGTCGGATGCAAGGTGATCTCATGAAAAAAATAAACGCACTACTATTGGAGGAACTACTGTCAATCAACTGCCCGATGACCTTTGAAGGACGACTCACGTAGACATAACTTTTTTCAAGATCATGAAGATTCGCTCAGCCGGTGGCAATTTTTTTCTCCTCCTCTCCGACCGATGACATCTATGCATCCTATCACGTGATTCGAAATACCCTTCCCGTCGTTCACAGATTTTATTTCAATTGGGATTGGCTCAATTACAAGGAAAGGGTAGGAGATACCTGTAGCCAAGGACAGATGCGGGTGGTCTAGGTTCATTTCCTCCTTATTCCTGTTCTATTTGAGCAGATAAGACTATTCTCCCTCCCCTTTGTCATCCCTAAAAAAATTTCCATAATAGCTGAAAATAACCAGAAAACCTTTCAAAAATAACTGCATTTAAACTAAATTTTGTCATTTTTGAAAGGGCAAAAACTTTGAATTATAAAAGTTGGATTTTGAAATGACCAAGTTTTTTTTAACATTAACTGAATATACATGTGTCTAGGGAAGGAGAAAAGCTTTGAATTATACACGAATTCGAATTAAAGACGTTCGAATTATCCAAGTTTGACTGTATATATATATATATATATATATATATATATATATATATATATATATATATATATATATATATAATTCACAATTCACAAGGAAGGTGCGAGAGAGTTAATATATTATATTTTATCTTGTTTATATATTTATGAGCAAAAGAGAATATTTTTTGTATTCTTTATCAAAATATTAATCAATTGTTTAAAAAAGATTTCTGTGAAATATTTTTTAATGGTTTAATTGCTTTTAATTTGGGGCTTTACGTGTTTTTTTTTCTTTATTGCTAAATCCCTCAATGTGCAATTAGTAACAGTGATGTATTGTCAGCCATTGAGGACCATCCAAATTAAATTTCTTTTCATCGCAAGATGTTAGTGGTGCGGCCTTTACTTTTAAAACTTTGTGTGGGCATATTTTTAAGAAGGGGATTTTTAAAAAAAATGCCCTCATAAAGTAGAGAGGATTTTTGTAAAACTTTTATGCCCTCATAAAAGTTTTTAATAAAAACTTTAAAACTGACAGTTTTAATATTCATAAATTTTCTGTTTGTGGCAATTTAAATGGAAGCATTTCAAATATTACATTTTTTCATTTCATTCATTACTGTCTTTTTCAGGTATCTGTCTTGAATCTCTTTGTTCTCATTATTCATCACCTGATTGTGTGAAAGTTTGCCTGAATTCTTTTATCCAACTCTTCAGCCACCCCTTGCCCTCTAAGATACTCGGACAAGACTCACAACTCTCTATAGAACTTGCCAATGTCTTGCATAGGTATGATTCCCCTCCCTTTCTTCGCCCCATCTTTAATTTTAATGATTTTCTGTATATGAGCAATTAAATAATTATAATTTTTTCTTCATTCTGATTTACAGAGCAAAATAACAAAAGTACTATGAAATAACAATAACACTTAAGTAATTTTAAGGTAAAGAACTTTCGGAATTTTCCTAAACGTAACTTCATAAAATTGACGTAAAAATAGTAAAAAAAGCATTTAAATTTTTTCTATGTTTACACAGAATGAATTAGTTCAGTGATATCATTTCAAATTTCACTGCTTTTTTAAAGTTTCAGCATATTTTTCTTGTTATAAATATTAAATATTTTGTTTTAATTTCCAAAAAAAGAAAAACTTAATAATAACAGAAAAATATGTTCAATATTTTTTGACAAAAAATAAGTATGATATTATCTGCTATTTTTGTTTGCAAAAGTCAAAATCTTTCATTTTAAAATCAAAGGATGTAAAGGATTCCATCTTATATAATATGCTTTTAATTTATATAATTACTTTTATTAACTTACTTTTACTTTAAGATGAAAAGTTTTATTTAACAGAAAATTGAACTTAACTGTTAAAAAATTATACCAATTTTAGATTATAGGTTCTACCAATTATAGGCTATATATTTTTTAGGTAATTTTTTTATGCTTTCATTTCCTGAAGAGTAGCAGGATTAAAGAGTAGTGAGAGAATTAAAAAAGTAAAAATACTTCTTTACTCATTTTAGAAAAATGAGTTTAATATTTTAGAAAAAAAAGAGGCAGCATAAGTCATTTGAAAAAGAAATAGTAATTTTAATTAATTGTGCAACAGGTTAGGATTAGACTTAATATGAAGATTAAATTTCTTGATGAAGCAAACGATCCTTTTATGAGACTTAACTAATATTCATTTTTTGTATAGCGCTTTTCATTAAGAAAGATGAATAAATTTTTCATTAAATATTTTTCATGAAACTTTTCATTTTTCTGAATACATCTATTTTATGAAGAGAAATACAAATTATTTTCATGTTGTTAATCTCAAATTTTATACATTTTTAAAGAGCTTCATCTAAGTATTAAAAATTCTGATTTAATCAAATAAATAGATTTGCTTTTAAAGAAATTAGCAACTTTGACAAACCTCCAACATAAATGTCAAGTTTCATGAAATAAGGGAAATATCACTAATGTTTAATATCTGAAAATGTACAATCAATGCAACATGCACATTATTAAAAGTGACTGTTTACTTTCCATTAATGATTGATTTTAAAGGGAATCTAAAAAAAATTTACGATGTTTATTACAGTATTGATTAGCAATAGACTCTGGATTCATTTTTGATAGCACAAAATTTTCTTTAATCACTATTAAATTAAATTTACCTTATGATTTAATTCAACAAAAAATAAAGAACATGCTCCATTTAAACTAATTTCCTCTAACCGTAATGCAATATAAAATTTGTGCAACTTACCATATTATTTAAGTAAATATTTTTTAATTGTATAGTATACCAATTTTTAATGAAATGTCTGCTTCTTTCTGAAGTAAAAATATTAACACAAATCATAATTAAGGTTTCTAATCACTTTTTATACACCTAATATTTTGTTATAATATAAAATATACGAAAGTTTTGGCTGAAATATATCTTTCGGAATTCAAAATTTTGATTATTTATTTTACAGATTAAAAATTTTAATTATTTAATCTAATTTTAGGATTAAATGCAAATAATGGATGCAACTTCGCACTAAGCAAAATTTGTCTTCACTATTTTTTTTTTAAATTTTGTGTTAAATGTTTGTTAGGAATCTTTATACTTTTATTTTCTGTGGTCACAACTCTTGATCTCCGAAACTCTTTGAATAACTTTTTCCATCTCTTTCTTTGCCCAAATTTAAGAGTTTTCTTAGTGTATTTTTTTCTATTTTAATTTATCTGAGAATTGTAATATCTTACGTACGCATTGCTCGCATCCCATCTTGTAAGAGACAGAATCGCAGCGACATGTCGACATTGTTGCAGAATGTTACAGAGTTCATGCAAAATAATTTCTCTTTTGATAAATAAAGAAATTTCCTTTTATTTTCTACTGAAATTTACAACGTAATCTTCATAAAATCACCTAATCAGCGTAAAATTTGGGTAATATGTGAATCATGCATTTAGATAATTACTTTTGGATATGCTCAATTTGCGCCGATAGTATCGTAAATCGATGTAATGTTTCGATAGTATTTTGGGCAGTTAATGATATTGATTTTCACCTGGATTTTAAATACCCCGACAAACAATATGGAAAATTCGAATCGTGCATTTGAATATTTACTTTTTAAGGTAATAATTCCATCGAATTTTTGTCAGTCATTGCTATTGATTTCTTCATAGTTTTTAAATCTGATATTTTTTATACGATATTACTTATTACGATAACCTAATCTCGCAACGAAACACGCATTGGAGGAGTCCGATTCGTCCGTTTTTATGGTAGATCTTTTTTTCGGCAATTACTACTACTGATATCTTGATTTTTAATTATTTTCTTTATTGTAATGATTTTTTACAAAATGAGAAGAAGGAAATAATTTGTGCTTTTCCCCCCTTCCCAACAAAATGCAAGAATATCACCCATAATATTAGAATAAAAAATTATGACATGTTAAATTTTAAAAAAAATTATATAATTTTTGTAAACACAGTGCTTTTGTTATTTTAAATTAGTAGCATATATGTTTGTTATTATTAAAAGTATCTTGCAGAACAATAATAGTGCTAGAGAGTTTTGTCCCACAGAAAAAAGTCTGTCTCAGGGGTCAGAAAAAATAAGTCAATCACGAACCTTTGTAATATATGAGACTCCTCCTTATTTATTAGGTTACTGCTCACAAGAGATAATCCTGAAACCCAACTTTCCATCATGAAGGTTACCGAGTTACTCGTCACCTCTCACAAAGATTTCATTGAGGGTGAAAGGAAGAAACAATTAAAAGGTAAGATCTTTCCATTGAAAGCAAAAATAATTACAAAAACTTCCTTTTGTAGAGAATGAAATGTTGTTTTAATGCTCTTTACAAGATATTAATTCCACTGTTCCCAAAAATTCATTTTAGTTGAGATTTTAAAACTAAATGAAATTTATTTTTTTTTTTCTTTCACTCCTGATAGGGTCGCTTAAAAATTAACTGCATAATGTGTAGACTACTAAAAACAACTTTGAATGTAATACATAATAATGTTTGAAATATATTTTTAAGAAATTTGTTTTTAATAATGTTTAAGTTTTAATTACAGTAAACTTCAGTCATAATTATAATGTATAAAATTGGTCTAGTTATAAGCTCAAGATTTTAAAGTGTCTTTAAAAAATCATGAACCCTGCTGAAAATTGTTTTGCCGTAACCCATGCTTTACTTTTTTGACCTTACGTAAAGAAACCGCAACATAGCATCCATTTTAGACCCATATTCAGAAACTGTTCTTAAATCTTAACATAATATGTATATTTTTGGTTGACATGATTTAATTCACTGATTTAAGTCAAATATTTTATAATTTATAAATTGATTCCTATACAGCTGTCCCCTTTAAATTGCATATCGGATAACTCGATCATACGAGTAATATTCAATGTAACCTAACTATTTTGTATAAAACTATATTTAATCTATCCTTGTTTAAACGATTATTTATAGTTGCTTAATTACATAAATAAAAGGAAAAAATATATTTTTATAAATATAAATGTTTCATTATCTAGAATGGAATATTTGTTTGTCTTTTTGTCCAATTCCACTTCAATACAGGTCAGGGGATAGTTTAAAAATGAATCAAATCTTTTTGGCAGTTTTTTAAATGAGGGCATAAGCAATTAAAGTATCAATCCTCATGTCTTATGCTTTTATTCAAGCTTCTATATATATCCAAATTTTGTAAAAAATAGAGTTAAAAATTGTTTTGCTCAAGATAAATGATTTAGACTGTTAAATGGACGCATATAATACAATTTTAATGCACATGTGGCGAGAGTTGTTATAGACAATGTCAACTTTCATCTATGAAAAGGTACCCCGCTGTAGAATCGAGTTTGCATGTCTTATATACTAGGCAATTGGAATTGTATTTTTATAGTGGTAGATACTCTACAGTACTCCCCCACCAGAGTTATATCCGTGATAGAATTTGATGAACTGATACCACTTGTTGAGTCATTGTTGTTTTTGTGCGAAGCCGGGAGAGCTGTATTAAGATCACTGTACTTTTTTAGTGCTGATAATGAGCGCTATATTAAGTTCATGGTCGTGGCAGCTCCTGTGTTGCCTTTAGCAGTCGAGTGAATACGTTTTACATTGTGTGTGATCGAGACTGAGTAGCAACAGCGTGAGGAGGTGGATAATGTCACAGTCACAAGTTGCAAGTCAACTGTTCAATGTGGACGATCCATAGAAGTAGGCGTTTTCAATTTGAAGTGGGCATTACTGCCAAGATAGGCATGTTCATATCTAAGTGGGTGATGTTCACATCACGTTCAGGGTCACCAATGGGGGGAGAGAAGTTATAGACAATGTCAACCTTCATCTATGAAAAGGTACCCCACCATAAAATCGAGTTAACGTGTCTTATATACTAGTGAAATGGAATTGTATTTTTGTAGTGGTAGATACTCTACACACAGTATATAAATATTAAAATAACTTGTTTTTCTTTGTGAGCCAAAGAAACCCACCTAAAGTCACATGTAGTTAGAACTATATATGTTGTCATTTAAAACATAGATTGTATTTTCAAAAATCTGAATAAATATAAATTCTTTTAGAGCTTGCACCTGCAAATCAAGAACCAAAAGATGTGAGCAGTGAGTTGGCGTCTCTGGGTGAAGGGGGTGAGAACGGCATCATTGCACCTGAGAAATCTGTTGTGTTTTCCCTTATGGAGAACTGTCTCTGCCTCATCATATGTCAACTGCCTCAAATAAGTCCAACCTTTGCCAGCAATACAGGGACCTCTAAATGCAGCAAAGTCCTCACTCAGGAATCTGCTTCATTAGTGTGTGCTTCATTAAAGGTTCTCGTCAAGCTTCCCATTCTCTGCTCATATGCAGGTATGCAATTCATTATTATTGAATGTTTGTTGCCACTCTGCAGGGAAAATACAGGGAATTCAAAGATCACCTAAAATAACAGGGAAAATGCAGGGAATTTTGTTTCTCATTTTTGTCTTTTTAAAAACTGTGACCACTCAAAGTGTAATCTATGAGATATTTAAGAATGATATTTCAGCTATATTATATAATATGATAGGAATTATATTATGTAGCATGAATTATATTTATTATATAATATGAATTGTATGAAACTATCTTTAATAGGGAAACATAGTTTCCAATGTAATATTATTCTATATTTCTTTTTGTTTCACTTCAATTATAATTATATTTATGAAATGTAATAACCTACAATAATAACTAAATTCAGCGATGTCAGGGATGCCAATTCACAGGGAGAACAGAGAAAACCAGGAAAATACAGAGAATTTAAAAATCACATAAAATAACAGGGAAAATGCATAGAGGTTTGATTTTTTTTCTTTATAAACTGGGAAAGTACAAGGAATTTTGTTTTATCGATAATAAAAAATATAATAAGTGGATGCTAACATTCCAATGTTCTGTTCAAGTGTAGAACTATTAACAGAGTATATGAAAGTAAACAATAAATTTTTTTCTAAAAAATCTCCCAAATTTTGGACCAAAGCTGCTAGGGGATTTTAACCCATATCTTTTTACCTCGGAGGTGAATAAATGAGTCACCTTCTTCCTGACATCTTAAAATTAAAAAATATAAACAAATAACTAAAAAATATAGTTTGTCTATAGTAAGAACTCCCCAACCATTTGTCTGTACCCCTGGCAGTGAATAGGGATATAACTATTTCAAGGAGGGGTATGGAGTCATTGTTTAGGATTTGGTTTGAGTCTGTGAGCTAAAGGGAATCTTTTTCTTCGGTCTATCCTGTTAGCCCTAGAGTAAAGAGAACTGTCCTGTTCTTGTTTTCATAACAGCAGACTTTGTGGAGTTCTTTACCGTAGACAAACTATAATTTTTAAATTTTGTTTTTATGCTTTCTTCTTGCATTTGTGTTAACTTTTTTATGTCAGAAAGTGATCAAAACTTTTCTTGCACCTTTTAGGAAACGATGTTGTGAGTTGTACTGGTATCAAGCTCAGAGCTCCAATTAAAATGAGAAAATTCAGTTCAGTTTTAAGTTCTCAAAAAAAAAATGACATTTACACATTTTGCTTATAAAGATCAGGAAAAAGTGTGCTTAGCATTTTTAAAAAGTACTTAAAGGTGTATTTCTGGTTTTCAGTTTTTAAAAGCACTTAATGTTACTTAGGTCAGGTTAGGTTAGGTTACTTAATCAGGTGTTTGTAAAAAGTGCCATGTCGATAATCACCAAGAATTTTTTTTTAAAAAATGAGGTTTTCACCAGCATAGTTCTAAACCAAAGTATGAGTTTGTTTAATCCTCTATTTATAAGTCATGGTGGCTCAGGGGATAGAGCGTTCGCTTTCAATGAGGTGAGCTGGGTTTCAATCCCAGCCATGGATGGTTGATACAAATTCTGCATCCAGCTTGCACAGACTACAGTGCTGACGTAAATATCCTCAGTGATAGACGGATCATAGGTTTGAGTCCCCTTGCAGTCAGGCTAACCGTGGGAGATTCTCATGGTTTTCCTCTCCATGTAACGCAAATGCGGGTTAGTTCCAGCAAAAGGCCTCCATGAAGGCAAATTTCTCCCAATACTTGATCCAGGAATTCCCTTGTCTTCCGGATTGAATTCAAAATTACAAGGCTACAGAGTTGAAAATTTGTAGTCATAAACCCAAAAAATTGGGCCGGCTGTTCAACGACAGTTATAAAATAAAATAGGATTTCCTACACGTCAATTCAATTTGATCATCTAGTCATTTGATAGTAATCATCTTTTCGTTCGGTAGTTACTCTTAAATTTACAAATATTTTGCATAATTGTATGAAGTGTTAATTTGAATTAATGACTCCATATATTGAATGTATTTAAAATTATGCGTAAAATGTTTTTATGGTGGTTACCGTTTTTAAAAAGTGCTTATTTTTGATTTACGTTTTTTAAAAGCCCTCAAAGGTGCTTTTTTTATTCAGGGTTTTCTTTATTCAGCTACTTAATTTTGTATCTTTGAAAAAGATATTTTTTTCTTTGTCACGTCGATTGTTGTTCTAACTTACAAAAAATGCTCGATTTTTACAATTTTCTCTGCAATGTTTATCAGAAACTAATAATTTTATCATGATTATGTTAAGTTTTTTACAATATTTTTGAATTTTGTTGATTTAATGTTTATAATTTAAAAACTTTAAACTATAGAAAAAAAATTTTATTACTGCACAAATCCTAATTATAATTCTGATTTTTTTTTTCTTGGAAAGTGATTAAAAATATTGTTATAGTTCTTAAAAAGTACTTAAAAGGTGCATATTTTTTGTTGAAAACTCTGGCTATGCACCCTGCAAGAAAAAAGTTATTTTTAAAATAATGATTACAGAAATACGAAGGTTTTGAAAACGTTTTTGCAATATTTTAATCAGGGTTTGTTGATTTAAATAAAATGATTTTTTTTATATATATTGATTTAAAAAGTTAAAAAACAGTGTTTTACATTATTGATACTTTTATTATTTTTTTTCTTAGTTTTAAAATTTATTTTAAATAAATTATTTTAAATAAATTTTATTTGAATAAATCTTCTAATATGTTTACAGTATCTTTGACATTATCAGATTTTCTATAAAGAAATTTTGTGAAAAAAAATTCCAATGAGTACATAGATTTTTTTAATTTTTTTTTATAGCTTAACTTATCTATTTTGATATAGGATTAAAAATGAATATTTTATTACAAAAATATATAGATTAAATATTTTTTTGATGAATGACTACATCTATTAACACAATCTGTTACATTTATTTTGTTATTTTAAAAATCAAGAGAAAAAAAATCACAATTTTAAATTAAAATTATGATTTGCCAATTGAAACTTTGTTTTAAAATAGTTGAAGTATTCTTTAAATTCTCTTATTTCCTTTAGTCGTTGAATTTCAATCATGCATAAGTTTCAAAATGGTTACTATGTATTATAATGAAAAATTGTTTTAGGTAGTTTGAGCTTCTAAAATATTGTTATAATATAGTTTTAATATTAATTTAATTTTGATTAAACATTTATAAGTTCTTTAATCAAAGTTCTTATAGTGTATTTGAATAAAAATTGAAAAAAATCTGATTTAAATACAAAAAAAATCTAATTTAAAAAAAATATATTTTTTAAATCAAAAAAAACCCGAAACCTTGATTTTAATTTTATGCACATAGGAAAACTTTAGCTTCATAATGTTATTGACCCTGCTTACCAAAAATAAACTTATAATTTTAATGTGTGCTGATACCTTAGAATTTTCAATTTTTAATGAAGATACTTTCAAAAGTAGCCACTGGTTGGAATATAAAATAATGATTATTAACTTTTACTCAGCCTCTGCTGGTGTGGCCACAATTGCAACTCACCTGATTGTGGGAGTGCTGAAGGAGATCACGGTGGATCAACTGCAGCAACCTTTCATCCAGACGGTATTTGCCTGCTTGCAAGATCTTTGCACCAACTCAATGGCAAAAAATGTTGCCTGCAAAAAGGAATGGATTTCTCTTCTCCAAAGTGGACTGGCTCATCTCTCACATTTTTCTCAAACTAGTAAGGCATTTCTACAATCTATCGTGTATTAATGTGTCGTTTTTTACAAGAAAATATCATTATTTTTTTACTATGGTACACTAAAGCTGGACTAGATGCACTAAATTATCAGGGTTCTAATATTCCATCTATTTTGTTTAGCACTTCTATTGTTTCACTAATTTCAATATTTATGGATGATAGCTCCTTCACTTTACATTTAATATGCTCTTGTATAAAATGTCTATATCAGGGATCTGTCTAGGTTTTTCTGAGATTTTGTGAAAATTAAAAATTTTATGAAAAAAATCAACACAAAAATGGGGTGAAAATATGGAATCATCGTCTCTTACGGGATAGAAAAATAAGATTTTAAGATAAAGTATTTTGCGAAACTACTGTTTTTTATTTAGTTGAATTTTTGAAAGTACCGCTAAACGGTAGTAAAATTGGCCTGGACAGACCCCTGTATATGCAGTCAGCTTTGGCTTTGCTTTTTCACAACTTTCCTATAGTTATATGTACCAGGTGCATCGGTCTTCTTCATGCAACGCATCACCTGTTTATTATAATGAATCCACGGATTTCTTTCCCGAGCTATTAGAGAAGAACGTGTCTCAAAGACATGCATGCATTCATTGATATCCGCCTATGTTTCGATCACAAATATTGTCTCAATTTACACCTCAGTCAAGGCTGAAGGAAATAAAAGATATCCCCTCTGACTGGATAACATAAATTTTAATTAAAAAATATTCTTGAAAACTATATAGTAGAGAATTGGAAGTGTTTTTTTTTTTTGTAGTTGTCGATACACTACAGTACTCCCCCCTCCATATCTGTGATAGAATTTAATAAACGGATACCACTAGTTGATTCATTGCTGCTTTGTGAGAAGCTGGGAAAGCTGTATTAAGTTCACCGTACTTTTGAGTGCTGTATTAAGTTCCCAGTTGTGGTTGCTCTTGTGTTGCCATTAGCAGTCGAGTGTGTGCAGAATCCCGTTATGTGTAAATGAAACTGAGTAGCAACAGCGCAAGCAGGTGGATAATGTCACAGTTACACGTAGCAAGTCAACTGTTCATTGTGGACCATCCATTTTAGTAGGCGTGTTCTAATCGAAGTAGGAGTTTCTGTGAAGGTAGGCGTGTTCACACCATGTCCGGGTCACCAATCTGAGGATAGTTTTTTCCAAGAATGTCAACCTTCATCTATGTAGAGGTTCCCCAACATAGAATCGTTTTAACATTTCTTTTATACTAGTGAATTGAAATTGTATTTTTTTGTAGTTGTTGGTACACTACAGGTAGTTTTATTATAAATCTTAGTTTAAAAAAATTATATTAAACATGAATAGTACATAAATTGATGTCTTGTTATCGAGTTTTCGCGCATTAAATTTTCAGGGTTTTTCTCTTGTCACAATTACCCTTGATAATTCAAACAAGTTACGGTTGGATTATTTCTTTACCGCATAATTCTACCAAAATTTGTTTGTGTTTCGACATTTGACTTCAGTATTTACCTGAAATCAATTAAATTGTTTCTGCAGTTGAAAGAGACATTTCTCGCACAATCCCCTTAAATTAAAAGTTGCAATTGAAAAAAAGCAGTAAATGCTTCATCATAGATTTTAAGTGGATTATCTTTTGCTATTGCTATCAACTTAGCAATAGAAATTAAAGAAACTGGTAAAAATAAAAAATTATTTTTAAATTTTTTTTTGTTAATAAGTAATGTCTGAAACAAAAATGCCAACTATATAATAATCTTGATTTTGAATGTTTTTTTTTTGTTGCTTTTATTGTACTAAGATGTGGTTTCAGGTTCCAATCCTAATGAGGTAGAGAAGTACATTGCTGTCTCATCCATCACTGTCTACATCACATCAGCTCCTCGTGAGGTTGTCTGCCCTCCCAACTTGCGTCAACACTGTATCAATATATTTACACACGCACTTCAACAGGAAAACTCCATTGTAAGACTTCATTTTTTTATTTTTGTTACCAGCATTAAACAGACAACTCTTTTGTGAGTTTACGACTATCGTGTTAATTTTATTTTATAACCGTCATCGAACGGTCGACTCAACGCGACTTCTAATGTTCGACTCCGTAGCCTCGTAATTTTGAACCCGATCCAGAAGACGAGGAAACTCCTGGATCGAGTATCAGGAGAATTTTGCCTTTGTAGAAGACTTTTTTGGCGGAACTAACCCGCATTTGCTTTACATGGTCTGGAAGAAACTGGGGAAAAATGGAAAAAACTAAACATGTCCAATCTGCTTGTCCTACCTTAAGTGTTATAATAATTGCTTAAATTTAAGCAAATTAAATTCTATATATTAATACTAAACTCAGTGATGCAAAAGTCCATAGAAGGCCAAGGCTTACTCTGCTCATCACATTTTTTTTTTCCGTTGGGCTCTAAGGTGCAAGAGCAGATGTTCCAGGAAGATGGTCAGCTCAATGAAGAACCAGTGTTCCCCAGGTTCCCAAGTTCTCAAACCCCCTAGGTTCCCAAGCATGCTTGGTATTGGTATTTTATTGACCCACTGAAGGGATGAAAGGTTGAGTCTACCTTTCTCGGCCCAAGAAAACAAATTAAATTTTATATAGTACCAGAAAACTAAAAATTATTCACACAAAGATTTTACGAAAGATAACTATTTTGGGCTGGGATAGCCTGGTTAGTAGGGCACTGGGCCCATGTCCAAGAGGTCTTGGGTTTGATCCCAGTCGGCTGAAGAAAATGGTGACTGATGCACGTTAAATCTGTCAAGTCACAAAGTCTTCCATGTTCCCATTACAAATCATACCTCTGGGCTTACTGATCCAGGAGTTTTCCTTGCCTTCTGGATTGGTTCAAAATTACAAGGCCATGGAGTTGAACATTAGTAGTGATAAACCCAAAAGGTTGGTCGGCTATAAAATTAAAAGATATAAAATATTATTTATTTTAGTTTTCTGTAGTATTTTATAATCCTTCAATCATATGACGTGAGAGTCAATTTAAGTATTCATTCTTAAAATTATTTTATTGTAAGAAATTATATACTATTTGTAGTTGGTTCAGACTTTAATACATAAGTTGGGATTTGTTAATTTAGTTACAGTAAAATTTGATTATGATAAAACAGTTTGTATAATTATGAATTAAGATTTCACTCTTCTCATTAATGTAAAACATAGAATAACTATAATTATTTTAATTACTTTAGAAATTTATTTTGCTTTCCAATTGTTGCTTTTTAGTTTATACATATTTAAAAATGATGAGAACAAATAAGCTTCCACCATTTTCTATCAAACATTAGCAGTTTACTGTAAAAAAAATTGGTCGATTTTTTCCCATTATCTTTTATTCAAAGCATTATTAGTCACTGCTTTTATACTCCCTCTCTCTCTCTTATACTCCCTCTCTATAACTCTTTTATCTTTTGAGGAGGAATCGACCCATTCTTTGAAATGATTTCTGCTCAGACAGTGTCATCGACTGGAAAAGAGGTGATAAACTGAAGGTCTCTCGAATACACTTTCCATTGAAGTGTTTCCAAATAGCAGAATCAATTTTCATATTATCTTTTATTCAAAGCATTATTAGTGACTGCTTTTTCCCATTTTTTGGGGGAGGATACTCCCCCCTCCTCTTTCTCTCTTATACTCCCTCTCTATAACTCTTTTATCTTTCGAGGATGAATCGACCCATTCCTTGAAATGATTTCTGCTTAGTGTCATCGACTGGAAAAGGTGATAATCTGAAGATCTTTCGAATATGGGTTTTCCAAATAGCAGAATCAATTTTTATGCTAAATCGACGTTCAGTGTCTCTTGGCTTCAGTTTGAATGGAACCCAACTTTCTTGTTTTTGGATCATTCCCAACAATTTTAAATGATGTGATATTGCTTTCTGAGTCACTTGTAATGTAAGAGCAAGTTCTTTTTACCTTTGGGACGAATCTTCTTCCAATAATTCTTCCAATTCCTTGTCTACGTACAATTTCAGCCATCCACTGCATTTTTTGTCTTCCACGTCAAACTCACCATTTTTAAACCACCCACGACAACTTCTCTCACTTAAAGCAGCTTCGCCATTTGCTTATATGAGCAACCAATGCTTCTCAGCTGCAGATTTCTCCAAATTAAAAAGTAAATGAAAAGTTCCCGCAAAAGGAGCTTTTTTGGCCCAAAACATGAAATTTTTGCACGAAAACAATTACATAATGCTTATACGGAATCGCCGATTCTTTAAGGTTTTGCTGTTAACAGATGGACTAACTTACAATAAAACGTTTGACGCCAGTCGATATCTTCATAACCTTCTGGTAGTGCCATCTTTTGACGAATGGCGGGAACTTATTAGTACACCCAGTATATTAAATAGTTTAGGAATTAATACTATTATCTAAACTTGGTTGCATTTTTACTATGTTCAGGGTATCTGCGTACCTGGAAAGTCATGAATTTCGGTATAGAACAAAATTTCGCATGAAATGTCATGATTTTAACTATTTTTTTTAAAAAATATCACGGAAAGTCATGGATTTAGGTCCCCGAAAAATCAAATTTTTAAAATGAAATTCCCATTCCCCCCATTTCATGGTGTTCTGAATATCTGAATTTGTAACAAAATCCCCACTCACAGTCATATTTTAATAAAATATAAAATATTTTTATCATGTTCTTTAAAAACTATAGTGTGCTTTTTAAAAACTGAAAGAAAAAGCATCATTTTTATAGTGAATTATCTTTTAAACTTCTGTGATTTCAGAGTTTTTGTTATTATAATTTTTTTTTATCAATTTCAAATTCTAGCTGAAGCAAGCTAGTGATTGACAAATTTTTCTTATCCCGAAATAAGAGCAGGAAAATCAAGAACATTTCTTTCCTTTCCGACGAACAAAAAAAGTATCTTTAGAATATAATACTGCAGAAAAAAAAGAAGAAAATATTGCTTGCTTTTCTATTTTTTTTACTTTTTTTACTGTTTCAACTCTTTCTCTACTCTGTTTTTTAAATTTAAAGCCCATAAATATGAAGATGCAGATTATAGCGGTTTTGGTTCTACCTATTATTTCATTTCTATTACCTTCTTTAAATTTATTGTTGTGTTTTTGTGAAGAAAATAGTAACTTTGGTTAGTCATGAAAAATTCTTAGAATTAGTCATGAATTTGAAAATCTAAAATGTAGTAGATTCCCTGTAGGAATTAATACTGTTATTTAAACTTGTTTGCAATTTTACTATGTTTTAATATTTCTGTTTAAAAAAGGAAACTTGTTTTTCAGGTTCAGATCAAAGCAATATCCTGTCTTCACTCCATCTTTCTTCATCCTGATATGGTTGTTGTTGGACCTTACATTCATTCACTTTGTCCAAAACTCATTGAGCTGGTCAGTCAGTTCTCTACCGAGTTGACCTCCTTAGATTTCTTTCCTGAAAACAAAGTGAATGCTATAAAGGAATTGGTGGTGACCCTCAAGGTCCTGGTAGACATTGCAGCCAATGATAAGAGTGAGTACTTTTTGAAGTGATTTATTTTTACAGTGGCTCAGGTAGCAGAATTTATGAAGAAAATTTTATCTTAATTAATCCTCATTAATCTAAATTTGTCTGTAACAGGGTGCGTAGCATTTTTGAAAAGTGCTTAAATGTGCTTATTTTTTATTTAAATTTTTTAAAAGCTCTTAAAAGTGCTTTTTTTGATTTGGGGTTTGTAAAAAGTACTTAATTTTTTATTTTTCTTTTGAAAAATAAAAAATTAAGTACTTTTCAGATACTAAAATAGTTTTCTTTGCCGTATCGATTGTTGTTCTAAATCGCAAAAAATGCATGATTTTCAAAATTTTATCTGAAACTAGTTATTTTATCATGATTATGTAACG
Organism: Parasteatoda tepidariorum; assembly: GCF_982258835.1. Classification (NCBI taxonomy): domain Eukaryota; kingdom Metazoa; phylum Arthropoda; class Arachnida; order Araneae; family Theridiidae; genus Parasteatoda; species Parasteatoda tepidariorum. The sequence goes on from NC_141761.1 coordinate 1,634,114, forward strand.
TTTGTGAAAATGTTTTTGAATTTTATTGATCTTGTGTTCATAAATTAAGAACATTAAACGATAGAAGGGAAAAAAATTATTTACTACACAAATCCTTATAAGAATTTTTTTTGGAAAGTGATTAAAAATACTTTTTTAGTGCTCAAAAAGTGCTTATTTTTTGTTGAAAAATCTGGGTATGCACCCTGTGTAATTCACTCAGACAGAGGTTATTATAATTTGTCCTATGTGAAGAACTCCGGAACCCATTCGTCCGGAGTAGTGGCAGTGACTATAGTTATGCGGTTTAACCATTTCAAGTTCATTATTTAGGACAGGGTCGGCAAGAGACTCGGGGGAAAAAAGAAGCTCCCCTCTTTGAAATATGCTATTTCTTGTTTCGATAGCAGTAGGGTTCTCACAGGTCAGGTAGAACAGATATTGTCATTGTGTTTTATTTTAAATCCAAAAATCAGGGAAGGTAGCAATTTTTTTTACAAAAACCTACAATATTCCCTGGAAAATAACCAGTCTTAAAATTGTCAGTTATTGAGATCCGAGTTAAATAATTTTAACATCTATTACAATTATTTGTCATGAAAATTTCACATTTTAGTCTAACTGAAATGTTCCCTTCCACATTTAATATTTTTTACACAGAAAATATAATATTTCACATGACAAATAAAGGAATCTAAGTTTTCTGATGAAAATAGGGTCTCAATTTTCATTGAAGTTTACCTGGTATACCTGGAAAAGTCAGGAAATTTTATTTTTCTGAAATTGAGTGGGAACTTTGCACGCGGCGTTAGACTTTGTGGCAAGGGGAGTTCTCTAAATAAACAAACTATATGAACTTCAATTAACAGATTTTAAGACATTAAGACATTCAATTAAGACATTTAAAATTTATCCATTTAAAATTTATGTCAGCGAAACTTTATTTGAATGAATAATGGTACTAAAAAAATATGTTGAAATAAATCTTTGTATAAATCTGTAATTAAATAAAACAGAAAGAAAAGTTCTCTGTGTACTCTCAATTTAGCTTTTATAGTTTTGATTCGAAACAAGTTTAGAGATGTTTAAAAATGGAATTTCAGCAATTTTTCTTAGTTTTTAAGTAATCTGCAGGTGCTGTTATAATTTTCAGCATCTGCTACCATTCTGAAACTTTTCTGCTACCAGAGTCAAAACTTGTAACCAGGGTTTATATTTGTTTTGTTTTTTTATTTAACAAAAAAATCAGATTTGTTTTACTTAAACCGGATATTTTTATATATTTATTTCTGCTTATTCTTAGTTAAATTTTATAATTATAATTGGTATGTTATTAAAAAATATATAATAACAATACATTTCAAACTATTTCACTACCTTAAAAATTGTTTAATACAAGCAAATGTATCATTAAAATTTATTGAAAACTGATTGGAAATTTGTTATTATTGAAATTGGCAACGGTTTTTATCTCTTTTGAGAAGTTTACATTTTTAAAAATGTTAATTCAATTGTTAAGTTTTAGGTTTGATATCATTTTTCTCTGAATATTTTTTTTTCATTTATTCATATTTTTATCATTTAATGCTGCAATTTGAAGTGCTGAAATCTCAACTAACTATGAATTTAAAACTGTAAACTATTGAATTGAATTACTCAATATTTAATTGTCAATAGGAAAAGCGCTATTCTACATCGTGATGACAAAAGCCAAACCCTAAGAAAAATTGATAAAATGGGGTGGCAGTTATTACCTCTCTCACCATATTCACCTGATGTTGCACCTTTGTATTTTTTTATTCTGATATCTGTAATATAGTGGCGAAAAATAAAATGTTCATACTAGATGGCAAATAGTTGTTGAAAATGAGGTTGATTGCAACATTAACTAAAAAGTAAATAAAGAAAATTATCTCTTAAATTACTTTTCCTTCCCTCTAAGGCATTTTATTATTTTATTTCGTAACTAACAATTGTTGAACAGCCGATCCAATTTTGGGTTCGCGGCTGCTAATGTTCGATTCTGTATCCTTGTAATTTTGAACCCAATCCAGAAGACAAGGAAGCTCCTGGATCAGTACCCCGAGAGGTATGATTTGTTAAAAGAACATGGAGGACTTTGTGACCCGACAGATTTAACACGCATTAGTCACCATTTATTACGCAGGGAGTCTTCGGCTGGCAGGGTTTGGACCCACGACCTCTTGGACATGTACCCTACCAACTAGACTATCCTGGCCCTTTCCCTTTAAGGTATATACAGAATTTAGAATTGACATCAGTAGGAGGAGATTTGCATTAATGAGATTCTATTTCATAAATCATGGATCCTTGTTTATTTATTTTTTTTTAAAGGATGTACTGAGAAGTAACTCAACATAAATTTGAGGGATAATTTAAAAACTCATTTTATATAATATCTCACAGTTCTGATGAATATCATTAACTGCATAACTGCAATTTTTTTTTAATTTGATTTTTATAAAAATTATTTTGAATTTGGCTGACAAATGTAAGATTTTTTGAGGTAATGATTTAAAGGAAATATTTAAATTTAATTTTTTTCTCATTTTCTAATGAAAGCTCTTATAAAGTGCAATAATGCTAAATACTATTTAATAATATTGTCTCTGAAATACTTAATATATATTATTAATACAAACTAATTACTGAGTAAATCAAATCATATGTCTTTTTCCCCAAGCTCAACTCACTCATGAATTTGTTAAGACCTAATTGTCAGTTAAATATCAAATGTAGAATAAATTTAAATGCGAAAAAAATTCTAAATTACTTTTAGTTGAGCAAGTCTTTCTTCATTATTTATAGGCACAAACTACATATTTAGCAAGTATTAAAAGTATTTGTATTTAACTAAACAAAAAACTAAATAAAGGTATAGTTAAAATATGCTTTTTAAACTGCAATTTATTTTGTGTACGGCGAATGAAAAGTTGTAATTTAAAATTTTCACTTTTATTTGTGTGCAGTTTCTTTCTTATTTTTTAGTTTATTTTGAAAATCATATATTTTACATTCCTCCCTTAGAATAATAAGAGGAGGGATTTTTTTTTAAAAAAAATCGTAATTTAAATCTGAAGCAAAGGCCATTTAAATATTACATAAGCATAATTCCAGTAATTTTAGGTCCCTTCTGCCCAAAAAACAAATTGAAATCCCGTCTCCCCTTGATGCTTAGGTAATTTTTGAATATTGTGTATAGCTGCCAACTCTACTGGATTTTCCAGTAGACTAGTTTCTCCTGGTCTACTGGTTTAATACAAATTCTCCTGGTTTTTGTACATTTTAGAAAATTCCCTAAAATTGAGTAAGTTTCCAAAAAAAAATCCCTATTGAAATAAGATTTTTGCACAGATTATTGCTTGTTTGAATATTAAAATAAGTATTACATCTATTATAAAGTTAGCCTCATTTATGAAAATTAGTTTAAAACTTTGTTTGTCCTAAAATGTTCTGTTTATTTTAATCAGAACTCCCTTTTTAAATAATTAAAAAAAATCTATTAACTATCTCTGATGAATTAAATGCCAATTACTATTCAAAATTATGAGTAAATGTAATGCATAACATTTCAAGTTCATTTGTTGTCCATCTTAACTGGAAAGCAGTTTTTCTATTTTGATGACTATAAAAATCCCTAAAATTCCCTATGTGTATTTAGTACATTATGCAACAATTATCGTGAAATTTATATTTCGTAAAATCTACTGGATTTTTTCCTATCCATGTTAGCAGTTATGATTGTGCAAATTTAACCCTTTTTCAAACATGAATTGCTTCGCAATAACATCTGCTCTTCTTTCAGAACTGGTGATTGTTGGCCTGTATGTTCCCACACTTGTCACCCTCTTGCTGGACCCCGATTCCCCCCAACAATCTTTCTCACCTGCGAGGCTAGCAGTTCACGAGTGTGCGCTCCAACAACTAATGAAGATAGGACCGCAATACCCACACGAATTTCGAACGGTGGTGGGCTGCAGTGTCCGTCTGAAGAACCGCATAGAAGCCTGTATACGCATTGCCCAAGCAGGATCCTCCAACTTCAATAGAGACAATTCTTCCTCTCAAACACAGACTTCCTCCTCCTCTCCCACCATTAAACTCAAAATGGATTTCAGTAATTTTAGTAGATGAAAAAAGTCATAAAAGTTATTTCTTTTTTTTTTTTTTTCAAGGGCAGAAATGTGTATTTTTCAGACTTTTTGAGAATATTCTGTTAATAACTACTACTTTAACTAATAGGCGTAGCATAATGTGGTGTGTGGAGTACCAAAGCATTTGAAACTCGATATTTATCTAAACTTACTTATAACAGAATTTGTTAGTTTTTATCTGAAAATTCTTTCAATTAAAAATTGTAACTTTTGTGTTTTATTTATGAACTGAAAGAAATTATATATGTTATGCTTGAAGAATTATATATGTTATGCTTTATTATGTTATGCCCCCATGGCAGAATCACGGCGACATTGTGACAGAATGTTAGAATTCTTGCAGAAAGATTTTTTTTTTTTTTTGAAAAGTAAAAATAATAATTACTTTTCTTTTCTACAGTAATTTATGCGTAATATTTGAATCTTGTACAGTAGGGAACCGATTATCCGGAACCATCGGGACCATCGCTATTCCGGATAACTGATTTTTCCGGTTTTCTGAATTGCTACAAAAAGCCGTTTTTTTTTATTGTTAAACCCAACTAAAAAAAAAATTTTGGAAATAATCTTAAAAAGAAGAAAAAAACGATGAAGTAATATTATTCCAAATGATTGAATAATATGAATGGTTAATAATGATTATTTCCAAAATGAGGGTAGGGTAAAAATCTTTCAAAAAAGAAAGAAAAATCCTAAAATCTTATGAGGGAAAAAAAAAAATTTTTTTAAAAATGGCAGGAAAATTCCTTGAATTTCGTTCCGGTTTTTTGGTTTTCCGGTTTTCTGATTTCCGGATAACGGGTTCTGTACTGTATTTAGATAATCTCTTTTTGACGCTCTCAATTTACGATGATAGTATGGAAAATCGATGTAATGTTTTGATTGTGTTTTCGGCAGTTATTGATATTGATTTTCACCTGGATTTTAAATATCCCGATATATTTTTACCGATGTGTCCGAAATATCTGAGTATTTACTTTTTAAGGCAATAACTCTATCGAACTTTTGGCAGTTAATGCTATTAACTTCTCCACAGTTTTTAAATCAGATATTTTTTATCAGATATTATTTATTACAACAACGTAATCTCAAAACGAAATGCGCATTTGAGGAGCCCTATTTGCATGATTTCTTCGTCAATCTCTTTTCGGCAATTACTACTACATATTTCATGATTTTTAATTATTTTTATTATTGTGATGATTATTTACAAAATGCAAAGAAGAAAAATAATTTGTGCTCCTCCCCCACCCCCTTACAAAATGCAAGAATATCACCCATAATATTAGAATAAAAAATTATTAGTTTTGTTAAAAAAAATATTACATAGTTTTTTTTTTGTAAACACGGCGCTTTTGTTATTTTAAATTTTTAACATATATGTTTGTTATTATTAAAAGTATCTTGCAGAAAGATAATAATGATAGGGAGATTTGTCGCAGATAGCTCGAAAAAATTCTGCCGCAGGTGTTATGCCTAAAGAATTATATGTAACCTAAAATAAACAATCTATTTTCTTTAAAAATTAAAAAAGTGTGCCCCCCCCCCATGAAAAAAAGCTCTCTCAGGCCACGCCTTGGATTTAACTGGATCTAAATTTATTTTGAGACATTTATGTGTAAACTTCGTTAATTTCATTTCATTTCTTAATAGTCGCAGTTATTTTTAGAGCTCACTCTTTGACTTTGTGAACATTTTGCAAGTCAAGCTGTAATGATTAAAGTTATATAGTTTTGCATTTGATAGCAAACTCATCTTGGTCTTTTATTTAAAATAAAATGTTACGATTTTGAAATAAATTCAAAAGACACTTTTATATGAACCTATTAGTGTTAACAGTCCCCTTTAGAAATTGCACTGTAAGCACACAGGAATTATTTATAGTATTTATTTAATTTATAAATTTTATCGGTTACAGTGTAGAATGTTGCAGCCCTAAAAATGTTAAAATTGACCCAAATACAGTTTTTTGCATTGTCAAAAAGAAAAATAGTTGTTTGTTTAACTATACATTAATTTTTATCTTACAAAAATTTTGTTAAATGTAATTTTCTTGTAATTTCTCATAATTATACTCTTTTTATATATACATTTTACTTTTTCACGATGTCTCAAATTTTTAAAATAACAGGAATGTTTTATTCATGATATTTTGTAATATATTTTTCTATTTTGTTTCTTGATATTGAAATTTAATATGCAAATTATTGTCTAAAATTTCTGATTTTGTCATTTATTTGTTAAAAGCAGAATCAGGACAAAATAACATTCCCACCAAAATCACTTTTTTTTGTCGACTAAAAAAAGAAAAGAACCCATTTAGCACCCCCCAACTACATTTTTTTCATTGAGTAAACATCAATCTACAGCTTTTTTTCAAACTTTCTAAAATGTAGCTTCGGACGCTGAATTTTTTACAGGAGTTTAACAAACATTATAACATGCAAACATCATTTTAATGCAATTACTTTTGTAAAATAACAGTAAGAGCTTTTATAATTTAATTTTCTTTAAAGCTAAAAGTTATAGAAGAAAAAGATACTATAATGATGATTTTAATGATTTGAAATAGTTTCAAATAGGCCCTTTTTGAAATTAAATTAGTTCAAAGAAATTGAAAAATAAATCATAGTTTTTAAAATGAGAAAGAATTTAATTAAAAAGTGACTGAATTTTATTCAGCCGTGATGGGATATTTATTTTTTTTTAAATTATTTTGACCCCAAAAAAATATAAAATGTTTTCCAATATTCAAATGTATGAATTAAAGCAAACCAATTATCAAATTTTAACTTCATAGGTTTATTAAAAATAGAGTAACTAGATGAAAAAATTTCATTTGTGAAGGACAAATTTCAAACACTATTTTGAATAAATAACTTTAAACAAAATACTTGAGTTTGCAACCAGTTTTGAAAATAATTATGTTATTTTTTGTTTTCAGTATTTTTGCTGTGACTTTGTTAGCTTTTGAGCATAATCTTATACTTGGTGTCAAATTTCTCCAAATAGAATAGGTCATAATATATATATATATGTGTGTGTATATATATATATATATATATATATATATATATATATATATATATATATATATATATATATATATATATATATATATATATATATATACATATATATATATATATGTGTGTGTATATAGATATATATATATATGTATATATATATACATATATATATATGTGTGTATATATATATATATATATATATATATGTATATATATATACATATATATATATGTGTGTATATATATATATATATATATATATATATATATATATATATATATATATATATATATATATATATATATATATATATATATATATATATATATATATATATATATATATATATGATACTGTGAATGACCGAAATGGATGGTTGTTGACTTCCAGTGAATGTTGACAATCAAATAGTCGTTTTGATAAGTGTCCGAAATATATACTAATTTCAGTTAAGTGCCACTGCTTGGTATGCCCAACATCAATGTTTTTAAAGTTCAAGTACCACAGCCCAGGGCCAGGAGAGCCTGGTTGGTTGGGCACTGGACCCATGTCCTAGAGGTCGTGGGTTTGATCCCCATCAGCTGAAAACTCCCCGTGTAGTAAATGGTGACTGGTGCACTTTGAATCTGTCGTGTCACAAAGTCCTCCATGTTCCCATTACAAATTATACCTCTGGGGGTACTGATCCAAGAGTTTCCTTATCTTCTGGATTGGTTCAAAGTTACAAGTCTACGGATTTGAACATTAGTAGTCGTAATCCCAAAATTGGGTCGGCTGTTCAACGACAGTTGTAAAAAAAAGTACCCCTGCCCAGTATGCATTTAACCGGTACACTGAACACTGATGTTTCTCCTAATCTATCCTCGGCAGATATTAAAATATCGAATAAATATAATTATATCAAGGAATAAAGTAATATCAAATCGGCTATAACAAATATTTCCGACATTCACCAAAGATTGTTGACATTCACCGGTGAAAGTTCACATTCTTTTGATTACGGTCATTCACAGTAACATATACATTTAAAAATCGAAAATTTTGTTAGGAAAAAGCCATCGACTCCTTAAGTTTTCTTTCTGATCATAGATCTTTTTTGTTAAAAATTGAATTTTGCTTCACTTTCTCTAATTTTATGAATTTTTTTAAAAAATAAAGAACTCTCTGTAATGGGCGTTAGTATTATGTAACATCTGCAATACCAATTTTTAAATTTCAAAAATTTTTAAACTTACTTAAGTTACTGGAAATTGGAGACTTTTATAATTAACAGAATTTACTTATGATAAACATGTTGACAGAAGTTACTTTATTAACAAAAAATTACATTTTTGACAAAATTAAACAGACTCCATGACTTTATTTTGACAAAAATTATTAGAACTGATGGAATTTTTTTAAAAAAATTTTCTCAATGAGTTGCATTCATCCCCACTTAATTGTTTATCGATTAATGAGTTGTAGAGAATTAAGAAAAGTAATTGTTAGATTTTCTGTATTGTGCTTTAAAGAATGTTACAATTTCATTGCTTGTATGTGATATTGAGTAATTATGAATTGAATAATTTGTGTACTAGAAAATTTTTTTTAATTTGTAATTATTTTTTTTATAACAATGAAGTTTTAGTGTATAAAATAAAGTTGCTATTATTGCTTATTCTTTGTGGAAAAGTAAGAAATTAAGATAATCATAGTATTTTTCAAGTGATATTGACTTTATTATAATATTTTTACGTAGAAATATCGTTTTTTGATCATCACTATAATTTGTTTTAAACCAGGTCGCATACATAATTTAATCATGCTTAGAAGGTGTACTAGTTTAATAATTGTGACATAAAATGAAAAGTATTATCTGCAAAAAAAGGTTTAATGAAACATTGTTCTGCTGAAAAATGAAAATTTCTTACATTCTTATTATATTGGTAAAAGGTTTCTATTTGCAGACAAAATCAAACTTAAATGAAATTGGTTTCTGTTAAAGGAATATCATAGTGTCATTAAATGACAGTATAGGTTCTATTAAACCATGTGTAAAATTATGCCGAAATTCAATATTAAGATGTTGAGAGAAACACTTTTAAACTTTTAAAACCTATTTCTCGCATAAATTTAACCTTTTCAGTTTAAAATTATTATCTAGTGTAAAACTATCCTTAAACTAGAAGATGTTAAGTCCTGTGTTACTTTGTATTTTTTATATGATGATGAGAAAATGCCATTTCAAGAATGAAAAAGTATTCAAAAAAATTCTTCAGCGTTTTGAATATGTGTTTCATTACGTATCTGCTTTAACTCATTAGTGACTTTTAAGTGTTGTTATTTTTTCAAGTGATAGAAATATGTCTTTATATTATAAGATAGTATAATAGGTACTATCAGTGTATGTTGATTATTCCCATTCATGAAATGCCAAAATTAAAAGACACGACCTGCTCATATGAGATCCACTATCGTTGACCCCCATTTTCATTTATATAGACCTTAGAGGAGAGATTTATGTAAAGAGAACCAGTCCCTCTTCCTTTGTTGCAAAGAACATTGTCCCCAGTGAACCCTATCCCCAGTCTTTTACTATGGAGGAGGATTGCCGAGCTTTGTTTTAAACAATAAAATTCAATAAAAGTGGTCGAATACTGCTGTGAAGAAAAATTCATAAAAGGAGGAAGTTTTACATTTCACAAATAAGATTTTTATACTCTTATAATACTGAAAGAAAACACAAATAATTAAATTCGAAAAGGATAAAACTTCTTTGAAAAAACGCGCTAAGAGGCTAAGATGGTTTTGTATAGAGGTCCAGGAAAAACCTGGACCTCTATACAAAACCATCGGGGTACTGAGGGAGATATTTTAAGCATTTGCTTCTCCCTCAATTAGAAATGGTTTTGTTTTTAATGGCTACCGAGGCCGGTACCCCCTGAAGACGTCGGCTTCGGTGGTCATATTTTTATTTTTATTTCATTCGTTTCTTGTATTTATACTCTTTTTCACTTTTAAACATTTATTTGCAATTTTGTATGTTAGCAAGTTAGGTTATGGAATGAATTAAATTGATTTTTAACTAACAAAATAGCTATTATTTTTTTATATTTTTATTTAACTTAATAGATTATAAGTAACATTTAACAGTTATAACAATTATAAGTAACATTTATTAGTAGTTAACTCTTGTTGGTATTTTCATTACAATTAAATTTCATATTGATATAAATATTCTGATATTTTCACTGCTTTTTTGATGTAGCACGTGCATCGGATTTGGCGCATTTTTTTCATGCCAATATTTTGCAAACAAATCGCTTTTTATTTTCGCTCTGTAACCTATATTGATGCGTTGAAATATATATTTTCTTTTAATAATTTCAAGAAAATTTAATTATATATTTTAGTTGTATAAACTTCATGTAATACAATTGTATAAACTTCATGTATTCTATATTACATTTCATGTAATATTGTAGAATTTTTTCGATCAAAAATAAAATTATATTTAAATAAAATTTATAAGCCGAATAATACTTTTTTTTTATTATTTAGAAAATTATTTAGTTATATAGGAAAAATTGTTTGGATAGTAATTTTTATTTAGGAAATTTTATATTTATTGCTGTATGTTTTTTATTCAGGAAAATATTCACTAGATTATTATAGGTCCTATTATTAACTAGTTATTATAGGTTGTCAAAGTTGTGGCTATTTGTTATTATATTTATTTTATTTTGATTTCTGAAAATAAAAAGGGAATAATTCTCTTTTTGATTATCAATAAATTTTTTTTATATAAAATGTTAATTCAATGTTTCAAACAACAAGTCGATAGTATGTTCTTATCAGGTATTTAGTAATACTTTTTTTAAATAAGGAGACAAAACCAAAATTTTTTATTTTAGTTCAAATACTTCTATCATTTTATGTTAACGTACTATAATTTTAATAGTATGCATTGTTTAAAATAAATTATTATCGCATGGCAGGTGAACTTGAAACCCAAATTATGGAACATTAAGCAATATTAATATTTATTTTAAAAAAAAGAAAAATATTTTGTTTTTATCCGAAAAATTATGAATAACACTAAAACCATAAAAACGTTATGCAAAAGATGAACCCGTGTGTCTGATACCCGATTTTAGTTGCCCTGTTAATTTATTTTTTTAAGAAAAAAAAAATACACATTTAAAGTTAATTATAATCGCGTAATTTATAACTTTGGTTCAATTCGGTTTGTATCTTCGATTCAAAAAATAATTATTTTTATTTCATTGTTTGGCAGCATCATATTTAACTAATGTTATTAGCTTTTCTTGATTAAGCAATTAAAAGTAAATAGTTAAGCATAGTGCGCATATTATGATGTATTTTGATTTGAAACTTATCTTTTACCATCAGGAATGAAATTTAAAAAAAGAGAGAAAAATCTTCAGGTACTCTTAAAAATATTCCTGCGCAATGTGACGGCCAGTTATACATTTTTCGCCAAAAGGGTAACAACCCCCATCTTTGAACAAGTTTTCAGAGCTCCAACACTAGACTGGCTATCTCTACCTTATATCTCCTCTAAGATATAGACCACTTTGGGAATCACTGATCTAGACCAGGGGTTTCCAACTTACATGAGGTTGCAATTAAAATCCCCAGTTAAATGGCGGGCTGCAACTTTATCAGAATTTTATCTAGGACTCTTTAATGTTATAAGGAACATTAAATGTTACTGTCAGATTTTTATCATGTTGTACGAAACAAAAGTATTGAATTACAAATTAAAATAAGAAGTAGATTTTTAAAAATATTTAATTGCATATTAAGAAATTCTGGGTACAATAACTTTAATGTGCACCTATGTATATCAAACAATTAATGTGCAACAGATATCAAACTGTTAAGATATAAAACTTAAAAGTATTTAAAACCCCTCTAGATTTTCTACAAAAGATGACAACTCATGTATTATGGTTCGGCCCGCCAGTTGGTAAGCACTGATGTAGACAATCAGCTGTGGAGAACTTCAAAGCTCTTGAAGTAGTGAAATGGAACTGACCATTAATGCTGACAAAACTAAATATATGGAGATAAACAGAGGGCTCACTAAGGATATGCCTGACCTTGCATGTGAATGAATTTGAAGCTGTTGATGAATTTAAATATCTTAGGACTACTTTAACCTGCAATAATGACATAAATACCGAAATCGATAACCGTTTAGCAATGGTTAAAAAACCAACTAAAAAGTAAATTTCTTAAACAAAAGACAAAAATTAACACATACAAAACACTCCTATGCAGGGATGTGATTCTTCCGCCGATTCGCGCTTTTTTTTTTTTTTCAGATTTTTCCGCTACTTTCCGCTGAAATTTTTTTTTTGCACAAGTTAAAATATTTAATGAGGAATTTAATTTTCCGCTGAGCAAAAGTATTGAAGTCCTCATTCCTCCCTCTGAGGTTTCTCTAAAAATCATTTCCTTGGGATAAAACTGGTTGACCTTTATACAGGGATGAGATTTTTTCGCTTTGTCTCTCGAATTTCAGCCTTTTTATCTGAAACTCCGATTCTCTAAATGTTAAGTTTTTTTATTTTTTATAAATGTGCCATTTTTTTAAAAAAATTAAGTTGTTGAAATAAAATAATTATATTTATTTACGATTTTCAAAGATAAACAGAAAATTCAAACTATGTCCTAGCTGCTAACCTTTCCGCATTTTTACTTATTTTAGCTATTTTCTCCGATTTTACGCACAGAAAATAAGATTTTCCGTATTTTTATCCGTCCTCCGGATAGCTCGTATTTTTGTAATTCAGACGTCGCTGCTTCCTGTTTTCTGGCGTGAAAGCAAACGAAAAAAAAATCGAGGTGGATTTGCGGTGAAAATATTTATTTGCTCATTCAATTAATCTGGTAAATTTTTATTTAATGTGTCTAGCCAAATACAATACAAACAAGCCTTTTAGAAATCCCAAGTCCAGGCTCTGCAAATGTCTCGATTCTTATTCCAGCGATTTTAATATCAATCATAGATTTTCGTATTTACCTGATTTAAAAATTGCGCATTGCGATTCTTATTTACGTTATTTAAATATCATACATGATGATTCTTATTTACGAGATTTAATCCAATATCGCGTTTTGTATTTATGCATTTTTAAAATCGCAATTTTATTATGAAGCATCGATTTTCGCACTTACCTGATTTTGCGATTCTTATTCAGGCGATTTAAATATCGTACATTGCGATTCTTACTTTCTAGATTTAAAAATCCAATATCACGATTTGTATTTACGGGCTTTTAAAACCCTATGTAGCGATTCGTATTCACGCGAGCTTAAAATTCAATGTCGTGATTTGTTTTTTGCGGTTGTGATATCAAACATCGATTTTCGTATTTATACGTGCTTAAAAAATTAAACATTGGGATACGTATTCGCGTGATTTAAAAATTATGCATCGTGATTCGTATTTACGTGATCTAAAAATTACGCATCATGATTTGTATTTTCGTATTTTTTAAATTCGATATAGAGTTTCATATCAGGATTCATATTCTCTCAATTTAAAATCATGCATGTAATTCATATTCATACAATTGTAAAATTAATCATCGGGATTTATGATCACATGGTTTACGAGTTTAAAAATCGCACTTTTTTGTCAAATTTTTGTGTACGAGGGTTATCTTTTTTCACAGTCCGATTGGTTGCTAAAGGCAAATCACAGTCAGAATCAAGAAAATTTTATATGGAACAATGTGATACAACATTAAGCTACTTTTCGATGTAATCGCCGTTCCGATTCATACATTTGTCGTAGCGTGGTATCAATTTTTCAATACCTTCATCATAGAAAGCAGCCGCCTGTGTTTTCAGCCAACTCTACGCTTGTTTGAATCTCGTTGTCAGTGGCAAAAGTATGTCCTCCTAGCCAGCGTTTCACGTGAGCAAAGAGATGAAAATCTGAGGGAGTCAAGTCAGGACTGTATGGTGGGTGATCAAAAACTTCCCATCCGAAACCTTGCAGGAGGATCGTTGTTGCAACTGCAGTGTGTGGCCGCGCATTGTCATGAAGAAGGACAGTGCCTGACAACAACATTCCTCTTCTCTTGTTCTGAATTGCCTTTTGAAGAGTCTTGCTGTACGAAGCTGCAGTGATCGTTGCCCCACGTGGCATAAATTCCACCAAGAGAACACCTTTACTGTTTTACGACTCGGGGGGGAGTGTGAATGCATCCACTGTTTGGATTGCTCTTTCGTTTCTTCAGTTTCGTAATGGACTCAACTGACAATTTTGTCCAAAAACTCCGTCGTGATGGGGGCGCGGAAGTTAAATGCGGGGCCCATTCGTTTGTGATGGTCAGACAGCATCTTGGAAATCCATCGGTACTCTTTCACTCCCAATGGGATAGAGAGCTGACCGTGAAATTTCCGGAAGCAATTCACTCAACCCAGAAATTGTGAATCGCCTGATCCCAGCGCTGAACAAGGTTATCGGTTGACACTGACTTCCTTACCTGGCCGCCTGCATCCTGAACTTCTGTGCGTCCAGCATCAAAGTTCCTGCACCATTTCCGCACTTTGCTATCACTCATAAACGCCTCTCCGTACACTTTACTCATTCGTCTATGAATTTCAGCTGCATTGCTTCCTTCAGCATGCAGAAATCGTATGACTGAAAGCAGTTCACATTTGGCGGGAAACTCTATTTTTCGAAGCATATTTATGTGTTCCATACTTACTAAAAAATGACAACCGCTAATCCACGCTTTCCCCTGGCCAACTACGGACACAGCGTAAGACGTCTGCGCACGCACCTAGCGGATTTTCACCGAAATTTTCCTTTAGCGACCAATCGGACCTTGAAAAAAAATAGCCCTTGTATTTATATATTCATTCTTGGATTTCCTCTTTTTTACTTTCTGACTACTCTCATCCCTGCTTATGACCTGTGATCCTATATGGTAGCGAGTGTTGGACTTTAAATTAAAAAAGAGAACAAATTGCTGATTTTTGAGAGAGGGATACTTTGAAGAATTTTTGAAGCAATCTGTGAGAATAACCAATGGCGCCCCCTTTGCAATCATGAGTGATATAAAAAGTATAAACAACCAGACATAGTTCATGTCTTTAAGGCCAATCGCATTGGATAGCTGGCACAACTTTATAGATCTGAAGATCAAAACACCGCAAAAAAGCAACTTTTTTTATACCAGAAGGTACAAAAAGAAGCGGTCGTCCACCGACTTAGTGGCTGGACGCAGTTGGGAGGGACTTAAAGATAATAGGAATAACTAACTGGAGGCCATGGCACAGAATAGTTCAAGATAGCACAAACTTATTGGGA
This sequence comes from Parasteatoda tepidariorum, assembly GCF_982258835.1. Lineage (NCBI taxonomy): Eukaryota > Metazoa > Arthropoda > Arachnida > Araneae > Theridiidae > Parasteatoda > Parasteatoda tepidariorum. The sequence continues at coordinate 1,649,633 of NC_141761.1, forward strand.
CGGCCTTGGCCTGTCATAGGCTGGAGTGTCCAAGAAGAATTTATATTTTGTAATATAAATATTTTCTATTGTGGCGACATCTATTGAATAACAAATGAAACAAAATATCAACAAAAATATATATTATTTATATTTTGCAATATTAATATTTTCTATTGTGGCGAAATGTGAATAAACATATGAAGAAAATAATTATCGAGAAAAAAATATAATTTCTCTTATTTACGTTTTGTAATATTAATATTTTTTATTGTGGCGACATCTATTGAATAACAAATGAAGCAAAATATCAAGAAAAATATATATTATTTATATTTTGCAATATTAATATTTTCTATTGTGGCGAAATCTATTGAATAAACATATGAAGAAAATAATTATCGAGAAAAAAAATATAATTTCTCTTATTTACGTTTTGTAATATTAATATTTTCTATTGTGGCGACATCTATTGAATAAACATATAAGGAAAATTATCAAGAGAAAATATAATTTTTATTATATTTTTTCTCGATATTGACCATTTTAAGAATCACTGGTGCAAACGATCATCCAAGTCCTTGGACGATAGTAGACCATGTTCTACTTTCCATCCAAGTTTTTCCTCCCTTAACCAATCAGCTTCTTAAGTTTCATGACGTCATCAAGCGGATATATATAATTGTTTTTCTGTTGTTGTCAGTTTTGATATATTCTGATAAATTATATTAATCTCTCCCTAGCGGTTTCTGAAATTTTAATCCTGTTGTGATTGTTGCCTTCAGGTAAGTATAAACTTTTAGAAACCTAATTTTTTTCGGAAATATTTGAATTCATAAATTAAATTATTGAAAGTTCTTTCTTATTTTTATATAATGGAGTGGACCAAAAATGATACATATAAATTCATAGTTGAATGTAAGGAGAGGCCTGAATTATGGGACAGTAATATTCCATCATACTCAGACAGTAATATCAGAGATATATCTCTTAATGATATCACAAAAATCTTTAACGCAGATGCGGAAAATGTCACCCAAAAAAAATTTGACAATCTGAGAAAGCAGTTACTGGAGAATCAAAACAGAGTTATCGAGTCGAGGACAAGTAGAGCTGGTAAAATAAATATTACTTTTTTTTTTTTTAAGTATTTATAAAAATTGAAATGTAGCATTGATGAAGCTAGCGGATTAAACTAAATATTTATCATTGTAAGCGTTTTATTTCAATCCACTTCAATTTAAATGTAAACAGGGTGCGTAGCGTTTTTAAAAAGTGCTTAAAGGTGCTTATTTTCGTTTTTTTAAAGCCCTTTAAGGTGCTTTTTTCCATGGGTGTTTTTAAAAAGTGCTTAATTTTCCCTTTTCCGAAATGTGATATTTTTCTTTACCATGTTGATTTTCGCCACAAATCATGCAAAGGACATTGTCCTGTTCAACGTTTTCACAATTAATTCAACCCCAATCTATTTCAGCGTACCTCCGATCTGTAGTGTATGAAAACACTATTTGTTTTACATGTTTGATGAAATACCTGCTGGTCTGCACTTGCGTATACTGAGCTGGATTCAGTGGTAAGGATTTTTGACTCTCATGTGTAACCCTGCTGCATTTTGCAAGAGATTCTCAATTTCAAACTCATTTTCCTCCCTCAGTAATAGAATCGATAAATCTCTCTAATTTTTGCTGATTACGGGGTCCAACTAAACATGGTAAAAATTTTTTCTCTCTTAGTGGTAGAAAATTTCATTTCTCTTATAATTTCATCGTTTGTGACGCGCCATCTTCGTCACTGTTAATAAAACCATCAATTGTCAAAAACTTGCCAACCCTGTCTAATTATGATATTTTTCGAAGTGCTTAAAAGGTGCTTATTTTTTGTTGAAAAATTAGGCTACGCACCCTGATCAAGCTTTAAAACAAACGTTAATAGGAAAAACAAAACATACTCCACAACATAAAACAGCTATATTCCCTCCCTACATTCATATCTAATCTAGATCTCTCTTATATATATGTGCAAGATTTAACATCCAATCAAAAACCCTTATATTTGTGTAAAATAGCACAGTTTGCTATCTTTTGTTTAGCATCATAGCAAGCTTCCGAATTCTTTTGTTCTTTGCTTCGTTGAATTGAAAGAGTGTGTTATATTGGAAACACTACACGTGTCATAATATTGGATGGTGGATAAAAATCAGCCGGAAGTCTTTGGTCACATAGTCACCATCTGTGCTTAGGGTCAATCATCCATATGATTAAATGTTTTGATCGCGTTTTTTTTATTTTCGTTTGAATGACAAAATTGTATTCTAAAAACTTTTTTCATCCAATCTATCGATATTTTGTTTAACCGCTTCCCCTATTATCCCGAGTTAACTCGGGTATGTATATATTGCAAATATTTATTATCCCGAGTTAACTCGGGTATGTATATATTGCAAATATTTATTATCCCGAGTTAACTCGGGTATGTATATATTGCAAATATTTATTATCCCGAGTTAACTCGGGTATGTATATATTGCAAATATTTATTATCCCGAGTTAACTCGGGTATGTATATATTGCAAATATTTATTATCCCGAGTTAACTCGGGTATGTATATATTGCAAATATTTATTATCCCGAGTTAACTCGGGTATGTATATATTGCAAATATTTATTATCCCGAGTAAACTCGGGTATGTATATATTGCAAATATTTATTATCCCGAGTTAACTCGGGTATGTATATATTGCAAATATTTATTATCCCGAGTTAACTCGGGTATGTATATATTGCAAATATTTATTATCCCGAGTTAACTCGGGTATGTATATATTGCAAATATTTATTATCCCGAGTTAACTCGGGTATGTATATATTGCAAATATTTATTATCCCGAGTTAACTCGGGTATGTATATATTGCAAATATTTATTATCCCGAGTAAACTCGGGTATGTATATATTGCAAATATTTATTATCCCGAGTAAACTCGGGTATGTATATATTGCAAATATTTATTATCCCGAGTTAACTCGGGTATGTATATATTGCAAATATTTATTATCCCGAGTTAACTCGGGTATGTATATATTGCAAATATTTATTATCCCGAGTAAACTCGGGTATGTATATATTGCAAATATTTATTATCCCGAGTTAACTCGGGTATGTATATATTGCAAATATTTATTATCCCGAGTTAACTCGGGTATGTATATATTGCAAATATTTATTATCCCGAGTTAACTCGGGTATGTATATATTGCAAATATTTATTATCCCGAGTAAACTCGGGCATGTAGCAGAATTCGTCAATACGTTTTTATTCGGCCGGAAGCAAGACAAAAAATAATAAAAATCTGCTGTGATTGGAAAGTTGCCAATATTTGTTTGGGAGTTTTGCTGTTTGTGAGACTGCAGACATGTTTTGCACAATTGTATAGACGATAGTTGATGAATTTACACAGAAGAAAAAGTAAAACAAATGGCTTTATGAGGATAAGACTATTATTTAACTTTTTTTTTTATTTGCCTGAGATAATGTGGGATAGTAAACTGATGGTAAATTGAATATTTTTTACACATAAAAAAATTAAAATTTCAACTTAAAACTTGTGCATTATGTTTTGTTTCAGTTCCTTGCATTTATTAATGAAATAAAAAAATATGTTGATTTTTTGAATTTTTTTTTCAACAAAATTGATAAGGGAAGCGGTTAAGAAAATGAATAAACCTTATCACAATTAAGGATTATCATCGAATGCGCTTTATCAGCCGTTAAATTAAAAGGGACGGTCAAGGGTGACCGCAGTTGAGGACATTTTCCGCATTCATTATTGTCACAGGTAGTGATGATTCTCCCAATGCATGCAATATGGTCATTAACAGTTTAATTAAAAAGAAGCAAAACAAGAATTTCCGTTCATCAGTTTCGAACCTTCTATGAGGGAACTTATGTCAAGCTTGACGGCACGATACAGTTAGTATTAAATTAACCGGATTGCTGGACGATACGAATTCCGCATCCACCGGCCACGAAGCAAAGAATATAATAATGTGAGAAGAGCTAGCAGGGGCGGTCCCTCTGTGTAACAAGAAAAGCCTCCAAAGGTTTTTGAGCGAACGCATGCTCACATCTTTCAGCCATCATAGCGTCTCTATGATGAAACAAATTTTTCGACATCTTTAAGTGACCGATATCTATTTAAATTATACATCTATGTTAAAGTAATAAATTATATTTATTTTTTAATGAATTCGTCTCAAGAAAATATTTTCCTTGAAGTAAACCTTTTTCAAAACCATATAAGTCTGAAAAGAACAAAAGCAGACAGAGTTTGAGTCACTTTTCATTAGCTGCTTATAAAGGTGGGGAGAGACAAGGAGAAAGGTGTTACTTCTACATCTCGATGGAGGTAACTGTTGCCTCCGGAACAGGTTTACACGGGGGCCTATGAGAGCTGGTCTTCTTCTCACTTATATATTCTTTGGTTGAGGGATCATGGGCTAGAAGCTCCTTTCCATCAGGTTAACCGTGAGAGGTTTTTGTGGTTTTACTCTCCATATAACGCGGGTGAGTTCCATCAAAAAGTCCTTTATGAAGCCAAAATTTACTCCCAGTATTTGATCCAGGAGTTCCCTTGTCTTCTGAATTGGGTTTAAAATGACAAGGCTACGGGGTTGAACATTAGCAGTCGTAAACCCAAAAATTGGGTCTGCTATTCAACGACGGTTATAAAATAAAATATCAACGGATTCTGTAAAGATGGCTATATTTTCCAAAACGTTAGGATTGCTGCCCCATGCACTCTTGAAATATGAATTGCAATAGTTAAATTTGCTCTATTTTGTGAAATGTTCTGCTAACGATGAGTTCTATAGAATCGACTATACGTCATTTCTGTTCTATAGAATCGACTATACGTCATTATGTCTGAAGTGTTTTTAAAGACAACAAATTATGTCCCCAAATATAAATGGCTGATAAGGTTTCAAAAGTCTCACTAAATGTTTTTGAATGTTTACAATATTATCCTATTTAATTGAAACGTTTCTAAGACAACACTGTTTTTAGGCGAAATATCAATAAGATGTTTTGAATTGCGTACTTGTACTTCAAGAAGACGAAGATTACAGGGTGCGTAGAGTTTTTAAAAAGTGCTTAAAGGTGCTTATTTTCGATTGTCGTTTTTTAAAAGCCCTTAAAGGTGCTTTTTTTATTGAGTGTATTTAAAAAGTTCTTAATTTTCCCTTTTCAAAAATGGCGATTTTTTTTTTTTTACTATGTCGATTTTCGCCACGTATTATGCAAAAGCGTGATTTTCAAATTGTTCTATTAAACGTTTTCACAATTCATTCAAGCACAATGCATGTCGGCGTACTGTCAGTCAGTAGAGTATGAAATCGCAAATCATTGTACATGTTTGATGAAATACTTGCTTCTACTGAGCTGGTTTCAGTGGAAAGGATTCTTGTAGTCTCGTGCAACTCTGCTGCTTTTTGCAAGATATTTTCAATTTCAGGCTTCTTTTACTACCCTCTGAAATTGAACTGAAAGATCTCCCGATCTCTTTATGGTGGCTAATATAATCAAGAAAAGAATTTCTTTGTCAAGAACTAGTTATTTTGTCATGATCATGTAAAGTCTGTGAAAACTATTTTGAATTTTGTTAATGTATATTGTGCTTTCAGATATTTTTTGAGTGCTTAAAAAGTACATAAAGCGTGCTTATGTTATGATTTGGCTACGCACCCTGGATTAAACGTGCCCACAAATGTGACCTCTGACATGACGCCAGTCAATACACAAAATGGCGTGTCAGAGTTAAGTTTTTCCACATGAGTTAGAATGTTAATTAGCGTGAAATTAATTAAATACAGCGGCGTATCGCGCATTGAATTTGTCGAAAATAATTCTGTCTTAGATTTATTATTTGTTTATGTATTTTATTGTAACACGTAATATATATTTGTTTTGTGTACCTGGCAACTTCGTGGCATAATTAGTTTGTTTATGTTCTACACGGGTTCGTGCCCGTCCTTGTGTGAAGTAAGAAACATAGGGTGAAAGAATTGAAATCATTGTGAAAGAATCTTTGCGAAGGATTATAAAATGTATCACTTAAGAGAATTGATACTTGACGAGGTAAGTTAACTCGAAATAGAATGGAAAGAACAGATGCTAACGTAAACAAAGCCACGTTTTAGCAACCAATCAGGCTCTAGATACCCAGTCTACGTCACTTGCAGGTATCCCATTGTATGGATCCATTTAAATTTTCATACTACATTCATTAAATTTCCATTTAAAATTCATTAAATTTTTTATATATATATAAAAAATAGCTAGCATTCATTTTATTTTAATCCTTACCCTAAAGATTGCTTGCTTCATTATATTTTTTTCTAACTTTACCATAATCATGATAAGCTAAGGTTAATATTAAACTGAAATATTTTTCAGTTTAATATTAACCTTGTGAAATGAAGGTGGAAAAGTGTTTTCAGTGTCACAGAAGTACTTTTGATATTAATTTTTAATTCTATTTTACAAAAGATATCCGAGATATTGTGCTAGGTCTTTATGCATTAAATTTTAGTAATAATTTAAAATGTTTCCAAAATTTTTAATTTTAACTCTTTTTGTAAAGGAAGATTTTAATGACTTTTTTGCTTCGCATTTGCTTGTATTCACGAACGATTTTCAAAGTTTTTCATCAAATATAATTTTGTTTGAAGAGATGAAATGGGTATACATATATTTAAGCTCATATTATTAGAATAAAATTTTAGCAACCTCAATTTGGAACCAACTGGCATCAAATTTCATCTAGCCTTGTTATTAGTCCGAAAACAGATCAAAGCTATTCGAAGGCTCAACTTTCGCCAGAGTAGATGTTTATCGGGTATATATCGCTTTAATTGGCCAGAATTCGATAATTCTTGTTTGTTTTTTTTTAAAAGTATCATTATAATAATGATAAAAATGTATTGTCATTTCGCTTCATCTAAAGATATTTCTGAAATTAAATACGAGTATTTTTATTAGTTCTAATACAAAAATTATCTAGGTATAGTAGAATTACAAATTATTTTCAATTTTATTAAAAAAATAATGCAGTTTCATGCAAGAAGGACACATTTTAATTTTTCAAAAATGTTTATAAAACAGCTTTAGATTTTGCCGGTTCTTCCACCGAGTATCTTCGGATTGAATAGATTTAGCAATATAAATGAATGTTATATATTTAGATAAAGCTGAAATAAGAACTTTCCCCGAGAAATCTCAATTTTTTTTTTGAAATGTCACTTAGCCGGTTCTTCCACTAAACTCTTCATATATGGATTATAGATAAAGCAACGTAAGTATTTCATTTTTTCACATTAAATATTTTCAAAATAGTAGTTTTTTTTGGTACACAATTGCTGATGAACTTTATATATGAAGTTTGATGCCAGAAGAAGGAGGATCATTTAGACAGCCGAAAAAAAATTAGGAATTGCTGCCCATGAGTCTATTACTACAAAATTTAGATAGTGTCAAAAATAATTTTCCCTACTGAGAATAAAGATTACATATGATACTTAATAATAAATTAAAATTATAAGTAGTTTGTCCAACATTACACAGAAGTAATTGAATCAGATACTATATTAAAAGATCAGATAGCCGATAACAGCTTTATAAAATTTCTTTTTGTTTAAAAATCTCACTACTGCTGGAAAAAGCATTTTGCGAAAAATAAACCTCAAATGTTGGAGGCTATGCCCCGGGGATAATTCTGAAACGTTCTTATACCATGTTTCATGTAATTGCGTAAGTGCGCATTGTTAGTGAAAGCGCGCGTCCAATTAAATTCCGCGCATTCCGTCACATTCAACCATTTTGCGGAATTTTATCGCCTTTCAAAAGGCTATCATCCGAATACTAATGTTGTTTTTTTTTGAAGTTATCTAAGAGAACATTAGAATTCAAGAAGCGATTTAAAAATAATTTGGATTTCACATCGGAGGGGGGGGGGGAGAGTGTCAGCGGAGAAGTGGTGACACATGGGTGATGTTCTTGACCACTTAGTAACAGAGCTCGGAACGATTTCTTTTTTCGGTAATAAATGATTCTTTTGTTGGACTTGATAGTTATTGGTGAATATACTCTCCAAAGAAAGAACTACATATTTACAGTCGGAGCTCTATTTAACGAAGTGGCTATATCCCGATAAATAAGTTCGTTATATGGAAAATTCATTAAGTAGAAAATCACTATTTGAAATATAACAACAAAGCAGGTTTTTAATTCATAAACGCTAGACATAATTAAAATAGCAATTGATACACATCTATCTTATAAAGTAGTATCTACTATTTAAATCCGTTTATTTTGTCTGAGTTTCTCGTTTGAAATGCGAACAAGAAGGAAAGAGATTTTATGGCTAAAAGAAATCAATCAAATCAAGGTCATTATACCCATGAAGTGCGTTAACAAGTTTGAAATGTTCTGCAATATTTTGGAAAAGTGGATCTCAAAAAAAAAAGAGAAAAAAATTCGTTAAATAGAAAATTTACTTACTATTTGGAAATTATTTTACGAAGAAATTTCCAAAGCGTTCTTGGTTCCTCGAAGAAAAAAAATCGCGAAATAGAGAAATTTGCAAAATGTAAGTTCGTTAAATAGAAGTCCGACTGCATTTGGAAAATGTGAAAGTTGGTAATTGGAAAAATTAATAGTTGGAAAACCAAATTAGTAATTTCGTTCATTTATTATAATTTTTTTTAGTTTAACAGTTGTGGAACGTCCGCTTAAAAGCATTTGTTAGTACTTTGAAAAAAAAAAAAAGAAAGAAATAGAGGCTGCTTATTACTGAAGTCACATCGTTTCTTGTTTTTTAATATTTTCGACTCCCTATATTGTCACGTGACAACGCTATACTACAGATTTGACACCCGTTATAAATCATGTTTCAGCTACCATTTTTATTGACATTTTTTAGCACAGCAATTATAGTGCGTTGCATGCTTTTTTTCGTATATTTTGTTATCAGATGTTCTTTTGGGGTGGGATAGCTAGATGAGTAGGGCATTGGGCCCATGTTCAAGAGGTTGTGAGTTCGACCCCCGCCTGCCGAAGACTCCCCGAGTAGTAAATGGTGACCAGTGCTCGTTACGTCTGTCGGGTCACAAAGTCCTCCATGTTCCCATATCAAATCATGCCTTCAGGGATACTGTATTTGAGATGGATCGTTCTCTAGTTCAGGTTAAAATTACGATCAGTGGATGTATGAATGGGTCCGCCCTTTAAACGGGCTGTGACGTATGCATGTGGTATAAAAGTGGAATCATTGGCCATAGTTGACGCCACTGAAAAACAAGGAAGAATCCCTCTGCCTAGGGCAACAGATGATCTTTCACATAGTTTGATTAAAAAAATACAAACAAACAGCATTAAAAAACTTTTAATTTGGTGATTTTGAATGTTTTTATTTTAACCAAAACGTGTTGTTACCCTTCTCTCCATCATTTATGAATAGCTTCTCTTATAACGGAAGTAAGAAAAAAATGAATATTTATTCCTTCTTGCGACGAGTATTTTGATCCAAAATGAAAAGCTCCATTCTCTTTCATATCTTATGGAATAATACGTGTTTCATAATTAAAATGTATGTATTACATTTTAATTACGTATTCTGCTCTCTGAGTTGTCGTCCTTAACAAAATTTGCTTATCAAATCTTATCTCCCTTCTAACTCTACACAATGCTTTTTTTTAAAAAAAATTTCGATCGATTTTGGAATGTGTAGGTCATCAACATTCATGAAAAAAAATTTAAGTTATTCATATTTTCTTTGCTAAGGGGTCGTTCAAATATTATGTAAGCACCTAATAGAGAAAGAGAGATTCTTGACAAGTTGAGATGCTTACGTAAGACATTTACAATTCCCCTTTTTTACAATAAATACTTTTTAAAAGGAAACATTTCAAATTTGGAATTAAGGTCATATGAAAAATGAAAGTTCGAAGTGTTTCAGAGGTCAAGAGTTTTTGACCACAAACAACAAAACCACAGACCACAAAATATTACTAAAAATATAGGATGCAAAACTTCATAAAATGATTGAAAACGATCATTTTTCTATCTGCGAAGTTTTATTTTTTAATTTGAATTTAATCCTGAAATAAATGTAGATAAATTTCTGATATTTCTTAGACTAATTAATGTTAATTTAATTATTAATTTAATAAATTAATATTAATGTATTAATTTAAATTGCTGTATTAAGTATCTATTCAAAATAGATAAATATGGATCTTTAGATTACTAGAATGAACGTTAAAGTTAGAAGAAGAAAAAAATCTTCCTTGCATTCTTACGTAAGCATTAGGGGGCTTGTGATTTACTTAGTTTCGCTGACAAGGGTAGGGGGCGAGTCCAATATTACAAAAAATATTCTTGTACAATACTTGAACAATTCTTAAAAGATCAAAAGTCTTGTGTTTTCTTTAAGAATGGAATAACTAATTATTTCATTCAATTCTTTTATTTTTAGATCTCAATCGTTTTTAAATGTCACGTGACAAAGTGTATTGAATAATTTTAACTTTTTAAATTAGGAAATTTTCCAGTGTTTAATTTAAAAGTAGAGTTACTTCTCCGCTGTACACAACTAAAACTAAATCGAACCAAATTTTAAATTGCTCAATTTAGGGACTCTCTATAGAAAATATGCATGGGGGTTGGAGGATAGTTGCAATCTGAAAAACGTAGTTCGAATAGTTTAAGCAGGAGAGAGGTCGAAACTTTTCGGACCGCTTAATGCTGACATTACTTTTTCCGTAATGCACCCTATCTCTAGAACTTTAGAGACGAATCCAAACATTTTTGCACATAAGTATAAAATTCCTATTTTCAAAGATACCCGCAAGTGACGTAGTGTTGGTATCTCGATCCCGATGGGTTGTTGAAACGTGGTATTTGTTTACGTTAACAACTGTTCTTTCCATTCTACTTCGAGTAAGCCAAGCCCGTCAAGTATTAATAGTCTGAAGTGACACATTCTATATTCTTACACAAACATTCTTTCTCAGAGATTTCAATTCTTTCACCCTATATTTCTTACCTAACACAAAGACAGGTGCCAAGCCATGTCGAACATAAGCGAACTAATTATGCATCGAAGTTGCCAGGTACGCAAAACAAAAATATATCTCAGTAACAATAAAATACATAAACAAATAATAAATCTAATTTGAGTAAAAGAAGTAGAGGAGAAAGAATTATTCAATGTGGAATTCTGTATTTAATTAATTCTTGTTATGAAATCCTTTGAAGAAAAATCTCGGATGACTTCATGGAAACAATTTGGATATGAGAATTGGAAGTTGGAGTCTCTCTATAGAGCTTTGCTGTTGGAACAGATAGAAAAATACAATATTGATTTGATTTCCATTCAGGAGGTTAGATGGATTGGCACATTGAATAAAATGGAATCATACTGTTTTCTACAGTTTTCACCCAAAAAAAACATATTGAGGGCACTGGCTTTATCGTAAGCAAAAGAATACGACACCTGATTTTGGACTTAGAGGCAATCTCTCCGAGACTGTGTAAGCTCAGAATTAAGGGAAAGTTCTTTAATTTCAGTATTATCTGTTCTTACGCACCAACTGAAGATAAAACAGAGGAAAAAAAGGAAATTTTCTACAGTTGTCCAAAATATGATGTAAAAATTATTTTGGGAGATCTAAATGCTAAAGTAGGTAGAGAAAGGGAATTCAAATTTGTAACTGGTGGATTTAGCTTACGTGGTTCAACCAATGATAATGGACACAAATTAATTGATTTTGCTGCTTCACATCATACGATTATAGGTACATCCTTTCCGCATAAAAATATTCATGAAGCTTACCTGGCGTGGCACTTGTGCTAATCAAATTGATCACGTACTAATTGACGCAAGACATTACTCAAACTTGATGGATGTGAGAACTTATCGTGGGGCTAATGTGGATTCAGATCACTTCTTGATTATTGCCAAAGTCAGATCAAGATTATGAAACGCAAAAAAAGTTTAAGGGAGAGACTTTGAGAGAATATGACTGTGATAAACTTAAAAATGAAAGGATAAGACTTGAATATTGCGATAAAGTAAAGGAACAGTTGAATTTAAAGAATTGTTACGGTACTGTGGAAAATAAATGGAAATGTACAAAAGACAGTATCTGTAACGCTGCCAATACCGTAATTGGTAAAGTAACAAAGAAACAGGTTAAGGATTGGTATGATATTGATTCTGCCATTGCTAATGATAAAAAGAATGTTGCATATAAACATATGATATGAGCACACACAAGAAATAGTGGAGAGGAATACCATAGACACAGAAAAGAGGTGAAGAAACTCTTTAGGCAAAAGAAAAGGGTCTTTGATGAAGAATTGTTTAAAGATGTTGAACATCTGAAATCCATTAATGAATGCAGAGCATTCTATCGGAAAATTAATCGAAGTCGATTGGACTTTAAACAGAACTCTAGTCTATGCAAAAACAAATTTGGCGAAATTATTACTGATAAACAACACATTTTAAAACGATGGCATGAACATTTTAAAGAACTTCTGAATGAAAATTATGAGGATGTTGAAATAATTGCACCTGAATTCATAAATTACATAGAAGTTGAGGCTCCAACTATTGAGGAGATCAGGGCTGCAATTAAAAACTTAAAGAATAAGAAGGCTTCGGGACATGATCTTATTTCATCAGAACTACTAAACAATTGTGAACCTACATTACTGATACATTTATTTGAACTTATTACTAACATCTGGCACTCTGAGATTATGCCAACAGATTGGAATATCAGCATTTTGTGCCCAATTCACAAGAAAGGAGATCCTATGACCTGTGCTAACTATCGTGGCATTAGTCTTCTTTGTATAACTTATAAAATTCTATCTAGAATTTTATATCTCAGGACTCAACTCAGGATCAACTAAAGATCAGATATTTTGTCTCCGACAGATTTTAGAGAAATCAATGGAATTTAACATCGAAACACATCATCTTTTCATAGATTTTAAGGCTGCTTTTGATAGTATCAATAGAAACTACCTTTTTGAATACCTTCAAAACTCATTAAATTGACAAGACTTACATTGAAAGATACAAAGTGTAAGATTAAGTTTCTGGGGTCTCTGTCAGAAAATCTTGACACATTCACAGGTGTTCGACAGGGAGATTCTCTCTCCTGTCTTCTTTTTAATATTGCACTTGAGAGAGTTATTCGTGATTCAAACATCAATACCGGTGGTCACATTTTTAATAGATCAGTACAACTACTAGCATATGCTGATGATGTCGATGTAATTGCTCGTTCCCTTCCTGACCTGAAAGAGGCATTTTTTGCCCTTGAGATGGCTGCAAGGCAAATGGGCTTGGTCATAAATATAGAGAAAACAAAATATATGTTATTCTCAAGAAACAGAGTCCCTGACCCCTATCTTGAAATAAATTCTTATAGATTTGAAACAATAAGGAGTTTTACTTGGGATCAATTATTACCATTGACAACAGAATTACTCCTGAAATAAAAAACCGACTCTATCTGGCAAATAGGGCTGTCTATGGGCTGAGAAGATTTATTAAATCTAGGTTTCTTTCTGGAAAAACAAAGTTCTTGATCTACAAAACTCTTGTCCGGCCAGTCTTGACATACACTTCTGAGGCTTGGACAATGACAAAACTGGAGGAAAATTGTATCGCAATATTTGAGAGAAAGATTTTGCGGAGTATAGTTGGTAGTGTAAATGAAAACAATAACTAGAGAAGGAGAGTTAACTTTTAACTCTTCAAGATTTATAAACAACCTGACATTATTTAATACATGAAAATAAATAGAATGAATTGGATGGCCCACGTGATTCGAATGAGTGATGTCAATACAATTAAAAAGATACTGCTTTTTAGACCCACTGGAACAAGAAAGCGGGGAATGCCGCGGTTAAGATGGGCTGACTCAGTGGAGTCTGATTTTCTCGCAATTGATGAAAAGAATTGGAGATCAGAGGTGAATCAGAAGCAGAAATCTTCAGAGGAAGGCATGGGCTCACATTGGGCCGTCTGGCCAACTATGATGATGATGATGTATTTAATTAATGTATCGTAATTAACATTTAATACGCCACTTTGGTCATAAAGATTAGGTGATGTCATAGGTCACATGTGTGGGTATGGTAGGTCTTCTTCTTCTTGAAGTGCTAGTACCCAATTAGCATAATTAAAGTGAGGCATTCGAACAATTAAGATTGAGTTTCTTTATGTAAAAATCCGTTCCCTAAATCAAAAGTTTTTCAGCGTCTGTGCACGGTACAAAAATAAGACCAGATTGAAAAATTAATGATACATTTTATGCCATAAGTTACCATAATTAGAAAATTTTACAAAATTAGTCTAAAAAGGTAGTTTTTTCTTCTCTCTTTTAGTGTTAGTGAACTCTTGTTTCAGAATGCGAGACTTAAATAAAATGCACTTCGTTCGAAGCAAACTGTGACAGGATTATTCGATTACGATTATGTGTAAGACGATTACAATCGAATTGTTGTTGTAAACGAATGGATGTTAAAACCGCAATTTGAACAGCTATTTTAATTTAACAATCATGACTGAAGTAGACTCGAAATGTCATCAATTAACACTGAATAATTGATTTCAATAATCAAGAAGACATTCATTATTTTGAAAAGAGCTGTTAAATATTCTGTAAGTGGACGCGTTTTCATCGCAAATTCTCTCTATCTTTCATTACCAGTTAAAAATTTAAAAAAAAAAAAGGCAAATTAAGTTCACCTAGAGTAAGCCATGAAGTTGCTGAAAAAAATACTTCAAATTATTAAGATGCAAACAAATTATTAGAAGAGTTATTCTCCTAAATAATCATCTCATAATTTATTTTCATTTTAAAATTTTCTTTTCATTATTTGAAACTTCATGGCTTGCTCTAGGTTTGTCAGAACTCACTTCTTCAATACATTAAACTAATAATGAGGGGAAAAAGAGCGAGGAAAATTTTCTTCCGTGGTTAAAATGACTTGGCCGGTGATCACCCACACATTACTTCATGAACAGATAAAGGATTTCTTTTGCTGTATTGATTCTATTCAATTTTTGTGTATTAACATTTTGAAGCATTTAGCTTTTATCTCAGTTAAAAGTAGTTTTTAAATTTAGCCTAATACGAAGACTAAAAAAAAAAAATCTAAACGAAATATGTTTTACTTTATTCAAATGTAACGATTTAAACTAGTGATCATTATGTTATCATTATCATCATTACGTTTGGTTATTCGGCAAAAATAACTGAGTAATATTTGACAACACATTTTGTGTATTTTTTTATGAGTTATATATGTTACCGTTAAAGTATGAAATTCGTTATTTTATAGAACACCTAGTTATTCCATGAAATAACTGATCTTGTCCGTTAAAGTGTAAAACTCTTTTGTATTTCATGGTTTAACTAGTTATTTCATAGAATAACGATCTGCAGCCCGTTAAAGTGTGAAATAATCTATATCATATATATCTCGCACGACAGTTTAAGTTTAGGTACTGGTCAGGGATTTAAAAAATGTTCTTGTAAAACCCAGTGTGTCAACAAAAAATGTTTTTGTTTTTCAAATAATGTTCTTTGTAATTCCAAGTGTCATTTTAGTAATCCTTGTTGTAACAAATGATTTTAGGGTACGTTTCCATAAATACCATTTATACTCTGCATAAATTAGATAAATTGCTTCTTTTTCATTTCAATTGTCTATCATTAGTTTATTTATAGAATATCTAGTTATTTCATTTTAGATAAATTGTTCATTTTACACTTTAACTGTCTCTCATTAGTTAATTTATAGAATAACTAGTTATTTCATAGAATAACTAGTTAAAGTGTCAAATTAATAACATATTACACACTTTAACGAGCACGATCAGTTATTTCATGGAATAACTAAGTATTCTATGAAATAACTGCATTATATACTTTAACGGTAACATATATACTTTTTACTGGGAATTTCGGACCTTATTTTCGAGTTTGTCGTACCCCACCAAAAAGAGTTCCAATACGTCGAAAAAAAACATACGTTTATTCAGAGAAAGCATGTTTTTGTGTCCGGTTTCGCTACTTAAGATTGCATTTTAGTTCTTGAAAATCAGATTACTTGATCATACAGTTCATGGCTATGTTATTAGACGGACTATAAGATTCTATGTCAAATTTTAATTATCAGATAATGCTATACAGCTGTATTGTTTTTACTCGCATTTGTTTACGCTCCAACATCAATGGGTTAGCATTGTAATGCAATACTTAAAAAACAAATACAAATGGGAAGTATATAAAAAATTTCCTGATTAAAATCCCATTACATGTATGTTTAAATATAAAAGTATTGCCTAATAAACTCGTGCAAATCATGCAATTTTTAAAAAAATTACAGTGCGTCTAAAAATTTGATCTCATTATTATAATATCCTAATATAATACCTGACATAATAAATATTCTATATTTATATAATATATCGTCGAATTTACATTATATATCGTCTCATTTAACCATATATGGCAGTACTTTTACTTTCGTTACTTGTACCGCCGGAACAAGTAAAAAGTACGTACTTTTACTTGTACTTTCGTTACTTTTTAAATTTAGTACTTTTACTTGTACTTTCGTTACTTTTTTAGGAAAAAAGTACAAGTATTTGTAACGGAAATATCGAACGAAATCGTTACTTTTTTTCTAAAACTCGGTAAGCTTTCTAAAAAAAAAATATTAAATTGAAAAAAAAAAATGCTTATGTTTTTCTTTTAATTAATAAAATTAATGTGCAATATACATGCATTCACAGCTAACTTCGTGTTTAAATACCTTCTGTTTCAACTTATACTGCACATTCAATTATTTTTTAATAGCTCAAAGATCACAAAGCTATCTGTTTGCTTTGTTTACGTTTGTGCTTTTGAAACGCGTCTCTAAAGAGTAAAACAATCTTAAATCAATGGTAATTTAAATAAATAAAAATAATAAACTAAAAATTAAAATCAATAGATAAAATTTCTTTTTCGTGCAAAGCCATAAAAAGTTTGAAATTAAAACTATATTTGATTTTAAAATTATATTATACGATTATATTATAAAATTATATTATAATATTCTTTCGAATTTAAAAATAAATTTAAATCCATAACTTTCAAAATTAAAAATAATTAAATAAATGACAACGATTTGGCAAAAACTTTAAAGAGCGTAAGAATATTATTCAATAAAATTTTAGGTTACTTTGAATTTTCGATTTCCTAGAAATGTACTTTTAAATCGTTACTTTTTTTGCTTAGTACTTGTACTTTTACTTGTACTTTTTACTCGTTACTTTTTAAAATATGCACTTTTTACTTTTTACTCGTTACTTTTTTTAAAAATACTTGTACTTTTACTCGTTACTTTTTAAAATATGCACTTTTTACTCGTTACTTTTTTTAAAAATACTTGTACTTATTACTCGTTACTTTTTAAAATATGCACTTTTTACTCGTTACTTTTTTTAAAAATACTTGTACTTTTACTCGTTACTTTTTAAAATATGCACTTTTTACTCGTTACTTTTTTTAAAAATACTTGTACTTTTACTCGTTACTTTTTAAAAGTAACGTTGCCATATATGAGAGTATCCCCTGATAATTAAGATTTTACTTAGAATCTTACAGTGCGTCTAATAACATAGCCGGAGACTGTAAGTTATTTACCGTTTATTAAATTTTTTTCTTTAAAAAAGTAGCATTAATGGGTTAAGAATCGTTTTATTTGTTGATTAAATAAAGTGGGAGGAGGAGAAGATCTGATTATTCATAAAATCAGAACACGGATGAGAAAAATCGTTTGCAAAAGATCACGTAGGAGAAAGTTAGTCAACGTCTGATTTATGCCTATCTCCCTTTAAAAGAGAACAAAGCCAGTGGCCTGTATTCCTCCAACCAGTGGCCGCCTCATTGGCTGCTAGAAAAGGTATATAATAACGGGCCGACGTTCGAAAGTGGAATAGAGCAGACGACAGTCAATATGTTGCGTATCGCAGCCTTAATTTGTTGGGTCGGGATTGTGGTGGCAGCCCCTTCCACCACTAATGCTCCACAAGCGGACGACTATCCAGTGCCGGTAATTATTTTTTACACTGAAATTATCGGAATTATTTCGCGAGTTTATAAAATTATGAGAACTATTTTATGATCGTAAACATTGTCATTAATTATTGAATGAGTACTTAAAATTATCAGTTTCATTTAATGAGTGTATTGAAAAATCAGTCATTATTTAATTGTTACTAAAAACAAGCTCGATTTTTTAAAATCATCAGTCAAAATTTTATTTTAAATATTGCTAAAAACTCTCCGACTTATTGAATGAGTGTATTAAATTATAAGAACCATTTTGTGATTATGATTAATTATTTAATCACTACTGAAAATCATCAGAATTTTTTTATAAGTGCATAAAATCTTTATTAAGTATTTAATTTTAATTATTACAAAAAACACTATCTGAATTAACTAATGCGTTAATAAAATTATCAGTCATTATTTGATTATAACTAAAAATTATCGGAATCATTTTATTCTTCTGAAAATTGAAAATTATCACTAATAGATTATCACCGAAAATTAAATTGGAAAATTTAAAAATTTGAACAAAATCGGTCAAATAGTTTTTTAAAAATCAAATTTTAAATCTATGACTTTTTTATTAAGTAATTATTTTTAATAATTACTTGTTATCAAATAATTTTTTAAAAAGATTGTTGAAAAAAAAGTTTTATTTGTTTTAATGCATCTAATAAGATTCTTAAAACAATACATTTATATACGTAAAATGAAACTAATAAACTTTATAAAGCTAACAAAAAAATAATGGGAAAACCCCGAAAAAGGCTTTGTACACCTATAAGCCCAAATTTCTTTAAGTCACGTTTCGAAATTTGCTTTTAAAATACCAAAACAAAGGATTTGTTTTTTCTCTATACCCAGGATCTTATCATTCCTTTTAGCCTACGAGGTCTAGGCATTGGGCGCCAGAGTCAGATGAGATACAGAATGTCTGTAATTAAGGTTTCTTTTTCGTGCTTTCTCTCCAATGAATTCGGCTTGCCTACTGCTATGTTTTGTTAAACATTCTTAGTTATATTTATTATTAATTACTTTAATTAACAAAAACCTTTTAGTTTCAACGTTTATGCTATATGTATATGAATAATACAATTAGAAATTGATGTTGTTAACTATTTTCAAAATGTAACATTAGTTTTCTGTGCATATTTTAGAATTCTTTATTTCCTAGTTTCAGAAAGTGGCAATATTTCAGATTGGGTTAAGGTTTTGGATTTTTATTTATCTATTTTTTTAGCTTGAGACATTTCGTTTCTGAAAGAAATAAATAAATAAATAAACAGCCCATATTTTAAGGGGTGACCCTGAATTGAAGTTCAGGTCCTGGGCCTAAGGCATAACCCCCGAGAAGATATCTCCCTTTCTAGAAGATTACGCCTAAGTTCAGCCTGATCAAGTCCTAGAAATTTAATTTTACAACTCAATTTTTTGGCTTAAAAATTATCAAAATTATCAAATTTGATGAGAACGTCATGAACTTTTTTTTCTTCGTTTTATGTTTTCTGTAAATAAATAAATAAATATTTTTTTGTTTTGGTTCGTAGTCCAATTTTCACTATTATATTTTCCTTATCCTTCCTTTAGTAATATTTTTGATAAGAAAATCAAGCTTCGATAAATGAATTAATCTAAAGTTAAACAACCTAAAAAGTTATTACATCCTAAGTTAACTTAAAGAGATAAAGTCGTTGTTGGCATTGCTGGTTGGACCCTATTTCGAATGAATGAATGTTCCCTTTTAGGAATAAAAACTTTTAATATTCTCTATAAACAGAAGCGTGATGGGGATCGAGTGTTCGTCGTCCAATCAGGTGAAACAGGCATGTTCAAATAATTATGAACGAATATGTCAATGAAAAGTTGCCCAATGTACGTATTCCTCGACGGGAGGGGGGAGTTACCCAGGTTCAAGTCCCAGTGATGACTGAACTAGACGAATTCTGCTCCGGACTCGCACCGATCACAGTGCCGGCGTAAATTATCTTCAGTGGTGGACACATCAAGGATTAGAATCCCCTTATCATCGGACAGACCTTGAGATGTTTTCGTGGTTTTCTTCACGCTTTAACGCAAATTCAAGTTTATTCGATTAGAAAGTCCCCCACGAAGGTATCCCAATATTTAATCTGGAGTTCTTTCTTCTTCTAGGTTGGGGTTCAAAATAACGAGGCTCTGAACATTTTTAAGACCTATTGTAATTTCGCCTCCTTTAAAAAATTAACGCAAAATTTTTAGTAGCTACCTTTAATCATCGTTTCCTGAAATATGGTTTCTATAATGATATCCTTTCTTTTTAAATGGGTTAATGACCACTTGTTTGAATGATGCAACACCATGTCAATATTACCTCTCCTATAAAAGGAAGGAAATGCAATATTTTTTTACTGACATTTTATGGTTATTGTGTCCGCTGAATTTTCTTTCATATAGCCTCGCTATAGTAACAATTTGAAAAGGTCGTGTCGTCTATTCAACTTTACGTTTCATTTTGTTTTGGTAGCACAAAAGCTATCGGATGACTAAATGAAGACTAATTTCAATTCTTTTAGCTTTAATGGACGTCTTCTATTAATGATCAATTGTTGTATTTCTCTCGAAATCTTCATTTTCCTGTTAAGGACAAAATTAACAAGTAATGTATATAAAAAATAATTTTTTAAAGTCAATTCCTACTAAGATCAACAAAGAAATATTTTACTTCAGTTACTTTTTGTTAAATAATTACAATTATTTTCTTCAGTATAAAACTAGAGTTAATGAATTACATTTCATGAATGAATTAATATTAAAAAAAAACTGTATTAACATAAAGTGCCACTACAAGTTTTAAAAAAATGTATTTAAACTTGAATATTTTATTAACGATTTGAAATTTGAATAAGATATATAAATATATGTAGGAAGAGTGGGAATTGGAAAAAAAAAAGGTATCAGACAACTCTGAAAGTATAAATTGGATGACGTGTACCACACGTGCTACCACGTCATGTTCTTTATCGAATGTATCTGACGCAGCGAATATAAAATACAGTAGAGAACCGATTATCCGGAACGATCATCGCTATTCCGGATAACTGATTTTTCCGGTTTTCTGAATCGCTACAAAAAGCCATTTTTTTAGTGTTAAACCCAACCAAAAAAAAATAATATTTGGAAATAATCTTAAAAATAAGAAAAAAAGATGAAGTAATACACTAATGATTATTTCTGAAATGATGGTAAGGTAAACATCTTTCAAAAAAGAAAGAAAAATCCAAAAATCTTATGAGGAAAAAAAATTTTTTTTTAAAAATTGCGGGAAAATTTATCAAATTTCGTTCCGGTTTTTTGGTTTTCCGGTTTTCTGATTTCCGGATAACGGGTTCTGTACTGTAATTAAATATTCAAGTGCGCGCAATAAACTATTTTCTTTTTGTTTAAATAGAATTATAAGTTAGAAATGATCACTGACGTTATCTTTAAAATATGTGAATAACTGAATCGCTAATAGTAGAATTTAAAACAATGATTTAAATTCTACTATTTTAACACTTACTTAATTTAAAACAATTGTAACTTAATTTAAAACAATAACGCTTTACCCATCAGAAAATTCCATTTCGTTTTTTGCTGATCCCTATTTAATGAATGAATTAATATTTGAAAAAACTGTATTAACATCAAGTGTCATTCCATTACAAGTTTAAAAAAAATGTATTTGAAGTTTTGATTGAACTGTACTTCTTCATTATTGAACGATTGAACATTTGAACAAGATATATAGGGAGAGCGTGAACTAATTGTAGGAATTGAATAATAAAAATGTTCATGCTGCCAGTCATAATATTTATTTAGAATTATTTTCAAAATTCTCAAGAGAGATAAATAAAATAAAATAAAAAAATAAAAACGTTTGATCTCAAAATTTAGTTATATATTGTAAACAAGTAAAGCAATTTCTCACCTCGTTTTGTGTCTCACATTTGTTATATCTAGGTTTAAATTATTTTTTTTTTGTAAAGTATAGTTCATTATTTTTTAAATCGTTTTTCTGAGGCTTTAGTCTTTCATTTCGTTACATATTAACAAATTGCGTCCAAACATAAAATTATAATACAGTAGACTCCCGATTATCCGAGTTTCCGCTTTAACCGAGCTATCAAATATTTCAGGGATTTTTTTTGTTCTACTTTATTTTTAAAAAAACCGCTGAAATATAAATCTGAATTTTATCTTCCAAACACTCAGAAAAACAAAATCCAACAACTTGGTCTGATGAAATCATCGTTAATATCGTCAATAATGATAATGAATCTAGCGAAGATAATGAAGACAGTGATTATTAAAATCAACCTATAAAAATTTCTCATATAGATGGACTAAAAACTATTGAATGTACTATTGAACAACAAAAAGAGGCGACACCAGCCTTCCTGCTATCCCTAAAAAAGGCGAAACATTAGTACAGAAAAGCGCCAAAGTTACGTAGAACGAAAAACGATTAAGGACTTTTAAGTAAAAACTATTTAATTCTCGTAAAGTATGCTTTTTAAATGTTTTTAAGTAAGCTTTTTAATTATAATATGAATTGTATGTGGTATGCTCGTATACATTTTGTATTTTTTAAATATATTACATTTATACCTTCTCTTTTTCTTTCCGTTTTTATACTCTTCGCTTTAACCGAGTTTTTCAGTTATCCGAGTTTGTTGCGGTCCCCATTCACTCGGATAATCGGGACTCTACTGTAATTATACATTTATTGAACAAAATAATCTTTTTTTTTTTTCGACTTTTAAGAAGTCACTAAAGATAAAGGAAAAATTCTGTTAATTTCCCTTGAATGATTGAACAGATTTCGACATTCTTTTGGATATTTGTTAGTTTACTTAGGACACACATAGTTTTTATAAAGTAACTTTTTATGTACCTCTTTTAATCATTTTATTTATGAATTTTGAATCATATTTTTCATTAAGATCAATTTGCTTGAAAATTAGTTTGTTTTTCTTTATAAATTACTATAAATATTGCATTGAATCTTGTTTATTTTAAACATCTTTTCTCAACTATATTTCACTTAACTAGTGTTGAACAGCGTTTTTCAACTAGCAAAATAAGTTTCTCTTGGGCAATAGATAATATTTTAATTTGAGAAATAGTAAAAAGAAATATTCGATAATTCTATACACCTTCGATGTTCGTAAAGATTGTAACTAAAAATAGATGAGCTGTTTTTTATCCGGTATTTATTTACATTTTATTTTATTTATAAATTACACTTTTGGTTTAATTATCATTTTAATTTTTTAGAAATGCATACAACAATTTAAAAAAAAAAATAATAAAAAATGAAGTTTAAAAGACACTATTTATAATTTTAAGATTATTTTATGGTTTTTAGAATGTTTTGGTTGTTTGGCATCTTAGAAGTGGTGAATATTTCTTTGTATTAAAAATTAATGTCTGCCTCCCCTTCTCCATTAGGGACCATTTAAACATTGCGTAAGCATATTTTTTGGCAATTTTCAGCTTCCATCTTGTAGCAAAAAATTATAAAACTTGCAAACTTTCTCTCATATTTATGTACGAAATTTGCAACACTCCTGGATATAGTTTGATATTTGCCGTGGATTTTTTTGGAATAAATTCAAATGAAAGATAACGTTATAATTTATTTTATAAAATGTGGAGTGGAATATTCTTTCCTTAAATGTTTATTCGAAACTCTTCGAAGACATTTTCCTTCCAATTCTTTCGACTTTTATTCCAAATTTTCCCACGTGTAATTTTTTTTACATTACTTTTTAAGAAAAATTTGAAAACAAGGAGTTTTTATTGTTTTGCGAGAGCATTGCTTACGTAATATGCTAACTATCGTTTTGCATTTAGTGAATTTTGCGCAGTGTTTTTAGCTGAAACTAAAAAAAAAAGCACCTGTCTCCAAAACGTAGTGCGGGGGATCTCTAGGTTCCACAAAAGGGTTTCTACAAGAATTAAGACTTTTTTTTTAAAACCAGTAATTAGTTTTGAAACTTGTAATCATATTTAAATCCTTAAACTTAATATTTTCATTGTTTTTATAAATTAACCAAATTGAAAAATAAAAAATTACGTTTCTCTGATAAACATTCTCAACGCTTTTAACAGTTTTTTTTTCTCCCGAAAACTCTTAAGTCAGCCTATTTTGTTCAAAAAAGTTTCAAAACCAGAGTAGGAACACTCTCCTGACTTTGGCGGCCTCACATATAATAAACTAATTCTTAGACAACGATTGATAAAACAATGGAGAAAAAAAATTGTCCATTCTTTTGCATAAAATATATTCGGAATAATTATTCTTCGGTCGGATACTGTGGAATAAACTTTTTCCTCCAAAAGCATTTAGGGTGGTTCCTCCAATAATAATGAAGATATGTGGATCAGTTGCCCTGAGGCAATGACTGTTCAAATTTTCCTTTCTTTCGAATTTTTATCAGACGATAGTGTTGTGAAAGAGTATGCCAGGGGCCGACCTTGATAATAGGGATTTTCCGGGTTCAGTGCACGAGCCCCAGAATGGGAACATTCAGTGTTATATTCTGCAACAGATAGATATGGCCTAGTGACCTAACATCCAGACGACATCATTTTCGGTTTATGATTTCTTCTTCTTCCCCTGGAGGCCTAACCTTGCAGAACAGAAGTGAAATCACTTTGATCTTGATAATTATTTAGGTTAACAAAAAATTTTGTTTTTTATTGTTTATGAGAATTGCCTGCCACTTTCCTCTTTTAAAAAGGAAAGGGTTACTGTTAAGATGTGATTTTTTAAAAATTGTAGATCTGTCAGCAGGAATTGATTTAATACTATACACACCAACACTTAATATATTTCTATTTCTACCATGACTGGACTTCATCTTTCTTCATTGAATGTATGAAATATGGATGTTAGGAAGAAAATAAACTTAAAAAAAACTTTATTGTAATTAAACAAAATTGTATATTGCCAATTTTCATGTATTACAAACACAAAGAATGAGAATTTTTAATTCATTGTTCGATGTTTCCATTGTGCATTTTCCGGAAACATATTTCTTCTAATTATTATTATTTCTATACTTTTTATAATCATTCTTATAATTATAAGAATATATAATTCTTATAAAGAGTCATAATTCTTATACTTATTCTTATAATTAATATTATTTCTTCTAAGAACTTGCGCTGTCTTGATTGCTTCGACATTTTTCTGGGTAAAAACTAACAGTTAGTTAGAAATGAAGTAAAGCTATCAAACTGAAATATAAGCTACTTACCAAAACATTTCGCTTTTGTCACTTTTTCTGACACAAAAATGCCAATCTAAAATGTTAGGTGCTTTCTTGAAATTTGAATTCACAGTTACTCTGATTGAACCAACTACACAGCAGTCTTTGCAGAAATGTGCAACTCATCGATTGCAATGCGTTGAACACGCATGACATCCTCATTTCTGATCCGATAACTTCATAAAGCAATAAATTGTTCTCCCGGTCAAATGACCGGTGTGGTAGAAATAGGTATATGACAAGTATTATTTGAAACAAACAATATATATATATATATAAAATAAAAAGAAATAGAATATTAACTGTATATAATTGTTAGAAAAAGTCATGAAGTCATGTGTGCAAAAACGATAAGATGAAATAGAATATTAACTGTATATAATTGTTAGAAAAAGTCATGAAGTCATGTGTGCAAAAACGATAAGATGAAATAGAATATTAACTGTATATAATTGTTAGAAAAAGTCATGAAGTCATGTGTGCAAAAACGATAAGATGAAATAGAATATTAACTGTATATAATTGTTAGAAAAAGTCATGAAGTCATGTGTGCAAAAACGATAAGATGAAATAGAATATTAACTGTATATAATTGTTAGAAAAAGTCATGAAGTCATGTGTGCAAAAACGATAAGATGAAATAGAATATTAACTGTATATAATTGTTAGAAAAAGTCATGAAGTCATGTGTGCAAAAACGATAAGATGAAATAGAATATTAACTGTATATAATTGTTAGAAAAAGTCATGAAGTCATGTGTGCAAAAACGATAAGATGAAATAGAATATTAACTGTATATAATTGTTAGAAAAAGTCATGAAGTCATGTGTGCAAAAACGATAAGATGATAAGCGCATGTTCGATGCGAAAATTTTTAAACGGTCATTTGACAGGTTATGGTATGCTTAGTGTTAAAAAGGATAAAGTTTAGGACATGATTTTTTTAAAATTGTGGATCTGTCAGTAGGAATTGATTTAAAAGAAAAGGGGGGCTCCAAGAAAATGTTCAAGAGTCCTCTGTCTATTTTTTTTCTCACCTATTTAAATTTGAAAACATAAAGCGATTTTTTTAAAAAAGAAAATAAGTAAAGACTATTTTTTTAAGAAAAACTAAAAGCCTCGCCTTCCCGCGATTGCATCTCATTCACTATTTTTTTAAACGAAATATTTTCAAAAAAAAAAAAAAAACTGTGAAGTATTGTTGTTGTTTTTACGACATAATAATTAACTGTATTCTTATTGTAAATGTGTTGATTGTTTCTCTTCATCGATTTGAAAAAATAAATCAACTGTTTTTGAAAACATTTCAATTTAGAAATACTGATGGGTTGACACAATAAGGAAAAATAATTTTATTCGTTAGCGAGCCTCACGCGGACTCATTTTCTCTTTCTCGAATGAACCCTTTCAACAACTTTGGCCACAGTTGGCCTCTAAATTGGCTCCAATATTTGTCCTATAAGGGGGACCTATATTGGGATGTCAATATTTTGTAATATGGGTCCTAGAGAGGCCAATCTAGAGCCTACATTGATCATCATAGAACTTATATCGACTAAATAATGGATATGAAATATTGGGTGCATTCTATATAAGGATCGACATGGGTTGTAAAAAAGATGTTTTATATCTCGTAACGCCTAATCCAATCCCTCTGTTTTTGTTGTCTATAAAAAAAGGTTTTCTGAAAGTTAAGAAACAAAATGTCTCAAAAGTGATGTTCATTGGCAGGATTCGAACCAAGGACAATGAAAACAATTTTTTTTTAAAGTAAGACTTAGTTTTTTCGAAACGAACGTAGTTACGAAGAAACACGAAGTTTTTTTTTTTATATAAAACATATTTTTATAAAGTTTTATTTATTTTGTTTCGTTTGTTTGTTTATTTTATTTATTTTTCTCGTAGCAAATCGATTGGGGAAAATGCCCGCAGCTGAAACCCACTGAAGCCGACAAGGTAACAAACAACAGATCTTTCCTTATTTTTATCAATATTATGAATATATTCATGAATTTGAAATTTTTTTTCCTATGGTTATAATTCTTGCTGTTACGGACAATACATTAAGAAATAATGTCATGATTGTTGCCAAATTAAATATATTATTTACATAATGGACTAATAGACTGAATGGATGATCGGAATTAGAATGATGACACATTACTAGAGCCCGGATTTTGATGACCTAAAACATCTTAACTAATGCCCTTAAAAAGTGCAAAAAATGCCCTTAAAAAGGGCCAAAAATGCCCTTAAAAATGCAAAAATTGCGCAAAAAATGCCTTAAATAAAGCAAAAATATTGAATTAAAAAAAATATTTCGGTCTTTAAAATTATTATGAGTCATTTAAAAAATATAAAGCAATGCAATACTTCATTAAAGTTTCAAAAAAATCTTTTATATCCTGAAATAACAAAAAAAGGAAAATATATTGACACCAAAATATTTTTATTTTGTATAGAAACTTTAATGGATATAACAACTTCCATCTCATAATATTACTAAATATCAGAATTACATTGGATTATTAAATGATTTTTGATAATTTGAAATGTAAACGAGCGTCTCTTGTCTGAAAGTAAATTTTCATTCCTGCAGAAGCTTCTTTCAACGTCTACTGATGTTATAGGTGCGTACTTGAAAAAGACGATCTCACTTACTGACAATTCTTCTTCAATTTGAAAAGATTTTGCTTCACCTGTTAATATTCTATAGATTTTCTTCATTGTTTGGAAGCCAGTGTAATAATGAAAATTGCTAAAAAAATAGTAAAAATTGGAAAAAATTAACAAAAAAACTTTAAAATTTAAAGAAAAATGCCCTATAAATCTAAAAAAATGCCCTATAAATCTAAAAAAATGCTCTAAAAGACAAAAAATGTCCAAAAATGCATAAAAATGCAAATGTCATCAAAATCCGGGCCTTACACATTACTATATTATTAAGAACTGAAATGAAACGGAATATTATTTGTACTTGGATAGAGTCGTTGACTAGACATTAAATATCAAACAAACAAGGCTTCTATGGAAATCTCAAGATTTTCCATATTCCAATAATAACACTTATAGTGTGATATAACACATACAAATAATATTTTTTTTCAGTTTCTATTTATATTAAAATGAGATGCTTCCTGAGTTATATTTCTAACTTATCAAAAAGAAGGAGAAATATTCTTAGGAGGTTTACAAAGGTATACAATTAATTGGGCACCGTTAATTTACGCTGAAACATTTCTAACTTTTTATCTAATGATGAAAATATTACACCCAGGTTGTCACATTGCACAGGAGAGAATTTATGGTTTACGGCAATTTTGACAACTGCCTGCCAAGAAATAATACCAAGGAACAGTTTAGTGTATCTTTGGATAATGTTCACTATTGCCACAAAATATTTTTAAAAAGTAAAAGTTTCTTCTCTTTTTCTATTGAACAGGAACAGAAACGAATTGTGATTGAGAGATGCTTGGATCAGAATCCTCCCCCACCCCTGGAAACTGTCAATGATCCCGTAAGTATTCTTTTAGGGTTCATAAGAGTGAATCGTTTCAAAAAGTTCTTCAGCGGATTTGCTTTTCATAAACCTTTTTTGCTTTTATAAGACAATGAAGGCGAATTTCTGTGACGTGTTTTTTCGGGGCAGTGTTTTATTTTCATCGAGTGAGAATAATGGATTCATAATGTTTGGACGCCTTCTCACTCCTCCAAACACACACACACACACACACACACACATATATATATATATATATATATATATATATATATATATATATATATATATATATATATATATATATAATTCTTTCCAACTTTATATGTTCATTTCCGAAATGGTAGTAAAATGAACAAGTAAAGTTGGAAAGATTTTTAATTGATTAAATTAATTAAACCTTGAAAAACTAAGTAAACTAACAAATAGATCATATTTACATATTTATTAATCATTGATTTGTCGTGGTAGGTGAAAAATAAATTTTTTGAAACTTTCAATTGAAGATTTAATACGACAAACTGCTATAATGTTGCTACTACTAAGAAGTTTTTTTTCCTCAACGGCGGTAAAAGTTTAATCTAAATGTTTAAATGAGTAAAAAAATGAATAAATGAATAATGAATGAAGTAATGTATAATTTCGGAGAGTGTCATGTCCCCTAAATCCTCCCCAAAACTACTCCACTGAATGGATTATTTTATTATTTTGAATTAGAGTCTCACATCGCTTGGTGGAAAACACGATTCGATGTTTATGTTACCGTGTCATTCCACATTTCAGTAATTCCTCCTGCGAATGATTACATTTATACAGTTACACTTGCGAATGTCCGAAAATGTGTCATTCATGTCATAGTTTGGTTCCTATACCGGTAAAAGTTGACATCTAGAAGTGAATAAATCAAGTTCGTTTACAATATTTTCCACCCTACAATCCTGCACCAGGTATACATGCTAAATAAATGGAAATGCTACAATGTATTCCAAATATCGACATTTTCTTGGCGTAAATAAGAAATGATTTTTACTATACAAGTTCGAACATTCACCTACGATCGCCAGAAGATGTAGACATTCACTCACTTTCACATGTGAAAGGATGTAAACTGGTTTTTCGGACTACAAAAATAATGAATCGAATAGTGTGAAAATCGCTAGCAAAGTAATTGTAATCATAAAAAAAGGAAGAAAAAAAACATGGACGCCTTAAAAAGAAATGAAATAATTATGGAATCCTAAATATTAGTTTTGATGTAGAAATGTTTTCGGAAATAAAGGCTTGTATTTGATTCTTATTTTTGGACTAAAATAATGAAAATAGCATAATTCAAACAAAAAGATCTTCTTTTCTTTCAGAAACAAATTGACGACCACAGAGAAGTTGTAACAACTTGTGCTTTGAAATTCGAAGGATGGGTGAGTACACATACATGCTTGTAAAAAATTTCAGTGTTATGTTCACACCATTACTTACATTAAATAGTGATAACTCTTGGTTCTTCGTTCTACACCAAAAATCATTCAAAGTTTCGAGTACAGTGGTTCTCAAAAAGTGTTCCGTGGAACAGTGACCGCAGGACCGTGGGGGATGGGGTGGCAGGATGGGCTTTAGCCCCCTCCTGTTTTATAAATAAAGGAATACAGTCCCTTTTGAGATTGAAATGCTTTATTTAACACTAGAAAGGCTAAAACTTTTTATATAACCTATGTTGCCCAAAAGCAGTCAAAATAACTGGATTGTGAAAGAGTAATTAATGTCTAACAAAATTCGCTTCAAATTAATTTTTGATATTTTTAATAGTATTTACAGTTATATAACAAGTTATTAGTAAATATTAACAATAAAAAAAATTAAATGTTGTACAAAAAGTCACAAAATTCTAAGAAATTGTGTCATTATATGCATCATTTTTCTTCAAATTGAAATTAAAAAGAAATCAAAATTAAATCAAAATCTGTCAAAATTACTTCCTTGGGCAATCTAGTGTTAATATTTGTGCAATTAAATTTACCATAAATAAATAGATAATTTAACAGTGTCTAAAGAAAAAATTGAAATAGAAATTAATCTATTTTACTTAGATCGCTCGAAATGGAGACATTTCAAGCAAGCTTCAGCATTTCCTTGGTGAAAACTGTTACTAAATCATCCCTTACTCATGCTCACGCTGAAGAAATATACGTCCCTATTACTGAAAGATGGGGAAAGTTATGGTCTCAAATGTCACAGAGAATATAATTAAAAAAAGTGAAACAGTTCAAAATAATTCCGTTTAAATGAGAGATAAAATAATTTATAGGTAATATATATATATATATATATATATATATATATATATATATATATATATATATATATATATATATATATACACACACCGAAGAGCCATTACATTATGACCACCCTCCATCTATAACAGTGGGCTCGTCCAGGTTTTCATGGTTTCTCGCCCAGGAACAATGTCTTCATGGGGCACATTAGGACCCATAATTCTCATAGAACAATCCCTGACGTCTGTAAAGCTACTTGAACATAATTGCAGACCAGGTTCACCCATTCATGGCAACAGTTTTTTCTGCGGGGGATGGTGTTTACCAACAGGATAATGCACCATGTCATAAAGGTCGAATCGCCGAGGAACATTCCAGTGACTTTCAAGTCATGTCTTGGCCCCCAAATTCGTCTGACCTTAATCCAATAGAGCATTTGTGGTCCAACTTGGAAAACCAAATTCGTGCTGCCACGCTACCCCCTCGCAATGTGAGGGAATTGCAGGACCAGTTGGTGAGCGCTTGGTACCAGATACCTCAGACTACCTATCAGCACCTTGTGAAATCAATGCCACGGTGGGTGCTAGTAGTTTTGAGGGCTAAAGGTGGTCCTACATGTTATTAGCAGGGTGGTCATAATGTAATGGTTCTTCTGTATATATATATATATATATATATATATATATATATATATATATATATATATATATATATATATATATATATATATATATATATATATATATATATATATATATATATAAAAGAAATAGCAAATTTTCAAATATAAGTTTATATTTTGTCCCAATAGCATTATATTGAAGCTACTAAAAGGATATGCATTTACAAATAATTGCATCAGTATTTCTCATCGATCTTTGGAGGAAAAAAAACACAATTAAAAAAAACTAATAATTATTTTTCTTCAGTAAACATTTTATAACAGTTCTTTTTCAAAATCCATAGCTCAAATAATTTATTCAATTTGACTTATGCATACGCAAAAAACGAATTGACTAAAAGTTGCTGCATATTCGCGAATTTAATGGGATACCTGCAAGTGACGTAGTGTGGATATCTCGATCCAGATTGGTTGTTTAACGTAGCATTTGCCTATGTTAGCAATTGTTCTTTTCATTCTATTTCGAGAAGGCCTAGCCCGTCAAGTATCAATTTTCTTAAGTGACACTTTCTAAATTCTTTCACGAAGGTTCCAATTTCTTTACTCCATATTTATACAGAGAGTTAACACAAAGACAGGCCATGTAAACAAATTAGTTAATGTACCGCGAAGTTGCCAGTTTCACAAAACAAAAATATATCTCAGTAACAATAAAATTCATAAACAAGTAATAAATCTAAGTGTTAAGTAAAAGAAGTAGAGAAGAAAGAATTCAACAAATCTGTATTTAATTAACTTATCCCTAATCCAATATATGTAGAGAAACTTTAATACGCCATTTTGCTGATAAAAATTAGTTGACGTCTAAAGTCTTCTTAAGGTGGAATTATACCCAATTATGGAATAATTATTAATAACTATTGTGATTGATAACTATAATTGTGTTTAATACTGAGTGTTTTGTTTCAACATTTTATTCTGTTGTAGTTTAACGCAGATGGAAGCTATAAATTCGACCGAGCAAAGTCAGAAATTGAATCAAAGAAATTGGAAAAGCAGGTAAAATGTTTTAATTAATCAAATTGACATACATTAGTTTTCTCTAAGAGAATTTTTTTTATATATCTAGCTGAATACTTGTTAAGAAAAATAAATGTTTATCAAGTTATTATTAATGATACTTCACCATAAACAAAGCTGAAATTCAATTTAAAAATCAAGCAGTAACTCTATTCTTTTCATTAGGAGGCATTCAATAAAATTTGCGAATCACAAAAATCCAACCACCGCTATACGCTTTGGTAATATTTCAACGACTTCTTAGTAGGGAATGGTCGCAAATTTACGTTAGCTTTCATACGTTCCCATACGCAAGTTTTCAAGTAATTGCGCTGAAAAATTATCAAACTTATGTTAATGAAAATAAGAGATTTTGCAGAAAGTTAAAATCACTAACATAGTGGAATATCATCCTAACTTAGACTAAAAAATCAAAACACGCAGACTAATTCTTTAAAACTTTGGCTCAAAATGCTTTGCTAAGTAAAACTGCGTATCTGTAAACAGAAAAATTTGGCAGATTTTAATGAATTTTCAGCAATAAAGAACGCAGCCTATTATTTAAAAAAAAATATTATCAATCCTCTATTGATTATTTAACTTCTTTTTAACTGAATTGTGTAACGTAACGTAATTTTGAAATAGCGAATATATGTCTAGCTTCTTATGGAACACAGTGTGATTATGAATGTGAGACCACTCGGTTTGTTTCTAAATTTTATCAATTGATTTCTTCAAATTCGCGTTCCATGTCCATGCGTTCCATGTCCATGCTTAAACAGCGTGCTTGTAGCTTTGTCTTTGTAGCTTAAATCACTCCAACATAACGTAAAGATTCGTAGAATCTAAATTAAAGGCGAGAATGCACAGTTACTTCAGTCTTACGTACTTAAAAGTGAGAAATCTCCCCTATTATTGTTGCCATTACTGGTAACTTAACACTGAGAAAAACACGCTTTTAGAATTCCTCAAAATAAAGGCCAATTGTGTGCCCCAAAGTTAAACAAAATTTCCTTATTTATCGCTACATTTATTTTGCTTTGATCTTCTTGGTCTGAAGTTGGTTAAATGTCGAACTTTTAGTATCGTTCAAGGCGCACAGTAACTTTGATGGAACAAACCATCTAGATGAAGTGTGCCAAACAATTAACCACGTATACAGTGACACGTAGACTTTTTGGGAGGGTTTGGGGGACAAAAACCCCTCCAAAATTATACATTACCTGACTAGTGAAGTATTGTTCGGTAATTAGTACGTGTTTTTTTTTATTTTTAAAAATCAATATTAATTTTCCGTAATTGAAACAATCCACAATATATATATATATATATATATATATATATATATATATATATATATATATATATATATATATATATATATATATATATATATATATATATATATATAAATATATATATATATATATATATATATATATATATATATATATATATATATATATATATATATATATATATATATATATATATATATATATATATATATATATATAAATATATATATAAATATATATATATATATATATATAAATATATATATATATATATATAAATATATATATATATATATATATATATATATATATATATATATATATATATATATATATATATATATATATATATATATATATATATATATATATATATATATATATATATAACTAGATTGCTGGTAAGTATAATATAATCGATTCTTAGAAAACAGTTACTACAGCGACCCCAGCAAATAAAAAGTTTAACTGAATAAATCGAGTTTAAAATTGAAATTATACTAAATTCGAAACCTATGAAAAATAACAACTTGATATCCTTCATTTTAACCCCTTAACTTGTGCGCTGAA
This sequence comes from Parasteatoda tepidariorum, assembly GCF_982258835.1. Classification (NCBI taxonomy): domain Eukaryota; kingdom Metazoa; phylum Arthropoda; class Arachnida; order Araneae; family Theridiidae; genus Parasteatoda; species Parasteatoda tepidariorum. Next base: position 1,684,419 of record NC_141761.1, read on the forward strand.
CAGGCCAAACTGTGCACACTGTGCATCATTCGAGCGGCGTTGTATATTATGGTGCTGTAATTTTTCACACTCGAACATAATCGAGAGTTGAAAACAACAATGTGAAAGCTAAGAAAAAAAAATCGTTTTATTGATATTTATCATTTACACAGGATTGTAAGCTATAACACTTATTTATTCGAGAATAAAATATAGCCTTTTTCCATGAAACAGAAACGCATTGTATCAAAATTGTCCACTGAAAGAAAAGTTGAACCAAGCCAATACAATATTATAAAGTGTGTTTTTTTACATTAAAAATAATTGATTTTTTTTTGGGGGGGGGGCTGTTTTTTTTTCTTCAAAAAATCTGTGCGTTAAGATGCTAAATAAGCAACCACCAAACTCAGATAATTTGGCAATATCAAATTTACATTATTTTTTTAAAAAAATGCGTGTACTATATAGATTTACTGATGTATGTATTGACTGAACTATAAATACAATTTTGTCTTATTAGGTTGAGCGAAACATCTCAAGAAGACATCAGGAATGCCAACAAGAAGCGGTAAATCTTAATTCTTTTTTAATAAAATGAACGACACGTCTGTTCAAAACGTTTTATGTGAGTACCAATACAAGTGCATTTTGAGATGATCATAAAAACAAGAATAATTTTGGCAAAAATAAATTTGGAGGTAAGGCCAAAATTGACATTGCTTTTCTTTTTTTTTGTGCCAAATGAAAAGCCATCGAAAACAAAACATAATTAAAACATAAAAAAATTATAATCCGAAAAAAATGCATCTTAAATCAAAATGAAACGAGAAAATAACACTAATAAATGCTTTGTTTTTTGATTTACGTCGATCTAGAGCTGCACAATGGACTATTGGCGACGGTCTATGACACATCCCTGAGCATGATCCGGAGACAACATACGTACGTCACATCCCATTTTACAGGAAGGACACATTTACACACCATCCACAGATCATAAATTCAGTATCCCCAAAGGTATAATTTGTAATTGGAACATGGAGGACTTCGTGACCCGGCAGATTTAACGAGCACCAGGCACGAACGTAATAATTGCACAGTACTAATCTAAAATACGTAAAAGATATCGACTCACCTTATTTGGAGGCTTTAGTGCTGGTAAATAAAAAAGTTCTCGTGACTACTTAGCGATAATTCAATGAGCTCTTCTAAATAGTTTATCCATAATTTTACCTCCAAAAAGAAGAATTTAAAAATTGAATTTAATTTTAAATGATCGATAAGGTAGTTCGGATAGATTGGTGCAATGGAATGACACATGAAAAGGAATATTCTAATCTTTCACATCAAAAGAAATATTTTGTTATTATTTGAGTGGTAAATATTAAACATTTGAAATCAATAGAATGCTAACTTTAAACAAACAACCCATCTGAGAAGTCAAATATAAGTTTCGTTTGCACAGCTTAAGCTTATATTAATAAAAGTCTTGTAATAATTTTAGAAACAAATCGTAACATATTCTTTTTTAATTTATTTCATTTTTTTTTTGTACTGACAAAAAAGTATTGTTTTATTGAGACAAGCTACATTCCCCCACTGGCATTAGATATTGCATTCGACTGTAGAAAAGGTGAATTCAAACATTTTATATAAAAACTTTGTTTACTTAAATAAATTTTTTAAGTGTTATTTTTTAAAGAAAAAACAACAACATCTTAGCACTTATTTTCATTCAATCGAATGTTAGGAAAGATTTGACCAAACATCCCTAAAAGCAAAATGGCCCTCATTGAACAAACAATCAGGGTTCAAAGAACCGTTATTCTATTTTCCGATATTTTTCAGCTACTTAACAATAGGTCTTACATAGAAATATCAGATTTATCCGATATTTTATTTCCATTATTTAGCTAATATAGGTTCTATATTGGCTAAATAATGGAAATAAAATATAGTGTCTATATTATTTAAATAAAATAATAATTTGTAAAGTTATCTTATTTTAAGGGTCGAATTTCATGAAAATAAGACAAAATTATTATTTCTGATGTTCTCCAATTTAGGTGAAGAGGTTTCCTGGCGGTTACATTCAGCAGGTTCAATTGTACCAGGCTTGTATGGATTATCACATTGCTGAGGTAAATTAAACTTCTTTCTAACAAGATGTATTTGGTTTCTTGCATTTCAAAGGGTGGATCACACACCTAGAATTGCTCACTCCGTGGCGATTTTTTTTAAAAATCTCGCCAAACTAGGAAGATATTTCGGGGACATTATTTTGAACGTCCGATCACACCACCAAAATTCTTAAGCCTGATTGGTTATTTCATATGTATGCCTACGCGAAAGTTGGATTTCGTTAGAAAAGAGGAGAAAGGGTTTATTTTTTTGCCATTTATGCTTCTGATATCTCTTGCTGTTAGAATCATCGATATTATATCATTTAACTGTTATTTCATTTATAACCGTTATGAGTTCATTTTCTTTTTTTGTGCGGTACTGGTTGAAAATGGCGAACTAATGGACGAGTGAATTTTTAACTTTATTGAATACAAAAGGTAAGAGAGCGATGAATGGTGTATGATTCAAAATTTTATTTTAAAAGTAAAGTTATTTTTTATTCTATTAAAATATATTTTAATAAATTTGTAATAATTTAAATAATTTTTTTTTTAATAATCACGAAGTAACATTGATCCCAGTAATAATCGCCAACTTGGCGAGTTTTCAAAAGTCGTGGTGGACTATTCTAGGATTTTACCCTTATCTATGAACCGTCTGACTTCAACACTAAAGCTGTATAGTATTCATGTGATAATTAAGATTTTACATGGAATCTTAGAGTGCGTCTAATATAATTTGGCCAGGACACAGTGGGCCAGCATCCAAGGTTTCGTGGCCAAAATTAGTATTTCGATAAAATTTGTTTTAAAATTTGGGGGGTTTTATGTGAAGGTAAATTGAGTTCATAGTTGAAATTTTGAAATACTCTAAAAATACCAGCAAAAAAAAGGAAAAAAATGGCGGCTGAAATATAGTGAACAAGAATTTAAAAAAAATATAATAATGTGGTGTTGTTCAGATAAAAAGGAATAATCGTAAAGAGGAAATTTAAATAAATATTAGTCTTAGACAAGTGACCATGTCCAGTTCATCACCACACATATTAAGATAAGAACAAAAAAATCAAATAACAATTAAAAATAATATATTCTTAAGAAAGAGAACTAGATCATTAGAATGATCACTATTTGCATAGTGTTACAATTATTTATTTAGTTTAGATTGACTAAGATATTTAAGAGTTAACAAATTTTGTACCAGGAAGGCATTCACTCCAATTAACACAAATTAATAAGACTTGAAAATAAACATGACATTATGCAATGTGAAGCTGCATTCTAATGAAAAAAATAATCATGGGGATGATAGAAAATTTTATAAGATAGCTGTTGAGGATCCTCATCTCATCTTTTATACTCTATCCCCCAGCTCTCCAAAACATTTTTCTCTTACTTCCTCTAACCAAGCCCCCAAAGCATACACAACTCTTGTTGGCTGCTACCACCATCACAAAAATAAGTAGGGCAATACTTGCTATTTCTTTTTATTTTTGACTGAATTATTTAAGGGCAGAAAAAGGCAGGTGAAAACTTATGAAAGAGAAACTAAAACTTTAAAGTAATTATAGCAGTGCAGCAAAGATAAAAGTAGCAAAACATCATAAAAGCAATACCACAATAATACGCTTAAATACTTAAATATAGCAATGAAAATATAATAATTTCGTAATTTTATATTAAAAATGGAAAGCAAATTATATTTCCGAAGTAATATTACAAAATAATGCGAATTAATTGCAAAATAACGCGAAAACTTGAAAAAAAGAATAATTTTTGTTTTTTGGTATATTTAGCCCACCTTTGCAATGTGGGCAAAATGGGGCAAGTTTTTTCGAAAGAAGAAACATCAAAGAAGACAACAAAAAAAAAAGTTTAGCTAATTACCTCGTGGAACTTTTTGGAACTAATTTTCGAAAGTCATTCAAACATTGTAAAATGTCAGTTTGTCAAGAGTATTAACTAATCCAACAAATTGCACTATAATTTCAGACTAATTACTCTGATAAAAATATAACAGTAAGGTGAAATTCCTATATATATATTTCTGAAACATAAATTTAAAAGTTAAATTCAAAAAAAAAATTTTTAACGTATTTTTCATTAAATTGTACTCTCGTCAGTCCAAAAAGTAAATTATAATGTTTGGAATGATTATGAATACTTAATTTGGGATATATTAAAACTGCCTACACATATTTTAGTTGAAAATGTAATTTTGACTTTTGGCCAAAGATTATGGTCTTCTGGCCCACAGAGCAGGGTCTGTATGTGTCCGTTCTAAAACCCAGAAAACTCTTCAGGCCAGGTGGTATCTATAGTTTAAAACTATAATCAAGTCTAAGGTACTTTAAATGTGGCTTTTTTATTTTTTTTCTTGGCAAAAAAGCTTCGAAAATAGTGTTAAGATGCTTTCCGAATTTTTTCAGGAGCAATATCAGGTTGAAAACTTTTATTTATTCAATATAGCAATGAAATGCTTATCATAAATAAGTGGTCAAACAAAATGCAGTACTTATTGAAGTGGTCATGTCATTTTTAAAAAAAAAATTTAAAGGAATGTATTTTTGCAGATCTGTGAAATCGAATTAATTCCCCCACCTGGTGGTTTCGAAGGCCTCGAAGGTCTGGCTGATTATGATGGGGAACTAGGAGCTGCTTTTCCTGAATTCGCCGGACAACCTATAGATTCAGCTAACCAACCTCAACCTTCTCCACAGCCAGCTTCAAGAAGCTAAACAAAGTAAGTATTCCACAAATGCATCCCGCTATCTGAAATTTTTCGGCTTAAAAAAAAATATATATATATATATAATATATATAAATATATATAAATATATATAAATATATATATATATATATATATATATATATATATATATATATATATATATATATATATATATATATATATATATATATATATATATATATATATATATATATATATATATATATATATATATATATATATATATATATGAAAGAGAAAAATATTTAAGAAAAATTCAATAAAAATCCGACGAAAAAACATAATTTCTTCATCAGCTCACACGATCATATCCGCTAGAAGGACTGCTTTCTAATACTGTATTAATCTAACCAAAGCAAAATATATCAATACAATAGTGTGAGAGCACTCAAAAAAAATTTTTTTTGAAACAAAATTGAATGGAAGACATTAAATAATAAATATCATGTAAAAAAAAAAACAGAAAATAGAATGTAAGGAAAAAAATAGAACAAAACATAAAACGAAATCTATAAAACTTATTGGTGAAATTGCACCAAATACAAAGAGAAATTTAGATAACTTATATTTTGCTATTGGATTCCAAAACTCTATTTTTGATAAGTCTAAACTTCATATTATATTTGACAATTTAAGTAATTTGCTTTCTTCTAAAGAGTTTTAATTTGGAATTATCCAGCATAATATATTATACCTTCCTCGAATCCAGTTTTCTGGCCAGTTTCCAATTTTCTGTCCAGTATGAGCGTGCCTATATCCCATTATTTAAGTTTTAATTTCATATCTTATTTACGAAAATATTTCTAAAGGATTTATGCTGGTTATTTGTACCTTTAAATGTTACCATTTGTATTTTATGTAAATTTTTATCCTTGAATTTTTGTGATATTTTTACTTGATAAAATTATGTTGACGAATATGTTCTTTCTTCTGATGCTCTTCACACCATTGATATATTTAGCTCTGGGTATATTAATACAGTATTAGATAGCACTATTTTTGCAGGTATTATCGTGTTAGCTGATGACAAGATTAAGGTTTTCATTGTTAATTTTTCTAATTTCTAATTATTATTTTTAAATTTTTTTCTTCTTATTCCTTTATTTAAAATCTTTTTCTCTTTTTTTGTTTCTTTAATATTTTTTTGCGTTTTTTTACGATTTTTTTGAAAATAAATAAGTTAAACATAGATATGATTTATTCTTAATGAAAAGCGATATCGCTCTGAATGAGTCGCATGATAGTGAGTTCTATCAAAAATTAAGCTTAAACAAACTCACAGAAATACATTGAGAAAAGATTAAAAATTCACTTACTACCTAATTGTTGCTTATTCTACGAAAAAAAATTTTTGAACTCTTGTTTTCATCTAAAACATAAAAGTATAATCAGATTTTTTTTTTACGATTCGTGAGACATCTATTCTATCATTTGATCTAGGTAAATATTGTTTCAACATCGTTTAGAATTTTTTTGATTTTTGATAGAAGACTGCCTGAATTTCTAAGAAAATGGTAATTTGACTACATTTTTGTTTTCTGATATTGCATACAGAGCATAGCTGTGTAATTCTTATACGGCATGTTTTGTTTCAGCTAAAAAAAAAAAAAAACACTTTTTAGTGATAATTTTCTGCTAATTGTTAAAATTGGAAATTGTTAAAAGTATTTATTATAGTTAAATTCCACTAATTGTTGAAATTGGAAGAAAATGTATTCATAATAAATTTTCTTGTGCTCTCTTATGTTATAGATTTGTTAACTTTTTTTAATTTGAATTAACATTTTTGACATAAGAACATGAGTATTTTATCTCAACAATGAACAACAAATGCTATATCAAATAATACGCAACAGCCAACACATGAAGGCAAGTTAGCCAAATAGCAAGAGAGAAGATTGTTTTCTAGACTGAGTTTTTATTTTTCATGTTTCATGTCTATGCGTCCATTTTTGAGATTTTTATATAATAATAATTTAACTTATTTTTATGTTCTTTTTATGATTAACTTATTCATAATTAAGACTAGAGAGACTGAAACAACATATATTGCACAAAAGCAGTCAAAATGACTCGATTGTGAAAGAATAATCAATGTGTAAAGAAATTTGTTTAAAATCAATTTTTTATATTATTTACAGTTATTAGTAAATATTTACAATAAAAAATATATATATATTTCACGAAAAGAAGAAATTGAAGAAATTGTGTCATTATATACATCATTGTTTTTCTAATTGAAATTAAAAAGCAGTCAAAATGACTTCCTTAGGCAATCTAGTGTTAATGACTGCTGTTTTAGTATAAATGTGAATAAGGAAAATAATTTTTTGAAGAACCCTAAGAAACGTATATTAGCTTAAAAATTTGACTTATTGGTAATTAGAGATAACAATGATGCAATCATAATTTTCTTTCTTTTGTAATGAATCGTCATTATATTCTATGAAATCAATAACATTTTGTTCTCATTTCCAGATATCTTCCATTCCTCTTCAGTCACTCAAAGAGAAGTCACAGTCATTATGTATATGTGTTTTTCACTTTTTCATCATAGATTCTTTTAATGTTTCTTTTTATTCCATTCATCGAATCAGTTCAATAAATCGAGCAAATCTGCTCGCCCACACTTTCGTTTTCTTTGCATTATTATATTTCACCAAGTTTTGTATATGTTTATAGTTATAGAGATGTTTTATATTATACAACGGAAAAGACTAAGAATGATCTTTTACACTACTTGGAGTAAGAAAGTCACCATTTTTGACATTCAATAACCACTAAAATGTGTGACTATAGTAAGATAAAATATACATTATAGAGTTCAATATATATATATATATATATATATATATTTCTCTTACACGGCGACAAAAAAAAGCCTCATTACAACTCCCCGAATGGCAACGCTAGAAGTCCTGCAGTGGACTGATCGTTAAGACACGGTTCCCAGCAGATCACCGAAATCAAGCATCACTGGCTGCTGTCAGTGTGCGGGTGGGTGACCACTTAGATCAGTCTGCGTAGGGACCGAGGGTGTGCGGTATGGGTCCTCGTTAAACTGTGCTACCGTAAAGTGCTCGACTTCGCGATCAGGTCGTCGGGCTACCGAAGCGGGGGTGCCATCCCCTCGGCAGAGGATCAAAATTGTGATGGCATGTCTTCGGATCATCCTCCGGGATGTTTCCCAGACCGTCGCCAATAGCCCGTTGTGCAGCTCTAGTGCGACGTAAATTAACAACAACAACAAAGCAACCCTGGAAAATCGACCCATGATTGCCGCTAAAAATGTCACATGCCAAATCTAGCTGAGATGGCTCAACATATAGCGCTTTTAAAAACGGAAACTGAAATAACCAGAGAGAGCATAAGCTAGGCAGAAGTGAGTAGTCTTTGTCGATAGATCTCTATTTTAGTATTTTGTCGAAAGCGCTTCTTTTCAAGAATTTATATATTACGAATTTATTGGATGATTTTTGATTTATATCACGAATTTATTTGTTTTACTAGAATTTATTTGTTTATGCAGCTTTTTCCATTGCAATTCACTTATTTCAATTTTTAATAGACTTAATTATAGCCAAAATTTTAACCTTTTTAAAGAGATATCAGTTTTAGAAATTTTATCTTAAGATTTTATACTGTAGCACATTTGTAATAGGTTTAACGAATTACATGTCATTTATTTGAATTCAAATTTATTTTATTGACTTAGTATTTACTAAAAAGGCGCAATTTTTTTTTTTAAAAAAAAGTTGTTATATGGATTTGAATGATTGTTTTGAATTCTTAGAATTTTGTGCATTTGCAATGTACCTGAGTTAGTAGCGAGCGAAGCAAGTCATATAAGATTGCGCAGCAATTTTCGGGGGTTGGCGAGCGTTAGCGAGCAGGGGGAGGAGCCCACTAGTTCACACTCTCCCTATATATATTGTTCAATCGTTAAATAAAATACTTTTTAATTCATCCACTGAGTTCAAATACATTTTTTTTGAAATTGTAGTGGAATGACACGTGATGTTAATACAGTTTTATTTCAAATATTAATTCATTCATTAAATTTAACGAATCAAATTTAATTAAAATTAATATTATTAGGAAATAATGTAAAGTAATCTCCGTTTTTTTTCCTTTTCTGTAGTATACCCGAAATAAACAAAACTGTCTTCCGTTTAAGCCTTTCTTGTATAGCATTCATACATTAAACAGCAGAAAATGTATTTCCTTGGAGAAAAATTTTTAGCAATAGCGGATGTATATAATTTTTAACTTGTTATAAACATACAATTTCTGCATCTTTAATATTTTGAGGGTGACTTCAAAAAGAGTATTTTTCCTCAATATGCATACAATTTAATTTCTATGTTATGGTGAATTGACAGAAATCAAGAGAATGTCAACTTTCTCCGTCTAATATTGACTATCACATTTGGTGAATGTCCGAAATATTTGTTATATCCGATTTCATATTAATTTATTCGTTGATATTATTCTATTTATTCGACATTTTAATATCTGATGAGAATAGATTAGGAAAAACAGTGTTCAGAGTACCGGACAAATGTATACCAGGCTGTGGTATTGAACCTTAAATAAACATTAGTGTAGGGCAGGGGCTGCCAAACTTTTTTGATCATCGACCCCTACATAATTTTTCGAAATCTCCATCGACCCCCATAAAAGTAATTTCCTGTTAATTAAAATAAAACTCTATTAGATACTGTGTTTGTACAATTATTTTATGATTTTGAGCATTTATTAAAGTAATAGTGTAACAATAGTTTTATGAAAAATATATTAATGTTGAAATATAAATACCTTAATATTTATGAAATAATAAGTAATTATAAGTAAGTAGAAATAATAAGTAAAGTAACTACGGATTTATTGCTTCTTAATCAATGATATGAGTGTGCCTGGTGTTTTTTTTTCTGCAAGGTTCGTTATATTGGGTTCAAATTTGGTCAATTTTAATCTTAAATTCCCTCGAAACTCCACATTTAATTTATTTCTGTTCTCAGTTAAGATTGGATTTACGTGACTGAAACCGGCTTCAACTATATAGGAACTTAGAAATGCTATCATAAATTGCTGAGCTATTTCGTAAAGTCTTACATATTTTTGCATTATATTTATATTTGTCCAAAATTTGCTTATTGTTAAATTTTTAAAAAGCTTCTTTGTTTCAAATCCCCATAATAATTCAGCAAGCTCATCTTGCAGGTTGATGTCCACATTTTAAATTTGAGCAGAAAATGGCACAATAATCCAGTCAGGGATGTCAATGTTTTCCAAATCAACAAAACGCAGTTTAAAATCGTCGCTCAATTTTTGAAGATTACCTGTATATATTTCCAAGTCCTCTTCTTTTATTTCTAATTGTCACATATCTGAAAAATACTGATAATCCTTCGACCAATCGACCCTTCCGGTTCGGATCGACCCCCATTCGACCCCCTGGCTCAGATCGACCCCCGCTTGTGTTAAATAGACCCCTGGGGGTCTATATAGACCACTTTGGCTACCTCTGGTGTAGGGTATACCGGGCAATGGCACTGAACCTTTAAAAACATTGATGTAGGCCATACCGAGCAAATTTGCACCGTGCAGTGGCACTTAACTTCATATATTTCGGACATTTACCCGAGTGACTAAATGATAGTTAACATTCACCGGTAAAAGTCAACAACGACTCATTTTGGTCATTGTTGTTGTTGTTGTTAATTTACGTCACACTAGAGCTGCACAATGGGCTATTGGCGACTTTGGTCATTCATAGTAACATCTACATTTTGTGTCTATCAACTATGCGTTTTTCTGACTATTCATTTTAAATAAATGTGAATATATTTCTTTTAATATTAAAACCTCTTGTAAAGAATTCCCGGGGCAATTATTGTGTCTCTCTCTAGGGCTCTTACTTACCCGAAACTATTTCTTTTCTAGCTTGTTTAGGAGAGGAATAAAATAACTATGACGTTGATAGTTAAAGCACGTACTGACATGCATGAAATTTCGGAAGCAGAAATACGCGTTTCAGTCAAGAAAATGAAGTCACGAATAATTTACTTTTATGAAACAAAGTGGGCAGAAAAAATGACATATTTCTTAATGATAAACAAATTATTGACTGATTTCTGTTGAAATATTTTGGAATACGTTTTAATAGTTTAGAAGAGAGAGAAAATTTCATACGCTGTTTTAAAGCAAGTAATTATTGGAAATATCGCGAAAATAGCATTTTGAAACTCAACGTACATTTTTCAATACTTAATATACGTTTAGGCACCATTATATTACAATTATAAGAGTTTTACCCATAAATTTGACTCCAGATCGTTCACATTGGAAGGGGGAAATGAAATAACGAAATGAGCACCGAATTTCACCTGTAAAAGAAGTATGATCGTAGGGGATTGCTAGAAGGAAATAAGGTGAAATGTTGATCGTATTTTACTTTTCTGAGATATCAGATATTAATAAGAAATGTATTACATGTTTTTCGTTTAATACTGCGCTCTTAACAGCAGGTAAATGTATTTCCTACAAAAGCATTTTGTAGCGATAGCGAGAGTCTAGTAAATTTTATTCTGTTACTTAGGGGGATAAGCTCACTGTTCGCTACCACTCATCAACCCCGATGATTACTTCACAATAATTTGTTTCTTGGCATGAAATATTCATGTATGTATGTCATTTGTTTAATCCCCACCGGCCGTGTAGTAAAGGGTGACTGATGCACGTTAAATCTGTCGAGTCACAAAATTCTCCATGTTCCTATAACAAATTATGTCTCTGGGGAAGTTCCCTTGTCTTCTGGATTGATATCAAAATGACTAGGGTATGGAGTTGAACATTAGTAGTCGTGTACCCAAAATAGGGCCTGCTGTGCAACGACGGTTTTATATATATAAAATGTTTCTTCAAGAATTATATTCGCTCCACCCCCTGTGCCGTATTGGCTCAGGTTTTTGATAAATAGTTTTCGCGTTATCTAAAGATTAATTTTTTTTTCTTTTTAAAGTCGCGTTCATTAATTTAAAACTGCTATAACAATAATTTTAAAAAAGTATAAAAACGGTCAAAAATTTATAGTTTTAAATTAAATTATTGAAAACCACATTATTTTTTTGGAAAAGAAAAATCTACAGATGTTGTAAAGATTCTCTTCACCTAAAAAGCTTTCATTTTTTCTTATATATGCTAAAGAATAGTAATCGATAGTCAAAAGTATTTTTAAAACAAAAAACAATGAGAAAATGCAAATATTTAACCTAAAATCTAAGATGGCTAATATCTTAAAAGCTGTTGTTAAATTTTGAAAAGTTGTGCATTTAAAATTTAATTTTTCAGCGACTAATGGACCTATTTCGTCGAAATTTTATTTTGCCATATAAAATGACAATCTTGTGTACCTTACTATTCAAAATTTTATGAATATTAACAAAAATTAATTTAAAAAAAATAATATATAATTAGTAAAAATTATTTATTGCAAGAATCTATCTTTAAAAAAACAAATTTTAGAATTGTGTGCAAAAATTGTTCCGTTCGCTTGAAAAGTTATGGTGAAATGCTCAAAAAGTAAAATTAGCATTAATAGGTCCAAACCATTGACTGCTTTTCTTACCAAACTATTGAGATCCCTATTTTTTTCAGATTGGGATCGTTCCCCATGTTTTCGGGGCCGAAAATCCAAATCTGTCGCAAAAAAAGGTTTATTTAGGAGAAAGTATGCTTTTGTGTCTAATTTCGTGACTTAAAATATCATCCGCGCTAATTAATTAACATAACAAACTATTCAAATTGAATCCTAGTATGAGAAAATCAGATGAATAGATCAAAAGTTATTCGCCGTATTCCGATTTTTTTCGCACTTTACATTTATGAGTTTTTACACCTGCTCATGGAAATTCTGAGTTTTACAACCACTCACAGATGTAAAGGTAGATGCAAAAAGTATCTCGACTATCAATATGCAAAGAGTCGAGTTCTTTGATTATTCTGCTCTCAAAACATTATCTTGCAGGGATAGCCTGGTAAATAGGGGCCTGGGCTAATGTCTGAGAGTTCGTGGGCTCGAGCCCCGCCGGTCGAAAACAGTAAATGGTGACTGGTGCACGTTAAATCTGTCGAGTCGCAAAGTCTTCCATGTTCCCATAACAAATCAATACCTCTGGGGGTACTGGATTAGAGATCGATCGTTCTCTGATTCAGGTCAAAATTACGATCTGTGGATGAATGAATGGATGTATGAATGGGTCCGTCCCGTAAACTGGTGTGACATATGGGTGTGGCAGAAGTCGAATTATGGGTCATAGATTGCACCCTTCTGCCTAAACAGGCATACGGTCAACAACAACAACAAACATTATCTTAACCCAAAAATTGGTTTTAGTGTTTCTAGTGTAGTAAAAAATGTTGGTGGTGTATTCAGTAACACTAAAATTTATAATTACCTCTGAAACTTATTTTTACTATACAATCATTGATTCAATTTAGTTTGTTAATGATGTCTGGCAAACAGTGAATATTGAGACTCATTGGAAACTGAACGTCTAGAAATTATAAAATTAGTTAATACAGCTCATAAGAGTTTAAAAATTGAAATATAATTATTATTTATGCAACTCTACTTAGATTTTAACGTCCTATGCTGTAGCTGACAACTCGAAAATATATAAAATGCATCAACATTGTTGATTCCGAAAATATCTTTTGTGAAAGCACATAAGTTTGATATTCATCAGTTCATTAAACACAGTCTTAAACAGCGTCTGATGTTTTGAAATATCATATAAATATCGTGAAGACGGCTATCTTCATTAATATTGGAAAAATTTCCAAGATAATATTTTCCCATATTTTTTAATATTATATTGCGTCCGACGTTTTTAAACATCACACGAATATCATTATTAAGATCTTCCAGTTATTAAGATCTATCAGTGTTTGACACTTAATGATCACAATATTTTACAAATATTTCTTTAATGCATATCAAATATTCTATCATTATATCCCAAATATCTTATATATATTTATTTTGATGTACATTTGAATATTTATCAGGTGTGCAAAGTGGAACCGAAAATAAAAATGACTGATGACAAAATCATCGCTGTAATTAAAAGAAAAATTAGATTACTCTCTTTTGAAGTAATTTACTTTGGGGGGAATATTGACGCATTTTTCTGGCAGCACTCATAAGGACCCTTATCTCTAAATGATGGACCGTCGCCAATAGCCCATTGTGCTGCTCTAGTGCGACGTAAATGAACTACAACAATCTAAATGATAGAGATATTTTTTTAAAGAATTTTTATTGTTATTAAAATTATGAGTCAGCAAAAATAAAGGAAATATACCCGCAAATTTACTAATATTTACTATTCACTTATGCCATACGTAACTTAAAGGCATTTTGTAAATAAATAACAAGTAAATATGGTTTAAAGTTACAACAAGTAGAGATTCCCTGATTTCTAGATCAGACCCTGATAACACAATCATCAGTCATTAATTTTGAGTCTCACTTTGATAAACATTCAATATAAATACCTGTAAAATAGTGAGTGAAACAATGAATGTACAATATATAAAATAACCTGAAAAATAATCATTGCAGTATGAAATAAATGCTTAGAAATATTAATACACAATATTTGGGAATCTTTGTTAAATATATCTGATGCTATAAATGCCTCTGAGAATATTAGCAAATTTTGCTATGAAATGTTTGAGAAATTTTTATATAGTGCTTAAAACTATGTTTACTTAGAAGTAATTACAGAGTACTCAGTCTTTTGAGAAATCAGCTTACGTAACAATTTGACGGATACAAATAATTTATGTACAAAAAACTGATTTATAAATAAATAAATATCAATAGAATGAACAATAAATCTAATTTAGTTTTTCAAATTGTTAACGGTTTGCATAGTTAGGATTGAATAAGTTTAAAAAAAACTGATAAAAGTATTTATAAAATATTATTACCACAGTTGTAAGTATTTAAAAAAAAATCATTTATCGGATTCAGAATTTATTCCATACAGAATCCACAAAAATAATAACAAAAACTACTGAAATTTTATTAAATACCAGATTCTAAGAGCTTTTTTTACTCGGCTTTTTAGTAGAAAATTTGCTTTTGTTTTTAGTAAATAAGTTGTCGTCATAACGCTGCATAAAATTGCTTTTTATATTTTAAATTACAATATTACTACCAGAGAATTAGAAAATTGAAATCAACCCTGAATGGTGATTTAAGAAACACATAATGAAAATGAATAACAATGAATGATTTCAAGGTTAAAAAAAAAGAAATCTGTCAGTTTAATGAATGAAGATTATCACCTCAAATACTCAATTATAAATATCTATTAAAAGTAATATTTTTAATGAATGTAATCTTTTATGACATAAATACATACAAGTATGAACATTAAAATGCATTTTTTCGTACTTTAGCAGACGCAAATAGTCAATTGTTTTTCTGATAGAAATTATTACTTAAGAACTCTCTTGTGCCTTTGTAGATCTTAAATAGGTTTTCGTAGCTTTTACTTTGCTAAAAGAACGGTGCAAAACATGTAATGGGGTTGTTAACAAAATACTTAAATTATCCACAAGTTTGACAAAATATCTTTTAACTTGTTGCAATCGAGCATTCTACAGTGGAACAGTTCAACGAGGACCGATGCGGCACACCCTCGTTCCCTCCACGGGCTGATTAAAATTGTCACCTCCCCCTCTCACTAACCGCTGCCAGAAATGCAAGACTTCGGTGATCTACTGGGAACCGTGTCTTACTATCATTACCTCTGTAAGACAAATAAAACAGTCCCGCAGTGGACTGATCGTTAAGACACGGTTCCCAGTAGATCACCGAAGTCAAGCATCACTGGCTGCGGTCAGTTTGCGGGTGGGTGACCACTCGGATCAGTCTGCATAGGGATCGATGGTGTGCGGTATTGGTCCTCGTTAAACTGTTCTAACGTAAAGTGCTCGACTTCGCGTGCAGGTCATCGGGCTACTGAAGCGGGGGTGCCATCCCCTCCGCAGAGGATCAAAATTGTGATGGCGTGTCTTCAGATCATCCTCAGGGATGTTTTCCAGACCGTCGCCAATAGCCCATTGTGCAGCTCCAGTGCGACGTAAATGAAGTACAACAACAAATAAAACATGCAGAGATAGACTCTGAACTTATCCAGGTGTGTCCAGTTAACTTGCGACCTCATGTAACCTTGCTTTCTTTTGAGGAAGCAGTATATTAAATTTTTTTGTAATTCATTTACGTCGCACTGGCGCTGCACAATGGGCTATTGGCGACTGTATGGAAAACCATTTTGATCATGTGCAGAGGGGATGGCACACCCGCTTCGGTATCCCGACGACCTGCACGCGAAGACGAGCACTTTACGATAGAACATTTTAACGAGGATCCATACCACACACCCTCTGTCCCTACGCAGACTGATCCAAGTGGTTACCAATCCGCAAACTGACAGCAGCCAGTGATGCTTGACTTCGATAATCTACTGGGAACCGCGTCTCAAAGATCGGTCCACTGCGGGACAATTTTTTTTTGTCTTCCTTTCTTAAAAAAATATATATATATATATATATATATATATATATATATATATATTTAAATGAATAAATTGCAATAAGGCAATAAAAAACTAAATTTTAAGTATTTTAAATGCTTTGAAAAAAATTACAATCTAACATTTAAAAAATTTTGGTGTTTTAAAATTTCCTTTTTCCAATTTATTTATTCCTAAATATTTTTATTTCTATGTATTTTTATTTCTTTATATACAGCACACGGCACCCTGTTGGAGTTGTGTTCACCGACCTTCAGAGGGTGAGCCACCTCCTCCGTTGTACCGATAAAAGATAGTGGATTCAAGTAATGATCAAATCATAGCAGAAACCAGTATTGAACCAATGATAGCGAGTTCGAGAACTGGTAAAAATCAGTGGATTCTAGTACCGAGTCTAGTATGAGTTCGAGTACTGATTAAATGATAGAGGGTTCAAGTACCGATAAAAAAGATTGCGGGTTGGAGAATTGTTCAAAAGAGAGTGGGCTTGAAAGCTCTTCAAATGATATCCGATTCGAGTACTGATAAAAAAGAGAGTGGATACGAATATTGAAAACAAAATGAAGTTGGTTGGAAAAATATTCGATAGATCGATAGAAAATATTCGATAGATGGAACAACCAGCCGAATTGGGGTGGAATATTTTTAGAAAACCTTAATTTTAAAATTTAATTTTTCAAAAAATATATTCGAATATTTAAATTTTAATTTTTCAAAACATATTGTTTGAAATTTTGGGTTTTGCCATCTAAAATTACTTAATTCAAAATGATATAAAATTTTTTGTATTATACAGTGATGTATCAATTTTGAACGGATCACTATATTAATACTGAGTGCACGGTGTTTTTATATCCGACTCTATTCGTTTGGAAAGTATTTTGAGTATTTGATGGGATCAAAAATATTACTACTATATTGATCATAACAGAGGTGGCTCATAAGTCATTTGTCAAAATTTAAGAACAAATAGTACACATAAGGACATTACAGAGACACCAGGTTAACGGTGAGACTTGAACCCGCTATCTCTACGTAACAGATCCCGCTCTGTCACGGAGTTCAGTTGGTGAAGAGGATCTAATATGATTCTCAATTTTATCCTCTGAATCTTGAGAGAGATGAGTTTAAATTATAGATACATAGCGAAAGTAGCATAACAGAGAAAAATTCAGCTATTAAGGATTTAAAAAACAAGTTATTTATCGTCTGGATTTCAATGGGAAGAGCCACCAACAACAAATGTGGTGTACCAATAACTTTTGAGAGCATCAAATAACGTAAGGTACTCATTAGATAAAAAATACCATCAGATAGATAGGTAGGTATTTTATTTACGTCGCACTAGAGCTGCACGATGAGCTATTGGCGACGGTCTGAGAAGCATCTCTGAGGATGATCCGAAGACATGCCATCACAATTTTTGTGAGGCCACTGCCTGAATCCAGACATAGATCTGAAGAGGAAGGACATTTCTCCAAATCCCTGTACTGCTCGGCCACCCACCACAGGATTTTTGATTCCGCAGATTTTACGATCACGTATATCGCATTGACTCGATGGGTCTCAGCGGAGTCCAGGATCGAACCACGGCCCTTCCGAACCAGAGTCCGATTCTCTAAACACTAGGCTACCACGGCCCCCATCAGAGATAGTTCTAGTTGTAGTTTATGTGTTGTTGTTGTTGTTAATTTACGTCGCACTAGAGCTGCACAATGGGCTATTGGCGACGGTCTGGGAAGCATCTCTGAGGATGATCCGAAGACATGCTATCTCTATTTTAATCTTTCGCAGAGGGGATGGCGACCCCTCTTGGGTAGCTCGACGCACGCTACGGCAGAACAGTTTCACGAGGACCCATACAGCACAAACTGATCCAAGTGGTCACCCATACACACACTGACCGCAGCCAGTGATGCTTGACTTCGGTGATATGCTGGGAATCGTGTCTTAATGATCAGTCCACTGTGAGAACCCATCAGAAATAGAAAAATCCTTTCCGGTCAAGGAGGCCTGCTAAAGAGAAAAATGGTTCTTGTGACAAAAATGAACAGTCGGATGCGATCCCAAGCATCCACCCTCTTTTATAAAAAGAGCAACACTCGCTCTCGTTCTTTACCCAATCTGTCCTATGTGAGTTCCCGTCATGGGATATTTAGGTCTCAGATGACCAGTTCTTCAGTAACACCGAACGAATCGTTTTTTAGCCACGTATTTATGTTCGTACAAAGAAGTTAAAATTGTGGGATATATTAAGAGGTAAGTTTACTTTCATTCTTATGTAATCAGCAATATTTTTTGTATGAAATTATTTTAAAATAGAGAAGTTCATATTCATATCAACTTCATAGTCGTTGAATAAGTCTTAGTAACTCTAAAATAAATAATTTTAATTTCAAATGAAACAAATTTCACTAAATCTTTAATTCTTTTAAACAAGGAGTTTTAAATAGCATTTAGATGCTTTAAAGCATTCAGACACGTTGGTTAAAATGTGTACGTAATATTCGCTTGGATAACCTTTTCCGGTGTAGCGTAAAGTCTAGTAAAACTAATGTAACACATTTTACATGCCTTCTTTAAATGTAAAACTAATTGCTTGTAAACATTAAGTAACCACTACTCCTTAAACAATAAGTGTATAAAGTATCATTTAAAAAGTTTTGTCTAATGTTTCATTTGCTAATTTCTTGCTTCATGTGTAATGTTTGATTCGAAATTTTCAACCAAAATTTGTTGTTCGGTAAAAGGTAAACATGATAAGCGTCCAAAATTTGCCATTTTGATTTGAAAGATAATTTAAATAAATGCATTCGAATTCTTGTTATTAGATCGAACTATGAATTTACACCAGAGTTTTTGTAGTGAACTAAAATTGTTCTTATTATTGAAAATTCGACTTATTAAACTCTTATGTTGCATTTTCTTTCATGCTGCAGAGTTTTGATTCCTTATTTTACATGCAAAATGTTTAGAAATGTTTGGAATGTTGGAATTGTAATTAAAATATTAATTAATACAAAGTAGATCTTTGTTAGAGATCGCATATCATTTGGTTTTTAGTAATTTTCTTTCTTATTTGGAATCTTACAATTGAAACTTGTAGTGTATCTACCACTAAAAAAATATAAATCCAATTCACTAGTATACAAGACATGTTTACTCTATGTTGTGGTACCTTTTCGTACCTGACAGTTGACATTGTTAACTATTTACTCTCCACATTGGTGACCCGGACGTATTGTGAACACTCCTACCTTAACAGGAACTCCTCCTACGAACAATTTCAGACCTGCTCATCAGTTTATTCAATAGTTTCCTGGTTATAACTATCTCAAATATAATGGCTAAGCGATAGTTTGTTGTAAATTCCGACCGCTTTCTGATTCCTATTCAAATTTTTAAATTAAATTTTCAAATTTGTGCTCTCCGGCTATCATCGTTTTATGTTTTTCTCGATGATATAAGCAATGTCTTGTTGTGAAATTTTGGACACTTTCAAATTTGCTAGTGTACTCAAATAATAATTAAAACTTTGACTTGGAAGAAATTTCCCTCTTTTTCCTAACCATAATGATCATCATAATTGGCCAGACAGCCCAATGTGGGCCAATGCCTTCCTCTGAGGATTTCTCTATAATGATTTCCGATCTATCTTTGATCTGCAATTCTTTTCGTTAATTGTAAGAAAATCAGACTCCACCGAGTCGGTCCATCTTAACCGCGGCCTTCCCTGCTTTCTGGTTCCAGTGGGTTTAAAAAGCAGCATCTATTTTAGTTTCCTGACCGCTATGAATAAAATTTACTGCCCACAAATTATATATCCATATTGAATTTGCAATCTACTTAAATTTTTCTAAACTTTATGCAAAGTTAATCTGCTATTCTCCTTTACGATTCTCCAATATATTTTTTAATCAATGTGTTATATATATTGGCGATTAGTTTCTTTTAAAAGTAACGTTACTCTTTGTTGCTTCATTCAGGTGCTGATTTCTGACTGGATTTGTGTAATCAAGAATGGAATTTCTTCTCTTTTCTTGCCTATAAAACTGCTGATGTTTGTGGAATCTCCAAGAAAGCAAAAGTGAGTATTTTTATTTTCTTGTGTTTCTATTAATGAAGATTTGTTTTAATCTTTAAATATTTTTTACTCTTCGAAACTAAACATTTGTAAACGTTAAACTTAAAGAATTTCTGCGCAAAAACGCAATTTGTTTTGGTGGAGAACTAAAAGAAACAGTGTAAAAACTGATGTACTATTTCTCTAAATTAGATGTTTAAAACATAAACAATCTTATGAAGGAACTTTTTCACAATAATATCGAATCTATAGCTTTCAGGAATTTATAGGGTCCAATAATCTAAATGTCTATAAATCTGAAATTTTTATAATGTTAGACACCATTCTCTCTCGGTTATTCACACCATACATTAAATACTCTTGTTTTCGAACGTCGATACACTTTGGATTAAAACTATAGGTAGCATGTTGGGTTGTCTTCAACACTGCTATGAATTTATATAGAAACTAATATTCGCTGCTAAAAAGTATTTTTAGTTATAAAATCAGGATTTGTGGTTTTTTTGTTTTGAGACTTAAGAACTTAAAAATTTTGTTTCTGGTCTGAATTTTTTTATGCATCTGTCGATCCACTCAAATATCGTGACTCACTCATTGAGGAAACTTATTTTACCGAAGATAGTTCCAAACAAACTTTTCATTTTGTAGTCTAAAATTTAGAATTGTAAGACAAAGTAACGCCCAAAACATATAAAACTTAAGCAACAGTGTTCAAATAGTTAGTCAGAAGTGGAACGTTAAAGAACTTTTTTCCGAAATTTTATTATTCAAATCGATTCTACAGATTTGTCATTGAAAATAACATGATTTAAAATGTAAAATTATTCTGTGTATTATGTTCGCCCAACAAACTCCTATCCTGTATTGTCATACTCTTGATTCAATGAAATTGTCTACAAATGATTTAATCGGAGTGAACAACAGTGGTCTGGGTCTAAACAAACAGAATTGCCAATGAATTAAAACTGAGATTTAGTACAATTGGGAAGAAAAACTCATTTAAAAAGCAATTTATTAAACCGCATTTTTAAGTACATAAAAAAAGAAATTAAAACCTCTTCAATAAAAGCTAAATTTTTTTCATTTCAAGTTTTAAATTTTGGCTGATGTCGAAGTTTCATTCTTGCTTTTGTCAGACTCGCTGAATTTTAAATTACTTGAAGATTCATTGTTTTCTAGTTCGCAATCTAGGATTTTAAGTTAGAATACGATATATTTAATGTATCCACCTTTTGTTTTATGATAGTGTTTTTCTGAAAACTATATTCTCACCTGTATTTCTTTGAAATTCTCAGATAAAATCATTAAGGGTTTCTACTGTTTGTTAGATTTTCAACTTGAATTTCCACCAGATCTTTCAACCACGCTGAAAACTGGTGTACTAACTCGCCGAACTTGATATCACTAAAGCCATTTTTGGGGTTACACGCAAACTTTTTGCCGTGCCATTAAATGCGGCATTTCATTTTACAAATCTTCCACAGGAATCAGATTTAAAGCAATGACTTTCTTAAAATAAGTCAGGATAAATGCATACGTAAATATACTATTGGTCCTATATATATCGAAAACGAACTAATTTTTAATTAAAAAAAATTAAATGTTTAGCAAAGGTTTTTAGAAACTAGTCAAATAAGATACAATAGGATAGCAATTAGCAGGGGTGGTACTGGCCGTGCTAATTATTTGCGCTATTTCTCAGCAAATCAAGTCTTCAGAGTCACGGCTTTTTTATGTAATTTGTTTCGGGCCACGACTTTTATTGCGGCCCCCAATCCTCAATACTAGCAGTTCTATCTACTATAAATGAAATTTTTAGAAATACAGAGTTCTGATGGTTTAAAAGTAATTTTTAATTTTGAACGAGAGGACTACGGTTCGAATGTAAAAGCAGTATCTTTTGTAGATTTCGATAAAATTCGCTTGAAAACTATCTTCTATTGCTAATGCTTTGAACCCTAAATTAGAATTTGAAGAACTGATAAAACTAAATTTAATTTCAAGGAGAATCATTTGCAATAAGTAGCTTATCGTACAAAAATGCCAAATGTATAAGTCTAAATTTTGAATTTCTTTTTAATTTACATCGGTTTTTCTTTTGCAAGGCAGACTAAGTCATGCGCACTTCAGTAATTTGGTCCGACATGCATACACGTCAAAACCCTTTAATTTATACAAATTATCCTACAAATGTGGAATCGGATCTCAGGCTTGACTGAAGGTATTTCTCGACAAGAGCTTTGTTTGAAGCTTTATACATAGAGATTAAATACTAATCGTATTCCTTATTTTATTAAACTTTGATTCTTCTATCGTAAAACTTTTACATTTTTATAGGCTCTATGGTGTATTAAAAAATCGATATTTTTAATGTGTTATCAACTTTTTAAAGCTTTTTAAATAAACGTGACCTTAAATAAACGTAACGTTTTAGAACCTTGTACGGATTTGTCTTGCACTTTTAGCAAAACATCCATTTGCAGCCTTCGTCTCCCAAACACCCGTTAACAGGAGACACCCGTTATTAAAATTAAAAGATCAAAGGTTTTTAATGTATCCTTTGATTTACTTCCTGATTCTGTTTGGGATAGAACTTAAATCAGTCTTTTAGCTCAACATGCAAGACTTTTCAAATTCCTATTAAATTTTCGGATAGATTATTTGGTATTAAGTAGTGCTGCTAGTCAAGAATGTCTCACTATTTTAACAGCATGTTTTGAAAGTTTTAAATAACTTTCTATAACTTAAATATCGTAATTGACTTTAAAAATTGTAAAACTGATATTTATAAATATTTTCATAAAATGTTTAGTATATTAATATAAAATTACTTCATAAAGGATCATAACTTTAACGAAGTGTTTAAGCGCATAGCATTTCAAAACACTACTAGGAAAGGATTATACATAGATTGAAACAGAATAACAAGGAATTTGCAGAAGATTTTTAATTATGCTCTTGATAACTAAAGAAATCTTAATTTTGAGAAACGAAGTGATTTTTCTGGCTAATAAGAATAAGCAGACAATGTGACGTTTTGCGAACATTGTGTAATAAAGAGCAACTTATGGGATCAGAAAATGGGTTGGGTTTCGTGAATTTTATGATCTGATTAATTCTTCGCTTAAAATTTATCATTAGAAAAGCTTCTGTGAATTAAGATTTTCTGCGGTGTTTAAGGAAAGCTTTATTAATTTGTTAAATGGCAAAATTTATAAAATTCCTCTCCAATGCTAAGTAATGGACGAGTGCCTCCTGGTTGCTAAGCAACTGAATCGTCAAACAAAATACCTTTTTAACTGGGGCGTTTTTTTTCGTGCAAAATAAAATGAATCTGAAATTTAAAAACAATCTGCTTGAAAAAATATCATTTAAACGGCTTCCTTTTTCTACCAATCAAAATGATTTAATTTAGTGGGCTGTTGAAAATCCGTACAATGCTTACCGTAACATTTCAAACTGAAAATTTCAATTTTTTTAAAAATCACTTTCAATGCATCCGTTTACTAATGTAAGTGGTTTACGATCCAGTAATTATAGTTAATATTTAATTGCAGCCTGACTATTGCTCCCCGGATGCCTGAATTTCGCAGCATGTAATGAAAGAGCAGCCTGGCTATTGCTCCCCGGATGCCTGAATTTCGCAGCATGTAATGAAAGAGCAGCCTGACTATTGCTCCCCGGATGCCTGAATTTCGCAGCATGTAATGAAAGAGCAGCCTGACTATTGCTCCCCGGATGCCTGAATTTCGCAGCATGTAATGAAAGAGCAACATTTTCTTGATTAACAGAAGTAACCAGAAATGAACTCTGGCTTTAAGGACATCGAAACAAGGTGTGTATGTTAGCTGTATTTTATTCTGTAAAATATTTGTTTAGTTAAGTTCTTTAGGCGCAAACTCTTACTTTTGGCTGTCAATTTCTAAGCTCTATAAATTACTCTGCAGATAGCATATTTTCAGTGTTTATTTTTCATAAAAGAAACCATTTAACGGATTTTCAAAATTACTTGTATGAGTCTTGAATTTTATGGCAAGCTCTATTTAATTTTTTATCTTAAAAAAAAACTTTTACTAGAAATTTTTGCGTATTCTAAAATATATATTTTAACTATGTAATAAAACTACGTAGTTTTTGAATTTATTAAATTTAAGACACTTATCTATATTTGAAAGTGGAAGTCAGTTTTTTTTTCTTTGCTATTTACGGAAATCTGACTTTTAAGATTGTCTTAATGAAAGTTAAACAAAATCTGGCTAAAGACAAGTTTTTACAACTGTTTTGTGCACATAAAACCTTTTACTTTACCTTTTACTCTACCATCGTGTATATGAAACCACGATAGCCCAGATACAAATTCTTATTCTGTTCAAATTCTGTTTGACTATGTCTTCGGAATTTCGAGTTTCTGTTAGTAATTTTTTAAAGTATAATATATAATACAATATTTTAAATCTAGTTACGTCTCAAACTTTAACTGTTAAACTTGTGTTAAATTTAAATATTTGTTTTTTCAAAGTACTATATCTTAAAGTTTCAAATGAATATTATTGAACTTGAATTTCATGTCAGTTGAAAAAATTTTCTCACTAAAACATAAATTTAAATCAATTTACGTTGACGGGTTAATTCCAGAGCCATTTTAGTTTCAGTTTAAAATTTCTTTTTTTAAGATTAGTTTGCAACGAAAGTTTTAAACTGTTACCACTCCAGTAATTTTTGAAAGAAATTTGTCAAAGTATTTACACTCATTTTATCTCTAATTATGAAAGTGATGTGTTTTTGTTTTTTCAGAATTATTACCGTCCTCACTTCTATTGGAATGAACACCCATAGTTCATTGCATGAAAAGGAGCGTCGAATGCAACCAATTGAAATAGAACTTTATACAGGTCAAGAACTCTTTTTATATTATGTGGAATGTTCCTAATTTGTACACTTACCGCATTAATTGCCTACACATGTTAATCTTGACTCGTGCAAATATTTTAGATCGTTGATATTAGTTTCAATCTTACTTTTCTAATAAATAGCCTTAAGAATTCTTTTCAAGCAAGATATAATTAAAAATATTTCAATTAAATTTTGATTACAATATTCCTAAACTCTATAGAAAGTCAAGGAGCAAACAGATGTTCATAAATTTTAACTTTTTATTTTTTAAAAGTTTTCTTTAATGTGTCAAATTACAAGATTCCAATAAATATTGGTTAAAGCAAATACTGTTAGAAGCAAATATATCATTTCATAATAAAAATATCGGGCATATATAGAGAACATCTCCAGTTACGCTGATTTCCACACCAAATTTTAAAATTCATGAAAAACTTCTTTCCTTGCCCGAAATTTGAATTGATTTAAGATTATATGGGACGTTTTATGAAGTCATCGAGAAGAATGTAAGATTTTAACTCTGCTCAGGTATTTTGTCTTTCAAGTTATCCTTTGCGCTATTATAATTTAAAACTTCGGACGATCACTCAATCTTCCGAATTGCTTAATTAAGTGTTAATTTCGCCAAACTTATCCAAATTTAGATTGTTGATACAAAATTAGAAGAAACTAGCATTCTTATTGTGAAAGTAATAAATATGAGTGCTTTCAAATAAAAACATTCATTGTAAGTCTTTATTAGCGTTTTTTTCTTCATGAGATTCAATTTTAAGTTAAAGGGTGTGATTCTGAAAACAATTAATTCAATTAATAATTAAATTTAAAATGTCAAGCAATTCTCAAAGTTTTTGCTGGAAATTTTGGTATTTTTATAGATGCACAAAACACACTAAAAATACTTTTAAAGTTATATTTAATAATTCAGAAGTATCTGATTTTGAATATCAGAAACTGGACTTATATTTACGTCCTTCGGTACCAAGTTTATAGAACGAATTTTTAATTGAACAGTTTTAGGGCATTTATAAAACATAAAATTTTTCTGCTTTCACAGTAAACCTGCTTTTCAGTTAGGAAAAAAATGGACTTATGACTCTTTATTTTACTAAATTCTAAAAACCCTAAGGCGGAAGTGAGGGGGGGACTATATGAATGTAAAAACCTAAATAGGATTTTTACTTTTAAGCTTAATTATATAATTAAGTTTTTAATAGTCTGCGTGCTCTTAAAATGAGTTGAGAAAACAAATTCAAAAATAAGTACTTCTGAAGAATTGTTCTTGCGTGATTTAGCTTAAATCTAAAGATTTTATAATATTGGTGTAATTGCAGTTGGAAAATTTAATTTTTTTTTCCATAAAAATGCTTACTTGTCAAGAATTTTCAACATTGTTCAAAACTAATATCAATATTATTCTAGCAAGTGGCTAATATTGTAAAAGTAATAAAGTATTTAGTCCAGTCAAATTACTAATAGTAAATAGAAGATAAATTACATTTAAAGTCTATCATAAACTTGGTAGTTTTAATGATTCTTATTTGCTGCTGGAGTAGCCAGATAATGACTAACTGTTCAATAATCACGTAACATACCTTAACATTAACCATAACACTAATTCGCTGCTTCAGTAGTAGAATAAGAATAGAGTACAAGACTAAACATCTTTTTGAATAAAAGTAAAATTATAATTGGGATTGGACTGAATAGAAACTGAGCTGAAAAATTGATAACTTAACCAGAAATTTTATTTTTTAATAAAAATCAAATTTTTGAATGACTAAATTTTTAAAGAATTTTTGTTTCAAAGGTCACGGCAAGTTTTTTAAAGTAAAGACTAACTTTCAAATACTGTAAAAAGTTCTTTTAACGGCAATTATTATGAATTTACAACAACTTACGAATTGCTCTTATTACATTTGAGAGAACTTTATAACTATAGCTTCATTCAAACCATTAAGTCCATTTTACCTAGAAAACCAGGTTTCCATTTAGTTCTAGCCAGACTTAATTTTCTATTAGTTTTTTTTTGGACATGAACATTTTTGGACATAAACTTTAAAACTAAAGTAATGCAAAAAGTTGCTCAATGAACATATAGCTTTGCGTCTGCAGCCCCTCAAATCTCATAATACGACCTTTCGAGCCAATTCAAAACTATTTGTAACGAAATCAAAGCTCCAGTCAATATGCACAATACTTTTAAACCAAAAGTTTAAATAGAATTCGATTATTAACTAAACCCTTTTTAATTTTTCCAGTTTAAGAAATTTTAACTTGAGTAGACAGAGCTTTTTATAAAACCGAAGTGTTTAAATTAAAAAAATTTCAAATATAAAAACTTTCAGAAATTATTTGTTCATAAACATATTAAAACAGCTCTAGAGGGGAAATCTGGATGCCTGAAGTGTTTTTATAGTTATGATAAGAGGGCAAATGTGTTGCGATTTTTAATAAAGGTAAGACTCCCAAATTTATAATAAAACTATTGATAATTTGATTTAGAGTTGAAGTAACATTGAAAGAAGAATAAGGATTTACTCTTTTACATTAATATTACTATTAAACGTGAACTTTGACAGACTCCGAGGAACTCTAGCACTTACAGCCGAACAACATAGAAACTTTTAAACTAGGTCATGAATAAAATTTTAAAGGGTTTGGTGGAGTACGGTAAGGTCCTGGACTGCAATTTTAGTTTCGCAGGTTCGTGCCCTGAAAAATTCCCCAGAGCTTTAAAAGTGTTTATTAGAACTAGACAACTCATTAAGACAGTGATAGAATCTCTTAAAAATCTTTTAAAAGAAGTGATCTAAGCGTTATGTTGATGAGGGCTGCCTTTGATGGAAGATCTTAAACTAAACGTTGAAAACTTTGTATCGTTCTGAATTTGAAACTTAGAATTCTTAGATTTGCGATCGATGAAAATTTTATACCAAAATTTATAATGCAGCTTTTAACTTTCCAAGTCTTAAAATATATAAAATACAGAAGCGAACATTTATAGTTGCCATTTTCAACATTTATTTCGATGCAGATAAGTTTCGACTCAGACTTTTATTAATCTTTTAAGTGCTAATAATCGATAAACAAATTTCTGGCGTGTCTTAGGGCAAAACGTTTCTAAATTTGGAGTAATTTAACAGTATTTGCATTTAATAATTTTCTAAATTTTCAATTCTACGTAAGTCTTTCATATAAATAAAAGGTTTAAATGTAAGCAAATTTTATGCGAACTTTTTATGGGCCAAAATTTAATTGAAATGTTTACAACTAAATTTACCTTTTTCCATGTATTAAAAGTACAATTTACCAATAAATTTAAACTTTCTTATTCGCTTTAAACTTGTGTTAAAAGTTACTAAATTTGAATTGAAATTATGTTTTGAAATCTTAATTCTTGTTACCCTAAAGCTAAATGTTTTTCTTAAATATCTTGTATCAGTTAGATTACATGACTCAAACCGTATTCTTAAATTAGTTTTATTTTAAAACAATGTGTATTTAATAACAAATGTATTGTATTACAATAGTATGAAATTCAATTTATATTTAATGTTGATGTCAACGATATTATTGTGTATATATAAGTATTTGGTGAGTAATGTGTCTTGAATATTAGTTTTAAAGCACTCTTTTTGTACACATTTCGCCACTAAAAATGCTCTTAGTATAAATCATTTTTTAAAAAATGAATACTAGCTAATTCTGTAGTTTGTTTCGTATTAAGCCAAAGGTCGCTGAGCAAGTTTATAATCTTTTTAGAACTTTCAAAGATACTAAATTTTGAACCAGTTGTCAAAATATAATAAATTTAAATTTTCTAAATTAATGATTTTTTTTCTGGATTACTAAATTTTTCGATATATTTTAATTATAAATTTAAAATTGTGTATGACAGTGCAGTTTTATTTATTCTCTAACTTTCTATATTTAAAAACTAGACCTTTTTTAATAGTAATAGTAAAACACTCTTAAAAATTATACTCACTACGTTAATTTATATTTTTCTTAAATTTATTTCAGTTTAAAATTCTAAATTTTATAGTAGCTTAAGGTTGAATCTGTCATTTTGTAAAAGGGTCTTCTTCAATTTGGATCCATTGAAGAAACCCCTTTTTCAAAATGATTCCTTCAATTTTGGCTTTAATTAAATGAGATTAGATAAAAATTCAAAACTGCGAAATAAAATTTAAACTTTTGGCTAAACTTAACTGAACAAAATTTAAAATTTTATTGTAGCTTAAGCCTAAGGTTGAATCTGTCATTTTGTAAAAGGGTCTTCTTCAATTTGGATCCATTGAAGAAACCCCTTTTTCAAAATGATTCCTTCAATTTTGGCTTTCATTAAATGAGATTAGATAAAAATTCAAAACTGCGAAATAAAATTTAAACTTTTAGCTAAACTTAACTGAACAAAATTTTAAAAGTGAACTTTCATAAATTTTTTAAGTTTCGTTATTTAAAAATGTTGCAATCACATGCTCAAAAATTTTATTACAATAGTTTCAGAGAAAATAGTTAAATAAACAATAACGTTAACTTATATAATTAGCCATTTATAAATCTCCAGCTGTGTAGAAACAAAATAGTAAATGTAATATTGGTTTAAATTTTTTTATTAAATAGATTTAGTGGCGAATGTTTTCAGTATTTTGTATTGAATTATTGCTTTGATACTTTAAAATGCTAAATTTGTAAAAGTTTGTAATTTGTCTTGGACAGAAATAAAATTTACCTTTAGTTTACTTTTAGTCTCTTATTAAATAAGAAAAATTTTGTTGGGTTACGTTGTAGGATCGCTATAACCGATGCTCTTTTATACATACTTCAGCACGAACTCTTATTTCCGGAAGAAACCTAAAATACACCTAAATAAAAATTTAGAAGAAAAATTACAAAGATTTACTTAAAATCCACTTAAAACCAGTTTACTCGGCATGGTAGAGAACAAAAGTTTTAGAGGCACTTAAAATGATCTGGTTTACTAATGCAAAATGTTCTTTATATTAAAAAGCAAAGTTTATCAGCATATGTTAATTCCATTATAATGCAAAAAGCTAATCACTTATTAAATGTACTAAGTGTCTGTTACATTGCATTATTAATTCAAAAGTAAAGATTTAAAAGTTTATTTTGGCAGCAAAACCCAATTGTTTGAAAATATTAAACGTTATAAATGCAAACAGAGGTTAGAAATTTTCCTTTCGTGAAAAATGCTATTACACTTTGTATTTAGGAATTTGAAACGTTTTTCTGATTTTTGAAAATTCGATGCTTTAAGACTAAAATTCATTTTTTTTTAATTTTTACGAATCTGAATTTAGATTTCTGGGTCATAGTTCCAAAAGCCATTTTTAAAGATACCACATGCTTTTTGGAGTAAATTTAACTATTCCTTAGTGCTAAAAGTTATGCTAAATTAAATCAAGCAGTCTTAACGGTAATTTCGTAGATTTGTGTGAAACAAAGCTTTTAATGATTTATACTCTTTTTTTAGTATTGTTCTAACGTTAAATCTTTTACTTCATCGAGATTATTTTTTCTTTTTAAAGAATACGAAAATAGTGTTTATAGTATCTAATTTCAATTTAATGGTTTTTAAAGTGAAATAGCAAGAAATAATTTCTTTTAACTTATGAAAATATTGAATTTTTAAATTTTTTTTCCGTAGATTTTACTATTTTAGTTTGAATATTTGGAAGAATTAAGGCTTTTACGTATAACTTTTTGCAAATAAGTTTTATATGCAAATAACTTTTTTGATGTCTTTTGTCGAATACATAATATTCAATGCATGCTAAGAGAAAGTCGTTTGCTTCATTATACGTTATTAGTGTTTTAAGAACGGATTTATTGAGATTGCTGCTGACATAGGTAACATGCTGATAACATGCTGAAATAGGCCTAATCTCTCGGAAAAATAAAATTTCAAATTACAAGCGTTTTGAGTTTGCAAATTCTGTAAATTTACGGAATATTTATAAGGCTTATCTTTGGTTAAGATCGCAGTAAATTTAATATGAAATCAAATGAATTTTTAAAGTTAACATCAGTTTTAAAGGATATTGAAATTAATCGTGAATTTAAATGCATAAAATGACCCAAAAGTTCTAGAAAGGTATGTTTACTTGCCGCATTTGTTTTTATTCGCTTATTACATTTACTTCGAATTATTGAAAGTAACGAAGGAAGTTTAGGTGCCCTATTTTCAAAAATTTAATAAATAAAAAATCTAACGATATATGAAATATTTTGAATATAAACTATTAAAAGTAACGATAGTTCTAGGCAGCTATTGGAATATAAATTAGTCTAGTATCAATTATTAATGTTTAGTATTGTATATGGTATAAATTATAATGTTAAATGTTATCTCCATATCGTATAGTATAAATTAAAGCTAAATTTCTCATCATTAAGTTGGAAATAAAATTGGACCTATGATTTTTTTTTACAATGTTTATCCACTTTCGCGTCTTGATCAAATCACTGACGAAACGAGACCCGTTGAAAACCCATCAATAGCTGTGAAGAAAATAAATGAGTAAAGCTCATATGCTAATCTAGGAACTGCGACGGCAACTTTAGTATTTTTCACGGCGAATCTTTTAATGTCAGAAATTTAGGTGGCCTGTACATAGATGGTCCGGGCCCTTTTTTAAAACTATTTGTCCTGCAACTTTTCCAAACAAATTTTTTCACCAAAGAATAACTTAATTATTTAAGTTTTGTCTAGCCACCTCTTTTCCTTCTCTTTTTCAAACAAAAAAAAAGATTAATTTCAGTTCGGCACGTTTTTGAAATCCAGTTAGGACAATTTTTTAGTCACTTACTAAAGAAAAATGTCATAATTTATTTATCACTTCCATTTTACAACAAATACCTTTTCACGTTGAAATCATTGGAATCTTTAGCTCGCGTTCATTTTTATTAGTTTTTAAAATAAAAATCTTTATAATTGAGCACATTTTTTTCTATAACCTTTCTGGAAAATAAAACTTCCCAAGATTTTGCAGCATATTCCGATTAAAAAAAATTAGGAAATAAGTTTTCCCAACTTCATATTTAGTAAAATGAGGACACTTGGGCAGCTCTAAAATGGTTCAAAGCTTCCATAATTATACTTAACTGTGCTGTGATTTAATAAAATATAATTTATACTTTTTATAGCTATATACCTTTGTAAAGAGAAATTAATGGGTATCCTCTATCCGTTTTAATATTTTTTAACCCTTCGAAACTTTATGAAACTGAGATACAATAGTGAATGAATCCATTATTTATAACCCTACAATTATAGAATATCGTGTTATTCTTATTAAAAATGTATGAATTATTAAAAGCTCCTTTATAACTTGAAATAAAACATTGTACAAGGACTCCTTCTTTTAGAAATAACGAACGATTGAATATAATTATGAATTCTTTTTAGATTCGGGTACAACTGCATGAATCAAATCGGACATTAAGTTAATACAATTGTTAAAGAGATGCTCTTTTTCCTGGTTTTTTCAGTACTTTTTTCGCTATTTACAAAGTATGCTATTTTGAATATCAGAGAAAATATCGAATTACAAAAGTATCAAAGTTTTATTAAAGATTTTAAATTATGCTTGAAAACTGAAAAAATTACCCTAATCAACCCCAGTATTAAATTAAGTATGAGTATCTCCCTTTGTAATAAAAATTTTTAGAGACCTTAACAAAAGCAGAATAGTTGGAATTTGGAATTCGTATAAAAAAAAATTTATTAAAATTTGACGAAAGTAATAAAAAGTAAGTAAGATTTTTTCCTTTATCAAAATGTCACTTACTATAACATTAAATTTAAAATCTTGGTTCCATTTAAAAAAAAATTTAAAAAATTATTTGTTATATTTTTTTGGAAATTTAAGTATTAATATAACTTTAAAATACCATCATTAAAATATATTTCTCCAATTAATATTGTATTTATTCATTTCGAATTTAGCTAATAAATAAAATATTTTAAAAGTGTCTGAAGTATAAAAATGTTAAAGATCAGTTGACGCAATTTTAAATAAATGTTTAACATGCACATCGAAAAAATGATAGTGTACTATATACTTTATTCATTCATTTCGAATTTAGCTAATAAATAAAATATTTTAAAAGTGTCTGAAGTATAAAAATGTTAAAGATCAGTTGACGCAATTTTAAATAAATGTTTAACATGCACGTCGAAAAAATGATAGTGTACTATATACTTTATTCATTCATTTCGAATTTAGCTAATAAATAAAATATTTTAAAAGTGTCTGAAGTATAAAAATGTTAAAGATCAGTTGACGCAATTTTAAATAAATGTTTAACATGCACATCGAAAAAATGATAGTGTACTATATACTTTATTTATTCATTTTGGAATTAGCTAATAAATAAAATATTTTATTTTATGAGAGTGATCAGCAGACGCAATCTAAATTAAATGTCTGAAACGATACTGGATTATTATTGAAACTAATCAGTCAATGAAAGCTCCCTTAATCTACAAAACCCTTTTATCTATCAATCCCTTAATTTATATAGATAATTTCAACAAATATTTCAAAATTATGTGCATCCAACCTGATTTTAATAGTTATTACAGTATAGCCCTAATATTTAAAAATCTGAATTTTTTTTTCCGAATATATTTTAACGTTTCTAAATTTACATTTGAAATTAAAAAGAGCCCTTCATCCTTAAAATTCTCAATTCTCAAATTATTCAGCTCACCATACCGAAATAAATCGCTGATTTAATCGCTTAAATACATTTCTCTTTTCTATTTATAACAGATTTTATAAATGAATATAATTTCTTTTTACTATACACTTTTTAAAATATACTTTAAATGTGTCAGTTTGTAAGATTGAACGCAAATTATGCAAATTTTTAAATATTTTTATCATTGATAATTTGCATAAATTCAAATTATACTTAACAACATAGGGTCGGTTTGAGTACCGTTAAAAAATACTGGGTTCTAATACTGATAAAAAGATAGCGGGTTCTCGAACTAGCCAAATGATGGTTGGCTCGAATTAATCTATAAAAAGATCGTATGTTCAAGTACAGATCAAAAAATATGTGGTTTCTGAAAATGTCGGATGATAGTGAGTTCGATCAAACGGATACAAGCATCGATAAGTCATAGGTTTGAGGAAAAGATGAGTCTGATCGAAAAGTGTTCCAAATGACATCAGTGAGTTCGAGTGTTGAGAGGAGAATGGATTCGAAAATGTAGAATAATAGTTGACTCGCGAGTCAAAAGAGAGTTCAAATCGAGTCCACTATGAGTTGGTTCGATAGTGAACCAAAAGAAGAGAGGAAATTGGATATTGATTTTTTCTTCATTTTTTTGGTAATTTTGAAATTTCTACATGAAATGTAGAATGTAGGCTTAATGTAGGCTTAAGCATTTTTCTTGTTTGTCTCTTCCACCTCAGTTTCCCATCCCTACATTTTTTGTACGTAAGACGAAGAGTGATAAAAGTTAACACATTTTTTGTTACTACCTTATTGCTTTTTAATCATTGTTGTATTTCTTTTTATTTATTTAAATAATGTGTCATAAAAGGGAGCTGCTCGGAAAAATGAGTTAAAATTATTTGCAGTACGGATATATTGAACTCCCGGTAATAGTGAACCGAAATTTCGATCCCTTGAAGGTTCACTATAGCGGGGTCTGACTGTATATATATATATATATATATATATATATATATATATATATATATATATATATATATATATATATATATATATATATATATATATATATATATATATATATATATATATATATATATATATATATATATATGGGAGAGTGGGGTCAATTGTAACAGGGTACGATTGTAGCAGAGCAAAAATTTCGAGTGTCGGGTTCTAGATTTGGTTCCTAGGTGGCGCAGAAGGTGTATTTAATAAATCTACATGTACACCCCTGATGGCAACCATTTTTATGTACTTTTGAAAGAGTTACATCAAAAAAGATATTTTCACGCCACGCAAGTACTTTTTTTGGTATTATAATATTATATTGTAACAAAGTAATTTTGTTTAAACAAATGAAAATTAGTAACCGAACATGTAAGTGGACACTTTAATTAACATTTCAATAAAAAAAAAAGATTAGTTTTGCTAATTAACTATCATTGTTTTTAACAAATGAAGCTGAAATGGCGTCTTGGGGACAATTGTAACAATAAGTAAAGGGACGATTGTAACAGGTGAAAATAAATAATCTTATGTTTACAAACTATTACTTAACTCTTTAAGAACCACCAATAGTTTTCTATATCATTTATATTATGTTGCATGTGCATTATTTTATTTGTCACCTTTCACAGCATAAATTGAAATTTTTAACCCCTTAAAGTTAAAAGTTTAACCCTTTAGGTTTCTGCTCATTATTATTTTTACTCCTAAAATATCACTACTATTTTGATCAATAAAAAAATATATCACAACTATGATAATATGTATAATTAACTATGTTTTAGTTGAATTTATGAACTGTTACAATTGACCCCATAAGTGGGGACAATTGTAACAACTGCACGACTGTCAAAAATTGTTAATAACTAATATAATAATATTTAAAATCAGGTATTTATTTTTTTTTTCTAGTAGAGGATAGTCTACTTTACTCGTCTGTCAATTAATACTAATAATATATTGGAATTTTTTGTTAGTTAAAAATAGTTAAGTAAAAAATGTTACAATTGACCCCACTCTCCCCTATATATATATATATATATATATATATATATATATATATATATATATATATATATATATATATATATATATATATATATTGCCCTATAGTAGGAGAGATCTCTAGAGTACTCATACATTTCCGCTTAAATATGGGAATGTTCTGAATCCTTCTGTGTTCGAATAAATATAAGGCCTCAGCATTTACTATTCCGAATGTGTGACCCATTTCGTATCCCGTGTCGGGGACAACTTGAAATAGAACAATTGAGTTGGCATTCTTTTTAGGATCCAATAATAGAAATGATACCGTTTGGAATGAATCTAATTTTGTTCCGTCTCTCCCTCCAAAACCAAGAAAATGATTCATCTTTGTGAGAACGCTTTTCACATTCTGTAAAATATTCTCTCAACTATTCTGAACTCAACTCTGGAATCTATTGTTATGAAGGGAGTGAAAGTTCAGTGTAGAAATAAAATGTTTTATGATCTAGAAATTCTTTAAAAAAAAAATGCAAAATTCTCTGAACACTATCAGAAATGATTTCAAACGATTAAATAATGCCCATTAAAGTGTTCAAAGACATATTTTTATATTAATTTTTTTTTAAAAAAAAGAATTATATTTCTTTCTTGTGTTTAAAATTTTACTAAAAAATGAGGTAATCAATAAAATAACTATGTACAGTCCAAATTATTAGACGCTCTATAAGATTCTACGTAAAACCTTAATGATTAGGTGATACTATTACAGCTTTTATGTTACTGAAACCGGTTTGCACTTGCTTACGTTTGTGTATCAATCGGACGATATATAATATAAATTTGACGATAGGATAAATTAGACTAAATATTATATAAATATAGATTATTTATTATATCAAGCATTATAATAGAATCTATCTATATTATATAAAACGCTAATACGTATGTATGTGTGTATCAATAAAACCGATGATATTTCTTTTCTCGCGCTGGCAACAGTTTTCATTTTTTATTGATTGGATTCGGCGCGCAAGAGAACGTAGTGAGCAACCAGATAACAATAACCAGAGTGAGCATTATCAGGTTGTTCAATTCAGATTCATGCACTAAAAACATGACAATATTTAATTTAAACTGAATTAGGAATTAATTAATTAATTGAAGTGAGAATGCCTTAAAAGGCCGCTGTTGAATTGATATTTTTCTACTGGGAGCTACCTAAACGTCTAAAAAACGTTTAAGTGTTTGTATTGAATGCATTGAATTTTTTTTATATATCGCGTTTATTTATGCATTGAATTTTCACGCTTTAAAATGCAGAATATTGGTGAAGCAATATTTGATAATTTATTTTGCTAATATGTTTCTTAGTTAGCTAATGTTTTGATTTTTTTCAACATGTACAATCTAAATAGCTAATATACTTTTTTTTAAAGCCAATAAGAACATTGGTAGAATTCTTCTACATAAGTACCATACTATGTCTTTGATGATAAAATACTATGTCTTTGATGATAATATATTATGTCTTTGTGCTAGAACATTGTGTTCATTGGCGATCGAGCGCAGCGAGCCATGGTTCACGGCGTGAACCACATAGGATTGCGTAGCAATTCTCGGGGGTTGGCGAGCGTTAGCGAGCAGGGGGTGGAGCCTCCTAGTATTATAATAATTAGATCAAATTATTGAACGCACTGCAGTGTTTTAATAATGACATGATTTGCACGAGTTTATGAGCAATAACTTCTATATTTAAACATACATGTAATAGGTTTTTATTCAGGAGATTTTTTTTATATACTTCCTATTTGTATTTATTTTTAACGTGTTGCATTACAATGTTAACCATTTGATAGAGGAGCGTCAACAAATGCGAGTAAGAACAATGCAGCTGTATAGAGTTTCACCTGATAATTATAACTTTACATAGAATCTTATAGTGCGTCAAATAATATGTCCAGGGACTGAAATATGTGAATAAGAATAAAATGTAAATAAATACCGGATTGAGATAAATAAGAATTGATCCACTTTTAATGACACGAACATCGAAGTCACATTGTATTCGATTTCTCAGAAACCGCTTTGGTAGGCTCTAGCCTAACTATATTAGAATCATGTTCGGGTTACCCCCATTATTTTGGAGATCCGAATCGGTCGGGGAAAAAATTATGCTAATTTCGAGAAATTACGTTTGATGTCTGATTTCGTAACTTAAAATATCGTCTGCACTAATTAAGTAGCATATTTATTATACACAATCTGAGGTCACTTAATCGAATTATTATGATTGAGTCTTAGAACGTAAAGATCCGATAGTTAGATCAAAAGATATTCAGCGTAACCCATTTTTTTTACGAGCGTGTTGTACATTAAGCAAAGTAAAAAAGTGATTACCTTTAACAACTTTTGATTTAATTAGAATTTCGTAGATCGGGGCACAAACTGCAGTTCAATAGCCTAAATTTAAGTATGCTAATTTGCTAGTGCAGACGATATTTTAAGTTATGAAATCGAACACAAAAACGCACTTTCTCTGAATAAACATATATTTATTTTTACATATATGGATTCTTAACCTTCAAAATATAGCCGCAATCTGGGAAATAGGGTCCCCGTAGTTTGGTCAGGAGAGAGATCCAAAGTTCGGATCCCTTGATGTTAATTTCCCTTTTTGTGTTTTTAGTTATAGTTTTCAAATTAATTAAGCGATGCAAAGAAAAAAATTAACCCACTTATAAAACCCGT
Source organism: Parasteatoda tepidariorum (assembly GCF_982258835.1). Lineage (NCBI taxonomy): Eukaryota > Metazoa > Arthropoda > Arachnida > Araneae > Theridiidae > Parasteatoda > Parasteatoda tepidariorum. Next base: position 1,723,323 of record NC_141761.1, read on the forward strand.
TTACCTAAAGATAATTTCATACAAAAAATAATTTCTAATCATTATTTATTATTTCTATTATTTAATTAAATTAAGGAGGAAAAAATTTTGAATTATGAAGTATATTTTTTTAATTCTAAATCGTATCTTTTACCCAAGTTAATCAAGCATCATTGGTGCCACTGGCTGTTTTTTATCTTTCTCCTATAGTGCTATTTCACCAACAAATATTTTGCTTTTCAGTACATACCATTTTTTTTTTTTTTTTTTTTGAATTTCAAATATGGATGATTTTAAATTGCTTGGTTTTATTTAACACGTTTTAAAAGAATAAGTCTAAACAAAATAAACCGCATGGATTCAGACTATTTAAGAAATAAAAATTTGGTAACGTAGTCGGGCCTATGTTACTACGCTCACAGTAATCATTCCGTTTATCTGACATAACGTGTAAAAAATAATTAAATATAAACGAACGTACAACAAATTCCCTCTTTATGCTTAATGAAGCAAACAAACATCGCTGATGCTATCTTTAAAATATTTCAAAGAACAGAATCGATTGCAGTTTCATTTATATCACTGACACTATCTCTAAATCAATCAGAAACTTCTATTTTTTTATATATCGCTTGGGAGCGATCTAATTGAAATTTTTGAACAATTTTTGGGGACTAAAATTGTTTTTTTTTCTTCTTTTTTTTATAAATTGTCCAAAGATCCAGGACGCTAGCTGAAGTTAGACAGAAAAACTCTTCATTTTCAGTATTGTTGAACTTTCTTATGACTTTGAAAATAAATATCTTTCGAACAATATAAGTCAAAATATTCATTTAAATTATGGTTATTAAAAAGGAAATTTTCATATACAAGAGTCCCGCAGTGGACTGATCGTTAAGACACGGTTCCCAGCAGATCACCGAAGTCAAGCATCACTGGCTACGGTCAGTGTGCGGGTGGGTGACCACTTGGATCAGTCTGCGTAGGGACCGAGGGTGTGCGGTATGGGTCCTCGTTAAACTGTGCTACCGTAAAGTGCTCGACTTCGCGCACAGGTCGTCGGGCTACCGAAGCGGGGGTGCCATCCCCTCCGCAGAGGATCAAAATTGTGATGGCATGTCTTCGGATCATCCTCCGGGATGTTTCCCAGACCGTCGCCAATAGCCCATTGTGCAGCTCTAGTGCGACGTAGATTAACAACAATCATATACAAGATATTAAAAAAGTGACATACTTTTTTGGTTCGATTAAAGATTAAGGTAAAATGTCTGCGTAAACAATTAATGACTTCTGCTGAAAAATGTGAGAGCGTTGTTTTAAATGTCAAGTTAAATTCCTGGAAGAAGAAAAAACAAGCAATTTTTAAAAATTCCTTCCCATAAAACCGGGTTTATTTTGGAGAATATGTTTTTTTTTCTCCAAGCAGTCAGGGTCGTTTTAATTGTAGTTAGGGCTCCCGGCCACAGAAATGTTTTCGGCCTTTATAACATGTAATAACAAATTATCAAACGCTCTGTAATGTCAAATCTTAATTATTAGCCAGGTGACAGCCTTATTGTTTTTACACGGCTTGTTTACAGTTGGTTTAACATTATAATGCAATACGTTAAAAATAAATACAAATAAGAAGTTTATAAAAAATCTCTTGAATAAAAATCCATTACATATATGTTTAAATATAAAAGTATTGCCTATAAATTCGTGCAAAACATGCGATTATTAAAACGCTACAGTATGTCAAATAATTTGTTCTAATTATTACAATATAACAATATCGTACCTGATGTAATAAATGTTCTATATTTATCTAATATATCTCCTAATTTATCCTACCGTCGAATTTATATTATATATCGTCTGATTTTGCCAATAGATATACGAACGTAAACAAGTGCAAATCGGCTTTAGACGTGTAAAAACAATAAAACTGTCTAAGCATAACCTGATAATTAAGAATTTACATAGAAAAACGTCGAATAAAAATTAAATGGTATGAAATATTTGTTAAACTTAGCAGTCTTTCTTTCAATGCATGCACATCAGCCATAACTAGTTTAAAAGTTGCTCTGCTATTGGGCTGTCTAATTCTAAACTATTTCAACTATTACTTTATTTAATTATCCTTTTTTGCTTAACAGATTTGGTAGTGGTCAAGCATTTTAGCGACATTATGACATAACATAATCACTATTTGTAGGAAGAAAAATAAAATATCCACTTTATACAGTGCAATATATTTATTTTATTTTATAACTGTCGTTGAACAGCCGACGTAATTTAGGGTTTACGACTATTAATATTCAACTCCGTAGAGTTGCAATTTTGAAACCAATCCAGAAGACAAGGGAACTCTTGGATCAAGTATTGGGGGACTTCATGGAGACTTTTGATGAAACTAACCCGCATTTGTGTTACATGGAGAGGAAAACCACGAAGACCTCCCACTGTTAGCCGGACGGCAAGAGGACTCGAATCCATCCATGATCCGTCTACCAGTGAGGATATTTTTGTGAGGATCGATGCGAGCCGGGTGCAGAATTCTTATCAACCAGCCATCTCTGGAATTCGAATCGGGTTCACCTCATTGGAAGGCGAACGCAAAAAAATATAAGACACTGTTGTTTACTCAATGTTGTTGTTTTTTTTAAATCAAATTTGTCAATGTTGCTTTTTTTTAATACAATTTATAAAAAATAAGATTTTCAAGAGGCCCTGAGTGCCTAGTGCTCCCGGGTACTGCCCGTGTGTGTCATGCGTAAAGACGGTACTGCAAGCAGTCCATATCCAGAGCCGGATTATACCTTTCGTAGGCCCTAGGCATAGCCGTTTTTGGGCCCTCTCCTCCTTCCCCCACTCCTCCCCTCTTTTCAAAATATATGCTAAAATTTTCTTGCATATTTTTTTTAACATTTTTATTAATATGGATTTTAATATACAAATTTTTTTATCGAACTTTATCTGAATCCAAAAATCGCAAAAAAGTAATATATTAGATCATAAGATTCTGCAAAATAATTTATTACCGAAAAATATTATATTTTTATTTGTATCTTTATAATGTTGTGCAAAATACACTTGTTGTTTTTAAAGCTAAATTATTTTTGTCAAAAAAAAATTTTCTCCCAAGCTTTTCGTAGGCCCTAGGCACGTGCCTAGTGTGCCTATAGATTAATCCGGCCCTGTCCATATCTACTCACTGTGTCACTGTCGGACCTCTATTTAACGAAGTCGCAAAATCCCGATAATAAGCGCGTTATATGGAAAATTTTCTAAGTAGAGAATCATCTTTTGAAATACTTAAACAACACAAAACAGGTTTTAAATTCATAAAACCGAGATGTAATTAAAATAGCAATTAATACACCTTCATCTTGTAAACTAGTATTTATAAATCTTAATCATAAAAGAAATCTGCATGGAAAACAAGAATCGAGCAAAACATTATCCGGTGTTACACTATCATGCTACATATATTTTCAACTAAAAAAAAGCTAAATTTATGTCTAAAATTATAGCTGCATTTATTATAAAAGTAATTTTAAACATACATTACTTACAATGCGTTCTTAAGTTTAATAGCTACAGATAAAATCCGTTAATTTCGCATGAGTTTTTCGTTTGAAATACAAACAAAAAGGGAAAGGGATTTTACTGCTTTCTCTAAGAGCTTCTTAAGTGGCTTAGAAAATCAGTTTTCCCCCATAAAATGCGTTAACAAGTTTGGAATGTTCTGAAATATTTTGGGAATTAGGAAAAGTGGATCTCTTAGAAAAGTTCGTTGAATAGAAAATTCACTTCGCCTGTTTGAAAGTTATTTTACGAAGAAATTTGCAAAATGTTCTCGGTTCCTCGAAAGAAATCGCCAAATGGAAATTCATTAAATAGAATTCCGACTGTATTATGTACCACTATGTATCTTTGTCACTATGATAATAGGGCTTATTAAAAGAGCGAAACTAATGAATGAGGTAATTTGGGGAGGTTAATAATCTCGTTTTTTTTCTATTTTACTCTCAAAGGAAGAGCTTAAACTGTTTTTAAAGGGGTGATCCTTGACCTAAAAGATGAATGGAATGGGACAAATCAAAAGATACGAACAAATAAAGCAGAGAGAGATGAAGAGTTTCTATTTCTTCCATTGTGACATAATCGCCGGCAGCGCCCCCTTTGCGTGAACTGAGAGTTAAGGTGTAGAGATCGTAAACTTGTGACAGTCCCAATCCGACTGCCATCTCAGCTTCCCGTTTCTGTTCTTCCTCGTCTGCTGGAAATTGAAAGGAAATCTCAATGGTAAGTGACATTTCAATTGCCAACGCTTTTTTAACAAATTTATAATTAATTTAATGAATAATTTAAAAGAATATTAAGATATTTCATTAATATTTGCTATTCTTTCATAACTTAGAACAACTGTTAATAAGAAAAATAAAGTATTGGAATATTTCGTAGATACATATAATTAAAAAATTAGAATTAATTAAGAAAATAAGAATGTTGGAATATTGAGCATAACAGAAAAGTTAAAAAAAAAAAAAGAAGATTGTCCGAATATTTTGTTGAAGATCATAATTAATTTTATTATTCCACAATGAAAATTAAAATGTTTGAATATATAAAAATCATAGACTGATTTACATTTTAAAAAAAGAGTATGGTGTTTATTTTAAAACATTTGTTCATGATGAAGAAAAATGTTATGTTGAGTTAGCTTATTATTACATAGGGAAATCTATATATATTTATAGTAGTCTACATGTGTCTACATATGTTTATAATCTATGCCGTAATTTATTTCTCATTTTTTATCATCTCAATTTCAAAAAAGAAGCATTACTTCAGCTTTCATCTATTACTCAATTTTAAACGAATGCTACAACAGTATTTAATATATGAATTTCACAATATGAGCTTGCTACCAATATTTTGTCCTTTAGTATTTAATATTTCAGTCAAAAACCTCTTGCCATGAATTTTTTTTATTTCATTTAAATGCAATGATACATTTTTCAAATTATCAATTTAGCAAAGTTTTTAAGGAAAAAAAATGTGTTTATTCAGGGCTTTCCGAATATAAATTAACTAATTAGTAAAAAAACTTAAAAATCAATTTTTTACATCAGGAACAACTACATAGAAAATTTAAATGATATATTTACATTATCAATCGAACGTTTGATAGAAACTTTTATAAATAAAATTTTGAACTTAACCCACCAAAAATTTTACAACGAAACTCCTAGTTCAAGCATTGAAGTCAACTAGTCTTCCTGCGAGATTTTTGAATGGGAGAGGAAAACCTTCCATGGTTAACCCCATGGCAAAAGGATTCTGTTCCATCTACTAATGCGAATATATTTTATGTCATACTGTAATCGGTGCCAGTCAAGAACAGAAAGCGTATTGAGTAGCCAACTCTGGGATTCGAACCTGGTACACTTGATTAGGAGTTATAGGTTTTATAAAAAAAATCTTGATTTTATGACTCATATATAAAATCCTTTCCAGAAAAGGAAAGTTACAACAGATGGGATATATCGCGTAGACAGAAAAAAGGTATTAGTTTTGATGCCTGATATTCGGCATATGTTTAACAGATGTGAAATGAATGAGTACATAATCAGAATTTTAATCACTTAGTTTTATGGTGCTTTTTTGCTTTTTGCTTGCATGTATATAACGCAAGTTTGGTACTTTATTTACGTCGCACTAGAGCTGCATAATTGGCTATAGGCGACGGTCTGGGAAACATTCCTGAGAATCCGAAGACATGCCATCGCAATTTTGATCCTCTGTACTCCCTTTCTTTGGTAGCCCGATGATCTGCGCGTGAAATCGAACACTTTACGGTAGAACAGTTTAATGAGGACCGCACACCCTTTGATCCCTATGCAGGCTGATTAAAGTGGTCGCTTATTGACCGCAACCAGAGATGTTTGACTTCGATATTTTACTGGGATCTTTGCGATCAGTCCACTGCGACACCTATATAAATTATCTTATTTAAATGAAACGTGGGCAATTTTTATTTATATATTTTGATATTTTTTATACGTGTAAAAACAAAAGTAATTAAAAAAAATTTCGAGAGAAAAAAACGAAGACATTTGCTGAACACATGCGAATATTTTCTGTCCTCAAATGATTAGAAGGTTCTAGAGAACAACTGATGAAATTCGAGAGCTGGTCCTTAAGATTGTCGTAGGAGCCAACAAAGTTTCTCATCCCCTGACCCTAAGATCAATAAATTCATTTAATTTCAATATAAGTAAAATGAAATTTTGCAATTTATAATTAAAAACACGTGTTATCACTCAAAATTACTACTGGAGAGAATTCTATGATACTTTGTTATAGGGCTGTTCAAATTGTGCGTAAGCCAATTTTGTATTCAACCCTTCCCCTTTTGACAGCAAAAATACGCAATACCAAACCACTCTCATGCTTTCGCAATGGACCCCAACCCTTGTTTTGTTGGGGTTTTTTGTAGTAGACTTTCCCCAAATTTAAATCCAAATTTGAATTTTTTTCAATTATAAATTTTTTTGTGACATTTTTTTAACTTAGGTGATTTTACGTAAGCATGTCTTAAACTTCTCCTTCCTCCCTTATAAGCAACAACAATCTTATCACAAGTCCTCTGCTTACGTTATATTTGAATTTATACTTTTAATTTCCCATATATATTATTAATCACCATTCCTTTTTTCATATTTCAGGCTGACTTGAAAAGTTACGAGGTTGAGGGTAAGTGAAGTCTCTCTCTCTATTTCTTTTTCAGAAACAACAATCTAACATAATATGAAAATAAATATTTGGCTCCGAAGACAAAACACAAACCTGTAGAGAACAGAAAGAAATATACAACTTGAAATTAACAAAATAAGCAGAACTCGAATATTTTTTTAATATTACATGTTTTATAAAAATTTGTATGGTTTACTGTTTCGCTTATATTTCAATAAAATAATAACAATAATTAAATAATTATTAAACATAATTTTTTACGGGGAATTAAACAAATTTTATAAATGTGTGCATTTGTGTCGATTTAAAACTTCTCGACATACGCCGAAATATGCAAAAAGTGAAATGAACAGTTCAAATTTTCGATTGCTCTATCTGAATCTTATTTTCCAGATCACGACCCCCATATTTTTACTGTCCCGAATTCACCCATAAAAAATAAAATATGTTAAAAATGTACATTTTTTTCTGTGTCTGATATAAATTTCATTGAAAGGTACATAAACAAGTAATATTTTAAATCAATTCCTGTCAACAAAGAAAAATTTTATTTTAGTTACTTTTTATTAAATAACTAAAAAAAATTTCTCCCCTATAAAATTAAAATTAAGTTTACTGAATGAATTAATATTTTTGTAATTAACATCATCCACTACAATTTCAACAAAAAATGTATTTGAACTTGAATAAAAAAAAATAGTGCGTGGAGTCCCTCCGCCCGTAAGAAGTGAAACTTCGTAATGTTGAAATGAAAATAGGAAGGGGTAGAAATTGATTTTCAGTGAAATCATATTGTTTCTTTAAGACAAACTTTATTAACAATGCTTACAATTCACAATTGATCGCATCTTTTTATTATCATTTTCGAGTGGAGAAATATCCAAATCTATAACATTTACAATGGGATTATGGTAACTAAAGTAAGATACGAAATATTTGAGTTCTATTTTTTTAATATTTCTTGCAAAAACTGCATCAATGGTAGTTCCCCCTTTGGTTGTTGGATCATTTCCACCATTTATCATTTCCAATCCAAATTTGTCTTTAAGGAAGGTTAATAATGTTTCAGCTTCAGGTAATTAGAAATTCACATTAAAATCTCCTGCAAGGATCACAGGCCGCTCACAATAATCAATTTTTTCACCTGTAGCGTCTGCCAGAGCTTGTGAACCTGTAGTGGATAGTGGCAATAAAGATTTTGTAATAAATAATTTAATATCCCTCATGGCTGCATTTGGTGAAATATAAATGACAATTAGAAAGGAGAAAACCTAACAATCAATTGTTATTCACAAGAGACGTACCTTGACATAACCTTAAATCCGTCGCATTGTCCGTGGGATTGTTTTCACTCATTTTTTACTATTGTTATCCACTATGTTTGAAAATAAAAAATACTACCCTATTAAATTATGCTAGGAGGTTTTGCCCCCTGCTCGCTGGTGCTCGCCAACCCCCGGAACTGCTTTCGCAGTTCATTTCGGATTGCTTCGCAATCCGATGCTCGCTTTACTCGCTCATTGGATACGTTCTTAACGTCTAGCTTTTGTATACTTTTTTGAACACTGAAGTTCCGAAAACTTTTCACTGTAGAAAATTCTAAACCTGTACATTTCAATATTAATTTGAAATTGTAAACAGTTCACATATTTTTCTTAATCACACTATTCTAAATTTCAGTTGTTGAGAAAAGTAACTGTTGTAAGTTTTGTTTTAAAGTCTTTCCCACAAAAGGGCTAAAGCCATGTGTTGTAAAACAATATGAAATAGTAGTCTGCCACTGAACGCCGGATGTAAAGCATCGGCTTCGCTAAAGATAATTTTGTATTTTTAATTCTCTGAATGGCGCCACCCTAATATGGAATTTGTAAAATAAATGTATATATTTTTGATTGTTGATGAAGCCCATAATCTTGCGTTTTCATCAGTGTTCAGAAGCAGAACAACTATAAGTTCTTTATTTTATCACAAAAATATAAAATGTATAAAAAACAAAGAGTAAGAAAATGAGTATAGTCATAGAAAAAGTTAAAATTATAATATAGTATTTATCAGTTAAAATAAAACTTTTTGTTTAAGTCATTGTTAACAATTCAAATTTCTCCGAAGCAATTCTAAACCTTAATTTTGCTCACTACGTGCTCTTGCTCGCCGAAGCCTATCAATTAAAACGTATTAGCGTTTTATATAACATGGATTAGCCATATGATGCTCACTACGTGCTCTTGCGCGCCGAATCCAATCAATTAAAAATGAAAACTGCTGCCAGCGCGAGAAAAGAAATATCATCGGTTTTATTGATACAACGTATTAGCGTTTTATATAATATAGATGTGTATCAAATCAAACTAAAAAAATATTTATAGAAAAGCTATGACTTTTATGCTTGTGAGAACCAAAACAATATGGAAATGAATGAGGGAAAACTGGATTTCCCGGCCAATAAAAATGCAGCGTTAAACGTTTAACGCAACCTTGTTGAAGGGCAGATTGTAAAACCCGGTCAGCAAAAAAGAACTGAAATATCAAGCGAGTGAATAGTCATAAGCATGAATAGTTAACGCGCATGTTTACGCATTTTTGAATGAAAATTTCCTTTTCCTCACGTGAGGTGAGTTGAGAAAGGCTGAAGCAAATTGAATTATAAGTTGGGCAGAAATGAAAAGTTAAAAGCGGACCATTCACGTAAATACACTTCTCTAATATTGCCTGATAGCGAAACATTTTATAATTAACATATTGAACTAACTACCTGTATTTTTTTATTTTATATTTTGTAACCGTCGTTGAACAGCCGAACCAATTTTTTGTGTTTACGAGTACTAACGTTCAACGCGGCAGCCTTGTCATTTTGAACCCAATCCTGAAGACAAGGGAACACCTGGATCAAGTATTGGGAGAAATTTGCCTTCGTGGAACTCACCCGCAATTGCGTTACATGGAGAGGAAAACCACGAAAACTTTTCATAATTAGCCTGACAGCAAGGGGACGCTAACCCATGATCCGTTTAGGATATTTTCCGTCATTACTGTGGTCAGTGCAAACCGGATGCGGAATTGGTATTAACCAGCCATCGCTGGGACTTGAACCCGGTTTACTTCATTGGAAGGCGAACGCTCTATCCCCTGAGCCACCATGACTCTAACTACCTATATATATATTTTTTTAATAACGGCAGGCACTGAACTTTCGTTCTTCGCCGTAGAAGATGCCGGAAGTGTTGCTCATTTATCGCTACCCAGTGGGCACCTGTGAGCCAAAGTCACGGAGGCGAGCAACATTACCCACGCCACACTGCCACAAATACCCGTTCATAGGGTGGGCCACTTTCATACATTCACACTACAGAAGACAACACAGAGAGAGAGAAACATCCATGCCCAGAGCGGAATTCGAACCCGCAGCCATTGGCTTCACAGTCAGTCACGCTAACCACACCTGGCCGGCAACTACCTATATTGAACAGACACATATTGAAATAACACCTACTATAATATTGAACGTATTAAAATAATGAGAAACGCATTAAAATATTTATTTTTATAGCTCATTTTATGCAAAATTGCGTCAGCGTGTGCAATTAAAATAGTTCTTAAATTGCACATGATGTAGAGGAAATATATTTTTTTAAACGTCTAAATATTTTTTTTTAAATATTTGTTTTAATTCGTTGGCAAACATCATAACTCTGTTAAAAACGTTGAAGGTTGTGAATTCAAGATTGAATAAATGTGTTAAATAATTACATTCATAGCATGTCTGGGAAACACTTATTTACGGAATTATCCTATGGAGCGTAAACAAGCGCACACCAGTTTCAGTCGCGAGAAAATAAGAAAGTTGTATAGTAGTATTACATTATAATTAGGATTTTATATAGAATCTTTAGTGCGTCTAGTCATTTGGAGAGGGAGTGTATATTCAGCATCATTTGGCACTCAAAATTTACTGCAATCATTCCAGTCATTCCCCCCCCCTTTCTGTTATCTCTTTCGAGAGGCCTTAATTACCCCCCATTTTGTTTACTGAAAACGCATAAGATTCAACAAATCTCCGAAACCCTAAAGAGAAATGTCTTCCGTGAAAAGACTTTTTGCGGAACTGAAAGCGAAGTAAAGAAAAAAAAGAATCGTAAGTGTAAATGTATCCCTCCATTCCCAACAATGCTTTCCTAAGATAGACACAGAGAAGGAAAACCATTTCTGGGCGTCTTTGTCTATTTTGGTCTCCCATCCTATGGAACGGGAGACGGAACCCAAATATAAAGCGAACGAAAGAACTCATTTTCATTTTAGGGTGAAGGATAGAACCCAATCATTTAACACGTCATATTATAGAACAATGTTCTAATTTTTCTTAACTTTGACCGAAACGTGAGTCAACGCGCGTATTATAAACTTAAAAGTTCCTACTTCAGTCTTCGAAGAAAAATTTTATTTTTACTCTTTTATTAAATACTTTCATCTCTCATTTAAAACTAATTTCAATTAATTAAATTTAATCAATGAATTATTATTTGAAAAAACTGTATTAAAATCAAGTGCCATCCACGTTTAAAAACTTGAGTTGGATGAATAAAAGGTATTTTATGAACCCATTGAACAAGATAGAGAGCAGTGATGGGCATCATTCACGAAAATTTTATTCATGACTAAATTTATTCAGAATAAATTTATTCTGAATGATTATTCATATGAAAATTTAGTCATTATTCATCATTCATTATGCAAATTAATAAAACATTTTGAATAATGATTGATGAATAAACTCATTAGTCATGACTAATTTTTCTGAATAAAATTTGAATAACCAGCAAAAAATGTCTTTGTCTATAACGAGATGCAAAACATCGTTTGCTCTTAAACGTCTTATTTTAGGAATTAAACTATAAAACTAAGACAAGTAGGACTATTTATTTTTATGCTATTTTAACTTACTCCAGCGTAACATACTTAGTTGTGCTAAAAAGTAGGTTTATAACAGTTTAGTTACTTAAGTTCATTTTGAAATTTTGTTCTAAAATCTATAAAACGCAATTTTTATAGTTTTTGAAAGCAAACGATAATATTATTTTAAATTTTTAAATAAAATTTTAACTTAAAAAATTAAACGCTTTTTTGCCATGTAACCATTTCTCAAAAGTATGCATTATGTTAGACAAAAGTAAATTTTCTCAAACATTATATAAATATACTTGAAAAGGATTAACGTTTTATTTGTAGTTGTCATAATCGTAGTCAATTAGAGTATTCCGTGCCCATTTTTGTTGACCAGTGAAATTATTCAGTTATGAATAAATCTTTAATGATTTATTCTTTATTCAATGAATAAAGAATAAATAATGATTATGAATGATTTATTCTTTATTCAAAATATTTCTGACTAATGAATAAATCTTTATTCATCATTCATTATTCAGATTTTGAATAATTATTCATCATTCTTTATTCATTATTCTGAATGACAAATGCCCATCTCTGATAGAGTGTGAACTCATAGTAGGAATGGAAGGGGGGAAAAAAGGCTTGTGGTATCAGAGGAAACTATAAAAGTATAAATTGGGTGACCACGTCATGCTCTTTATTGAATTTATCTAACACAACCAATATAAAATAATTAAATATTTAAATGCGAGCAATAAACTATTTTTTTTTGTTCAATAAGTATGACTGGTGTTATCTTTAAAATATGTGAAAAACTAAATTGCTTCCAGTAAAATTTAAAACAATGACTAATGCTTAGCCCATTAGGAAATTTCGTTTCGTTTTTTTCTCATCCCTATTTAATGAATGAATTAAAAATTTCAAAAACTGCATCGAGTATCTTCCTCTACACCAGGGGTGTCAAACTCAAAAGCTAACTTGGGCCAAATAAACAAGGCTTAACTTTAGGTGGGCCGCAAAAAAAAAATCAATGTTCATAGAAACAAATATTTTTATTTTGAATAGTACATTGTAATAAACGTATATAAAGTTAAATTATTGTTTGATATTTGACATCTCTTCTCTGCTACTATCTTTCCTATTTCGGGAGAAATTTTATTGGCCGTGACTACTTTCAAAATTGACCCAACGTGAGCGTTATTAATACGGTTTCGAACAGCAGATTTATTTCCTTTCATAACAGAAAATAATTGCTCGCACTGAATAAGTACTTCCAAACATGGAAATAATTTCAGATGCGAATTTTCGAGTATTTTCAAACCTTGCCGGTAAATATTTGTAAAATTCAGTCACACCCACGTCAATGAATTTTGCCTTCAAATTTGAGTCGCATTGAATCTCAATCACTTCCATTTGCATATTACTGGGTACTGAGTCTATATTTATTGAGAAATTTTATATTTTTCTGCTTATTTTTGATATGATGCAGTATCCCTGGAATGGCAGGTGCCGCAAGTCAATTCGAATTTTACATTTTCATACAATTTAAAATGATCCGTATAGTTTATAAATAAAGAATATTATAATTTCATATGCTAGTTTCCTTTCCAATTCACATTTCTATTTTATTTTTACTTTGAGTCGGATATATTGACTGGGCAGCAAAAATGTTCATCTCGGGCCGCGAGTTTGACACCCCTGCTCTACAAGTTTAAAAAATTGTATTTGAACTTGAGTGGATAAATGAAAAGTATTTTTATGAAAGATTGAAAATATGAACAAGATATAGGAAGAGTGTGAACTAATAGCAGGAATTAAAAAGATAATCACGTTTCAATTCTGATCAACAATTATCAAATTTCCTGAATTTATTATTTTTTTAATATTTTTTTTCTAATTTTCCTTATTTTTAACCTATCTTTACATCATTCATTCCTCGCCATTTTACCGATAAACAGTTCTGAATGCTTTTATGCTCATTTAATTTTACTGTTTATTTCTCATAAATCAAATTATAATAAATGGATTTATGAATTATTTGCAAATAAAGCTCATACATCGAACTGTTTTAAGCAAAATAAAGAATTTCCGTTGAGAGTAATCTCATGAAGCATTAGCGAAGTTATTCATCTATTAGTTAGCAAGACTATGTGGTTATACTGTAATTTTTTTTTTAATAACTAAGAGGATCAACCCCTGTACGCTTCGCTCAGAAAACCCCGTGATTGCTTTTCGTTCACTATTGAAGATCAAGAGACAGGAATGGTTTATATAAAAAAAATTTCTCACAATTTACGATAGCATTGCTATCTGGTGGATTTTGAGGATGACAGAATTTTGGTAAATCGAAAAAATCGGTACTCCCCGAGAGTTATAACTCTCAGATCTTGTCCGTGAACAATTTCATTTTTTTTTCTCAAATCAGCTTTAAAGGACATAAGCCGTTGATAAAAAATATCATTTGGCTTAGAAAAAGTATAATTATTTGAATTTTATTATAGGGTTTTGTTAGTATGTTAATCATATTGAAATAAAAAGATGACTGGATTTAAAAAAAAACTAATCAAATGAAAAAAAACAATAATTTACAGAATATGCGACATATTAAAAATGCGAAGTAATTTAACAATATACAACTTTTATCAACAGTTCGGTTTTTATCACTATTCACTCTTTATATATTTTGAAAAATTTCGAAATCTACTCTTATTTTTATTTTTGACAGCCAGTCAGGCATGATCTTATGAAATGAAAATTGCGAGGGATATAAATTTTCTTACAACAATTATTTTAAAAAAAAATCACGAAAAAAGAATTTAAAACTGCAATAACTTTCGAACAAATGCGATTTCAAAAAAAAAAAATCTTGTTGAAGTTATAATTTAAAATGGTCCTATCAGCACAACGAATTTCAACTCTATAGTTGCATTTCAACGAACGATAGATCGACCCACAGGTATTTTTTACTTCTAATTTAAACGTTAATAATTCTAAAACTAGTAATCGAACCGTATTTCTTTTCATCGAATTTCTAGTATATTTTTGGACACATCTTCATAATTTAAAGTTTCTTAGTCATATATTTCGAGCATCAGAGCAACATTTAACGTAAGCCAAAATTAAATGAGAAAGTTTCGAAAAAAAAGCACTTGAAATTGCATTAACCTTAGAACAAATTGGAATTTAAAGAAAATACTCTGTTATATTTATCAAGAAATGTTGCCTTTCAACTTGTCAAATTTTAATTATGTAGTCTAAAGGGTGACCCGAATGGTATTTTTTGCCCACAAGTTTAACATTTAATATTTCTCGAACTAAATATCAATTTCCGAGAAATCCGATCCTTTAGTAGCCAGAATGCAGTGACATCTTTCTTATTTTTCCCCCATTGCGCAGTTTATGTTTGCTGCGCCAAGCTACTAAATTTATTCTTTAAGAGGCAATGGTGGTCCCAGCCCGACTACCAACCTGATATCGTATCATACCCTAATAAATCGAACACAGATTGTCTAGTTTGCATGGTTAGTTCGAATCATAAATAATATAAGTTTTTTTTATAAAGTTTTCGTAGAATACATTATATTAATTCCTTCCATAGTTTCAAAATTCAGTCAAATAATTACTAAGAATTGAAATTGACTATTCTAATTGAATAGTAATCGAAATTTTTTAAGAAGTTTCATTCAAAAAGGAAGAACATTTTAACTGATTTGTGTGTTTGTTTTTCAGAGTGCAGGGCAGCTTTTGAGGTGTATGACACAACAGGAGAAGGAAAAATTGACGCTGTGTGGTTGGGCTCTTTACTCCGAGCTTTAGACCTCAGTGTGACACAAGACACAGTCGAAAAATCTGGAGGCACAAAAAAAGAAGGTAAACATTATCTCCCCCTTAATATTCCAAGCATTATATTACCGGGTACTAGTGTAGCCTACTAGAGGAAATTATTATAGGCCAATTAGGTGGCCCACAATCTGTCCCTATAGGTTACGATGTATGTATATATACAATAGCTTTAAAATGAAGAAATTAGAATTTAACAATACATCAAGCCCCTGTATCTTCCCTATTTATTGACCCTAATTATTCAAATTAGACCAAGTATTATATTACCGGGTAATAGTGTACCCCACCAGATCAAATAATTATAGGCTTATTAGGGGGTACACAATGTGGTCTTATATGTTACTATGTATGAATATATACAATAATGTGTTAAATTGCATTAAAATGAGGAAATTTGAAGTTAATATTTTGAATAAAAATATGGCCCTATATCTACCTCTAATATTGACCTATCATATTCAAATTGGACCACGTATTATTTTACCGGGTAATAGTGTACCCCACCAGAAGAAATATATATAGACTTATTGGGGGGTACACAATGTGGTCCTATAGGTCACTATGTATGTATACATGTAATATTGTGTTTAATAGCGTTAAAATTAGGATATTCGAGGCAAATATGCTGTATTTCTACATGGCCCTATATCCACCCCTTTATTCTATATCCGGCCCTATATTAACCCGTAATATTCAAACTGGGCCACGGAATATATTGCAGGGTCCCAGTGTTCTTGGAATTGAAAACCAGCAATTTCTTTAAAATATATATTTATATAATTTTTTTAATGAAATTGCTAGCTTTTCATTTCGGGAAGCTTAAATGCGAAACAATTAACTGAAGTAGCAGAAGCTTTTCACAAGAATATAATAATAATTGAATTAACTTTTTACTTAATTTTTGATAGTTTTTTTTTAAAAATATGTCATTTTTTATAACTGTCATAAAAAAGAAATTTTCATTCTTTTAATATCTTGCACAAAAATATGACATTTTCTTATTCTGATGTGTGCATCTTATTAGCTAATATTTTTTGAAAAATGCTTTATTTCAAAGTAATTAGGTTCAATACATTTTTTTCATAAAATTAGGATTTAATTACGTTGCAATGAAAAATTCAATATATAGTTAAATTTAATTGCTATACATTTTAGTTTAAAAGTTAAAATTTATTTCGAAATCTCCCTATTGACTAAAAAATGCTCGTCACTCTGTTGTTTTTTTTTTCACTATGAATTTATGCCTTCTTGGTTTATAATCTCTACTCAATAGATGTAAATATAGTTAAAAGCAGTTAATTCCTTTTCTATTTTGATTGTCGTATATTCAGAGGTGATTCCGATTTACTCGTAATTATTGCGATTTGAAAGTCAAGGTCTTAACGTTTCAGTAATGAAAATAGGTTTTTCAGTAGAGTCTCTTAACTACTGAAGTTTAAGAATTTTGTTTGCAACTATTCTACGAATATTTCTACTGATGAAAAAAAAAAGTTAAAAAAATCGACCTTTTTTTTTTATTTCATTTATAAATACGAGGAACTAAAACATAATACGCAAGTTCTAAGTAGAAATTCAAATTTTTTACTTGAAAAAAAATACTTAATTTATCATCAGTTTACTATCCCAAATGAATTCGGGCAAATGAAAACAAGTTAAATGTTAGTCTTTGTATATGTTCACATCATCTGAATTACTTTCCCTCGCGAAAGCCATTTTTTTACTCTTTCTTTCTAAGTAAGTTCATCAGCCATTTTGTATATACAATTGTACAAAACACGCCTGCAGTCCCACAAAAATTGGATAAACTTCCAATCACAGCCGATTATTTTTTGTTTTGATTCCGACCGAATAAAAAGGTCATAGCACAAAATATTTCCTATATATACAAACCCGATACGAATTCCGGCTTGCACTGACCACAGTGCTGACGTGAAATATCCTCAGTGGTAGACGAATCATGGGTTAGAGTCCCCTTGCCATCAGACCAACCGTTGGAAGTTCTAGTGGTCTTCCTCTCCATGTAACGCAAATGCGGGTTAGTTCCATCAAACAACGTCCGCCACGAACAAATTTCTCCCAGTACTCGATCCAGGAGTTTCCTTGTCTTCTGGATTGGGGTCGAAATGACGGAGTTGAACATTAGTAGTCGTAAACCCATTAAATTGGGTCGACTGTCCAACGACGATTATAAAATAAAATCTATACATACAGCAGGGAAGCGGTTAAAAACATAATAGAAACAAGGAAACTCGAATCTATATTTCTGTTGTTCTTCTTACTACTGATAGCCTCTAAATAGATTCATTAAATAAAATTGTATGGACATTTACAGGTGAAAAAATGTTGACATTAGAAGAATTCCTTCCCATCTTCAGTTCGTGCAAGAAGTCCAAGGATATTGGTCAGATCGAAGATTTACTAGAAGGTCTGAAAGTGTACGACAAGAATGAAAACGGAACAATGATGGCAGCTGAATTGGCCCACGTACTTCTCTCTCTCGGTGAGTAATTCTACCTCTCTAGATAGATGAAGGGTGACATAGTTAATTGGTGACCCGGACGTGATACGAATTCACCATCATCGATTTATGGTCGACAGTTGATTTGCTCATGAAATAGCGCTCAAAAATCCGGTAAAGTCAATACAATTTCCCCGGATAATAAGTAAATGAAGAACAATAATGAGGCGGAAATAAATAAAGTTAAATAAACTAGTGGTATTCTTTCATGGAATTTCATCAAAAATATTTAAATTCTCGAAGGGGAGTAATGTGGCGTAATTACCACTATAAATACCAATTCACTAGTACATAAGACATGTTAATTAGAATCTATTTAGAGTTTGATAGATGGCATAGTCGATTATTATTTCTCCTTAGGAACACGTTTGAATTTGTTGAGCTTGTGGTGGATAGACCGCAGTTTTGTTGGGCCACAAAAATGGAAAAATAAGAGAACAACTAAAACTCTTAAAATAAACATTAATGGAACAATGTGCCACCCTATATTATTATTGTTTTATTTATAATTCTTTTAATTAGAATTAACTAAATAATCATAATTTACGGTACAGAGCCGCAGTGACTCAGGAGATAATACACTCGCCTTCCAGTGGGGTGACCCAGGTTCGAATCCAAGTGTTGGCTAGTCAATACAAATTCTAATTTGCAGCTCGCACTGCTGACGTAAAATATTCTCAGTGGTAGACTCTTGACCATTTGGGTTAATAGTGAAAGGATTTGTGTGGTTTTCATGTAACGCAATTGAGAGTGAGTTCCATTAAAAATCTCACATGCTTAAACTCACATCTGGGAAGGAATTCAAAATACAATGACGAGACTACTAAAAAAATGGGTCAGCTGTTCAAACCCGGCTAGGAAATAAAAACTTATTGCGAAATCGATAAATGTTCATTAAAATATTTTGATGTGATGAAAACTGTGGGAAGAAAATTTTAAACGATGCGTTTTGATTGCAGGTGAGAAACTAAACGACAAAGAAGTCGATGAAATTTTCACTGCTTGCTGTCCACCTGAAGATGAAGATGGTTACATTAAATACGACGGTAAGTCTTTGCAAAATAAGTTTTCTTTTTTCTGCTCTCGTGTAGTGTTGCTTCACTTTTTAGTCCACTCTAACATGCGTTGCTTTAAATTGACGCCCTTAACAATATTTCCCCATACTTTAAATGGATGCAAAATAGTTTTTTTTTCCTGCATGAAAATGACAATGATCAGGTGGTGCTCATACATGTTGCTTTAAAATTTCTGCAAAGTACCTTGCTCCCAAACATGTTGCTATACAACTGCTGTAAAGAAGTTTTCTTCCATACATGTTGCTTTAAAATTGCTGCAAAATAGCTTTCTTCCTTACATGTGTTGCTTTAGATTACTGCAAAATAGTTTGTTTCCATACATGTGTTGCTTTAAAATTGCTGCAAAATAGTTTGTTTCCATACATGTGTTGCTTTAAAATTGCTGCAAAATAGTTTTCTACCATATATG
Source organism: Parasteatoda tepidariorum (assembly GCF_982258835.1). NCBI lineage: Eukaryota > Metazoa > Arthropoda > Arachnida > Araneae > Theridiidae > Parasteatoda > Parasteatoda tepidariorum. Next base: position 1,742,776 of record NC_141761.1, read on the forward strand.
TGTTGCTTTAGACTGCTGCAAAATAGTTTGCTTCCATACATGTGTTACTTTAAATTGCTGCAAAATAGTTTGCTTCCATACATGTGTTGCTTTAAAATTGCTTTAAAATAGTTTCCTTCCACACATATTGCTTTAAAATTGCTACAAAGTAGTTTTATTCCATACATGTTGCTTTAAAATTATTGCAAAGTAGCTTGCTTCCATACATGTTGCTTTAAAATTACTGCAAAGTAGCTTGCTTCCATACATGTTGCTTTAAATTTGCTGTAACGAAGTTTTCTTCCATACATGTGTTGCTTTAAATTGCTGCAAAATAGTTTGCTTCCATACATGTGTTGCTTTAGATTACTGCAAAATAGTTTGCTTCGATACAAGTGTTGCTTTAAATTGCTTTAAAATAGTTTGCTTCCATACATGTTGCTTTAAATTGCTGCAAAATAGTTTGCTTCTACACATGTTGCTTTAAATAACTGCAAAATAGTTTGCTTCCATATAAGTTGCTTTGAAATGTTGCAATCGTCTGCTTCCACACATTTTTAGTTTTTATAATTTAGCCAGCTTTTATATGTTGCCTAAAATTGACGTTCTTCAGTCTGCTTTGCTATGCTTTATTTAGCTTGCTGCACAATACAGATCCAGCATTAGCTTCACAATTGCTTCTCGCTTGACTGTTAGCTGCTTCTAGTAATTCTCATTTTCAGTCATTCAATGGAATAATTATTGTCGCTTTTTTCAGCTTTCGTAAAGACCATTTTGGCCGGTCCTCATCCAGAATCCAAGTAGATGAATTTAATTGTAGGCAGCGTCATATATATTTTTTTTATTCCTGGAGCCGAAGAAGGAACAAAACAACTCATCTCTCTTCCAACCACACCGTCTACCTCCCTGATCTCATTCTCATTCCTCTCGCTTGAAATCTCCAATCCTTTTAATATTCTAAATAATATTATTATACAACATTTATATACGATATAATGTAAAGTATGAAATTATTTTCTATAAAGACTCCAGTGAAAAAAATTAAATCTACTATTCTTTAATATTTGTGATTAAAAAATATTTTATTTGTATGTGATTATGCTTTATATAAACTTCCTGAAATACATGCAATGAGTAAAGCAAAAAATACCACGAATAAAACACAAATAAAGATATGGAAACGAGCATACTATAGTTTCGGTTTTATAAACAAAAACGTTGCTCAGAAACACCAAATGACAGTAGAAAAGCAACAGGACAAATACCTGCTAAATCTATTCAAATTTCTACATCTTTTACCCTGCAGTTATAGTTCGTTCACCAGGAGTTGGCACTTGGCTCCACCTCCTCGGACGAAGAGTTCATTTCAGTGCGGGAGAAAGAGGAGAAACGTCTCCGCGCTTGAAATTGAGACAACACTTATTGCGCGCCAAACGAAGACACTGAATTATTTTTCAATCACTTACTTCACATTATCATCTTCTGTTATACGTTTTGTTACTAATTAAATATATTGCAGCAAAATGTCTCAAACAGGATAAACTATTCACTCTTAGAGAGAGAAATATTAGCAAATTTATGAATTTAATCTTTAAAAAATGCACCTAAAGATTGCTAAATAAATATTTTTGTCACACTATCGCCAAATAGCCACCTTGTTCAGGATTGTTCACATCCTTCTCCCAAAAATAATGAAATAGTATCGTGGGATACCTCATGATGAAGGCGGAGTCAAGTGCCTCAGACTCCTGGTGAATGTACGCTTGTTTCCTCTTTTATTACCTCCTTCAATCTTGTTACCATTTCCGAGCTGGTTAAATCAAGTGCTTGTCGCTCTAGTTTTCTACTGTCATTTTGTGTTGAGACACTGAGGCAAATTCTTGTTCAAAATAAAATCGAAACTATTGTTTGCCTGTATGTGTCCTTTTTGGCAGTGGTCAGAAAAACTACATTATTTTTGTAGTTTGCTGCAACTATTTTTTTTTTTAAATGTAGTGACTACAAACTACTTTAGAATTCAGTAACTACTTCACTACTTTAAGGGGAAGAACTTTGTTGGAGAACTTTCAAAATGGTTTTTAATAAAAAAATTGGCTTACATTGAATCCATTCATAAATTATTTATGATTTTCTAAGATTTTAGAATTTGATAACATGAGCTTTACATATTTGCATTTTTTTAAAGTTATTTTTAGCTCTTTCAAGTTTGATGTTTTAATACTCAAACCAAACATACAATATTTTAATTTCATTCAGAGTTTGTAGGACAAATCCGGAAAAAGGTCCCGTAAAGTCCCGCAGTGGACTGATCGTTAAGACACGGTTCCCAGCAGATCACCGAGGTCAAGCATCACTGGCTACGGTCAGTGTGCGGGTGGGTGACCACTTGAATCAGCCTGCATAGGGACCGAGGGTGTGCGGTATGGGTCCTCGTTAAACTGTTCTACCGTAAAGTGCTCGACTTCGCGTGCAGATCGTCGGGCTACCGGAGCGGGGGTGCCATCCCCTCTACAAAGGATCAAAATTGTGATGGCATGTCTTCGGATCATTCTCAGGGATGCTTCCCAGACCGTCGCCAATAGCCCATTGTGCAGCTCTAGTGCGACTTAAATTAACAACAACAACAAGGTCCCGTAAAAAATGTGGAGATAATAATTATAATGCACATTCACAAAGATTTATATAATTTCCGATATTTCTTTTTACTAAAGAAATTAATAAATGTTAAGTGACGTTTAAAAAGGCATTAAAATATGAATGTTTAAAGAATATATATATATATATATATATATATATATATATATATATATATATATATATATATATATATATATATATATATATATATATATATATATATATATATATATATATATATATGAAACACCGAAAAGCTATTACATTATGACCACCCTGCTAATAACATGTAGGACCACCTCTAGCCCTCAAAACTGCTAGCACCCGCCGTGGCATTGATTCCACAAGGTGCTGATAGGTAGTCTGAGGTATCTGGTACCAAGCGCTCACCAACTGGTCCTGCAATACCCTCACATTGCGAGGGGGTAGCGTGGCAGCACGAATTTGGTTTTCCAAGTAGGATTACAAATGCTCTATTGGATTAAGGTCAGGTGAATTTGGGGGCCAAGACATGACTTGAAAGTCACTGGAATGTTCCTCGGTGATTCGACCCTTTTGACATGGTGCATTATCCTGTTGGTAAACACCATGCCCCGCAGGAAAAACTGTTGCCATGAATGGGTATATATATATATATATAGCATAATAAATAAATACAAAAAAAAACACGAAGAAAATTAAGAAAAGCAATAAGTTTTATTTATTGCGCATAAGCTGCAAGTAAATAGTACTCATAAATTAAGTTCAAAATGTAGAAAAAACATGAGAAAAATTACAGAACAATGAAAATAGGGGAAAAAAAGGAAAATAATAATAACAAGAAACCGGAAAAAAAAAGATTCCACAAAAAGAGGAAAAAAATTTTAAAAAATCCGGAAAATAAAAGATATAATCTTTTTATCGGCTCCCACGGTTATATCCGCAAAAAAGAGTGCATTCTAATATTGTATCAATATAGCCAAAGCAAAATGTATCAATGCAATAGTGTGAAAAGCACTCAAAAAATTTTACAAGAAAATTACAACAAATAAAATAGAACACAATAAGTAAAAATAACACGTAAAAACAGAAAATAAAATATAAGGAAAAAAAAACAGAATAAATCATGAAATGAAATCTATAAAGCGAGTAACGGATTCAAATGAACTTACATGAACGGGGGATATTTTTCAGGAATGATTTAAAATATTTTCGTAGCAAGATTGCAAAAAATGAAAACAAAAGCGCAAATTGAGCTAAAAGCGTAACTAGAGGTATTTTGTTTTTAAGAACTGTATTAAAGTGCGTTCGTACTGCGGAACTGAAGTGCGTTTGATTTGTTAGTTACGAAGGATGGACCCGGAAATGGATGTGCGCAAGGTAAAATTATACTGGATAATTTAAAGAAGTTGACAATTAATAATTTTAGAAGATTACTATTTATTTAAGGGAAAAAAATTAAATAGAGAAGAGAAATTTTTTTTGTAAAATATTTTGAGTGCTCCTCACACTATTGTATTGATATATTTTGCTTTGGCTTTATTGATACAGCATTAGGAAGCGCTCTTTTTTGTGGATATAATCGTGTGAGCTGATGAAAAGATTATATCTTTCATATTCCAGATATAAAAAAAAAAATTTCCTTTTTTTTTGGAATCCTTTTTTTCCGATTTCTTGTTATTTTTTCCCCTTTTTTCATTGTTCTGTAATTTTTCCCATGTTTTCTCTACTATATATATTTCATTTGATGAAACTAGTAAGATGTCTAATTCGCCACCTCAACAAATCACAGGTTACAAATCTGGGGATCGAGCAGGTCAGGGAAGGGGATAAATTGGGTGAAGGATATCCCTTTGTGTTAGCTGTCCTGTTGAAAAATGAAAGGCAGCACATGTAGTTGAAGAATGTCACGAGTGTTATAAGGGGTGATTGCGTGTCATAATACCAGCTGTAGGAACGGTGTACTGTAAAATCCACACATACATGATTGTTGTGACTGCCCAAACAAGTTTGTCGTTGAAGTGAGCCTGCTTAAATTTGATCGCAGTCCACTGGCACGACACCACACCAAACGAAGGCAATGGTGGGGGAATATCAACCTGATCCTACAGCTGATGTGATGGTTTTTAATGTCATCGCACACAATCACTCGCACTTCATTATTGTTGCTGTTCATTGTCATCGCACTAGAGCTGCACAATGGGCTATTGGCGACGGCCTATGAACCATCCCTGAAGATGATCAGAAAACATGCCATCACAATGTTGATCCTCTGCAGAGGGGATGGTACCCCCGCTTCGGTAGCCCGACAACCTGCACGCGAAGTCGAGCACTTTACGGTAGAACAGTTCAACGAGGACCCATACCGCCCGCCCTCGTTCCTTACGCAGACTAATCTAAGAGGTCACACACCCGCACACTGACCATAACCAGTGATGCTTGACTTCGGTGATCTGCTGGGAACCGTGTCTTAACGAACAATCCACTGGGGGACCTTTTATTATTGATGCCATATCAGCTCAGCAGTACGTTTGTCACATCTTTCAACCACACGTTTCAACATGATTTCATTTTTTTCGGCTACACACAGAAAGAGTGTCCCAGGGCTGCCTTCACCACATTAACACCCTTCCCTGGCCTGCTCGTTCCCCAGATTAGTCAGCAATTTTATTTTACAACCGTTATTGAAAAGCCGACACAATTTTTTGGGGGTTTATGACTACTAATGTTCAACTTCGTAGACTTGCAATTGTTTATTAATACCTCGACCCGCCCTATTCAGGGCACACGAGAGTAGAACAAACATTCTACAGACAAAACATACATAAAACATACATGAAACACATAAAATTACAACAAGAATAAATGACTTATACAGAGAACAGAAAATGAATCTGAAAACAAACAAAAGTGAAATTTAGAAAAGAAAAGAAAAATTCTAGACTATAATAGAGAATTATTATTCTTTTTTTTTTTGAAAAATAAAAAAAAGAAAGTATTTTTTTTTTTTTACATATAATTTTTTGAATACGAAATTTATCAAAAGCCTAAAATTGAATCCAAAATAAGAAAGTCTATTAGTTTAAAAAAGGATGGAAAGAAATATTTTACTAAGATAGAGAAATTATAATAATTATCATTAATTTATTTTTCTTTTTTAATGAAGGAGTAAGAGCAAATAAGTTTATTTTTTTCTTTTGAAAAAGAAGGAAGTGTCAAAAGAAAAGAAAAAAAGAAAGACAGTAAAAAGAAAATTAAAGAAAAAGAAAGAGAAAAAAGGAAATTAAATCTAAAATTATTATTATTAGTTATTTTTTCTTTCTTCAGTAGAAAATTTTGAAAAAGAATGCTTAAATACATAAATAAAGAGCAAGCGAACCTATGGAACGAATTGTTAAATTCGATGTTGAACCAAATTTTTAGATAGAAGTTTTTAGTGGAGACATTAAAATAGAATTAAACAAATGGTTTGACCTGGGAAAGGAAAGTGTTAAAAACTTTTTTCCATCATTTAAATTGGAATTTACAGAGTCAATTATGATCTGGGAAGATTGAATCTAAGTTCTTTTAGTCTAAGTAGATATGTTGGGCATAAAGCGTCGGATGCTTTGTGGTTGGTGTTGAAATTAGCCTCTGGGTGATCTTGGTTGTAGTATAGGCAGTTGACACATTGTATTTGATTTGAATGACAATCGGAGGTTGGATGTTCTTCACCACAGTTTTCACAATAAGAGGAGTTGGCGCTACAGTTGTTTTGGTGATGACCAGGTTCTTGACAATTCCGGCATCTGATAAGGACTAATCTCTTTTTAATAAAGCATCTCGTGAAACCGACAAAGATGTAGTTGAGCTGTAATAGTCTGTTTGCCAGGAGATGTGAACATTTGAATGTGACATGGTGCTTGAGAGGATCTCTTTTGTGTGGTATGGAGGTTTTGTTGACTTCCACTCTGTCCCTGTCGTTAACGAAATCACCGTTAGTTTTCGTAGACTTGTAATATTGAACCCAATATAGAAGACAAGGGAACACCTGGATCAAGTAGTGGCAGAAATTTTTGCTTCCGTGGAGGACTTTTTGACGGTAGCATTTGCGGTACATGGAGACTAAAATCTCCCACAGTTAGCCTGACTGCAAGGGGACTCTAACCCATGATCCGTTTACCACTGAGAATAATTTACGCGAGAAAGTCGCATGTAGAATTCGTATCGATCAGCCATTGATGGGATTCGAACCCGGTTCACCTTATTGGAAGGCTTTATCCCCTGACCCATCACGGAACAATTTAATTGAATTGTCTCAACTCTTGGCCATCCGCGGAACACGCTTTGGGAACCGGTGTTCTAGAGAAACACGTCTTTTTTTATTCAAATTATAAGGAATAACCACAATTTGAAATTACGGTCCAACAATTTTGTTAATTTGAGCCCTTTACTGAGAATTTTATTTTTTGCATCGAATCAGAATATATTTTCTAAGAATTAAAAAATAGTTTTAGTTATTCATTAAATTTAACATTAATTTAAACGTTTTTGTTCTGTAACATGAAAAAAAAAATTATATTGAAATTTTCGCTTAGTGTTTTACATTGCAAGATGATTCTTTCTTTATTTAAAGCCTTTTTGAAAAATTTCAGAAAAATATTTTACTATTTGTCAATTACTTTCGTAATTTTAACCCGAATTGGACTTTTTTTCTTACCCTTGTGAGGAAAATTTAATTATTTCCTCATTTGCATTCTTTAAAACTACCGATAGTTCAAATATTAATAGTTTTTCAGTGTTTTTTTTTCAAATTTTACGCATTGTTTTTTATTATCTTTTAAATACATCGTTCATTGAAATTCCTAAGATCGCTGGTGGCAGCGTTGTACAAAAAATAAAACAGTGGTAAAGAAAAGAGTTCGCACAATAGTGGGTTATGGGGGAAAAAGACTGCACCATTTCGTAGCCAATGGCATTATTGTGGTTAGCACTATGCGCAGGCCAGCTTTACTGTACACAGCAACTGATACCCATCGATCTGAGGCTGAGTAGGCTTCATACCGCCTCTGAAAATCGAACTTCTGCTCTTCTCAATGACAGCTTATTGCGTTAACCACAGAGCCATCACGACTCAAAACAGTGTTAGGAGAATGTCGATAATTTTCAACGGTTTTAGCCGTTCTAAGTCAGCCCACTCTAAATTTAAAAATAAAAAATCAGAAGGCACTCCCGCCGGACCTAACTGTCAACTTTAAAATGACTTCCGAGCTCTGATCGGGGAGCTTTCCATACTAATAGTAGATACATATAAAATAAGGCCGGGATAGCTTGGTATGTAGGGCGCTGGACTTACGTTTATGAAAAGGGGCAAATTCAGCAGGCCGTAGATTCCCGTGTAGTAAATAGTGACTGATGAGCGCTAAATCTGTCGGGTCACAAAGTCCTCGATGTTTCCATATCTCGATGCTCGAAAATCTCCCTCGGTTAGCCTAACGGCAAAAGGGACTTTAACCCTTGATCCTTCTAGCGGTGAAAATAATTCACGTCAGCACTGTGGTCGGCGCAAGCCGGATGCGGAATTCGTATCGACCAGCTATCACGGGTGGATCGAGAATATTTGTGATTAATTGGGGAGACAAGTTAAACACCATTCGAGTATAGTCATATGATAGTATTTAAAGCAAAAAAAACTCTATACGGGACTCTTCAATGCTTGATCGTATCACATTTTGTTCACTATTCATTTGTATTTTAACTTGGAATAAACGATCATTTATTTTGCTTTGATTCCCGAGTCAAAATTCTGGATGGTCCCATCAAAAAATTTTGATGGTTAATGTTTCAATGGGATTCATGGTGGTCACCATCATCCGACATTTTCCATTACACGTTTATGCTTTTTGATATGCATGAAGCATGCTACTGTGATACTATGATGGTTAGCCATCAAGAGAAATTTGACTCACAAAGAGCAACAATCCATGATCATTCGTGATGGTTCATGATAGTTCGAACTATACATTTCCATAATGGTTTAATGAGACTTCCTGTTGGTTCTCAGGAATATATTAACAGTACAATTTGGGCTTTTTTCTGTGGGCCATCATAAATCCGTCTGAATTCCTACAATGGGATGATGGTGGTTCATGATCGTTCCAACATTTGATTTTTAAGATACGATGGAAAATCGTGATGGTTTAACATGAACAAACCATCAAAGCCATTTCTATGACAGACCATCTTAAATCAGTCTGAATTCCTTCATTGAGGTGATGGTTATTTATGTTGGCTACCATCAGAAAATAGAATGGTTCATGATGGAATTTTTGATGGTTACCATCAACATTATGTTGGTCCATCAATGGAAAACCATAAAAAATGTTGACTTTGGTTTGTTCATCACATGCTTATATCAACGTTACGTATGAGAATTTTTGTGGCATTCAGTGTAGGTTTTCAACAACTTAAAATCCTACAACATCATCTTTTTAACCGCTTTCCTCATTATCCCGAGTTAACTCGGGTATGTATAGATTGCAAATGTTTATTATCCCGAATAAACTCGGGCATATAGCAGAATTCGTCCATACGTTTTGTTTTATCGCGTTTATATTCGGCCGGAAACAAAACAAAAAATAATAATAATCTGCTGTGATTGGAAGTTTATCCAATATTTGTTTGAGGAGTTTTGCTACGTGTGGGACTGCAAACGTGTTTTGTACTACAATTGTACAGACGATGGTTGATGAATTTACGTAGAAAGAAAGAGTAAAAAAATGGCGTTTGTAAGCGAAAGTAATTCTGATGATGAAGATGTGAACATATACAAAGATTTATATTTAACTTTTTTAATTTGCTCGAGATAATATGGCATAGTAAACGGATGGTATATTAATTATTTTTTACACACATAAAAAATTAAAATTTCAACTTAGAGCTTGTGTTTTGTTTTAGTTCCCTGTATTTATTAATAAAATAAGTCGAATTTTTGCAAATTTTTTTTTCAAAAAAAAAAAAAAAAAAAAATTTTTTTTAAGGGAAACGGTTAAGCAAATTTTCTCAGTTTAGGAAATTTGCAAGGGGGAAAGGAGCCAAAAGCTGAAAAATATATTTCAAAAAAAAAAAAATTGTGCATTTCCGACATTTTGAGACCCAATAGGTTTCTAATTAACATCGACTTAATTTTGGAAATTCATAGTAGAATGTTGCCCATTCATTTTTATAGTTTCATTCATCTAAATAAATTTTATTTTATAACCGACGTTGAACATCAAACTTTATTTTGGGTTTATAAATGTTCAACATCTGGCTGTGTAATTTTGAACCTAGTCTGAAACACAAGGGAACTGCTGGATCAAGAATTAAGACGAACTAGCCTTCGTGGAGAAAATTTTCGTCTCCACGATTACATGGAGGGAAAAACCACGAAAAATTGCTTGGTGACAATGGGATTCCAACTCATTACCTACCTAAACGCTGAGAATATTTTACATCAGCATTGGGATAGATGTGAGCCAGGATCAAAATTCGAATCTACCACTTATCGCTCAGATTCGAAGTGGCACCCCTCATCGGAGAGTGAATGCTCTATTCATTAAGCCACTCGTTGAATTATTTTATTTTATGTATGGCGCTGATCAGTTAACCCAATTTCAACTTTAAGACTATCAGCATTCAACTCTATTGGCTCGTAATTTAGATTCCAACCCAGAAGACAAAGGAACTCCTAGATCAAGCATTAGGAAAAACTAGCCTTCGTGGAAAAGTTTTTGATGGAACTCATCCACGTTTGCGTTACATGGAGAGGAGAACCATGAAACTCTGGGTCGGGAGAATAATTCGTATAATCGCTGATGGAATTTGAACCTAGATCATCTCATTAGGAGTCTCTATCCACAGAACCGATATGGTTCAATTTAAATTAATTTATAAATTTTGCCTGCGGATAACTTATATTTTATGCAATCTAAGAAAGAAACTGATTTAAGCAAGAATCAAGAAGAAGGTAAAATAAGAAAATAACATTTGAAATAATAATACGTCAAAATGGAAAAGTGCTAAAACCAAACCTTGTCTTATTTAAACAATTCTGTTATTTGAATTTGTCTTATTTAAACAGTTTAGAAATACAAATCAAGCAAAAAAAGAAAAATTTCTAAAGTTGCTAACCATTACAGGGAACAGAAACTCCATTGAAATATCAATAAAATACAGATCATGAATGTAACTATCGTAGATTAATTTCCATCAATATAAAATTTCCGTTAATATATTCCCATAATTACCACTAGCAGGGTATCTGCCCACCTGGAAAGTCATGAATTTCGGTACTGAACAAAATGTTTCATGCAATGCTATGGTTTTCAAAATTTTAAAAAAAAAAAAAAAAATCATTGAAAGTTATGGATTTAGGTCGCCGAAAAATCTAATTTTTGAAATGGAATTTCCTCTCCCCCTTCCAATTTTATGTTGCTCCGAATATCTGAATTTGTAACAAAATCCTCACTTACAGTCATATTTTATTAAAATATAAAATGTTTTTATCATGTTCTTTAAAAAATGGCGTACTTTCAAAAAATGAAAGAAGAAAAATCATTTCTAGAGCGAATTATCTTTTAAACTTCTGAGATTTCAGAATTTTTCTTATTTTTTTATTTTATAACTGAAAATTCTAACTGAAGCAAGCCAGTCATTGGAAAAATTTTTTATTCCGAAATGAGAACAGAAAAATCAGGAGTATTTCTTTCCTTTCCCATGTACAAGAAAAGTATCTTTAGAATATAATTCTGCAGAAAAAAAGAAGAAGAAAAATTATTTGCTTTTGTATTTTTTTTACTTATTGCTTCAACTCTTTCTTTACTCTGCTTTTTAAATTTAAAATCTATAAATATGAAGATGAAGAGTATAACAGTTTTGGTTATACCTATCACTTCAATGAATGCTATTATAATGCCTTTTAAACGTATTGTTCTCTTTTTGCCAGGAGAAAACAGTAACTTCGTTTAGTCATGAAAATTTCTTGGAATTAGTCCATGGTTGTTGTAGTTCATTTAGGTCGCACTAGAGCAATGGGCTATTGGTGACAGTCTGGGAAACATCCCTGAGGATGATCCAAAAACGTGCCATCACAATTTTGATCCTCTGCAGAAGAGGTGGCACCCTCCGCTTCGGTAGCCCGACGATCTGCGCGAAAAATTGAGCTCTTTACGGTAGAACAGTTTAACGATGACCCATACCGCCCACCCTCGATCCCTACGCAAACTGATACGAGTGGTCACCCATCCACGCACTGACAGCAGCCAGTGATGCTTGACTTCGGTGATCTGCTGGGAACCGTGACTTAACGATCAGTCCACTGTGGGACAAATTAGTCATGGAAAGTTATGAAATTGAAAATCTAAAATGTAGCAGATACCCTGCTCTGAGAACGGAAAGGCTACTGTGTGTTAGCAGACACTGATGAAAGTCTGTTTATGCTTTAACTTTAGAAATTCTTTTTGTTGTTGTTCCTTGATTTGTGTTTCTAAATTGTTTATATTTAATTGGATGGCTAATGTTTATTTTTTTTCCAATTGCAGCACTCCTAAAAACACTTTTTGCCGGACCATTCCCTGAAGAAAAGGAAGCGAAGTAGATGGCAGCACTTTCAACCATTTTAAGCACATTTTCAACCATTCAAACAAAATAGTCAATTTGAAAGAAAAATTTATGTTTGTTAAAATGAAGCAATCGATATCTCTTGACAACAGACAGATTTTTGTAAACACTGTTAATCATTAAAAGTGCAAATCTTTTTTGTTACATGTTTTTTTTTTATTCATATAAATGTTGACAGACTCGTTTAACAATGGTGTTGACGAAGCGCAACTCATAAATGATGTTTGGTATTTAAACAATGCGGTTTGTTACTTTGAAAAAAAGAAAATTCTATAATAGAGCAACCATTCTTTTTCCTTTATGGTAAACTAGAGACAGCTTTTGAAATGGGAAAGAATCACGTTATTTACGCTAAAATATTGAAAATGACGTAAAAAATAATGTAAAATAAAATGAATACGAAAAATTAACCCTCTACCGGTATCGAAACTCGGACGCGCACGCTGCGTCCACGAATATTTAGCCCAAAGAACATTCTTATGGTTATTTAACGGAACTTATTTTGGCCCGTTGTGGGTCCCCTAATTAGTCTGTAAAAATTTTCTTTGGTAAAATTGTTTACTATATTGAGTTCTAATTTCTGGCCGAGTTTGAAAATTATAAGTTTATAGTAAAGAGAGTTACGAGGTGAGTCTTGAGTCGAGTTATTCATTTTTTAGCTAATATTCGGTCTTTCCCCAAGAAAAATACTAATTTTCATATATAGAACACTTTATTCAAGTTAAAATATTGAAAAAGATGTAAAAAAATAATATAAAATAAATAAATAAAATTACTCTTGACCGGTATGAAACCTCAGACATCCCAAAATTATTACTGTTAATTTATTTTGCGTCAAACAGATAATTTTGCTTTAAGAAAACTATAAAAACTAAAAAGAAGAACAATATTTTTTCAAAGCTTAAATGCACATTTGTTTTCATAATTCTTATTGGAAGTTAGATCAATATACAGGGTGTCTCAGTTAAGCGTTTCAGAATTCCTAAGAGTGGTAGAGTGCATCCTGACGACTCGAAATCATATAGCAATGCGGGGTCGGAAATGCTTTCCTGAAGCGGTAATGTACACAGAAGCACCATAAAGAAAAGAGACCGCAAGTGAAAAATCGTTTAAATAATTATTTGAAATAAGCATAAGGTACATGGGTCAAAGTAAAGGTTCGAAGTTTCTGCCATCGGCTACAATGCACACCTCACATCTCCGGCTCATGGACATCCGAACATTCAGCAATACTCCAAGCATATCTCGAATTTCTCCGGCAGCTACTGCAATTCTTACAACTAGCTCCTCAGCATTGTCAACAGGAGTGCCATAAGCCAGCGTTTTCATGTGACCCCAGAGCCCATTGTGCAGCTCTAGTGCGACGTAAATTAACAACAACAACAATCATGTGACCCCAGAAATAAAAAGCAAGACATGATAGGTCGGGTGACCGAAGAGGCCAACACTCTGGAAAGCTCAGAACTTTCGTTCAACGCCATTTACCGCCTCTGGAAAGCATTTCCGACCCCGCATTGCTATATGATTTCGAGTCATCAGGATGCACTCTACCCCTCTTAGGAATTTTGAAATGTTTAACTGAGACACCCTGTATATTGTTTTCTCTTTTGTGTTCTAACTACTTTAAGATCTAAATGTTGTAATTTCAACTAGGATCTTTTAATTATTTTTATTTAAAAATATTATTTTATCATATATTTTTTTTATATGTAATAAAAAGATATTTGGTTCCTTTAAAAAAAGAAAAACAGTCTCTACATAATGCAAAAGTTAGCGATTTCAGTTTTAGTTAATTTGTCGATATATTTTAACTATATCCTCCTGATTATATCCTCCTGATTATTAAACTCCTGATTATTTGAGGAGTTCAGTGGCACACTAAGTGTGAATTAGAAAATTCGTGTATAATCCACAAAGCACTTAAAAATGACACACATCATCATTTTTTTTTTAAAACATAAATGATACATTTTTAAAGGTTCACTGGTTGTAGGCAGAAAATATACAAAAATTTTTAGAAAATGAAATTAAGTGTCACTTATATATTTTCTTAGCGATGTTATCTATTTTCGTTAAAATAGTAAATAACTTTCCAATAAAATATCATTCAAAATATTTTTTATGTTATTTGAATAAATTAATCATTTATAAAAAAAAAGTTTATGATCTTTGTGTGTTTTTAAAGCATTAAAGCATTTAAGGAAACAGTAATTACATTTTCTAATGCAAAGGCAATTTAAAACTGTAACTATATTTTCGTTTTAAAAGTTTTTTCATTGCTAGTCATTGGTTTGCTTTTTTTATTAAAGTATTAAAAAAATTATTAAAGCATTTTTTATTAAAAACATTTAACAAAAAATTATAAGAAAAATTTTATTAAAAATATTTTTATAAAATAATTTTAATAAAAAATCATATAAAAAACCCTATAATTTTTTTTATTAAAAATATTTTTATTCAAAAACAAATAATTAAGTAATTATTGATACATAACATTTAAAAAATTGATTAATCAAACAAGAATTGTAATCGTCTTGTCCAAATCTGTTTATAACTTTTTCAATGAATTCTGAGTCATATTTGATTCTTTTCTTATGCACACTGAGCATGCTCAAACTCTCTCGTGAGACATTGTAGACCGATTCCATGTTTTGATGCGTCGCATTGTACTAAAAGTGCGTTCAATAGTGCACGTAGTAGCTTCAGTGATGAAATTCGGTGAGAGCAGATTTTAATACATAGTATATATATATATATCAACACAAAGCTTGCACAAACACGCTAGTATACGAAACTACTTAAGTAGCTATCAGTAGCTATGCCAGCGCTATCAATACTATTTCTCGTGGCAAAATTTGCAAATACAAGAGTTTCGCTCTTTTTTCGCACCAAGCTTTCTTCAAGTTATTTTGTATTTGTATTAAAGCCTAGCTAGTAATTTAATTGTTTTGTTTTTAGTTGCAGATATCCAATATCAATATTTTCAAAGTATTAAGAAAATTATTTTTCTAACCGAAGTTAAAAATTTAAGATCATCGATTATTATTTTTGTTTTTCTTTAAGTTATTCCATTTTACTACTACATTAATAATATGGTTTTGCTTTTCAAACAGGAAAGTTTTGAAAGCAATTCTACTTAAAATTATAATTAATTGAACTTTAGCATTTCTTAAATTTAAGCAAACAAGTTCATTTATATTTTCTTAAGTTTCATGAAAATTTACTTGTGATACGATTAAATTTGTACAATACTATTTGCATCTAATAAAACAGACAGACATTAAAAGTTAAATTACTAATTGTTTTATTTACATTTATGATTATTTGTTTTATTACATTATTTAGTTCAAAAGAAATGTGGAATATAGTTATAATAATTTTAGAAAAGGTTTTGTAAAATCAATTTTCTTAAAATTAAATGTTCTAATTCCTTTTAATTACTTTGATTTTACAGTGCTAAAGACATCAATAGCTAATGCATAAAACGATTATTACTGATTCGCATAATTTTAATATTAGATCATATTAAACTTTCAAGTTCTATTATTGAATTTTATGTCATTTTAAGAAAATTTTTATTATTAGAAAAGTTTTAAAAAATCATCAATTTCAGCAAAATAAAATTTAAAATTTTTATTTAGTATACAATACACCATACAATACAACATTTAATTGTGTTATTATACAATGTTAAAATATAATTTTTCACAGAACAATAATATATTAAAGTATGCAGAAAAATAAGAAATATACTATTTTTGAAATATGAATTATATGATAAATGCAAGTGCTTTTATTTTAATACACAAAATTTAAATATTTATTGTAATTATTTTAATGTTTTTTGCATTTATTTAAATGCACAAATATTAAATAAATAAAAATTCTGCATACTTTTGCACTAAATATCAATTATGTTTAAACTATAATACTACATTTTCTACGTTACCAAATTAATATAAACTTCGTGTTTCAACTTGAGACTCACGCAAAAGTGAAAGAAGAAAAAAAGTTAATTAATAATATAAAGATTTATTAAAAGAAAAAATAAAAAATAAAAATTGTGAATGTATTTGCGTAAAATAATATTGCTAATTACTTCGCTTTTTTTTCTTTTTTTTTTTTTTTTTTTTTTTTTTTTTGCGTGAAATAGAATACAACTAAATAAACTGTTCTCATATTGATGCTGTTTTTCACCACATTTTTTAGTGTTAAAAAGTAGATAAAAATCCCCAATTTTATCCTTAACACATACTGTTTCCCTTCACGTGTTTTCCTTTTGCAAGAGGACAATATTATTTTCTTATACTATTTTGACTGCTCGACCCCACCCTTTTTTTACATTTTGACAGTTCGGGAGAAAGAACTGTTGCATCGAATGTTGGTGGAACCTTTTTAGTGTTCAGTGCCTCATTTAAAAATTTACTTTGTACAAACTAACTTAGTTTAAGTCCCATATCCAGCAAAGTGACTTAATCAAAAGAGTGACTAGTTATTAAAATTACTCAGATAATACTATGTATGATGACCACATATCTGCAGTTCGAAAGTTTCTACTCAAATTAAATGATATATGTAGAAAAAACTGTTAGAATTCAAAATGTAATATTTATATTTTAGTTTGACGGGAAAAAATAATTTTTTTGTTGTTAATTAAAATTAATTTTGAGTTCTATTAGAAACTATAGTTATATAGAACTAAATGTAGAAAAATATAAAAAAAGAATATTTAAAGGATAATTGTAAGTTACTAACGATATACGTGTTTTGTTAATAGATGTCGCCACCATAGAAATATTTTGAACTGTCGTTTTCTTGGTTTTTCGTTTCTAAAGTATAATATTGGATAAAATTTTATCAAAAAAAAAAAAAAAAGAAAAAAAAAAAGAAAGAATAATTAGGAGTATTTTTCATTTTTTGTCTTTAAAAAAAATAAATGGTTTTTGACTAGAATATTCCTAGGCTTTTTTATAACACAGTTTCTTGGCCTCACTTTTATTTCCTCGTAATGTGATATTTTTTAACATAAAAAAATATGCTTTTTGCTTGTGGTCAATTAAAAAGTAATTGTGGTTTTTAGCCAAAATAATTAAAGATTTCCCCCACCCACCAGAAACAAAGTTTCAAGGATTCAATTTTTACTTCTTATAGTTTGAAATGTCATATTTCACAATAAAAAAAATCAAAGGTCTTTATTTTTTCGTTTTAGTTTTGTTAAAAAATAGTTTTTAACCGAAATGATTCAGAATTTTTTTATTGTCCAAAAACAAAATTTATTGACTTTAATTTTCTTTTCAAATATTGTTATTTTTCAATCTAGAAAAACGTAAGAGTTTTTTTTCTTTTTTTTTTAAAAAAAAATAAAAGTAAAAAGTGATATTCTGTCAAAATATTTTAAGTTTTTCTCTAGGCAAATAAGTAAAATTTAGAGACTTTTTCTCATGGAGCTCTTTCTTCATAAAGTTAAACATCATATTTTTTTTTTCATGTAAAGCACTCAAGGTGTATTTTATTCTCTGGTCATGAAAAAAAGTGGTCTAAGGCCAAAACACTTCAAGGCACGAAATCAATAATATTTTCCAGCAATTGTATTGCAAACTTTTATACGAGGATAGGGTGATGCGAAATTATAGAAATGGGCGGCTGTAGACTTCCACGGGTGAATCATATATACGCTTTGGTAAATGTCCGAAATATATATACGTACTAGGTCCAGATGAGTGCCACTGCCTGGTACACATTTGCCCGGTATGTCCTACATCAATATTTTTGTTAAGGTTCACTGTCACTGCCCGGTATACCCTACATCAATGATTTTTTTTAAGGTTCAGTGTAACTGCCCGATATACATTTGCCCGGTATGTCCTACATCATCAATACTTTTTTAACGTTCAATATCACTGTCCGGTATGCATTTTCCCGGTATGCACTATATCAATGTTTTTTTAAGGTTCAGTTTGAATGTCTGATATACATTTGCCCGGTATGCCTTATATCAATGTTTCTTAAAGTTCAATGCCCCTGTCCGGTAAACATTTGCCCGGTATACCCTACACCAATGTTTTTTTTTTTAAGTTTCAATGTCACTGTCTGGTATACACTTGTCCAGTATGCCATTACATCAATGTTTTTTTATGGTTACTGCCCGATATACATCTGCCCGGTATGTCCTACATCAATGTTTTTTTAAGGTTCAATGTCATTGTCCGGTATACATTTGCCCGGTATGCCCTACAACAATATTTTTTTAAGGTTCAGTGACACTGTCCGGTATACATTTGCCCGGTACACCCTACTTAAATGTTTTTTAAGGTCCACTGTCACTGTCTGGTATACATTTGACCGGTATACCCTACATCAATGTTTTTTTAAGGTCACTGCCCGATATACATTTGTCCGGTATGTTCTGCATCAATGTTTTTTAAGGTCACTGCCCGGTAAACATTTGCCCGGTATACCCTACATCAATGTTTTTTTAAGGTTCAATGTCACTGGTATACATTTGCCCAGTATACCCTGCATCAGTGTTTTGTTTAAGGTTCAGTGTCACTGACCGATATACATTTACCCGGTATGTCCTGCATCAATGTTTTTTAATGTCACTGCCCGGTATGCCAAAAATCAATTTTTCTTAAGGTCACTGCCCGGTATGCATTTATCCAGTACACCGAACATATCGAATTAATATAACAATATCAACATCAAATCGGATATAACAAGGACATTCACCAAAGCTACTCTTTGATTGTTGACATTCTCTAGATTTTGGTCATTCATATACATAAAGAAAGACATTGTTTCTTAGGCTGCGTAAGAACTAAACTATTGCAGTTTTTTTTTTTTTTGTTCTTCACCATAATTTAATAGACTGAATTGAAATTACCGGAGAAAGCGTTACACATAATCCAACAACACCGTTTTCTGCAAGGATTCGCATTCTAATTGCCTCCGCCGCATAATAATTGTTGCGGAATTCTGAGGGGAATATTTTTCTCCTAAGAAATCATTCTCGCCTCCATTCCATTTTCCAAAGGACACGCGTTTTCGAGCTCTATTGCATTCCTTGCATTCTTCTCCCTTTTCACCCGGATTCAAGTCAAGCGACTTGCGTCGTTCATGACGTCATATACATTTTCTGAAATTTCCTTCCCCCCTTTTCTTTCAGCAATATTTACTGAAATTACTTTTTTGAGCAGTTCTTCTCTTTTTAAATCTGCACACTTTTAAGAATCATTTATCCGAATGTTGAGATTTGAAACTCAGATGAGGTTTTTTCCTTCGCGATTGAACCAACTTCATAACCAGAATTTTGGTTTCTGGTAAAGGATGAACCTAATTCACCCCAACCAATTATGGGGGACAACACATTTGATAACTTTAAGTACATATGTGTTTTTGTTTATTTGATTTAAATTCAGATGAGGTTTTTTTCTTTCGTGATATTTAACCAGCTTCATAACCAAATTTTTTTGTTTCAGGGAAAGGAAAACTATCGATGCTCAAAAACCCACTATCAGTACTCTAACTATTTTTATCGGTACTTGAACCCAATATCATTTGATCAGTTTTAGAAATCCTTTTCATAAATACCTACGATGATTTTATGGGTACACTCGTACCAACTATCATTTGGTCAAATTTCGAATCTTTTTATCGGTACTCGAACCCACTTACCTTTATTCAAACCTTCAATCATTGATCAGTACTCACAATATTTTGAAAGATACTTGAACGAACTATCCTTTATATAGTTCTCAAACCCACTCTCATTTAATCGGTGCATGAACCCACTACATTTGACCAATTACCTTCCTTTTGTTTCAAACTTAAACCCATTCTCTTATTATCGGTTCTCAAACCAGTTATTTTATCAGTACTTAAACCGACTTTTCATTTTTTTTAATCTAAACTCGAACTCACTATCATCTGATCATCTTTAGAAGCCATGTATTTGTTGATCAGTACTTGATTTTTGTTGTTGTTGTTGTTAATTTACGTCGCACTAGAGCTGCACAATGGGCTATTGGCGACGGTCTGGGAAACATCCCGGAGGATGATCCGAAGACATGCCATCACAATTTTGATCCTCCGGGAGGGGATGGCACCCCTGCTTCGGTAGCCCGACGACCTGCGCGCGAAGTCTAGCACTTTACGGTAGCACAGTTTAACGAGGACCAATACCGCACACCCTCGGTCCCTACGCAGACTGATCCAAGTGGTCACCCACCCGCACACTGACCGCAGCCAGTGGTGCTTGACTTCTGTGATCTGCTGGGTCTTAACGATCAGTCCACTGCGGGACGATCAGTACTTGAACCACCAATGTTTTTAAAGGTATATTCGATCCAACTATCATTTGGTCAGTATTAGAAATCAGTATTTTTTAACGGTACTCAAACCGGCTACATTTTGATCAGTATAAGTATAATTTAAATTTATCTAAATTATGATTGTTAAAAATTTTGAAAAAATTTAAGTATAATTTGCATTTAATTTTATAAGCTGACAATTTCAAAGTATATTTAAAAATGTTCTTGGTAAAAAAAAAAGTATATTCACATATAAAATCTGCGTTATCGTTATAAATTTATAAACAGAAAAAAGAAATGTTTTATTGAAATGATAAAATCAATAATTTATATCAGTATGAAAAGCTGATTCATTTGAGAACTGAAAACTTCAGGATTGTTGGTTCTTTTTAACTTTAAATGTAAATTTTGAAACTTTTAAAATATATTTTTGAAAATTTTAAATTTTTAAATATCGGAGAAAATTTTACTATACTCTGATAAGATCAGGTCGTATTAGGGGTCTGTACAGACATTATGTGAAAGGTCCTTTTTTTTCAAAATTGTGAAAAAATTACTCGTAATTTGTGAATATAAAATAAACGTTAAATCACATTATTTTAACCAGGATCCTGCTTTTATGAATTTGTGCGAATAGGGTCCGGTTATTGCAAAAAACTTTTCAAAGAGTTTTTAAATTGTAAATAGATACAGGATTATACTGTTTCTGTTTAGTTAATTGCTGTTTATTTTCAAAAATAAACGGAAATTGCTGCTTCTAAATTAGAGATGTAACATACAAATATTTGATATTTAGCCTATACTGCTGAACGCAGAATATTCATTTCGGACGAATAATGGAAGAATCGTCTGCCCGAGGACAAAACTTAATTCATTTACATCAATCTTTCTTGCTTTCCTTACTGGTTTCTTTGATTAACAAATTAATAATAAAGATAAACAAATTTGTGAAGGGTCCGATTAAAAGAAAAATCATTTTGTGAAGGGTTCGTTTTTAAGTTAAAATATTTTGTGAAGGGTCCGTTTTTATGAAAAGATATTTTGGTCCGTTAACGGACTCAAATTTCTTCTAAACAGACCCCTGTGTATGCACATAATTTTGAAATACTTATCAAAAACAACCATTTACATAAAAGGAGGGATATTATTAATATATAAAGGTTTTATGGATTACGGCTAATATGGAGGGAGATCTCATGGACTGACGAGTTTTATAATAATACCCTATCATCTTTTTCGGTGTGCATCCCAGATTTATTTAGGATGGCGTCTGCTGAACTTGAACACTTCAGACTCTTTCATAATAAAATATTTTATTTATTAGCTAAGTTCGAAATGAACGACTGTAATATATTCCGATGCGCATCTCAAATATATATTTAGGATTGCTGATCTTGAAATACATACACTTTCAAAATATTTTTTGTAAGTTAAATTTGAAAGGAATAAATATTAATTTTGAAATTTATAGAGTTATATTTTAAAGATTGTATTCTAAAGTTATACCAGCGCTTAAATTTCCAAAAAAGTTTAGCAAAGTTTTTTCTTTAGCAGAAAATTTAACATGAAGCCAATATTTTAAGTCTACTATTGTAGCGAATGATATTTTGGTAGAGGAAGAAATCTGAAATCCTTACGTCAAATTTCAATAATTTTTTTTTTATACGAATTACAAATGTCAACTATTCTATTTTGTTAAGGTTTGTAAAAAATTTTATTATACAAGGGACTGTTTAAAGAAATATCGTACTTAATTTAATATTGGTTGAATAGGGTGAGTTTCATTTTCCTTTCTCTAACATAATTAAAAACCTTTAATACCTCAATACTTTTGTAATAAGATAATTTCTCTGATATTAAAAAAAAAAGCATACTTTGTAAATCGCGGAAAAGGAAAAAAGAGCACCTCCTTACCGTTTGTATAAACATAATATCCGACTTGATTCATGCCATTGTACCTCAATTCGAAAAGAATCTATAATTACTCAATCGTAGTTATCTCTAAAAAAAATGAGTCCTTGTACAGTGTTTACTTTAAAGTTTTAAAGGAATTTTTAATGCTTTATATATATATTTAATTTGAAATACAATTACATGATATACTAGTATTGTTATACAAAAGGAATTTATTAACTATCGTCTGTCAGGGACTTGATTGTTTTGATAAGTATAAAATATTAAAACAATTCAATCAATTAGATATCAATTGAATTTTCTATAAAATAGAATGTAGTCATAAAAAGTATACTTTGTATTTTATTGAAATCACAGTGCAATAAATATAATTATTGAAGTTTTAAACAATTTTAGAATTTCTCTTAAGATAAAGTTGGGAAAACTTAATTATTTTATCTGAATCTTGAAAAATCTTGCAAAAATATGTTTTACTTTCTAGAAGAGTTTTAGAAAAAATTTGCTCAATTATAAAAATTTGTTTCAAAAATTTGTTTCATTCAATTTTGTTTCAAAAACTAATGAAAGAATGCGAGTTAAAGATAAAAGATTGCTATGATTTTAACGTAAAAAGGTATTTCTCACTTCCTTTGTTCAACAAATAACTTAGACAATTTTTTTTAGTAAGTGACAATTGGATATCAAAACGTGCCGAAAAGAAACGAATCTTTTAGAACAAAATGAAAAAAAAAAAAAAGAAAAAGTGGGGTCTAGTCAACATTTCAGAACTTAAATGGTTATGTAATTGTTAGAAAGAAGAAATAATTTGTTTGGAAAAGTTGCAGAACAAATATGACTTTAAAGAGGAAAGATCATCTATACTCGTAACATTGAGCATGAAAACTACTAAATCAGATGCAATTCCTAGATTAGCACGCGAGCTTTCCTAATTTATTTTCTTCACAGCTATTTACGGGTTTTCAACCGATCCCGTTCCCTCAGTGATTTGTCCAAGAAGCGGTAGTTGGTATAAATTCTAAAGAAACACAAGTCCAATTTTATTTCCATCATAATCATTGGGAGCTTTAATTAATACTATTTTATACGAAGTTCTAATTGCTGCCTGGAACTCTCAATACTTTTATTAGTTTATATTCAAAATATTTTCGATAGCGCTGTTTAACTATTTCCTTTAATTGAGTTGTTTTGAACAACTTCATTACCAAATTTCGAGATCTAAAGAATATTACATCAAGTTAAAATCATTAGCAAACGGTATTTAAATTTGGTTTAAACTTGTGTATTAAAGTCTTTTTTAAAAAGCAGTTTTATTAAGGAAATTTCCTAAATTAATCAGTTTCATAAACTATTAATTTTATATGTATTCGACTTTTGAAAGTAATAAAGTATTCCTTAGTTATTTTTTAACAACAAGTAAATGCCATTGACTAATAAAACAAATGCGGCATGCAAACGATTCTTTATTGAACTTTTCGAAGGACTTCGCTTACTTTATTGAACTTTTCGAAGGACTTCGCTTATTTAAATTCACGATAGACATCAGTAATTAACACCTATTGAAGGTTCTAAAAAATTCATACGATTTCATGTATTAAATTTACTGCGATTATAACCGAAGATAAATCTCATTAAATATTAAGCAGATTTACAGATTTTCAAAAACCCACAATTTTTTAATTTTTCTTAGAGATTAAGCGTATTTCAGCAGGTTAAACAAATTTAATAAACCCGTTCTTAAAACACTAAGATTAATAGAATATGTTATTAAGAATATATCATTTACTTCATAACTATTTAATATTATGCATTCAACATAACAATTCAAAAAAAGTATTTGCATTTTATCTAAAAATTAGAATACGAGAGCTGGTGACACACACACTTTGTATTAGAATCAAGAAATATGAGTATTACATATAATATTCAAAATAAAATAGTAAAATCTACCGGAAAATTTAAAATTCAATGTTTATATAAGTTAAAAGAAATCAGATACTATAAAACGAAATCGCAAGAAATTTCCATTCAATATTTTTAGTACTATTTTCATATTCTTTAAAAATTTAAAATATTGTCTATAAATTTAATAAGATTTAACGTTCAAACAATACTATAAATCTATAAAGGTAGAAATCATTAAAAGTTATGCTTTAAAACTATCCGCTGAGGTTGCTTGATTTAATTCAGCATAAATTTAACTATTCTTCAATTCCGAAAATTATGCTTAATTTGAAGTTGAACTACAAAAAAAAGCATGCTGCATTTTAAGAAAAATGGCCTTTGGAAGTATGACCCACAATTCTAAATTTAGTTTCGCAAAATTTCAAAAATTAATTTTCTAGTCTTAACGAGTCAAATTTTCAAAAACCAGAAAAGTTAAATCGAAAGTGAAAAATCTAACATATGTTGCTTGTATTTATAACTGTTAAAATTTTCAAGTAGTTGTAGTTTAAAATTCCAAATTTTTCTCAATAGCTTAAAAAGTAATAAAAGTCAAAAATAGTGAAAAAAATTTTCATTCAATAGTTAAAGATTCAATAGTTTAAAATTTTCTAAGTTTATTAGCATTTTACAAAAGGAAAGTTTCCAACATCTGTTGCTTGCATTTATAACGTTTAAAATAAATATTTATCGAAAAATAGATTTTGCTGTCAAAAAAAAATATCGTTGAATTACCACATTTGAATTAAATAAAATTGCAACGTAAAAAACACAGTACATTTAAAGTGATTAACTTTTCTACAATATAATGGACGGAATCTAAATGACTGACAATCTAAGAACGTTTTGTACTCTGATGTTCGACTCTTATAACCTAACAAATTTGTTAATAAAAAGACCAAAAAATAAACTAAACACAAGTTTTATTTCTGTTCAAGACAAAGAACACACTTTTACAAATAGCATTTCTTAAGACTCCAACAATAGTTCATTCATTACAAAATTATTCAATGCAAAATACTAAAAAAATTCGCCACTAAATTTGTTTAAGGAAAAATTTTAAACAAATATTATTATTACTATTTTGTTACTCTTCAGCTGGGGATTTATTAATAGATAATTGTATTAGCAAAGGGAGATAGTGTTAATTTAGCGATTATATCCAAAATTATTGTAATAAAAATTTATAAATTATTTTTTAAATATAAACATTTGAATGCAATATATTTAAGTAACGCAAATTAATATTTTTATGAAAGTAATTCTTCGGTTATTTTAAAAAATTTAAGATTTTAGCAATAAAGTTTAAAATTTTATTTCACAGATCTGAATTTTTTCATAATCTCATTTTATGAAAGCCAAAATAGAATGAATCATTTTGGAAAATGGGTTTCTTCATTGGATTCAAATTGTCATTTTGAAAATCGGTCAACTTCAATTTTAAGCTTAAGCTACAATAAAAATTTAAAAGTTTTGTATCAATTTTAAACAAAAATAAGTATTTATTTATAAAAATGTGAAATTAACAGGGTACATTGTTAGTCTAATTTTTAAACTAGTTTTCCTATTACCATTAAAAAGTGTTTTTAAATGTAGAAAACTATTACCGAACAAATAAAACTGCATTGCCTTACAAAACAAAATCATATTTATAATTAAAATGTATCAGTAAATTGAGAAATCCAGGGAACAAAACTTAAGCTTTAAGACGAAGAGCTGACTAATAAATTTAGAAATTTTTTATTTCGACAAATCATTTCATGTATCTTAGAGAATTTTAAAAATATTTATACTTCTTCAGCGATCTTTGATTTACTACTAAATAAACTAGAAGTATAAGCCAGTATTCATTTAAAAAAAAAAGAATTTATACTAAGAGCATTTTTAGTGGAGAATTGTGTACACAAAAGGGTTTTAAACTAATAAATATTCAAGGCACGTAACAATCCACTTACACCAATATAACATAGACACAAAACATTAAAGTTTAAATTTCATACACCATTGTAATGTAAAGAAATATGATACATTTGTTATTAACTACATACTGTTTCAGTACTCAATTAAAATAAAATTTCAAAACAGTTTCAGTCATGCTAATCTAGCTGATACAAGATATTTAAGTAAAACATTTTAGCTTTAGGAAAGCGCAATTTCGTTAATTTCAACACTAAAATTAAGTTTGAAGTGAATAAGAATTTAAAATTGCTGATCAATTTACTTCGCAGCACTATATTTGCCTCTTTGTTTGAAGGTAAATTTTCCATACATTAAAAACATTTCAATTAAATTTAGGCGTATAAAGATTCGTATATAATGTACAGTAGGGAACCGATTATCCGGAACGATCGGGACCATCGATATTCCGGATAACTGATTTTTCCGGTTTTCTGAATCGCTACAAAAAGCCGTTTTTTTTATAGTTAAACCCAAATGAAAAAAAAATTGGAAATAATCTTAAAAAGAAGAAAAAACGATGAAGTAATACACTAATGATTATTTCCAAAATGATGGTAAGGTAAACATCTTTCAAAAAAGGACGAAAAGTCCTAAAATCTTATGAGGAAAAAAAATTTAAAAAAAAAAAAAAAATGACGGGAAAACTAATCGAATTTCGTTCCGGTTTTTTGGTTTTCCGGTTTTCTGATTTCCGGATAACGGGTTCTGTACTGTATTTATTAAAATTTAAAAATTCCCTTTTGTTTATTCAAAAATGTTTTACCTCTTAAAATTGAAACTTTAGAAAATCTATTCAATGCAAATACTGTCAAATTAATCGAACTTCGGATAAGTTTTACCTTAAGGCATGCTAGAATTATTAACTGTTTTATTATTAATTGTTTAATAATAACTAATTTTTATTAACTGTTTTAGCACATAACATTAATAACAGTCGGATTCAAAACTTATCTGCACAGTCATAATTGTTTTAAAAAATGGCAATTATAAAAGTTCAATTAAGTAGTTTATATATTTAAAGGTTTAGACCTTCATTTTAAGATTTTTTTATAAAACTTTCTTATTTAAATTTATTGCATGCCTAAGGTTTTACAATTAAATTTAGACTACATTTTTAACTCTAATTTTAAGAGCATTCGTCACATTAATCCACATAACGCTTCGATCGCTTTTTTGACGAGTTCTTTAAACGATTACATACTGTCGTAATCTAAAGTTCTACGAGTGGTCTAGTTCTACTAAGCAATTTTAAAGTGCCGGGGATTTTCAGGGCACGAACTTGCAATGTAAAATTGCAGTCCAGGACCTTACTACCCAGCCCTTTAAAATTCGATGAACGCTCTAGTTCAAAAGTTACTTTTAACAGCATCTAGGCTATTCGGCTGTAAGTGCTAGAGTTCTTCGGAGACTTCAGGTCACGAACATGCAATCTAGCATCGCAGTCCAGGACCCCCAGAACTCCAAAAGGCACCCCGGCCCTTACTGCAGGGACACTGTTACTGCAGCAGGGTACACAAGGGAATCGAAAAGCTTCGAAACTGCTGAACGAGTGTAGGGCTCGAAGAGTGAGCAGAACGGCCGTCTACCGATACCAATTCGAACTCTACGCTTGTCGAGCTGTCTCGGAATTTTTCGTTTCACACAAGTTTACCTGGGTTGTAAAACTATGTCCCTATATCGAGTTTCCGATAGATCGCAGATTTATGGGGGGTAAACATTTAAATTACTCTAACAGAGCTAAAGTTCTCAAAGAAAGTATAATTACTAAACATTTATCTTAGTACATCGGGCTGATCGTTCTCCTGCTTCGAAGGACAGGGTAAAGTTTATCTATATATATAAAAAAAGACTCAATTGCTTAAAGATAAAAATTAAAAATCTTTAAACTGTCTCTGCCAAAGTTAATGTTTAAAAGTTATTTTAAAGTAAAATAAACCTTTATTTTTCCTGCAACGCTACTTAAAACTTACTCTTAATTTTCAATTATCTTATTATGTACTTTAGAGTCGTACCGTTTAAAAAATAGCAACTGTCTGGGAATTATAGCTATAAAACACTTCAGGCATACAGATTTCCACTTAATATGCTTTAATATGTTTAAGAATTTAATTTGCTGAACTAATAATTTCTGAAGATTTCTATATGTTCACGATATTTTACTTTAAGAAATTTCAACCGGAGTAGGCAAACCTTCTTATAAAATTAAAAGGCTTGAACTGGAAATTGTACAAGCTTTTAATGATTATGATCGAATTCTACTTATGTTTTGAATTAAAAATATTTCGCATAACCACTGGGTTTTTATTTTTGTTACAAATAGTTTTGTGTAGCACAAAAGCTCTTATGCTTATGTGCGGGACTCCAAACGCAAGGCGATACGTAAATTCAGCAATGCTTTAATTTTAAATTTTAATTTCAGACAAATATAAAACATTGAAATGCAAGACAAGACATTGAAACATCTCTTCATATTTATTTTCTATTTAAATAAATTTTTCAAACATAAGTTTCTTCTACACATAATATTTGATAACTTTAACGTCAAAAACAAAACTAGAAGAAAATATTGTAGGACTAGAATTATATGCCAAATTTGTTTTCTCGGTGAAATGGATTTAAACTTACGGTTTGAATGAAGTTTGTTATAAGTAATCTCAAATGAAATAAGCGCAGTTTTTAAAATATTTCAAGTTTGAGAATTTCGACTAAAAGATCTTTTTTACAGCCGTTCGAAAATTAGTTTTTACTTTGAAGTGACCTTTGAAACAAAATTTTTATAAAACTTTAGTAATTAAAAGTGTGATTTATATTAAACATAAAATTTCCTGTTAAATTACCAATTTTTAAGGCAGTTACTATTCAGTCCAATCCTAATTATAATTTTACTCAAAAGTACACAGTTGTACACTATTCTTATTCTACTACTGAAGCAGCGAGTTAGTGTTTTTATTAATGTTAAGATATGTTACGTGATTATTGAACAGTTAGTCATTATTTTGCTACTTCAGCAGCGAATAAGGATCATTAAAAGTCATAAATTTGTCATAGACTAAATACAATTTATCTTTATTTTACCATGGGTAATTTGACTAGACTGAATAGCGTATTACCTTTACAAAATTAGCTACTTGCTAAAATAATTTTTTTATTTTAGTTTAAAATAACAGAGACAAGAACGCATTTTGTTGGAAATTTGTCTTATTAAATTTCATTTTCAACTGCAATTACACCACAATACTATAAAATCCTTGGATTTAAGCTAAATCAAAGACTAATTGCTTAGAAGTACTTATTTTAGAATTTTTTTTATATTAACTCATCCTAATGTAAGTATGTAGACTATTAAAAATGCTTAATTTTATAGTTAAATTTAAAAGTAAAAATTGTATTTAGGATTTTACATTCACATAGCCTACCTCAGATCTGCACTAGGCGAGAAATTAACTTAAGTGGAAAAAATTATAGTTAAATCCATTTCTTTTTAATGACAAAAAATATAGTTCAATTTGAGAGTAAACAAATTTTATTTTTACCAATGCCCTTTTATAGTTCTATAAATTTTGTATCTAACGATGTGGTTTTAAGTTCAGTTTCTGATATACACAAAATCAGATACTTCTGAATTAAGTAGGACTTTAAAGGTATTCTTAGTCTGTTTTGTGCATCGAGAAAAATAGTAAAAATTTCCAACCAAAAATACTTAATAATTAAATAAAGTTTCGAGAAATTTTCTAATTGAATTTTTTTAGAATCGCACCCTTTTTATCCTAAATTTGAATGGCTTTTTAAAACACGCTAATAAAGAGCTACATTCGATGCAGTTAGTTTGAAAGCACTGAATTTTTTAAAAAAAATACTTTTTCATAATAAAAATGCTAGTTGCTTCTAATTATTGGATCAATCTAAATTTAGATAAGTTTGGCAAAATTAACGCTTAGGTAGGAATTTCCAAAGACTAAGTGATAGCCCGATGTTTCCAATCATACGAGCCTAAATGATAACTTTAAATAGAGAGTAAAATATCTAAGAGTTAAAATCTTACAATTTTCTTGATGACTACATAAAACGTTCCAGAACATCTTACTTAGAATTGAAATTTTGGCTAAGGAAAGAATTTTTCACTAGTTTCGATATTCGGTGGTGAGGAAATCAACGTATCTGGAGATTTTATCTACATGACCGATATTTTTGTTAAAATAATTTTTGCATCTAACAGTATTTGCTTTAACCAATATTTATTTGAATGTTGTACATATTAAAGAGTTGGCCGTGAAGGTTTAAAGAATAAATAGAAAATTAAAATTCATAAAAATCTGCTCTTTGGCATTCATAATATAGGAATATTACAGCCAAAATTTAAAGTAAATGTTTTTAATTACATCCTAATGTTTTAAAAACATTCTCTAGACTATTCATTAAAAAAAAGGAAAGTAACAAAAGATCTTAAATATCTGTATCAGTCTAGTACAATGTATAGGCAATTAATGTGAAGTGTACAAACTAAAACAATTCCACAATATAAAGAGTTCTTGACCTGTATAGAGTCCTTATTCAACTCGTTACGTCTGCTACTCATTTTCATGTAGTAAACCATTTTGTGCAGATTCTAGAAGATTTTTCTCTTTGCATGAGAGACTCAGTTTCACGAAGTAAAGCATAGGT
This sequence comes from Parasteatoda tepidariorum, assembly GCF_982258835.1. Taxonomy (NCBI): domain Eukaryota; kingdom Metazoa; phylum Arthropoda; class Arachnida; order Araneae; family Theridiidae; genus Parasteatoda; species Parasteatoda tepidariorum. The sequence goes on from NC_141761.1 coordinate 1,773,795, forward strand.
GAATATTCCAATAGAAGTGGCAAATTCTAAAAACTAAACAAATTGTCAATTTCATAATTTGAGATAAACACAAATAGAAATTTCTTTTAAAAATTACTTAAATATTAGCTGAACAACAGTTTAAACCTGACGTGTACTCTTTTACGAAATGAATCTTAAAAATAAAACTTGAGGCTTCTTAAACAGTCACTAAAATTGATGAGACTTAAATTTATGTCATTGTAAGAAAGAAAAATTAAACTCACACGAAATGCAATTAAAGTTCAATAATTACTATTTACTCAGAACTCTGCAAGGAACTACTTAGAAAAAAAAATATTTACAGTTAATAAAAGTTTAACAGTTTAAGTTTGAGACCTAACTAGATTAATATATAGTATTTGAATCTGGGGTATCATGATTTTATTTATACAATGGTACTTAAATAAAATATGGCTAAAGACAGAAGTATATATAACTTTCTTTAAAAAAAAGTTTTAAAGTTCTCTTTGTTATTTACTGAAAGCTAACTTCGACTTTTAAATTTAGATCAGTGTCTCAAATTTAATAAGAACTGTTAAAAGTAATTTTATTTTAAGATTTGTCTTAACACTGTCGCTGTTTAATTTATCAAAGTAATTAAAAAACTACGTAGTTTTATTACATAATTTCAAATATATATATTTTAGAATTTTAATATACAAAAATCTTTTATTCAAGTTTTTTTAAATATAAAATTAGATAAAAAGCTTGCCCGAAATTGTAAGAATGATAAAAGCAAAACTTTGAAATTCCTTCGTTCAATGATTTATTTTATGAAAAAAACACTTTAAATATTCAATTTGCTTAAAAATTCACAGCCAGAAATAGAGTTGAGCCTCAAGAACTTTACTAAACAAATATTTCACAGAATATATTACAGATAACATACACACCTTGATGCGATGTCCTTAAAGTCAGAATTCATTCCTGGTTGAGTCTGTTAATCAAGAAACGGTTGATAGTCCCTTTCATCCTGTGAGATTCTCCGTTCAGCTATAGTCTGGTTTCGAATGATAGGTTAAAAAGCTCTTCTGAAAAAGATTAGAAAAGACTCAATAGCTTAAGATTGAAATTTAAAAATCTCTAAACTATCTCCGCCGAAATAAGTGTTTAAAAGTAATATTAAAGCAAAAAATTTAATCCTTTTTTTCTCCTTAGAACTTGAACTCCTAATTTTGTAAATCAAACTATGAATTATTGTATTATGTACTTTAGAGTCTGACCTCTCACAAAATAGCACTGCTGACCTATTATAACTAAAAAACACTTCAGGTAAACATTTTAAAACTACTTTAGAGGAAACCTGTGTAAGAATTTAATTTCCTGAAGTAATAAAATATCATGTAAATTTTCAGAAATTACTTCAAGCCTTTTGATTTTATAAGAAGGTTCGCCTACTCTAGTTAAAATTTGTTAAACTGGAAATTGTATAAACTTTTAATGTTTATGATCAAATTTCATTTAATTTTTTGAATTAAAAATATTCTGCATATGCGCTGGGTCTTTCCTTTAGTTACAAATAGCTTTGTATAGCTCGAAGGCTTGTATTATGAGATGTGCTGGGCTACAAACGCAAGACGATACGTTAATTGAGCAACTTTTGCATTACTGAAGTTTGAAAATGTTTCAAGCAAATACAAGACATTGAAATACAAGAGATTGAAAACATCTTTTTATATTTACTTTCTATTTAAAGTAATTTTTCAAATATAAAAAATAATTCTTCTACATATAAAATTTCATTAGCTTAATTTTCTACTAGTTTCGTTTTTAACATTAAAGTAGGGCTAGAACGAAATGCCAATCTGATTCTCTGTAAAATGGAATTTAGGCTTACGGTTTGAATGAAGTTTGCTGTAAGTGCTCTCAAATGTAATAAACGCAATTTGTAAGTTATTTTCAGTTTACGACAATTGCAACTAAAAGATCCTTTTCATAGTCATTTGTAAATTAGTTTTTACTTTGAAGAACTCACTGTGACTTTTGTAACAAAATTACTACAAAGATTTCGTAATTCAAATTTTTTTTTAATAAATTTGCCCGGTTAATTTACTAACTTTTCAACAGTTTCTATTGAGCCCAATCCCAATTTTACTTTTATTCAAAAAAGGAGTTTACTCTTATACTTATTCTACCACTGAAGCAGCGAATTAGTGTTATGGTTAATGTTAAGGTGTGTTACGTGATTACTGAATAGTTAGTCATTATTTTGTTTGAACTGAACTGTTAGTCATTATTATACTCCAGCAGCGAATAAGTATCATTAAAACTCATAAATTTGTCATAGACTTAAAATTTATCTTCAATTTACGTTAAGTACTTTGACTAGACTCAATAGCGCATTACCTTGACAAAATTAGCACCTGCTAAAATAATTTTTTTATTTTAGTTTAAAATTACGTTGAAAATTCCCGAGCCAAGTGTGCATTTTGTTGACAATTTGTTTTATTAAATTTTACTTTCAACTGCAATTACACCACAATACTATAAATTCATTGGATTTAATTTCAAAACACGAAGAACCCTTAAGTGCTTATATTAGAATTGCTTTTATTAACTTATTTTATTGCAAGTATATAGACTATTAAAAATGTTTAATTATCTAATTAAGTTTGAAGCAAAAATCGTATTTAGGTTTCTACATTCTTATAGTCTCCATCACTTCTGCGCTAGGAGGGGCTTAATTTAGCTGTAAACCTTTTTTTCTTTACAAAGTCCATTTATTTTTCATAACTAAAAATAAAGTTTAACATGAAAGTAAACAAATTGTATTTTTTATCAATACCCTATAACTGTTTAATTAGAGATTTTCTACAAATTTCGTATCAAACGATGTGATTTTAAGAGCTTAGTTTGAAATACTCAAAATCAGATACTTGCGAATTATTAAATACAATTCTCAAGAGAGATTTTAAACAGTTTTATTTCAGATTTTATTCTTGGAAAATTGCTTGAAACGAAAAGTCAGATTACAATCTTAAATTTCGTTAGTTATTAAATAACATTCACTACATTAAGAAAATCTGTTTTCCGTTCAATTTTGTTTATCAGTAAAGAAAATTATCTTACACAACTATGAACACACACAACTATGAATTATATCTTACACAATTTCAGATATTTCTTAACTACACTGAATTTTGTATACGTTTTGCAAAAACGCAATACAAAAAGTTGATAAAAATGGAACCAGGCAAAAATTTAGATATTAGTTTTCAGAATATCTCCCTTATCTTAAAGTTGAATCTCTTTAAAAACACGTTAATGAAGAATTACAACGAATGTGTTTAGCTTGAAAGAACTAAATTTTAAACACTTTCTTACAATAAGAATACTAGTTGCTTCTAACTATTGAGTCAATCTATATTTAGATAAGTTGGGCAAAATTAACAATTAGGTAAGAATTTCCAAAGACTAAGTGATCGCCCAATGTTTCCAATCAGACTAATCTGAATGATAACTTGAAATAGACAGTAAAATATCTAAAAGTTAAAATCTTACAATTTTCTAGATGACTGCATAAAACGTTCAACATCTTACTTAGAGTTAAAATTTCGAGTACGGAGAGACTTAAAAAAAGGAAAGTAACATCAAAGATCTGAAATATCTGGATCAGTCTAATACAATGTGTAGGCAATTAATGTGAAGTGTACAAACTAAAACAATTCTACAAAATATAAAGAGTTCTTGACCTGTATAGAGCCCTGCTTCAACTTGTTGCACCAGAGGCTCAGTTTCTTGCAAAAAACCATAGGTGAAGGTTCCAGTAGAAGTGATGTATAAATCTGAAAGAAAACAAATTGCCAATTTCAGGATTTGTGTTAAAACAGAAAGAAATCTCACTGAAAAATTAAATTTTACCTGAATAACAGTTTAAACCTGACGCAGACTAGTTACGAAATAAATCGTGAAAATGCTTCTAAGTGCTAATAGCTTCTTAAACATCTTAACTAAAATTGATGGGACTTAAAAATTTTTCTAAGACCTTTTAAAAAAATTTCTAACTGACACGAAATGCAATTCAAGTTCAATAATTAATACACTCCGAGGTGTTACTTAAAAAATCCAATATTTACAATCAATAAAAGCTTAACAGTTCAAATTTGAGACGTAACTAGATTTAATATATAGTATACATAATAATACTTTAAAGACTTTAAAATTACTAACACAAACTCGAAATTCAGACAACATAGTCAAACCGAATTTAAAAAGAACTCGTTTTACCAGATTTTTGTTAACTTTCTTTATAACAACTTTAGAAGTCTAGTTTCCGAAAATAACAGAAAAAACAAAGAGCAACTTCTTAATGTAGATAGCTGTCTTAAATTTAATAAAAACTATCAAAAATAATTTTATTTATCTAAATAAATTCAAAAACTACGTAGTTACATAATTTCTAATATATATTTTATAATTGAAACACACGAAATCTTTTACTAAAGTATTTTTTGGATAGGAAATTAGATAAAAAGCTCTTGGCAGATAAAATTTAAGAATGATAACAAAATTTTAAAAATCCTTCGTTAAATGATTTATTTCATGAAAAACATACTGTAAATAATCAATTTGCAGAGTAATAAGAGTAATGAAATTTACTAGAAATTTACAGCCAGAAATAGATTTTGCGCCTAAAGAATTTTACTAAAAATTAGTTTACGGAATATAATACAAATAACAAATACATCTTGATGCGATGTCCTTACAGTCAGAATTCATTTCTGGTTACGCCTGTTAATCAAGAAAAGGTTGATAGTTCCTTCCAAATTCTCCGTTCAACAATAGTCTGGCTGCTAGTTCCTTCCAAGTGAGACATTTGGAACTAGCATTAAGCCTTAGTACTAAATAATCTAACCAAAAATTTAATAGAATAAAATCAAAATGGCAAATTTCATACATTCATAAATTAATTTATCGAAATCCTAGTTCACGAAATTTAAGAAATTGAGTAAAACTTGTTTCATTTGAAATTAAATTTATTTAAAGTTACGAAGCAGTAGAGACTCTTGGAACAACTTTTTATTTAAAAATCAAAATTAAAAATTATTAAAAATTGCTGAAACATAAAGAAAAGTAAACTTACCTGTAAACATTGAACAAACAGAAGAAGTGTCCTACAAATTTGAGTCAGTGGCGTATTTAATGCGTGGATCGACCACGAGCGAGTGTTGTCCTTTTTATAAGAGAGGGCGGACTCTTGGGATCGCATCCGTCTGTTTTTGTCACAAAATCAATTTTTTTTTTCTTTTGCAGCCTCCATGACAGCAAAAGGATTTTTTCTAATCACTGATGGGTCCCGCAGTGGACTGATCGTTAAGACAAGATTCCCAGCAGATCACCGAAGTCAAACATCACCAGCTAAGCTACGGTCAGTGTGCGGGTGGGTGACCACCTGGAGCAGTCTGTCTGAGCAAGGTCCGAGGGCTCATTCGTTGTAATGGAACTGAGTGTCTGAGACCTTACGGCCCTTTTCCCCATTCATCCTGAAATTAGACTAAGAGATATACATGACAAAAATAAAGTTTTGGGATCAAAATGGAGTTAGTGAGATAAGAAAAAAAATGGCACTTTGCCATTATTAGGTAATAACAAAATTACAAGTAATAAAAACGTACATGAAAAAAGGTAAAATTAAAGTAAAAGGGGAAAATAAACACTAAGGAATATTTACAGTTTGGGAATACATACAAAAAGGGGGCGAGTTAAAGAAAGCAAAGTCCGGGGGTGTGCGGTATTGATTCTCATTAAACTTTATCGTAAAATGCTGGACTTCGGACGTAGTTCGTCGGGCTACCAATACAGGGGAACAATCCCCTCTGCAGAAGATCAAAATTGTGATTGCATGTCTTCGGATCATCTGCCGGGATGTTTCCCAGACTGTCTAGTGTGACGTAAACAAAATACACACTTACCTACTTATCTCTGATGGTATTTTTATCTAATAAGTACCTTACGAAATGTGATGTTCTCCGAAGGTGTTGGTACTGGCACACTTTATGTGTTGCTTGCGGCACTGCTCATTGAAAACAAGGCTATAAATCACTTTTTTTTTTATCCTTTATTTGCTGAATTTTCTTTGTTCAGCTATTTTCACGATAATTCTATAATTTCAGCTCATCTCTCTCAAGATACAGAGGATAAAAGCGAGAAGTATATACATCCTCTTCAACTGAATCGCTCGACCGAGCGGGCTCTGTCGCGTAGAGATAGCGGGTTCAAGTCCCATCGTTTAACCTGCTGTCTTTCTGATATCCTGATGCTTACTATCTGTTCTTAAATCTGAGAAATGTCTTATAAGCCACTTCTGTTATGAGCAATATAGTAGTAATAGTTTGTCATTTTTGATCGTATCAAATAATCAAAATACTTACGGGTATACGAGGCATACCCGTACGGGTATACGTATGCTGAATCGTATTCAAAATACGATTCAACATACACTCATTTATGAGTCATTTATTAAGAAAAATATGTGAACTGTTTGCAATTTCAAATTAATATTGAAATGTACAGGTTTAAAATTTTCTACAGTGAAAAGTTTTCGGAACTTCAGTATTCAAAAAAGTATACAAAAACTGGACGGATTTTTAATCTGTTTTATTCCTCTATAGAAATACCAAAATTTGCCTAGAAAAATCTAGAAAATTGTTTGAAACGAAAAGTCAGAATTTAATTTTAAATTTAATTCCTTATTTAATAACATTCACTACAATATTAAGAACATCTGTTTTTCCATTCAATTTTGTTTATCAGTATAGAACTATTTTAAATGTTCATATCTTACACAATTTTATAAATTGATCCAAAAATTATTTAACTATATTGAATATTTTAGAAGTTTGGCAAAACGCAAGACGAAAAGTTTATAAAAATGGAACCAGACAAAAATTTAGAAATTAGTTTTCAGAATTTCTCCCCTTTATCTTAAAAAGTTGAATCTCTTTAAAAAGACGCAAATATAGAATTACAATGAATATGTTTAATTTGAAAGCTTCAAGATACATCCAGATTTTCACAATAAGAATGCTAGTTTCTTCTAATTGCTGTGGCACTAATCTGAATCAGGATAAGTTTGGCAAAATGAACACTTACATAAGCAATTTAAAAGACTGAGTGATCTTCCGATGTTTTCAATTATACTAGCCTAAAGGATAACTTGAGACAAAATACCTTAGCAGAGTTAAAATCTTAAATTCTTCTAGATGACTTCATAAAACGTCTCACAATATCTTAATTAGAATTCATATTTCGCGAAAAGAAATATTTGCTTTAAGATCTTTGATATTCAGTGAGAAAATCTGTGTGCCTGGTGTATAGGAAATCAGCGTACCAGGAGATGCTCTCTGAACACCAGATTTATTTTAAAATTATAGTTTTGAATCAAACAGTATTTGATTTAACCTATATTTATTGGAATTTTGACACATTATTAAAGAGTTGGCGGGAGAAGGTTTAAAAATAAATAGAAAGTTAAAATTTATGAAAATCTGCTCCTTGACATTCTTAATTTAGTAATATTACAGTCAAAATTTAAAATGTTTTTAATTATATCTTCTTGTATTTAAATTCGTAAGACTATTCATTTAAAAGCAAACAAACTAAAAACTAATAGCAAAGATCTAGAATATCTGTATCAGTCTAGATCATTTACTTTGAGTAGTCAATTAATGTGAAAAGGCATTAAATAAACATTCCACAATATATATATATATATAAAAAAAAGAAAGAGTTCTTGACCTGTTATAGAGTAGTCGTAATTCAACTCGTGGCGACATCTGAGGCTCATTTTCATGCAGTAAACCATTAAGTGTAGATTCCAGTAGAAGTGAATTCTGAAAGAAAACAAACTGTCAATTTCACGATTAGAGATTGTACAAATAGAAATTTAATTTAAAAATCGCTTAAATGTTATCTGAATAACAGTTCAAACCTGACGTAAGCTCTTTAAAGTTTCATTTTTAAGAATTGTTTCATAATGTCTTCTTAACTTAATGGCACTTATCACTAAAATTGATGGGACTTAAATTTAGGTCATTGTAAGAAATTTTTTTTTAACCGCAATGAAATGCAATAAAAGTTCAATAATAGTTACTTAGAACTCTCCAAGGTACTACTTAGAAAAAACTAGTATTTACAATTAATAAAAAAAAGTTTAATTTTGAAACGTAACTAGATTTAAAATATTGCATACATTATTATACTTTAAGGCTTTACAAATTACTAACAGAACAAAGTCAACCAGAATTTGAATAAGATGAGAATCAGACAAAATTTTAATCTGGGCTGTCATGGTTTCAGAAACACGAACATTTTAAAATCATTTGATAAACTTCCTAGAACACCTGAAGTTTCTTCTAAGGAATTTTGTCAACCGGTTAACAATATACCAACATATTAAACGAACTTTTGACCGGTTCTAGTTAGCGCATGTTCAGTGTTAAGGTCAACTAATGAGATCTGGCTTGTATTATCGTATCAAATCTATTGCAGTGCGCGTGAACTCTTGTAAAAATAAAAAAAACTACCGTTGACTATCAAGGCTTTAAAATTAAATAAAATACATTTGGTGTATGTTCTATATTACCAATAGGAATTTTGGACTGCGAGGAGGTAAAGGTCTCATGGCCAGAAACTAATATTAAATTAGAGACTTATTTGACGTTTTAATTTGCATAAAAGTTTAAGAAGCCGAGATAAAGATTTCTTTAATTGAATACAAAAATACGAAGCATTCTGCCAGAAAACTCTTCCACTTCGTATTGTTCTTGCATCTTATTTTTGGCAATTTAGAATGCTAATTGCAGTATCTGTTTAGATGTTTATTATTAATTTACTGAAAATTTAATTCCTCCTTGCCTTTCGTAAAGTTTATAAAAAGACCATTTATCATGCTACATAATTTAACTTTAAATTACACGTCTTCAAAAATTAAATTTCGCATTTAACTGGTAAATTGCGTATTTAAAAGTCCCAAAATTTCTAGTGCTGAGTGTCTAAATGTCTAAGAATAGAGAAGTTAATTAGCATGGAAATTTCTAACCAGGAGACAAGATAACATTTGCTGTCTCATGCCCTGCTGTTATCATCCAATGAAAACTTATGATTATAATAGATGTAAGATTAGTGTGAAATATCCCCCCCCTCCCCAATAATCACTCATTTCGGTATAAAGTTAAGTTTTTACCTTTGAGTTGTGGTATTTCAAAACTTATTTAACTCCAATTATAGAAAATGTTTCATATACTAATTTTAGGCAAATATTAATTTAAAGAGTCAAACAATATTTAATCTTCACTTAAAAGCCAGAAATAGAGTTTGCGCCTAATGAATTTTACTAAACAAATATTTCACAGAATATGATACAGCTGACATACACACACAATGATGCGATGTCTTTAAAGACAGAATTCATTTCTCGTCACTTCTGGTAATCAAGAAAATGTTGATAGTCCCTTCCATACTAGCAAATTCTCCGTTCAACAATATCCATGCAGCAAGTTCCTTCCAAACTGTGAAATTATCATTATCCAGGCTGCTAGTTAGATCAATCACTCGACCAAACGGACGTCACGGAGATATTTTAGTTATTTATTGCGTAAGGAGTAGTGGTTTCTTAACGCTTAAAAGCAATTTTTACATTAAAAACGGTTTGAAAAATTTGTTTTGAAAATAGTGTTACCATACGCCAGAAAAGGTTACAATACACTAGAAAAGGTTAACCAAACGAATATTACATTAAATTTTTTTTAAATAGCCTCTAGATGCTTCAATCATCTAGAAATTTAAGAATACTTTTCCACTATTTTTCAAAAAATAAGTAATATAAAATTTAAATAGAACTATCACTTGATAATATACTTAAACTGCAGCAATAGACAAGTTATATCACTGTATTTAAAGTGTAATTATTTTAAAGAAATTTAGTGTTTTGATGAAAGTCCAAAAGTAGCTTACAAGAAATGGATTAAAATTATTTAAAATAACTTATCAAAATCCCAGTTCGTGAGACTTAAAAAATTTCGGGAAACTTTTCATTTGAAATTAAATTATTTATTTTAAAGTTAACAAGACATTCAACGGCCACGAAGCTAAAGATTCAAATATAAACTTTTTATTTTATAATCACATCATACAAAAATATGGCTGAATATATAAGAACGAAAGCAAACTTACCTACTAATATTGAATAACCAACAGAAGTTCAGTACCACAATTTTGACTTGGCACAATCTTAAATGCGTGGGTCAAGAACTACAAACCAACTGATCAAGTTTCTCAGAGTAACTATCCAGGAACGGATATCTGCTCTTTCATCTAAATTGAAGAAAGGGAAGGGAGTTAACATTAAGTTAAATCTCAGAATGAACAATTGACAATCAAGTCTGGGTTATACCTAAAGATAAATCGCAAGTTGATACATAAAAGGGAACAAATTGAAGATATCGAAAAAAATATTTACAAAAGATTGAGCGACTTTTATATAAGAGGTTGGGTACTTTGGATCGCATTAGTTTGCTCATTTTTGTCACAAAAACTTTTCTTTTGCAGCCTCCTTGAGGTGGCTGATTCGAATCCCGCCGTAACCCAGGATGTGATGTCCTTTAAAATGTTCTATATGTCCTACTAGACAAAGGTTTATAAGCCTGAATTGAGCAATCAAACCTGCAAATGTAATTTCATGAAATCCTCCTCGACCGGAAAGAATTTTTCCATCTCTGATGGATCCCGCAGTGGACTGATCGTTAAGACACGATTCCCAGCATATCACCGAAGTCAAGCATCACTGGCAGGGGGTCAGTGTGCAACCACTTAGATCAGTCTGTGCAAGATCAGAGGGTGTGCGGTATGGGTCCGCATTAAACTGTTCTGCCTTAAAGTGTTAGACTTCACGCTTAGGCCGTCGGATGCTCTCCAAAAGTGTCGGTATTGGTACACCCTATTTGTTGTTTATAGTTCTGCCCATCGAAAACCATGCAATAAATCATTTTTTTAAAAAATCCTTAATAGCTGAGTATTTCGTTGCTCAGCTATATTCGCTATAATTTCAGCTCATCTCTCTCGAGCGGGTAGAGATAGCGGGTCCCATCGTTCAACCTGGTGTCTTTGTGATGTCCTGATGCTTACTATCTGTTCTTAAATCTGACAAATGACTTATGAGCCACTTCTGTTATGAGCAATATACTAGTAATATTTTGTCATTTTTGATCATATCAATTACTCAAAATATTTATCAAACAAAGTTCTTAACAAACTTAGTCGAATAATATTATTACAATAATTGATAATAATTATATAAATAAATATATTATTTTTTAATAAGGATAGAGGAAACTTTGAATTGTATATTGCTTCTAATTATTGGGTCAATCTAAATTTGGATAAGTTTGGCAAAATTAAAGCTTAGGTAAGAATTTCCGAAGTCATCGCCCAATGTTTCCAATTATACTAGCCTAAACGATAACTTGAAATAGACAGTAAAATATCTTCGAGTTAAAAATCTTAAAAAATTTTCTCGATGACTACATAAAAAGATCCCACAACATCTTACTTAGAATTAAAATTTCGAAAAAGGAAAGACTTTCTTCATATTCGGTGAGGAAATCGGAATGTTGCATAGGAAGACAGTGAACATGGAGATGTTATCTATATGCCCGATATTTTAAAATTTTACTTTTGAATCTAACAGTATTTGCTTTAACCAATATTTATTGGAATTCTGTAAATTTGACATTAAAAAGTTGGCGGTGAAGGCTTAAAGAATAAATAGAAAGTTATAAGTCACAAAATTCTGCTCTTCTGCATTCATTGTATAGGAATATTACAATCAAAATTTAAATGACATGTTTTTAATTATATCCTAATGTTTTAAGAAAATTCATAAGACTATTCACTAAAAAAAGGAAAGTAACATCAAAGATCTTAAATATCTGGATCAGTCTAGATCATTCACAATGTGCAGACAATTAATGTGAAGTGTACAAACTAAATAAATTCCTCAAAATATGAAGAGTTCTCGACCTGTATAGAGTCGTCCAGATTCAACTCATGTCATCTGAGGATCATTTCCATACAATAAACCATTAGGTGAAGATTCCAATTTTTAGTGACTTATAATTCGGAAAGAAAGCAAATTGTAAATTTCACGATTTGAGATTAAACAAAAAGAAGTTTCATTTAAAAAACTACTTAAACGTTACCTGAATAACAGTTTAAACCTGACGAACACTTTACGAAATGAAACTAATGACTTTTTAAACAACTTTTCACTAAAATTGATGGGACTTAAAATTTTTTTAAAAGTAATTAAGAAAATTTCTAAAACTGACATGAAATGCAATTCAAGTTCAACAATTAATACACTCCAAGGTGTTACTTAGAAAAACCAATATTTACAATTAAGAAAAGTTTAACAGTTTAAGTTTGAGACGTAACTAGACTTAATATATAGTACACATTATAATACATCACAATTATTAACAGAAGTTCAAAAGACATAGTCGAACGGATCTTGAACAGTACCAGAATCTGACAATCATGGTATCATGGTTTTATATACACAATGGTTGAGTACAAGGTAAAGCCCAAGGTTTTGCTTGCCCAAAATAGTTGTGAAAACTTTTGTCTTTAGCCAGATTTCTTTTAACATTCTTTAAAAAATTTTTGAAAGAGTTTATTATTTACAGAAATCTAACTTTAACTATTAAATGTAGATCAATGTCTTAAATTTAATAAAAAACGATCAAAAATAAATTTTAGAGTTTGTCTTAACGCTCACGCTGCCTAATTTATCAAAATAAATTAAAACATTACGCAGTTTTATTTCATACTTTCAAGTATATATATTTTAGAATTGACGCATACATAAATTTTTTACCAAAGTATTTTCTAGATTAAAAATTAGATAAAAAGCTTGACAGAGGAAATCTAAGAATCATAAAAACAGAATTTTAAAAATCCTTCGTTAAATGATTTATTTTATGAAAAACATACTGTAAATATTCAATTTGCAGAATAATAGGAGTAATGAAATTTACAACCAGAAACAGAGTTTGCGCCTGAAGAACTTTACTAAACAAATATTTTACAGAATATAATACAAATAATCATACAATTACTAAGACGAAAATTACGATATTTACTTTAGCTAGATGTTTAAAACTTTCAAAACATGTTGTTAAATAATGACAAAAGTGAGACATTTGGGACTAGCATTATGCCTTAGCACTAAATAATCTAACCAAAAATTGAATACAATAAAATCAAAATGATGACAAATTTCGGACATTCATAAATTACTTTAGCAAAATCCTAGTTCTAGAGATTTAAAAAATTGAGTGAAACTGGTTTAATTTGAAATTAAATAATTTATTTAGAGTTACGAAGCTGAAGAGAATCGTACATTAACTTTTCTTTTAAATATGAAAATAAATTCACGTAAAAATTGCTGAAACATAAAAATGAAAGTAAACTTATCTGTAAACATTCAACAAACAATCGAAGATGTGTCCCACAAATTTGAGTATTCAATGCGTGGGTGAAGAACGAACGAATGTTGCTCTATTTATATGAGAGGACGGGTTCTTGGGATCGCATCCGTCAGTTTGTTTTTGTCACAAAACAATTTTTTTTTCTTTTGCAGCTTCCTTGACCGCAAAGGATTTTTTTTTAAATCTGTGACGGGTTCAGCAGTGGACTGATCGTTAAGACACGGATCCCAGCAGATTACCGAAGTCAAACATCACCAGCTTAGCTACGGTCAGTGTGCGGGTGGGTGACCACTTGGAGCAGTGCCGGATTAAGCGTCCTAGGCCATTCAAATTTTTGGGGCCCTTAGATTAAATTTGTTTGTAATTATTTATTGACCAAATAGAATTACGAACACTAAATAATTATAAAACACTAAAACAATTATGAGACACTTCAATTGAGGCACTAAATAACTTCTTTTTCATTTAAAACGTCTCAATAATATTACCAACACTTAATTCTTTGCTTCTTGTTTAAACAAGTCACAGCTGGCTATAGTACTGCCTTCAATTTTTCTGAACGCAAATCAAAATGGCAAATTTGAACTTAAAAAATATTGATAAATCTTATAGTACATAAACTATAATAATACTTATAAATAATAACTAAAATAAAAAACTAAACTCAGCTGCACGACAGCCCATAGAGGGCCAAGGCCTACTGTGCCCATCTCAGTTATCTTGACTTTGGGCTCTGGGGTGCAGGAGCAGATGTTCCGGTCTGGTGGACAGCCGAACTCGAAACCCCCAGTGTTTAGTTCCCAAGCATGCTTGGTACTCATATATCGACCCACTGAAGGAATGAAAGGCTGAGTTAGCCTTGCCCGGCCCGAGGATCGAACCAGGGACCTGTGGCACGACAGCGCTTTTTTTTAATCATTAATTGCTAAATTTTTCGTTGCTTAGCTATTTTCACTATAATTCTATTATTTCAGCTCATGTCTCTCAAGAAACAGAGGATAAAAGGGAGAAGTTTATAGATCCTCTTCATCAACTGAATTCTGTGATCGAGCGGGTAGAGATAGCGGGTCCCATCGTTCAACCTGGTGTGTCTGTGATGTCCTGATGCCTACTATCTGCTCTTAAATTTGACGAATGACTTATAAGCCACCTCTGTTATGAGCAATATAGTAGTAATATTTTATTTGTCATTTTTGATCGCAACAATTACTCAAAATTCTTATCAAGCAAAATACTAAACAAACTCGGTCGAGTAATATTATTATTGTAATAATTGATAATAATTATATAAATAAATTAATCTATTTTTTGATAAGGGTAGAGAAAACTTTGAATTGTATAGTATAAAAGTTTTTAGATAATTTTGAACGATGTAACTTTAGATGGCAAAATTCACAATTTAGAACAAAATCATTCGAATATTTTTTAAAAAATTAAAATTTTAAACTTAGGTTTTTAAATTTTTTTAAAATTTCAATTCGACTATTTGAATATTGTTCGAACACACTCTCATTTAAATATTTTTCTTACAGACTTCCTTTTTTTTTCAATATTAAACCACGCCATCTTTTTTTTCAGTACTCTAACCAAATGTGACTGGAAGAGTTTTCTAGCAATTGTCTTATCTCCCTTTTGATCAATTATCCAACCCACTATCTTTTTATTGGTACTTGGACCTGCTATCATTTCATCAGTACTCAAACTAATTTTTTTATCGGTACTAGAATCCACTCATTTTTACCGGTTCCCGAACTCGCTATCATTTGTTCAATGCTGGATTCCTTTATCATTTGATCGTTATACTTAAATCCACTCTCTTTTATCGGTTTTCGAACTTGTTATCACTTGTTCCTTACTGAATTCTACTATAATTTAATCATTACTTGAAGAATCCACTATCTGTCATCGGTTCCCGAACTCGCTATCATTTGTTCAATGCTGGATTCTATTATAATTTGATCATCACTTAAATCCACTCTCTATTATCGGTTCTCGAACTCGCTATCATTTGTTCCTTACTGGATTCTACTATAATTTAATTATTACTTGAAGAATCCACTATCTGTTATCGGTACCACGGAGGAAGTAGCATACCGTCTGGAGATCAGTGGACCCAACTTCCAGAAGATGTCGATGGTGTTTATAAGAATAAAAATGTATTTAAATAAATAATAAATAAGAAAAATGAAATTTTAAAATGCCAGATTATTTGTTAGATTGTAAGTTATTTCAAAGCATTTACAATACTTAAATTTTTTTAATGCTTTATTACAATTCAGTGCGTTTTTTTTTCAAAGGATCGATCGCAAGTTAACAGGTTACGTCCCGGTGGGCGAGTTCATCTCTGCATGTTTTATTTGTCCCACAGTGGTAATGATTGTAAGACACGGTTCCCAGTAGGTCACCGAAATCTTGCATTTCTGGCAGCTTTGATCAGCCCGTGGAGGGACCGAGGGTGTGCTGAATCATTCCTCGTTGAACTGTTCTACAGTATAGTACTCGACTGCAACAAGTTGAAAGGTATTTTTCTAAACTTTTAGATAATTCATGAATTATGTTAACAATCTCACTACATGTATTGCACGTTCTTTAAGCAAAATAAAAGCTATGAAAACCTAATTAAGATCTATAAAGACACAAGTGAGTTCTTTAGCAATAATTTCTATCGAAAGTGAAACCGCGGAAGCAATTGATTTTGAAAGAGTCTGTTGCATCTGTTAAAGCACGAAAAAATACATTTTAATGTTTATATGTTTCTTTATCATAAAATATTACATTGATTAAAAATATTATGTTTAATAGATATTAGAATACTTGAGGTAATATCCTCATTCAATAAACTGACGGCTTTCTTTTTTAAACCTTGAAATCGTTAAATGTTATTTATCTTGTGTTTCTTCACCGCTTTCCTGATTATACCGAGTTAAATCTGGTGTGTATACACTGCAAATATTTATCATCCCGAGTTAAATCTGGTGTGTATACACTGCAAATATTTATCATCCCGAGTTAAATCTGGTGTGTATACACTGCAAATATTTATCATCCCGAGTTAAATCTGGTGTGTATACACTGCAAATATTTATCATCCCGAGTTAAATCTGGTGTGTATACACTGCAAATATTTATCATCCCGAGTTGAATCTGGTGTGTATACAGTGCAAATATTTATCATCCCGAGTTAAATCTGGTGTGTATACACTGCAAATATTTATCATCCCGAGTTAAATCTGGTGTGTATACACTGCAAATATTTATCATCCCGAGTTAAATCTGGTGTGTATACACTGCAAATATTTATCATCCCGAGTTAAATCTGGTGTGTATACACTGCAAATATTTATCATCCCGAGTTAAATCTGGTGTGTATACACTGCAAATATTTATCATCCCGAGTTGAATCTGGTGTGTATACATTGCAAATATTTATCATCCCGAGTTAAATCTGGTGTGTATACACTGCAAATATTTATCATCCCGAGTTTAATCTGGTGTGTATACATTGCAAATATTTATCATCCCGAGTAAACTCGGGCATAACAGAATTCGTCACGTTTTCACTCGGCCGGAAGCAAAGCAAAAAGTAATTATAATCTGGTGTGATTGAAAGTTTTGCTGTTTGTGGGACAGCAAATCTGTTTTGATGTACGATGGTTGCTGAATTTACACAGAAAAAAGAGTAAAAAAAATGACGATCGAAAGTAATGCTGGTGATTTTTCAGATTATGCAAATGTGAACATGTACGACGACTAATATTTAACTTTTTTCATTTGCCCGAGATAATACGGGACTGTTGGTAAATTAAATAGTTTTGACACATAAAAAAATTAAAATTTCATGAGTATTATGTTTTTGCCTTAGTTCCTTGTATTTATTAACCTTTTTGAAGTCCGTGGTAAGTATACTTACCACCACGTTTTACCACTTTTAATTTAGGTTTCCATTTTTCAATAACTTCAGCTTTCTTGAAGTGAGTTTGAATAAAATTGGTAACCATTTGTCACTTTTAAAAAACGTATAAAAGTTATAAAATACATAATTCCTTTTGAAGTTTGTAGCATTTAAAGAATTCATTTTATAAATAAAGAAAAATAAAAGTCAGTAAGTTCCTGATAGGTCATGTCAAATATATTTAAGACCAAAAAAATCTGATTTTTCTAAACTAAATGAGTTTTTTTTTTCTTATATCAATTACTGTTCTTAAAACAATTTCAATTCCAAAAATACTTTAATTTACCTTTACTAGAAATAAAGGGCCCATTAAAGGGTTAATGAAATTTAAAAAAAAATAGGTTGATTTTTAGCATTTTTCTTCTTCAAAGAAATTGGTAACGGAAACGGTTAAATCAACTTTCAGGATTGATTTAGATTTTATTAATTTCTGATAGTAACATTGTTATTTGAAATATGAAGAGCAATTTTATACATCCTTTTGACCACACCAGAGAGAGAATTGAAACTGTCTTTTTTTGTGTTCAAAAAATAAGTCTAAAAAATGTTTTTAAAAAAAGTGTTTAAAAAATAAGTTTAAAAAATGTTTTAAAAAAAAGTGTTTAAAAAATAAGTTTAAAAAATGTTTTAAAAAAAAGTGTTTAAAAAATAAGTTTAAAAAATGTTTTAAAAAAAGTGTTTAAAAAATAAGTGTAAAAAATATTTTAAAAACGGTGTTTAAAAAATAAGTTTAAAAAATGTTTTACAAAATGTATTTAAAAAATAAGTTTAAAAAATGTTTTAAAAAATGTGTTTAAAAAATAAGTTTAAAAAATGTTTTAAAAAATGTGTTTAAAAAATAAGTTTAAAAAATGTTTTAAAAAATGTGTTTAAAAAATAAGTTTAAAAAATGTTTTAAAAAAAGTGTTTAAAAAACAGTTTGAAAAATGTTTTTAAAACAGTGTTTAAAAAATGTTTTAAAAAAATGTGTTTAAAAAATAAGAATAATTTGTACGCATCAGTTAAAGGTATTCGGTTGATCAGATCAAATCGGTATCAGATCAAATCAGATTCGGTATCAGATTTGTAGGTGAATGATAATTTACCACAAGTGTTTTAACTATAGGATGAATAACACTGATTGGTTAACAAATGAAAACTATAGCATTGCCATGTTTGAAAAATGTTCAAGTTATATAGAATAATGGAATCGTTTGATATTTGATAATCTTTGCACTTTCATAAATAAGAGTTTGGAAAAAGCCAACCTACTTTAAGCGCTGAAGAGTTTTGTCCTTCATGCATAGGAACCACACCAACCCTTGAAGGACTGGTTTACATTATGCCTAAGGAAACTAGCCTTCTTCCCCTATGTATATTCTTTGGTTAAGGTTTTATATCTGGCTTGAAAATGACTTTTAAAACAAAATATTAACTAACAGTATTGAGGAGTTGAATCATTTTCAAGCATATCAGTATGTAAAGTAGCTGGAGCCTTTATTATATACATACCTTGCTAATGGCAACACCAGTCAAACTAAACGTGTTTCAAATACCGTGCTACAAGAGTTTCTTAAATACTGTAGGTAAAATGTGTCGTTATTTCATTGTCAATCGAAATTTAGTACTCATTTCGACGTAAAACGAAACAACAGACGCAGAATTAAGAAAAGAAACTAATGATACGGAATTTAAAAGTTTATACTTTTACGCGTAAAATAGAAAAAAATAGGGTGCATCACTCCAGCTAAAAAATTATATCACCATCGAAAATTCCCCACACGTCTAATGAAAATGTTGTGCTTTTATTGTTTTCGTCTAAAATAAAAATAATAAAATTAATTTTTCTATTTCTTTTATTTAACTTAGTTACCGCTGCTGAGCAGCAGACCCAATTTAGGTTTACGATTACTCATGAACTCCGTAGCCTTGTCATATTGAAACCAATCCAGAAGACAAGGGAACTCCTGGATTAAGTAATAGGAGAAATTTTGCCTTCGTTATGGACTTCTTGAGCCGCAGTGGCTGACGGGAAGGAGACTATAACCCGTAATCCGTCTACCACTGAGGATATTTTACGTCAGCTCTGGTCGGTGCGAGCCGGGTTCATTATAGAATAATAGTAGAAATAAACTTATAATTGTAGTAGAAAGCAACATTAAGAAAGGACGATAAGTAACTGTTACAAGTATATAAGTAAAAAAAAAAGTAAATTAATAAATAATTTATGGATTGAATTAATTTTTTGCGGTTAAATTGTTAAAATAATTAATTTTATAAGAAATCTACCTTCCCGGAGGACTTTTTGACGAAACTAACCCGCATTTGCGTTGCATAGACAGGAAAACCACAAAAACCTCCCACTGTTAGCTCGACGGCGAGGGGAATCTAACCTATAATCCGTCTACCGTTGAGGATATTTTAAGTCAGCAATTTGTTTAATGCGAACTGGTTGCGGAATTCTTATCGAGCTGCCATTGCTGGGATTCGAACCCGGGGTTCGAATTGGAAGGCGAACACTCTATCCCCTGAGTCACCACGGCTCTTTTTTTTCCTACTTTAAATATGAGACAAATTTAAAAACTTGAATCTTAAAGTTATTAATGTAGTTTTTGTTTCTTAACATTGACAATCCGCCAAATTCAAAGCAATATTATAGAAAGGATAAACAAAAGTTGTGTGAAGCAATTTTCTAAAGCAGTATCACCATAAATAATATCTCTCACCAGACAATTCCGGTAAAAGTAAATAAGAAGATATTACATATCAACAATAGTTCCTCCGTTGCCATTCAGTGTAATAGTAATTCTAAATAATAGCACAAATGTCGTCTTCATTCTTTATCCAATGTATAAATCACGCATGTCTTAGAACAAGATTAAAAAAAAAAAAAAGGAATGCATGTAATATTCCAACTGATTAGCGTCTGCTGTTTCTCACGAGCTGCTGTATACAGCAATCTGACTTGATGTTCCCTACGGTTTGAGCAATTTCTGTAACCATAGCAACTGTTGTACATCATCGCTCAATCTGAAAACCACCCAAAACACATTACCAGATCGTAAAACGCATAACATGCTTTCAAGAGAGGACAAGAAAATAAAAAAATAAAACACTTACATACTTTGAAAATTGGAGGAAAAAAATGTGCACTTTTAAATTAATAAAATTCGACCAGAGGAATTGTATATAATTTTTAAAATACAGTTATGTGTACAGTGCTCCAAAAAAAGAATAATAATAAAAAAAAGAAAGAACAAACGGACCGCCCTGAATAACTTTTGATCCAGTGATCGGATCTTCACGTTCTAGCTCTCAAACTCAATAGTTCCAGGGAGTAACCTCAAATATGTTAATTAACCCCTTAACGCACAAACCGGTCAAAAAAAATTTTTTTAATGTAAAAAATAGCACACTTTATACACTTTCCTCCTGGTTCAACTTTTCTTTTGGCGGACAATTTTGATATACTGCACTTTTGTTCCATGGAAAATGGCTATATTTTATTCTTGAATAAATAAGTGTTATAGCTTACAGTCCTATGTAAATGATAAATATCAATAAAACGATTTTTTCTTCTTAAGTAATGCGAAACATCAGCATTTTTCGACTTTCCTGCCATCTGCAATATTCCTTTGATACAGAACACCCAATTTATTTACCCTCATAATAAATGTATAATTAGGTTTTAAATTTTTTTTTCAGGGTGTGCAATACTTTAGAATAAGTACTAATAAAAATCTATGTTTTATAACAACTATTTTTTAAATTTAAATTAGTCTCTCTAACTCTTCTGTAATAAAATAAGCTTTGACGTTTTATATATTTAAGAAAATCGCACAATGATCAATAAAAAATTTACGTTTAACTTATTATTTCAAATTTCAGTTCAACTTCTCGAATAGATATTTTTGTACTTGCTTCATTTGTTTTTTCATTGAATTTTCATTTTGATTTATAAATAAGATAATCTCGCGCACTATATAACCTCATTTGCAAAACATTTAAAAAGAAATTTGCTTTAGTCATAAAATTAAACTTAATTTTTTTAAATAAACTGTTTTAGAAAAAAAAATATGAAGGCCATCTATCCCTTTCTTGAAAAGTCAAAAAATTGGGAAATCTGAAAAAAAGCATGTTGACAAAGTATATATATATTTTTGTACGCCTATTGCTTTTTGAATGTTAGCTCCCTTATGTATTTTAGTAAAAATCCGATTATAAGAACAAAGGTTTTTTTAGGTATTGCTCCTTTATTTTTGAGTTCCCCGACCATAAGTTGTCGTTTTGTCGAACAATAAGAAGTCACAGGACAAAATATCGTCTTGATGTTTATGCACAAAGACCACATTTTCGTTACTTGAAAACGAAAACCACGGAAACCTGCCACGGTTAACCTGATGGCAAAGGGACTCTAACCCATGATCCGTCTACCGCTGAGGATGTTTCACATCAGCACTGTTGTCGGTGCAAGCCTGATTCGGAATTCGTATCGGTCAGTCTTCGCTGGGATTCGAACCCGGTTTACCTCATTGGAAGGCGAACGCTCGTTCCCCTGAGCCATCACGGCTTCTTTTCATACATCATGAACAACAAAATCAGAGAAAGATTAACTATTTTGATTTGTCATTTATTTTTTCATAGATATTTTTTATTCCTTTGAAATTCGCATAGCTATTTTGTTTGAAAATGATTGCTACAGCCTGATTCTTGCCAATTTGATTTCTATTACTTGCATTAAGTATTACCCTATTTCTTATCATAAATAAAAAAGTAAAATTGTAAAAGCAAATAAAATAAATTACATTCTATTTTATTTATGATGTAAATTTTATAGCTGATTTTTCTCTTTAGAATGTTAACGCTTTAAAACATTAAATTTAATCGAGAATCATATAATGTTTTTTATTATAGATAATCTGGTAAATAAATTTTTTATATTTATTACACTTTAATTTAATGATTAAAAATAATAGCAATGATTTAAAGATGTAGTGTTTTTAAGCGTCTAATGGCTAGATGACTATGGCTATTAATTCCCACAGATCTTCAGATGATGCCTGTTGAGTACGATTACTCGAAAATTGTCACTTTTCCTTTTATTAATATTTTTCCTAAAATTCTTCATTAATTAAAATTATTTTTATTACGTAAAAAGTTTTCATAGAAAATGTTTTAGATAAATTGTAGAATTTTTTTTATATTTATTTTTAATTAAGAGACCTTTTTTTTCTTTCTTTTTTTTGCAAGCTAAGATCGAGCCCACTGCAAATCTTTCGAGTAGAAATGTTAAGTGCATGATAAGAATTTAAATATGATAGAATAATGGTATTTTTTTTAACGAAATTCTTTTTTATTCCTTTCGTTTTATTTTAAGCGAAGTTATTAAAACTTCTCCAGTCCGATAAAAGTTTTGAAAAAGTTCTAAAATATTAAGCTCCACGGCATCCAATATTTTATTTATCCCGTATGTAAAACTTTAAATAATAACTAAAATAATACAAACGATGATGAGCGCATTTTAATCAAATTTTAGTTGGATGTCATGTTAGGATTTTTTTTTTTTTATTATTTTTTTTAAAAATTTATTTATTTGAAGAGAAATTATTTAGATTCTTTAAAGTTCAAAATGTAGTTAAAAAAATGCTGAAATTATTAGCACTAGTTTTGATTCTTATGGCGTCTCTGATTCTTCGAATTTTGTAAATGGAACATTTGCACTTTTTCTGTATTCAATAAGAGTTCTCTTTCTGTGAAATACCACACATGTAGAATAAAAATAATATTATTTATTTATTTATTTTTTTGCTTTGATCCTTCAGCGCAACTTTTTGTAATTTATTGAAGAAGAAAAAAAACTGCATTCATGATTCTTTGTGAAACACACATCACAAAGGGATCACCCCTCCCCCATGAAGATATGAGAAAGAAATAAGAGGATGGTCTTTAATGACCCCTTCTCCACCCCACAAATCTCCCTCCCAACAACACTTCTGAAAATAACAACGGACGTTAGAATAGACGTGGAATATTTTTCATACGAGTGTTCCACGTGTTGCCGTTCTCTGGGGTGATTCCACAGGTGCGCCCCCCCCCCCCATAAGATTAAGAATCTCACAAATTGGGACTCCCCTTTAATATAGAAAGAAACTCATGTCTCTCTCTTTGTGGATGAAAATACAATCACGCGACTAAAAATCACACGACTACTTTACTCTGTATCTACGATCGATTTGCCGGCCAGGTGGCCGAGCGGTTAGCGTGCCTGACTGCGAAGCCATAGGCTGCGGGTTCGAATCCCGCTCTGGGCATGGATGTTTCTCTCTCTCTCTCTTTGTGCTGTCCTCTGTTGTGTGTGTGTATGATGTGTAAATGTGGCCCACCCTATAAAACGGGTTTGTGGCAGTGTGGCGTGGGCAATGTTGCTCGCCTCCGTGACTTTGGTTCACAGGTGCCCACTGGGCAACGCGAAATGAGCAACAATTCTGGCGTAGTATAGGCAAAAGAATAATGTTCAGTGCCTGCCATTAGTTTTTAATATACTTCCTATTTGTATTTATTTTCAACGTACTGCATAACAATGATAAAAAAATTGATACAGGAGCATAAACAAGTGCAAACCGGTTTCATCCAGATTAAAACAATACAGCTGTACAGTGATAATTATAATTTTACATTGAATCTTATAGTCCAGGGACTGTATGTCGTGAAAAAGTATTTCTAATATTTTGATTTAATATTTATATTATTTTACTTAATTGGACGCCATACTGTGGAAGAAAATGTTTGTCCTTCTTCTTCACTGATAATATAAGATTTGAAAGAATGAGTTACCTAGAATAAGTCATGGAGTTTCTGTTGCTGAAAAAAACACTTCAAAATATTAAATTACGAACTAATTATTCGAAGAGAACTTCACCGTTGCTCAATCCTAAGTTATCTTCTCATAAATTATTTTTATTTGTATATTTTGAAATTTTCTTTTCAGTATTTGAAACTTCGTGGTTTTGTCTGAACTCACTTTTTCTACACTTTAAATTTTAAGTTAGTAATGAAGGACAAAGAGAATTTGAGAGGAAAATTTTTCCCCTCGGTATGGAGTCCTCTTAATACTAGCAGAATGCCCTAACAACGTACGGGGTGGGAAAAAACGCACCCATAAATTTGTACCGAACAACACTACAAAATCGTGCACAGAGCAGCCATGGCTTAGGAGATTGAGGGTTCGCCTTCCAATGAGGTGAACTGGGTTCGAATCCCGGCGATGGCTGCTCCATACGAATTCCGCATCCGACCACAGTGCTGATGCGAAATATCCTCAGTGGTAGACGGATCATGGAGATCATCAGGCTAACCGTGGGAGTTTCTCGTTGTCTTCCACTCCATATAACGCAAATGCGGTTTAGTTTCATCTAAAAATCTTCCACGCTGGCAAATTTCTCCCAATACTTGATCCAGTAGTTCCCTTGTCTTCTGGATTGGGTTCAAAATAACAAGCTACCGAGCTGAGTTGCCGTAAACCCAAAAAAATTGGGTCGGCTGTTCAATGACTGTTATAAAATAAAATGTATGAAAGGAGTGCAACCTTTGCGTCAAAAATTGAAAGAGGATAAAATTCGGAGAAGATCCCTTTTTCCTGCAACCCTTGACAACAAAATTCATCTTCTTTCACCAAAGAGATGCTCAACTCGGAGGAAAAATATTCGAGTACTTTTTATTACCATTGAGTAGATAAAATTTCTATGTTCTGAATAGAGATCGAGAATCTTTTAAAGTTCTAAAAAAAAAAAATGAGTTCTTTTTGTGCATGAACATCAAGACGATATTTTGTCATGTGAATTCTTATTGTTCGACAAAAGGAAAACTTATGGTCGGATGATTCAAAAATAAAGGAACAATACCTAAAAAAACCTTTGTTCTTATAATCAGATTTTTACGCACTAAAACGCTTAAGGGAGCTAAGATTCACAAAGAAGTAGGCGTACAAAAATATATACTCTTTGACAACATGTTTATTTTCAGACTTTCCAATTTTTTGACTTTTCATGTAAAAGATAGATGGCCTTCATATTTTTTCTAAAACTATATATTTAAAAAAAAATTAAGTTTAATTGTGTGATTAAAACAAATTTCTTTTTTAATGTTTTATAAGTGAGTTTTGTAGTGAGCAAGATTATCACATTTATAAAGCAAAATGAAAATTCAAAGTTTAACTAATATAAAAATAACCATTCGAGAAGTTGAACTTAAATGCGGATTTTTATTGAACTCAAATTTATCCTATTTATTTTTGTGCAATTTATTAGATTGAGCTAAGCAAATTTTTAGCAGTTTATTCCATCAAAATGAAGGCCAACTACATTCAGCGGCATAATGCTGTTGTTCAATTCGACTCATGATATTTAAAATTTTCAACTCTCAAGCTACTCTCTCCTGTACACTTCTGTACATTACTATGTTCAAAAAGAGCTAGAAATTATCACTCATAATATTTTTAAAATGTGTGACAAACTGAATCGCTTATAGTTAAAATTTAAAACAATGACTAACGATTAACTCATCAGAAAATTCCATTTCAGTTCCCTATTTAATGAATGAATGAATTAATATTTAAAGAAAAAGCTGCATTAACATCAACTGTTATCCATATCCATTACAAGTTCAAAAAAATGTATTTGAACTTGAAGGGAGGAATTAAAAAATATTATATTAACGATTGAAAATTTGAACAAAATATAGGGACAGTGTGAACTAATAGAAGGAATTAAAAAATAACAAAACAGATCAAGCATCTCCATCCTTCTTAAACTTCAACTTATTTCAAAGTACCA
Organism: Parasteatoda tepidariorum; assembly: GCF_982258835.1. Taxonomy (NCBI): domain Eukaryota; kingdom Metazoa; phylum Arthropoda; class Arachnida; order Araneae; family Theridiidae; genus Parasteatoda; species Parasteatoda tepidariorum. The sequence continues at coordinate 1,800,065 of NC_141761.1, forward strand.
CGACATTCATCTTCCCTAGATACCATCCCACGTTGACATATTTGGCAATGAGCAAGCGGATCGCTTGGCCAAGGAGGGCTGTAGTTATTCAACACCTTCGTCCTCAGCCCTTACCTACTCAGAGAATCAGTCCAAAATCAAAAGCCATCTGTCAAAAAAGTGGAGGATCCCCCCCCCCGCCCTCTCATTACTGGTATGTGGCCAAGAAACCGGGCTCTTCACTTGTTCATATAGGTCAGTGTTTCCCAAAGTGTGGTACACGTACCCCCAGGGGTACGAGAACAGTTCAGCGGGGGTACGCGTTCTTATGCGAAATATCTTGCAACAAACGGAAATTTCAAAAAATTTTATTTAAAAACAAAGCTAGCCATGAAAATTTATGATAACGTATTTTTCGATTGGCTATTGGCAAAGTTAACAGTTAATAATTAGTAGTGTCAATAGCCAGTTGTGATTTTTAACTTTTGTGCAATTTTTTTATAGTAAAAAATGCATTCATTTTTTTATTAGTGGTACACAGCGTTACGAAAAATTTAGAAAGGGTACACAAAAGTCATAAGTTTGGGAAACACTGATATAGGTGATAGAGCGTCTCAAACAGCAATTGCCAGATTGGCAAGTGGACACACGAATAGTCTCTCGTACTTCGAAGGAAGAAAGACTTATGCAGTCTGCTCCAAATGTGAAGCCCAGCAGGCCTCTGCCGAACGCATCCTTGACTGCTTGGGCCTTTCCAAGGAGAACTTATACGCTACTCCACGCTCTTGTCATCTCCTTTTTGAAGCTCAATAAACTATTGGATTTTGTCTGACTTCGTCAGACAATTGGAGGATAAGGAACAACAACAACAAGAAAGAAAAAAAAAAAACAGCAGATTTTTATGATCTAGGGATCTTTTTTTTTTTTGTTAATGGTGGTCCCGATGTAATTCCTAATATGCAATTTTTAATTTCATGTTCTAAATTTAAACTAGTTAATATATAGGACAAATGTACTTTTCTAAAAGAGTAAAAGTTATTTCTTAATTGTACAGGCTATTGAAATTATCAATACAACAGAAGTCTTTTTATTTTCTCCCTTTCCATTTGGGATTTTCCTACTCCGTTCACCACATGTTCCCTCTAAGGGGACCGGCAGAAGCACTCTAGAAAAGAAATGGGGGGGAGTTGTTCCTCGTGATTTCGAATTTCAAGTGATATTCAAACAGTGCACTTCCTAAAAACAAATATCCAGATTGAATAATGCTTTATTATTCCATGGAAATGTAAGCCGATTTTGGATTAAAAACTCTCCCCTTTTTCAGAAATGACGCCTTTGATTTTTAGTCGCGTTGTCAGTCAATACAGCTTACGCATTTTTAGTCAATACAGCTTACGCAAAATGCTGCGATTCATAATGCATTATGAATCAGCAACAAACACAGTACATTCCATTGACCCCTGATGTACGATTTCAGATATTAACACAAATAAATTCAAAATTAGAATAAAAATAGGAACATTAGCAAAGAATATACTCACAGAAATACCTTTTTTCGATTACAAGTCGTTGTTTTTTAGAAACACAGTCAAATCCTGTTATAGTGAACACTGTTTATAGTGAACTCCCGGATAAAGTGAACAAAATCTTCCCTCCCGTGCCTTGCTGCACACGTATTTTATTTTTTGTGGATATGGTGAACCAAAAAAAGAAGAGAGAGGGTGTCGGATATTATGAACTGTTTTCTGTCTACAACTGATTTATTTTCTTCATTTTTTTGTAATAATTTTGAAATTTCTACTTCGAAATAAATACATATATCGATTTTTTAAACCATCTACAGCATGGTATGTAGCGATAAGTTTATTTTTCTCGTTTGCTTCATTATCGAATTGATTCAGCATTCAAACAGGCCGCAATCTTCCGGTATCCGGACAAATGCTTCAAGTCAAAGCCGGAGAATTCTATTTGGGGAGATTACTTTTATGTGCTCGAGTGGAGGGTTAAACAGGTTTAAAAAGCGGAATAACATAAATTCAGGAAAAAATATCGGAGAGTATGGAAGTGTTTCCATATCTGATGTTAAAAAATACGCATCAGCTAAAGATTAAATTTTTTTTTTTTTTTTTTTTTTTTTTTTTTTTGTTCGGCGAAGAGTAATAAAAAATAAAAGTTAACACATTTTTGTTACTTTGATTATATTTCAGTCATTTTGGTATTTCATTTCATTGGTCATTTATTTAAATAATTTGTAATAAAAGGGGGGGGGGGGGAGTTTGGAACCACTAGTTGAAATTGTTTGCGGAACGGATATAGTGAAGTCCCGGTTACAGTAAACCGAAATTTCGGTCCCTTGAAAGTTTGACTGTATAATAATTCTATCCTTTTTTCATAAATAGCGCGCGAAAATTTGTCGAACCCTTAGATGCCACTGCTTTTAACTCATTCACTATAACCACGATGATGCCCCGCAGTGGACTGATCGTTAAGACACGGTTCCCAGCATATCACCGAAGTCAAGCATCACTGGCTGCGGTCAGTGTGCGGGTGGGTGACCACTTAGATCAGTCTGTTTAGGGGCCGGGGGTGTGCGGTATGGGTCCTCGTTGAACTGTTCTACCGTTCAGTGCTCGACTTAGCGTGCAGGTCGTCGGGCTACCGAAGCGTGGGTGCCATCCCCTCTGCAGAGGATCAAAATTGTGATGGCATGTCTTCGGATCATCCTCAGGGATGTTTCCCAGACCGTCGCCAATAGCCCATTGTGCAGCTCTAGTGCGACGTAAATGAACTCCAAGAATAACCACGATGATTGCTTCGCAATAATCGCTGCTTTTGGCAGAAAACAGTTTTATACTAAAGTTAAAATTATTCACTTAACATATATGTACTAAAAGGACTTCTGTTTGTTTACGCTTGTGCTTCCACTTTCCACATCCAAATCTTATTATCTATTACTATTATAAATATATAGATCTTTTGGTAAACTGAAGTAATTTTTCCAAGTAATCAATTTTTGAAAAAATATTTATATTGTTATTATATTATATAACATTACATATTATTATATTGCTCAAACTAATTTGAGTTCGCAACCGTAATTTAATATTTCCGCTTACCAAGCGGGCGGATATATTAAATACGATATTTGCTTGCATATCGTTCTGCATGAAGTTGAGTGTTCAGTTCTAAATCATTTAACAGATATCTTTAACTGTTATTTATAATAGTATATTAATGTTATTTGCACAAAAATAATAATTGTAAGATGGTTAATAAGATTAGACCACCTTTCTAAAATATAGTGTGCAGAATTACATTATAATAATGATAAAAAATATTTCTCTTAGTTTTTAACTCTTGAATTAAAAGCGCAATAATAGCAGTAAAGGAAAATTACTTTAAATTAGGAATGCAAAAATGTTTGTAGAAAAACATTACCTTTCTGACTTTTATTAATTTTATGCTGATGACAGCCAAAACAATATGCAAATGAATGATGAAAAATTGGATCCCACCACGTGATTTTTCTGGCCAATAAAAATGCAGCGACAACTATGTTAACACAATATGTGTCTCCCTATATTAAAGCTGTTGCAAGCACCGCTATTGTTCGCTGCAGTTATCAATTTTATGAAACATTTTGTTTTGCTGTGCAGAAACTGTTAGATTTAAGAACTTAAAATTTCGAAGGTGTGTAGAAAAATATAGAGCGATATATTTTTCTGTAATAATATATTTCTGGTAAAAATATAGTTCAAATTCTCTTAAAAATTCTCAAATTCTCTTAAAAAATATATTCAATTCGAAAAATAGATAGTAGTATTCGCATAATTAGTTGAAGAATAATTAACTGTTAAATTTCTGAACAAAAAATACAATAATATAGTCCGGACTTTTCTACATACTACAGTGATGAAATTTCAACTATCGAAAAGATACTTCTTCTTTAAGCTTTTAAATCGAGTTCTTTTCCGTACTCCAATTTGTCCGAAAATTATTGCAATTTTAAGTGCGTTTTTGTAAAGAGAAAAAAAAAATCTGCTTTAAATAATGACTATTCGTCGTGAGAAAAGTACAATTAAAGTCATTGCAAAAAAAAAATTCCTTAGAGATATTGATGTAGAAAAATGTATTTTTCTTTCTCGAGATCTTTATTTCATAAGCTCATATTAAAGTTTATCTTAAAAGTAATAAAATTTAGATGTTACCAGATATAAATCTTAACAGTTGTTACGAATTTAAAAAAAAAAAAAAAAAAAAAAAAAACGGATTAAAATCGTTCAGTACTTAAAATGTTTTGACTTCTATTTATTTATTCTTAATCAGTCGAACAATAAATATTTAATAAGTTAAATAATCGTCTGCACTTGAAATTTATTATTTCAAATCGATCCTTTCGTTCCGATTAGCATATTGATAAATTAATATAGAAGTACATTTGTATAATTTGTTATAAAATGTCTAAAGTTTCTGTGGAAATTATTGACTTTTAAGAAGAAAAACATCTACTGGAGTTTATTTGTAGGGCCAGCAAGAGTAAACTCTCCTAGTTGATACGAAAATAATTACAGACTACTATGGATCGTGTTTTCAATTGAAATGTAAACAATAACAATCTCGAGCTTGGGACCTACTCTAGTTCCAGTTAAAAAGTTTGCAGCTGCTTACTACATGTTATTCTGATAGGCGATGTTTTCAAACGGATAATTTTGTTTTCAATGAAAGAAATAAACTAGATAATTTCTGAGCTCAAATCTGCCGTATTTCATAAGATATTAATGTTATTATGTAATTCTGGGGAGTTTTGAATGAAAATTTGTTTTAGTTATTTTGTTATTTATGATTAAAAAAGGTGACATGGTTGCTAGATTTTGAATAACTCGCTTTTTTGGCAGTCTTGATTTGGCCTCTTTCCATTTGTTTATTACTGTTTGTTCGTGTTGCATGCTGTGCACCATCTTACGTTAGTGTTAACACCTTTAGTATTGTAAACAGTATTGTTAGCATTGTAAACATAAGTAATAAGTAATCAAATGCATTGTTTGCAAGAATCTCAAAACACAATGATGCCAAATGGCTTTAAAATACAACTGAAACAGTAACCCGGAAATTTAGGCAGTCCCGAGCTTGCAGCGCTCCCTAGTGTAGAAAACACCATCCATAGAGATAGCTCCTGTTTTCATATCGAACACATTATTAAAATAAAAGAGCCGTGGTGGCTCAGGGGTTAGAGCATTCGCCATCTATTGAGTGGAATTGGGTTCGAATCCCAGCGATGGTTGGTCTATAAGAATACCACAACTGGTTTTACACCTACCACAGTGCTGACGTAAAATATCCTCAGTGGTAGTAGTGATCCTGGGTTAGAGTCCCTTTGCCGCCAGGCTAACCGTGGGAGGTTTTCGTAGTTTTCCTCTCCATGTAACGCAAATGTGGGTTAGTTTCATCTAAAAATCTTCCACGATGGCAAATTTCTCCCAATACTTGATCCAGTAGTTCCCTTGTCGTCTGAATTGGGTTCAAAATAACAAGTTGAACACTGGCAGTCGTAAACCCAAAATTGGGTCGACTGTTCAACGACGGTTATAAAATTAGATAAAATAAACTATGAGTGGACCCGGTATAGCCTGGTTGGTAGGGCGTTGGACTCGCTTTTGTGAGAACAGGAATTCAAATCCAGATGGATGAAGACTCCCCTGGTAGTAAATGGCATATATGGCAACGTTACTTTTAAAAAGTAACTAGTAAAAGTACAAGTATTTTTTTAAAAAGTAACGAGTAAAAAGTAAAAAGTGCATATTTTAAAAAGTAACGAGTAATAAGTACAAGTAAAAGTACAAGTACTAAGCAAAAAAAGTAACGATTTAAAAGTACATTTCTAGGAAATCGAAAATTCAAAGTAACCTAAAATTTTATTGAATAATATTCTTATGCTCTTTAAAGTTTTTGTCAAATTGTTGTCATTTATTTAATTATTTTTAATTTTGAAAGTTATGGATTTAAATTTATTTTTAAATTCGAAAGAATATTATAATATAATTTTATAATATAATCGTATAATATAATTTTAAAATCAAATATAGTTTTAATTTCAAACTTTTTATGGATTTGCACGAAAAAGAAATTTTATCTATTGATTTTAATTTTTAGTTTATTATTTTTATTTATTTAAATTACCATTGATTTAAGATTGTTTTACTCTTTAGAGACTCGTTTTAAAAGCACAAACATAAACAAAGCAAACACAGGGTTTCAGATAGCTTTGTGATCTTTGAGCTATTAAAAAATAATTGAATGTGCAGTATAAGTTGAAACAGAAGGTATTTAAACACGAAGTTAGCTGTGAATGCATGTATATTGCACATAAATTTTATTAATTAAGAAAAAACATAAGCATTTTTTTTCAATTTAATATTTTTTTTTTAGAAAGCTTACCGAGTTTTAGAAAAAAAGTAACGATTTCGTTCGATATTTCCGTTACAAATACTTGTACTTTTTCCCTAAAAAAGTAACGAAAGTACAAGTAAAAGTACTAAATTTAAAAAGTAACGAAGTACAAGTAAAAGTACGGACTTTTTACTTGTTCCGGCGGTACAAGTAACGAAAGTAAAAGTACTGCCATATATGATGATGACTCGAGGTTTTTTCCCGATATCTGGTCTACGTCTCAAATATAATACGTAGTTTTAGATTATTCAATGTATTAATAATTCCTACCAGCAATTCTTATTAAATTTTGTCTTTTAATAACTTCGTCTCTATCGTGTTTGACTGCATATATAAAACTAAATTACTTCAATAAACAATACAACAAATCTATTTTTAAGCTGCTTTTGGAAATTGCATTTGCAGTAAATAATGGTTAAAAAGCTCAGAGAGAGATTGATGCTCAATTTTTTAAATTAAAACTAGTTTCAAATAATTTCCGCTTTGGTAAACCTTATTAAGAAAAAATCACAAAATTGCCTCCTTTGTTCTAGATTTAAAAATGTTCTGAATTCTCAGCTTGTTTTGCACTAAACAATTTTTATTTTTAGAAATAAATCCATATACTTCTTCGCCTACATAGGTATTTTCCTAATATATTTATAAATTCACACTCATTTTTTTAAAAATAAATCTAATCTCAAATAACTTCCGCCTGGGGAAAGTTATAAAAAAATGCGCAAATTGATCTCCTTTATTTGAATGCTGCGTATACTCTGAATTTATCTTCTTTATGACTAAACAAACTTCTTTAAAAACTTTTATAAAAATAATCCTTAGCTTGTATGGGTGTTTTTAAAACAAATTGACCTCACTTTATACATATGTAATACTAATTTCATATAATTTTCGCATCGTGGAAAATTATATGCAATTCGAAAATAATATAAAAAATTTTTCTCCTTTAATTCTTGCGATAATTCTTGATTCCTACACAGTGCTGCTATCTATTAGCTGTTCTGAAAACTTTTAAAAGTCGAAGCGAAATATAAGTTTTTATTTTTTGAATGTTCGCAAGAGTTCTTTCATATTAATCAAATTTGTAAGTAATTGATATTATTTTGAGCTCACAATTTTTTTAATTCACGTTATTTTATTCATAATTTTTTTTTTTGATTATCTGTTTAGATATTTTATCTGTGTGTATATATTTTATTTGTGTGGATGTTGGACAACGTAACACAAAATTGAATTTAATAGTTTTTAAATTATTTTTCAGCAAAGAAAGGCTTACAATTGAAAAAAAAACTTCTTGATTTTTTTTTTAATTATATGCAACATAAATTTCAAGTCTAATAATTATCCTTTTCTGAGGAATTGTTTTGTGTGTAGATATATATTTACGCTACTTAATATGTTTAAAAATAATATTTTACTTATAAGAAAAATCTTCAATGATGCTTTTAACAGAATTTATTCGTTAAAAGTTTATTCTTTCAAAAGTACGCATACCATTAACAGAGGGAAAAAAATATGATTGTATGAATTATTTTCAAAATAAACCTTACTAGATTATGTTAAATAAAAAGGTTGTCCTCCCTGCTTCAAAAAAAAAAATGATTTTATCTATTTTAATTATATTTGCGTATAATTCAAATTTATCTTCATAAGGATTTTTAGAAAAAAATTAAATTGATATTTTAAAGAAAATTAATACAAAAACAATGAGTGCCGTGACCAGGATTCGAACCTGGGTTATTGCGGCCACAACGCAATGTACTAACCACTATACGATCACGGCGATATGAGAAGAGATCATAACACATATTATATAAAAATAAACTTAAAATTTTTTATTTAAGTTCGAGATTTTTTTATCGTCATTTATTTATTTTTTTATTATTCTTTTTGCTTTAAAACACTTGGAGAAGAAAATTAATTGATAAAAATTACTTGCATAAAAATAATTAGTTAACTCAGCATTAAAAAACATCTAACGATACATATGCGTATATTAAATTTTTATATCATTAAATCACATTATATGCATGTAATGTTATATCGCATTATATGCATGCATATAAATATAATTAAAATAAATTATTGGAATAACTAATTAAATTTTTTGTGAGCATTCGAAACGAGATAATTTGTGAATGATTATATAGCTGGTTTAATACTAAATTCATTATTGTAAATTTTTTTTTTTTTTTTTTGTTTTGGTTAAAATTCAACTTTGATAAGATATTAATAATTCCTAAATAGAACACTGAACAATGATATTCTCTCTCAACTAGCATATAATATTTGATGTAATATCAGAAAATGCAACATTATTTAGCATAACTTTCAAACATTAGAAAGATACAAAAGGTTGCTATTTTCATTGCATATGTGCATAATATATTCTATGCAAACTAATTTTTTCTAGCGGTAGCCATACTAATTTGTATTGATTTTGGTGCTATGTATCATAAGATTTTATATTTTCCGTTATTTTCTTGTGTTGCTTTTTATTTTTGATTCTTTTTATTTTAAAAATTTGAAATAGCAGTACAATGATTCGGCGATGTAATATTATACTTCAATTCAACAATATTATACTATATATCATTTGTATTGTTGTGAAGCAGTAGAACATACAATAAGCTTTATATATATATTTTTTTCCATTCCATTATTTACTTTGTCCGCAAATGCAGAAATAATATGTAATTATTTTACGAGCAGAATTTTGCGGCTAGCCATTTTCCTCCCTCTTGATAAAAATTACATTTCGTGTCCAGTTGATCTTTATAAATAAAATTTTCACATTTAACTGAGAATTAACTTGAATAGCTAAACTTTTATTGATTTGAAGTTTTTCTCCTTTTTTTAATACAAAGAGTTTTCTGATAAATTTTATATTGCTAACCATTTGCAAGTTGTTTATTTTCAATTTAAAATGTATTCCTTTTTTTTTTTTTTTTTTTTTTTTTTTTTTTAAGAGAAGAGTCAATTATATAAAAATTACAATTCAATTGAATTTGTTAGTTTTACTCATGATTATCTTTCATTTTTCTGACAATAGTGTGTCACTTGTAATTATCATCCACATTTGTACAATAAAAACCACAATCATACAATTGTCAAATTATGTTTTAATTTGAATTGAGGGGCAATTTTAACTTTATTCTTAACCATCTAAAAATCTAGCAATATGTGATTATTATTTATTTCCATGAAATAAAACTGTAGCTTTATTTAAACATTTATTCAAGATTAAAAAAGAATTATTGCTTGAATTTTTAAGCGTTATTTTTGTAATAATAAGGGAAAATAATTTAAATATAACCAAATTACTTACTTCCATTAATTTTCGTTAACTGAAACTAAATGAAGAAATACTATTTAATTTTTGCACTACCTGAAAATTTAACCACCAAAAAACATGAAGCAAAGGCAAACGTTCTGTTTTCAGGAGATGAAAACTGAAAAGTAATTAATGTTTTAAAAATCGTTAATAATATCGTAGAAACAATTTTATGTGAATGCGAGCAATTTAGAAATTTTCAGCTACTCCATAATTAAAGCTATTATATGTACTAAATCCATAACCTTTTTCTAAAAATTTACATAACATTAAAATTTCAAAAAAATAAATAAATAAATAATAGTAAATAAATTTTGTGTTCCATTTAAATTAAATTTGCTATTAATTAGAAAAACTAAATTGACTAGCCATTAAAAAAAACTACATTATGCATTTACAAAATAAGCTTTCGCAAAGGAAATAAAGGACAGATGAACATTTAAATAAGATTATTTTCTACATTGATATACCTATGTATATTATAATTCACGTCTGCTGAGGAAGCCTAACAAAATGATAATCTAATTGTAAATTTTATTGGAACTGATAATATTTTATGTTGACTTAAAAAGGGTTTTAACAACATTGTTGTTCCATTTTAAGGTATAAATTACTTGAAATTATTCATAAAAAAATTTAGTCTTCCGGGAATTCAATTAATTTACTGACTCCTGTTTATTATTGGGAAAATATTACTTTAGTTATTATAAATTTTAATAGACATTGTCCTACTTCTCAAATAAATAAAAATGCCTTGAAAAAAGAAATTTGCTTTACTTCAGGCAATGCCCCCAATTTACAAACCTTTTGACCAAATCAGTAGATAGTGTAGGTGGTTTTAATTATTATAATTCTACGAAAACAAAATTTAACTTTAATAATTGATCATCACATTTCATATAAATGTGGTCTTTTGCATCTAAATCAACAACTACGGAAACTTGTATTGATTTTTTGCACCAAGATTTTTCAAATTTAAACTCCTAAAAATAAAGTGATCGAAGCGCAGCATTTACTTGTTATCACTTTAAAAAAAAATTTTTAAATATCGTAAAATCAAACAATTATTAACTACAGTTCTCATAGAACCGAAACTAATGAAAAAGTTGAACGTTTAGGGCAAACCATTGTAACTCACTAAAAATTTAAAATTAACCATTCAACTAAAAAACATTCCTTCGCCTACTAAATTACAAAGAGAAGTAACAGAAAAATATAATTTGACTCCACAACTAAATTTCCACCACATTATTTAATATTTGGCCCATTTACTCATCCTTTGTCAGAGGCTAGAAAAATTGCTGTTAAAAGAATAAAACATCATGAAAAAAAAAATTTCTTTTATGATGTAAGATTCACTCGTATTGAATTTTGTCCTAACGATACTGTAATGCAGTGTTTCTCAAACTTATGACTTTTATGTACCCTTTCTAAATTTCTCGTAACGCTGTGTACCACTAATAAAAAAATATAAAAAAATGAGTGTATTTTTTACTATAAAAAAAATTGCCCAAAAGTTAAAAATCACAATTGGCTGTCGACGCTACTGATTATTATCTGTAAACTCTGCAAAAAATAGCCAAATTAGAAAAATACGTAATCGCAAATTTTCATGGCTAGCTTTGTTTTTAGGTAATATTTTTTGAAATTTTCGCTTGTTGCAAGATATTTCGCAGAAGAACGCGTACCACTGTTCCCGTACCCCTGGGGGTAAGCACACCACACTTTGGGAAACACTTCTAAAATGTATGAAAATTAAAAAAAAAAAAAAAAAAAAAAAAAAACCTCCCCAATGCTCGGAAACTTACACCTAACATATTCTGGCCCATACATAATTCTTGAAAAAATGTCAGATGTTAATTATAAAATAAATAAAAAAGAATATTCACAATAAAGAAAATACTGAAATAGTGCGTATATTTGACGACCGGTGGCTGAACGGTAGCTCTTCGCGCTGTCGTGCCCCAGGTCTCTGGGTTCGATCCTCGGACCGGGCAAGGCTGACTCAGCCTTTCATCTCTTCAGTGGGTCGATAAATGAGTACCAAGCATGCTTGGGAACTGAACACTGGGGGTTCCGCGTTCGGCTGACCGGAACATCTGCTCCTGCACCCCAGAGCCCAAGGTCAAGAAAACTGAGATGGGCACAGTAGGCCTTGGCCCTCTTTGGGCTGTCGCGCCGCTGAGTTTAGTTTAGTTTAGTTTAGTTTAGTGCGTATATTTAAATTTCGATGGTACCTCCCACCTGACAAACTGAAATCATATCATAGGTAATAAATAAACGCACCCATTTAAATATTAATGTGGCTAATAATAGAATGAATTTAAAATTTAATGCATATTTTAGATTAAATTCATTGCTTTAGTTTGATGGGTTTTCATTTTTAAATGTAAAATTAAAATTATGTAAAAAAAATAATAATGAGTATGACTTGATAAAACACGGTCCGGGCGACCTATTTCTGGAAGATCCGACCCTTCAAATTTTCCAGGAATTCAGCGTTTACTCATATCTAACAAAAAGATATGGGGTTGTTTTATTCTTTTTTCTCTGTTTGCGGGGGTCAACACCACAAATACAGTCCCTGAGACGCACTCTATGTAAAATTATAATTATCACTATACAGCTTTTACTCGCATTCCCTTACGCTCCTGTATCAATCGATTAACATTGTAATGCAATACTTTAAAAATAAATACAAATAGGAAGTATATAATATAATCTCCTGAATGAAAACTCATGACATGTATGCTTAAATATAAAAGTATTGCCTATAAACTAATGCAAATCATGCAATTATTAAAAAACCTCAGTGCGTCTAATTATTATAATATACTAATATAATGCTTGATATAATAAATATGCCATATTTATATAATATATCATCAAATTTATATTATATATTGTTTAATTGAACCAATTGATACAGAAACGTAAGCAAGTGCGAACCTGTAAAAACAAAGCTGCATAGTATGACCTGATAATTAGGATTTTACATAGAATCTTAGAGTGCATCTAATAAGTTGGCCAGGAACGGTAGATAAATCTTTTTTTTTTCTTTTATAATATATAGCATATATTTGAAACTAGGATCTTTCAGCACAAAATTGTTGAGATTTGAGACTATTTTTCTCCTTTTGGGGAGAACAGTCCCTTATTCAAGAAAAAAAAAAAACTAAAAATACTGAAGTTCTAAACTTCAGAAAAACGTCTAAAGTGTCATTTTTTATTTAAACAAATTAAACAATTATGTAGTCTTGAGATTGAATTTCTTCCTATCACAAAAAACGTCAATTTCTATTTTCATATTTCATGCTTTTGAACATTTGAATTTTTTTTTTAATGCACGTGGAAACAATTTTAATTGAAAGATTTGATAGTTTGTGTGAAATGAAAGAAGAGTATTTACTGGTGAAAGATTCGCAACCCTAAGTCGCGAACCCGAACATTGGGTTGGCTGTTCAACGGTTATAAAAATAAAATGATTGGGGGACGCATAAGATAAATGCACATCATTAATGTGTAAAAATTAATACATAATTTATTAAAAAAAGAAAAAAAAGCGAGAACAACTTTTGTTCAGAACGTAACAAGTAATATTTTATTTCAATTTCAAAAATGTAGGAAGGAGAAGAACTCTTCTACCCCCCCCCCTTCCTTCTGAGTTGCCGGACGGAGACAAGAAGAAGAGGGCTGTAATAAAATTTTAAATAAACATTCTTTTTTTCGTTGGCAAGTTTGATTTCTTTTTTATTTTCACCAATATGCATTTCATTTTATTGCTAGATTGTTCCGTTCACCCCTCTCACCCCTGATACCCTCTTATTCAAACTTTAAACTCAGTGTCGCGACTGCCCATCGAGGGCCAAGGCCTACTGTTCCTATCTCCGTTTCTCGATCTTTGGGCTCTGAGGTGGTCAGCCGAACACAGAACCCCAGTGTTTAGTTCCCAAGCATGCTTGGTACTCATTTTATCGATCCACTGAAGGGATGAAGGGCTGAGTCAACCTTGCCCGGCCCGAGGATCGAACCAGGGACCTGTGGCAGTTACTATTGAGCTACCGCTCAGCCACCGGGAGTCACTCTCTTGTTCAACTCCCTTTTCCCTCCTTAAAAGTCTATATTTTTCACCAAAAGAAAAAAAAAAGATTTTATTATTTATGAATTACGTAATTATTATGATTTCATGAAAGAAAATTTTGTTAATCGCAACGAAATAAACGATTACTTTCATATATCTTTCTTTCTTTTTTTCTTTTCTTTTTTTTTTTTAAGAAAAAAAGAAGAACTGTAAATGAAGAAAAATATTTGAAATAAGAAATATAAATTTGTGACCCAATAAGAACTTGTAAAAGAGAAGTTATTTTCTATAACCTATTATTGTATAACAATTCAAATTGAAAAAAGGTTTTTTTCTTTATCTGCTTTGAGACATTTATGTTTTTAAAAAATTTCGATTTAAATTTTATGATTTATATCTGGCAACATCTATCCTCTTTTCCTTATTTTTATTTTATGTATTCTTTTTGTTGTTGTTGTTACTTTTAGCACCTAGTAAAGCGAAAGCTAGTAAATGAAAATCACGAGAGAAAGAATTTTTTCTACAACAATGGATAAAATAACCGTCAAAGTAAAGTAAAATACTAAATAAAAAATAAATTAAATAAACGAAAAAAGAAACTTGACGACTGTTGAAGAAATGGCCTGTTGACGAGACGATTTCATTTATGAAACATCCCTGTGCACGAAATGACCTCAGCAGTTCTGACCCTTTCTCACTACAACCAACTGACCAGCATTAATAAAAGGTGTGTTCTTTTTTTCTGGGAGGGGGGGGGGTGGCTGTCTTTGGGAGAAAAATGATTATATTTTAGATGGAACCTGCTTTCGCCCTTTAATCAGGAGAATGGTCGAAAGTTTGGATCCATTAATGCTAAATTTACTTTTAGCATGTTTTAATTTATTTCATGATTTTATTTATTTAAGAGTAAAAAAAAAATATATTAAAATTCTAAGGCATACGAATTTTCACATCATTTTCCCCTAGGTAATTTTAAATGACGAAATACAAAATTTGAGCAAGTTTGGGTAAATACTTTTTAAATTATAAAATTACAAATAAAAAAAAAGAGAGAGAGAAAGACTATTTTAAACTTTAATTTCTCAAAAGCTATTCATACAACTTAGCTCGAATTTCGTATTTCATTTAAAATTATCTCGTTTAAAATATTGTAATTTTTTTTATAGATAATTTAAACTGCTTTTCAAATTATTCAATTTTTGACCCTAAATAAATAATTACAAACTTTCTAAAATGAATGTTCTCACGGAATTGTCCTTGGAAAAAGCAATGAAATTGTGTGCAAAAAAAACTTTCCAATTTCTAAGAAAATTCGGAAAATTCACCCCTCTACTGCCTAAATTATCGGTACCATACTTTCTATATTACAGGCCACCCTACTTATTTTGATAATCAAAACCACTAAATCTGTTAAAAAATTTTTTAAAAAAGTACACTTTTTAGTCTGATTTCTGTAACTCATTAATTGTAATATTAGAGGTTTCCCTTTTGATTTATTATAATCAGTACATAGTTCGTAAAAATCTGATCATTAGAACAAAAGTTATTATCTCTCTCTCTCAGGTACACATAGACAGACAGAAAGATGTGTACTTGAAAATAAAAATTGACCGAAGGAATATATTTTATGCGATGAAATAAATGAGAATTCATTTCACTCGTTGAAGAGACAATTCAAATAGGCGACGTCTTTTTACGGTTATTTATAAAGTGCTTTTTTGTTTTCAAAAATTTCACCATGAATGTTAAGATCTGGTAATTTTTATTCTATCTCTCCTTTTTGCAGCCCCTCATTTCTTCCGTTAAAAAGGAGAACAGTTATACTACTTATTATATCCCCGACCTCCCTAATCCTATAATAAGGTAACCGGGGATTATTTTTTTTTCCACAGAAAGTTTCTTCTTCAATATACCGTCTTGTTAACATATTTTCTTCCGTTGCCAAAAGAACAAAAGAATTCCCCCCCCCAATAAGAAAATACAATGCTCCGTTTCATTATGGATTAATTACAGTCCACCCCCCCCCCCTCCGCACTCATCTTTATGACGAGGTTCAAAGAAGAGGTTTCACTCCAACTATTTTCTTTCCTCCCTGTCAAATGCATTGAGTGGAATTTTTCGAGCATCACCTCCCAGTCTCATTCCATACGTTACGTTGCGAGATTTCTTCTGGCTGCCATATTTGGCAAAAAATCGCTCATTTACCTCCTTTCGATTTATAATGCAGTCGCAGCCATAACAAAAGCTCCAAGGCCATATTAAGCTAATTCCTAAGTTTAGGGATAAAATTAAAGAAAAGCTGGAGATATTGTTTGAATAGTTGTGGTTCCTGTTCATTATCGATACCTCCCCCCCCTCCTTCGATGAAGGTGAACCTTAGCTTTTGGAAATTTCGAAAGGGCCGTTTAACTATTACGTAAGCATATTTTTGGCATCTTGGACTCTCCTTCCACCCCTTGTCAACAGAAATAAGTTCATCGTGCTTATGTAAAAAAGTTTTAAAAAAAAGCTTGCGTTGTTTATTTTAACTTTGATTATTCATATCATGTTTAAATTAAAATAGAATAAACTTTGCATAGAACAAAATTTAAATTTTAATTTTTTTACACAATATTTCTAGTAGAATATTCTTCAGGAAAAATGAGTGTTTTCTTTTTGTGTTCGAAACTCTTGACCTCTGAAACTATTCAAAGAATTTTTCTTGCTTCTAATTTAACTTTAATTCCATAGGTGAAATTTTCCCTCTTATAATCTCGTTTTTTTTTTCTTTTTTAAATGTTATCTATTTTGCTTTTTACTAAATTTTTTAGAGATTTTAAGGATTTTAAGGATACACTCCTCCCCCCCCCCTCTGTCATCAAATGTTCATCCCGTCAGAATATTTGAACGATAACGAAAACACTGACTCTAAAATCAAGGACTAAACGCATTCAAAACAAACAATTTTAACTATTTGCAGCTTTTTTCTCAGAAAGTGAGTGGATGCTACCGGGAAAAAAAGGATGTAATTACCAAAGACGATTTCAATCATACTGAATATAAGCTTGGAACCGCTGTGGCGCTCAGAGGATAGAACGTTCTCCTCCCAATGAGGAGTCCTAGGTTCGAATCCCATCGATGGCTGGTGGATACGAATTCTGCTCCCCGTTCGCACAGGGTGCATGTGAAAATATCCATAGTGGTAGATGGCTCGTGGGTTAGAATCCTTATGCTCTCGGGGTAAATGTGGGAGTTTTTCGTGGTTTTCTTCTCCATGTGACGTAATCCATGAAGAGTAGCTTGCTCCTAGTTCAGTAGTTCTCTTGGGTCCTGTGTTGAGTTTAAAGAGGTGTTGAAGTCTATGGAGTTGAATACCGATATTCGCCCACTGAAATTTGTTTTTGGATTCAGAAAGATTGGGGAGACTTGCTCTAATGGTTATAACAAGTATAAAATCTTTCATCAAATATGTTGTACGAATCTTTAATGTAACTTCATTTAATACATAGAAATTAATGCTCAGAATTTCTTTAACGCATCTTTAATTAAATAACGTCTGCACTAATTATTTAGTACATTTAAAGTTAGGTGAATTTGGACCGTTTAGATCGAGTACGCAATAGAGTAGAAGTTATTAAGAATTGTTCATTTATTTATTTACTTTAGTATAATGCTTGTTGTATTATCTTCTTAAATCAAATACAGGGCATCTGCGCACCTGGAAAGTCATGAGAAGTCATGGAAAGTCAGGAATTTCAGTATAAAACAAAATTTGTCATGAAATGTCATGATTTTAACTATTTTTTTGAAAAAAGATCATGGAAAGTCATGGTCACTGAAAAATCTAATTTTCAAAATGGAATTTACCCCTCCCCCCAATTTCTCAGTGTTGTGATGTTCCAAACAACTGAATTTCTAACAAAAATCCCACAGTACAGTCACATTTTATTAAAATATAGAATGTTTTTATCATGTTCTTTGAAAATTAGGGCATTCTTTCAAAAAAAATGAAAGAAGGAACATCATTTCTGTCGCGAATTATCTTTGAAACTACTGTGATTTCAGAATTTTTGTTATTGTTTATTATTTTTATTTTATCAATTTAAAATTCTACCTGAAGCAAACCAGTCATTGGCGAATTTTTTTTATTATTCCGAAATGAAAACAGAAAAATCAGGAGAATTTCTTTCCTTTCCGATGAACAAGAAAAGTATCTTTAGAATATAATTCTGCAGAAAAAAAGAAAACAAAATTATTTGCTTTTTGTATTTTTTTCCAGCTATTTTATGGCTTCAACTCTCTCTTTATTTGGTTTTTAAATTTAGAATCTATAAATATGAAGATGCAGAGTATAACAGTTTTGGTTAAACCTATCATTTCAATGAGTGTTATTATGTCTTAAGGTTCAAGCAGTAGAGAATGTTAAAGTAGAATAATAACGCTTTTTTTTATTATAATTTATTGTGTTTTTTGTCGGAGAAAATAGCAACTTCGTTAGGTCATGAAAAATTCTTGGAATTAGTCCTGGAAAGTCATCAATTTGAAAATGTAAAAGGTAGCGGATACCCTGCGAATAAAGAGCTCAGTTCAAAAGAAGGGGTCCCGCAGTGGACTGATCGTTAAGACACGGTTCCCAGCAGATCACCGAAATCAAGCATCACTGGCTACGGTCAGTGTGCGGGTGGGTGACCACTTGGATCAGCCTGCATAGGGACCGAGGGTGTGCGGTATGGGTTCTCGTTAAACTGTTCTACCGTAAAGTGCTCGACTTCGCGTGCAGATCGTCGGGCTACCGAAGCGGGGGTGCCATCCCCTCTATAAAGGATCAAAATTGTGATGGCATGTCTTCGGATCATTCTCAGGGATGCTTCCCAGACCGTCGCCAATAGCCCATTGTGCAGCTCTAGTGCTTCGTAAATGAACTAGAACAACAACAAATCAAAAGAAGGGGGTTAACAATACAGAGTAAATATATGAACAAAAATAAATAATATATCCTTTGAAAATAATATATCCTTTCAATAATATATCCTTTCAATAATATATCCTTGGGGAAAGCTGAAAATTATTTTGATGTTTCTTTACATTTTGAAGCTAAATTCAATTAAATATTCACTTACTTTTAGCTGTGCTGTTTCTCAAATCTTAATCTGTATTTATTGAAATGCTGAATAAAAAAGAACATTTGAATGTTTAATTAACTTTTGCTTGGTTGGTTTATAAATTCTTAATTTTAGTGAGTGGTGATGTATCGTTGTTGATAAGAAAAACATTTGCACGGTCATCAAAAATTTTCGGTTAGTAACGGGTTTAACAATTGTTTACAATAATTAGTACAGTCAAACCCCGTTACATGGTTTACAGTGTACGAAATATTCGCCCCCGTGCCTTGCTTATACACATATAATATTTTTTATGGATAGGGTGATCCAAAAGACGAGAGGAAATTGGATATTATGTACTTTTTTCTGTCTTCGAGTTCCTTCATTTTTTGGTCATTTTGAAATTTCTACATAAAATACCGATTTCTAAAACCTTCCATTGAGTCGAATGTAGCCATTTTTTCTTGTTTGCTTCTTCTATCTCAGTTTCTCATCCCTAAATTTTTTGAACGCAAGACGATGAGTCATAAAAAATAAAAGTTAACAAATTTTTTTTTGTTACCGTTTTTTAATAATTTTTGTATTTCATTTTACTGGTCATTTATTTAAATAATGCGTCATAAAAGGGAGCAGTTCGGGAAAAATGAGTTAAAATTGTTTGTAGCACGGATATAGTGAAATCCCGGTTATAGTGAACAGAAATTTCGGTCCCTTGAAGGTTCACTATAGCGGGGTTTGAGTGTATTATGTGGAAAAATATTTATGGTTCAAATTAGATAAAAACATACACAATTTATGAAAAAAAAATCCGAACACAGTGTATGTGGATTACTTTAATAAGGTTTAGTTTTATTCAAAATAAATTCCATACGAGAGTCAACATTTCCCATCTTTTGTTTACGTTTTTCCATTGACATTTGGCACGCTTTGGCGACGGGCGTATTTTCTGAGCAACCTTCAGCTATCGAACGCGCCTTTGACTGCTACTAATCGTGATAGTGAAAAAAGGAAGCAGTACCGTCGAACCAAAACGACCTGTATTGTTGCTGCGTGAAAGCCAGTGCTCTATATTGCAGCAGCACTTAATGAAATAGAATGACTCATTCTTTGTATTTGTTAATGAACGGATGCATGTTACCTTTGGATTATTGATGGATGGCTAAAACTGTTCACAATTTCAAAACAACAAGCAGCATTTACGGAAGTTCTGCCTAAGAATGTGCGAAACCGGTGGTTTTTCTCCGTAAAGTGTGGGTGAGTGACTATATTTTTTCTCCCTTGTGCCTATCGCTTAACATCTAATTATTATAATACAGTCGGAAATATTTTGCATGCTCTATTAAGTTCTCTACTATGCTCAGCAAAATCGCGTCTTTCTAAAGGTTATACTTGTGTCATAAAGCTTATAGCAATTTATAATTGGAATCTTATCGATTTAATTTCTAATATGTATCGTCCGAAAACATCGAATCGTTTTGCGAAATGGAGCCTTTATATGATTCATTATATTAAATATTTTTGAAATATATCATTTTATCTAATTATATCTTCTGAAAATAAAATTGGTTTTGAGAAATAAAGCCTATTAACTAACTAACTATCTGGCATTACAGTCTATAGCATTTCATAATATCACATTTTTGAAATCCATTCAATTATCCTAATGTTCCAAATATATCTTTCGAAGGTAAAGATAATATAAAGGAACACACCCAATTATAACAGAAAATAAGTTTTTTTTTCTCCTGTCATAACAATTCTTAATATTTAATATTTTTGGAATCTTATCAATTTAATTTCTAATATGTATCGTCTGAAAACAAAAATCGTTTGCAAAATAGAGCCTTTATATGATTCATAATATTAAATATTTTTGAAATATATCATCATTTTATATAAATATATCTTCTGAAAAAAAAATTGGCTTTTAGAAATAATAGCATTTTATAATATCACATTTTTGAAACCCACTCATTTATCCTAATGTTCCAAATATATCTTTCGGAGGTAAAGATAATTTAAAAGAACATACCCAATTATAACAGAAAATAAGTTTTTTCTTTGTTTTCTCCTGTCATAACAATTCATATATTCCATTCATGAAGATAAAAATCTTTTTCCAACAGTGGCACTTTAATAATAATATCGATGCTTCATTTTATCAGTAAATAAATTTAACGTAACAATAACTTTAAATGTTCATATTTTAATACAATTTCAGCTTATTAAAATTGAAATATAGAAAGTATTTTTTAAATGTAAACAAAGTAAATTTTTTGGATTTTCTATTATTATGACTAAGAAAAATCTTATATATGCCCATATTTAAATGCTAGTATGAATTTAAGTAACATGCTATACTCAGATATATTGATCAGATTGAGAAAAATTTATTTAAAGACAAAACTTGGTACATAAATAATATTAAGAGACCCGCGACATGCAGCTTTTGGAGATCGTTCTTAATTTCTTGAACTTTTGAAAAACATACGATAATTTTGTAAAAATACGATAATTTTTTTACATAATGTTAATCATATTTATTTATTACTTATTTTAGTTATTATTTATAAGTATTATTATAGTTTATGTACTATAAGAATTATAACACAAGACAATGTTATAGTAGCGTTGTTTTTGTGAAGTGTTAATAAATTTCAAATTTTTTCAAAATGTTATGATTATTTTTTTTGTTCTAATTTAACGAAATAAAGTAAAATTTAGTTTATTATTTATTTTAATTTTATTCTTAAATGAAAAGTAAAAAATTTTATATTTGAATAAATAAAAAATATACGAGAAAAAAAAATGTAAAAGGGCCCCAAAAATTTGAATGGCCTAGGGCCCCGCGTTCGCTTAATCCGGCCCTGCACAAAATGATGTAAAAGTTACTGTAAAAATACTGTCGGTGTATGTAACATTGGAAAATATTCTATATTAATTTTTTTTAAAACTCTTTTGTCTGTTCTCGAACTCTATCGTCAGAACATCTCGGATTGAGCTTCAAAAAACTGACCCAATAACTAGAGCTTGCAGACGATTACACTTAAAAAAATTGTGTGCGTTATTATTTTCTTTTTACTGCGAGTTGAATTTTAGTATATATGACTTAGGAAGTCTTTGGAGCATCATCTAAGACTGGGTGCCTAATTCTCTGAATAAATAGATCAAAACATACATTTTTTCCGAAAAAATAAAGAAGAAAGTCGAAAATTTCTTTTAGAAAAGCTTAGATCCCTTAACACTAGATTGCCCAAAGGGTGTATAATAAGTTTCAGTCTTTCTAGTGTTAAGGAAAACTTAAATCTGTAATTTACGAGCTGGCATAGTGGAAATACGAACAGTTAAATAGTCACTCCCTTATAGCACGAAGCGAATCGTCACCAGACATATGTTATTCCTGAGAATAATCTTTACAGGGAACTATAAATAGTAAAACACGCCCTTAAAAAAATTAATGTGGGAAAGCAATACGTAAAAGATGGTCTTACTGAAGCGTTCCGCACCGGAAATAATTTAAAAGAAAGAAATTAACGGGACAAATTAATAACGTATGCAATACTAATCTAAGTACAATCGGACTCCGCTAAATCCAAATTCTTTGAGAAAATATTTTTTGGTGTATTGTAGCAGTATTGTCGCAAAGCGTGTTTGCAATAGTACATAATTTGTTTAATAAATTAATTAACGAAATACTATGTAAAGACCCTTTACAGCATAGTTTACTGACAGCGAATTTCTTTCTATAGCGAAACTTTAGTCGAAACGTTGGATCACAATCAAAATATTCTCCACATAACAAAATATGCGCGCCGCGCCGTTTTGGAAGGAAAAAAAAATTAAGAATTTAAAAGTTGGAATTTCGGATTTGTTCTCTGTTTTTGGAAGCGCTCACATAATCATGCCATCGGAATGACTTCTTTTAAATACTCCTTTGTGTATTACTTCAGTTATTTTTAATATTTATAAACTTTTGAACGTTCATTCTACAACCGAGTGTTGCTAGAATTTAAGATTGAAAACTAGCGAATAGGAGTCCCAAGTTCCAAAAACAGCAGATTCGAACATTTGTACACCCCCCCAAAATACATTATATATATATATATATATATATATATATATATATATATATATATATATATATATATATATATATATATATATATATATATATATATATATATATATATACTAAATTATTAAAAATGATAAGTGAAATTTCAATACATTACGTTAAAAATTTCGTCAAATTCAACATTTCGTTTAAACTCAGATTAAAGGTTTCCAGAATAAAAGCGGTTGCAAATGGTTAGAGTTTTTTTTTTCTTTCTAATTTTTATTATTCGCCGTACACTTTTCTATAATATCTTTGTGATTTCACAAGTTTACGAATTGCAACAAAGATATATATATAGAAAGATTATACACTCCGTGCAGCAAATCAAGAATCCGAAACTAAAGCGTATGCGTTTTCAAAAAAAAAAAAGTCATTTTTTCAAAAAGTAAAGAAACTGCAGAATTTTAAGAATCATTTTAAAATGGGAAGGGAAAATTAAAAAAATATATATATATATATTTCTGTGAGAGATAAAAAAAAGAGCATTTTTAAGATTTGTAGAGTTAGGAAGAAAAAAAAAGCCCCAAAAGTATCCCGAATTCGATTTCAACACTGCTACACTAGATTCTGTGGGTTCATTACAGCCGGGTTAAACAACCCAAGTCTTTGGAAGGAGATTACAACCGTTATAATGTTTTTCCTCCCATGTTCGGTCGTTTTTTTTCTGTCATAGGGCATTTTTTTTCTCTCTATTTTATTTTCCCTTTTTTTGGTCATTTTTTTCATCAACTTGGATTAAATTTTTCATTTTAAACGAGATTTGCTAGTAAAATTATTTTTTCCTTCATAAGTTAGTATAAATTTTGCAATGAATCTAGTTATTATTTAAATAATGCTCTTAAAAACAAGTGTTGATATTAAACCGAATTTTTAAAGTGTAAAAAATTAGCTTTTGGAGGAAAGACATTTTTTTTCGATTTTGGGAATGTCAAAAAACATTTTAAAGTGCGATGCAATTCTGACGTTCTTGAAGATCTTAACTGAAGATTAATAAATTCTTATTTATCTTTATCTGGTATTTATTTACATTTTATTCTTGAATTATATATTTTAATTACTATTTTTTTTTTTTTTTTTTTTTTTTTTTTTTTTTTTTACGATTTGAGTTATAAATTCAGGTAACGATATGGTAATTTAGAAAAGAAAAAAAAAAGTTAAAACGTGGCGTCGAATCTTAATTTTTTAAGGGCATTTCTCAAGAATTTTCATTTCCTCAATGTCCTATCTCTGGTTATTCGAATCGATTAAGAAAAAAAAAAAAAAAAAAAATCCTCATATTATGTCTTCACTTATGAAAAGAAGTCGAGTGTGAAAATGGTTGTTGATAAGATAAGATTATTATTTGAAATGGGCTCAATGATGTGATGACATTCGTAAATGTAAAAGCAACCTGATGTTCTTTATCAGGGAAAATTTCATTATAACATGATATATATATATAATATATACTAGGGGTGCACAACCTTTTTGAGTGAAGGGCCACATGCGCAGCAGATTGACTAGTGAAGGGCCGCATGCCAAAGGGAACACCCAAAGTATTTAGACAAACATATTTATAGCAATTTTAGGTAGTAATTGTTATAAAAACATTGTTCTAACCACTAAATTCTTTTTCTAAGTTAACCTTGTAATATCTTAGCATAAAATTAAATGCTTTTAAATGTTTAAAGTTAAAAACTTCTAAACTAAGAAAAAACTGAGCTTTCTCAGAAAAAACAGAATCAGTTAATCAGAAGAAAATTTAGATAAATTGAAATAATTAAAAAACTATGGGAAAACACATGTTTTTTAAAAGTCATATTACATAATACATAAGTCCATTTTAACATAAATTTTAACTTTATAAAATTTGTTCATAGAAATAAATTTAAAAAAAATGTTCTAGTTATTAAAATAAATACAAGTTAAATACTTTGATTTAAAGAAAGTTTATAGGTTTAAAAATGATAAAAATTGAAACAAAACCCCATCTGCGGAAAATAAGATTTAGCATTTAGAAGGGGAATATACTTAAACTTTAAAACATTTATTTTAAATTAATGATAGGAAGCAGGGGCAGAGATAGGGAAGAAAGAAAGAAAGCATTAATCTTGAATAAACTATTTTCCTTAATAATAAAAAACTATTAAGATACTTGTTTAAAATTTTTTATGGCGAATATTTTTTTAACATGACACTTTCTATTTACAATTAATACACATATGCATAAACAATTAGTAACATTTACATTACTTAACGAAACTTATTTTGATTATATTTTTTACTGTTAAAATTTAATGATATACAAATCATTTCCCAGCGTACAATCATGAATGATATGAAATGGTGGAAGTATAGCATAAGAAAATGGTTAAAAAATTTTCTTAATGGTTATCCTGTAATTTGCAAAATTTCTAAATTTTGGGATAATTTTATTCACTTGATCATGTGATTCACTTGATCATGCTTTTTCGAGTCATTAAATGAATTTGTTAAAAGACTGCTCTGTAATTTTGAACAGGCCAAATTTATTCTGGAAAACAGTCTTATGACAGAAGCTGTTGTTGTGGGTAGTATTAAATTAGGGCAAAAAACTTAATCACTTTTGGAATTTGTCCTAGATGGTGTTCTTCATTTCCATATTTTTAAGTCACGTGAATACAAATAGCGATGTGTTATTTTATAATTGCCTAAATACTAATTGTTATGTGTGCTTTTTAAATTGCGCAAATATAAAACGCAATGTGTGATTTTCAAACTGCGTGAATATGAATTGAGATGTACAATTTTAAATTGCGAAAAGACTACTCACAGCGCATGATTTTTAAAATGTGTGAATATGAATCGCGATATATGGTTTTTAAATCGCGTGAATATGAATCGTGATGAATGATTTTTAAATCTCGTTATTTTTAATACGAAATGCGCTGCGCAATTTTAAGATCGCGTAAATACGAATTACGATGTGTGAATTTTAAATTACGCGAAGAATTAAAACGTATGATTTTTAAAACGTATAAATACGAATCTCGACATGTGATTTTTAAATCATGTAACAACAAAAAGAATAGGTTGAGTGTGTGATGTTAACTTGCACTTGTTCATGGGACTAAAGAAATATACACGTGTTTTGAATTATATTTTAGCAAAGGGGAACGCGTTTAATATAAATGTACACAACTTATTTTTATTTTTCATTTTTATTCTTTTTAGGAAGGTATCGATTTTGCTAAAATACGTAATTACTTTTTAAGTTCCAAAAAAAAAATTAAAACAGTATCGAATTTTAAGAGTTGTAATATTGTGCTAAAATATCAGGATATTCTAAATTACAAGTAAAAAGACGTTCGAAAAACCTCTTATATGTATGTAAAAATCGACACAAATACAGCACATAAAAAGTAATTATTTTAATGCGCGATTCAAAACTCGCGTGCTGTCAAATTATATGAAAAACATCAATTTTTTTTTAAATCACGGGTAAAAAGCGTAGTAATAACTACAAAGGAAATTATCAAAATACCTTTATATTTGTGGTGAAATTGGTGTAAATAAAACGCGTCAAAATTTTATGTATTTAAATGCGAAATTAAAGTATCAAAATAGCGTATAAAGAATATCGGACTTTCAAAACCTTGTAGAGATGTGTAACAATAATTGCCAAAATAACGATTGAAAAATAATTTGATTTGCAATAAAATTGGCACAAATAAACCACGTCAAAAAATGGTTATCTAAATGAGCGATTATTTAATCGCGATTCGTAATAATATCGTGCCAAAATATCAAAAACCATGCGGAAATGAGTAGCAACAACTGCCGAAAAAGATTAGATTTTTCATAAAGTTTGCACAAATAAAGCGTTTCATAACTTTTTAAAAATCGCGATTTCAGAAAATACGTGAAAATGGGCAGCAATAACTACCGGAAAGTCATTGAATTTACGATAAAATCGGAGCACTCGAAGAGAGTCAAAAGTAATAATAAAATTAGAAATTCGTATATCGTAATAATGATGTGTTCAAAATAATGGTATTTTCAAAACTATGCCTAAATCAGTAGAGGTAACCATCGAAAAAAAGCGATCGAAAACTACATTGAATGAAATTGGGTGCGTCAAAAACTTAAATGCGTAAATTTCAAATTTCCGAATTTTTTTTTATTTAAAAAAAAAATTTAATTATTTTTTTTCATTTTGTTCAGATTGCGGTAGCGGGCCGCACATTGAGGGTTGGCGGGCCGCATTTGGCCCGCGGGCCGCAGGTTGTGCACCCCTAATATATACAGTCAAACCCCGTTATAGTGAAGAACATGGTTTTATAATGAACGAAATGTTCACTCCCATGCCTTGCTACTCCCATATAGCATTATTTTTTGTGGATACAATCAGGGGTCTGTCCAGACATTTTGTGAAAGGTCCGTTTTTCGTGAAATTGTGAAAATACGACTCACATTCTTTCAACCAGGGTCCGCTTTTATGAATTTGGGCAAATAGGGTCCGTTTATTGCAAAACACTTTTTCAAGGAGTTTTTAAATTGTAAATCGATACAAGATTATGCTCAGCACTGTAAAATTATAATAAAAAAATTAAATTTTCAAAAATAAACAGCAATTGCTACTTCTAAATTAGAGATGCAACATACAAATATTTGGTATTTAGCCAATATTATAATATTCATTTCAGACGAATAATGGAAGAATCGTCTGCGAATACAAAACTTAATTCGTTTACATCCATCTTTCTTGCTTTCTGCCCTGGAAAGTGTTTCTTTGATTAACAAATTAATAATGAAGATAAACAAATTTGTGAAGGGTCCGATTAAAAGAAAAATCATTTTGTGAAGGGTCCGTTTTTAAGTTAAAATATTTTGTGAAGGGTCCGTTTTTATGAAAAGATATTGTGTGAAGGGTCCGTTAACGGACCCAAATTTCTTCTGAACAGACCCCTGACAATGAACCAAAAGAAGAAAGGAAATAGGATAGTATGAACTTTTTTTCTGACTTCGACTGATTTTTTTCTTCTTCATTTTTTTTTGGTCATTTTGAAAATTCCTACATAAAATACATTTACCGAATTTTTAAAACCATCTATGCAGTGGAATGTAGCTATAAGCATTTTTCTCGTTTGCTTTTTCAACCTCAGTCCCCCCCCCCCTATATATAAAGGGCATCCCAAAATTTTTTGTACAGAGTAATAAGAAATAAAATTGAACACATTTTTTGTTGCTGCATGTTGTTGCAAATAATGTGTCATAAAAGGGAGCAGTTTGGAAAGATGAGTTAAAATTATTTGCAGTACGGATACAGTGAACTGAAATTCCGGACACTTGGAGGGTCACTATATCGGGGTTTGACGGTGTATGAATAAGTCAGTCATTGTTGAAAAATAATCAAAACCTAGCTATGTTATTGGTGTAAGGTAAAAAAAAAAAAAATTATAATAGAAATATTTAAGATAATTAAATATTAAGATATTTAGAAATGTTTAAGATAAATCAAAAACTGAGTAACGGCTATTTAAAAAAATAAAGAAAGAAAGAAAAGAATTAAGTTATACAGTTGGAAAAAAGGGAAATGGAAAGAAATAATAATTCTTAAAACGGAACTTTAAAGCAAAAAATAATTTCTTCGGAAACAAATTATTCATAAAACTTTAAAAGAGATAGTCTGTCAAATACGCTTTTAAAAATTAAGCGCATAGTAAAAACACACATAAAAAAGGTAATGTACAAAAAGCAAAACGGAAAAAATAAAAATCGATCTTAATTTTTGAAAGAAAATTTTGAAGCTGAAAATCTCAATTTTCCAATTACCGTATTATCAAAAAAAGAAAAAAGAAGTGCAGTCCAATAGAAGTCCTTTTCGGTCATAATAAAAATTTTTCTCGGTCATAATAAAAACCTTTTTTGGGTATAATAAAAATCTTTCTCGGTCATAATAAAAACCTTTTTTGGGTAAAATAAAAATCTTTCTCGGTCATAATAAAAACCTTTTTTGGGTAAAATAAAAATCTTTCTCGGTCATAATAAAAACCTTTTTTGGGTAAAATAAAAATCTTTCTCGGTCATAATAAAAACCTTTTTTGGGTATAATAAAAATCTTTCTCGGTCATAATAAAAACCTTTTTTGGGTAAAATAAAAATCTTTCTCGGTCATAATAAAAACCTTTTTTGGATATAAATAAAAATCTTTCTCGGTCATAATAAAAACCTTTTTTGGGTAAAATAAAAATCTTTCTCGGTCATAATAAAAACCTTTTTTGGGTATAATAAAAACGTTTATAAGTACAAATGCTTTTAAAAAAAGAGAAAACTAAATAGAAGCCAAAACAAAAATCCTTCTTAATTTTTAAACGTAGCTTTTAAACATTAAAAATGTTAATTTTAGAAAAAAAGTGACCCTAAAATAATCGCGTTCATTAGAAGCGCTCTTTAAAAGAAAAGTTTGGAAAAAAACAAGCAAACGAGAAACAAAAAAAACAAAAAAATAATAGTTCTCTGTTTTGAAATGTAATTTAAACGTCGAGAATCACACTTTATTAGGTTACCTGCCTTACCGTACAGTAAAAAAGTGAGAATAAAATCTATAAGAAAAGTTTTATTTAAATGCTACGCCATAATTAAAAAAAAAGAAAAGCAGCAAAAACGAAACAAACAAAAAAAAAGGATCAATTTCTTTAAAAAAGCTTTAAAAAATGACGAAATATTCTTTCCTGAATAATATTTAAACAGGGTGCGTAGCGTTTTTATAAAGTGCTTGAAGGTGCTTATTTTCGTTTTTCAAAATCCCTTAAAGGAGCTATTTTCATTGAATGTTTTTAAAAAGTGCTTAATTTTCCCTTTTCAAAATGAGATTTTTCATTTACCATGTTGATTTTCGCTATATTTTGAGTGCTTGAAAAGTGCTTAAAAGTTGCTTATTTTTTGTTGAATAATTTGGCTACGCACCCTGTTAAAGGAAATCAGTAGTTCAAAACTTATAGTTCAGTGTAAAATAATCCAGTTTCAAATCTTCAAGTTTCGTTTTTCCATTTAGTTTAGGCCGAGTTTTAGAACTTAACAAATATGTATAGAAACTATTTCTAATAATGTATATTTAAAAATACGATATTAGATTATTCTTTATCAAATTTATTCAAATCCCCCCCTCCCCCCCCCAAAAAAAAACTGTTGAAAGATACTTTGCCGAATCCAAATATTCGGCAGAGTTTTCCAAAAAGTGGCTAAATATTCGTCATATCGAAGAGACGGAAGAAATTAAAACTGCTGTATTTTTAATACTCCGATTCTAAAACTGTTGTTTTAATAATTAGCAAATGTATGGTGAGTAACGTTTTTAAAAAGTGCTAATTTTCGTTTTTTAAAAGCCCTCAAAGGTGCTTTTTATAGTGTGGTTTTTAAAAAATGCTTAATTTTCCGTTTTCGAAAATAAGATTTGTTTCTTCACCTTGTCGATTTTGTATTATGCAAAAGAGTGCTTTTTACATTCGACGATTTCACAATTCATTCAACCAATATCTATGTCGGTCTACCGCGTGTCTGTAGAGTATGAAAGCGCCAACAATGTTAGATGAAATACTTGCCGCGTATGAATCTACTGTGAGATAATAGTATGCTGACTCAATTTCAGGCTTTATTTTCCACCCTCTGATATCTCTCGATCATTTTATAATGGCTAATATAATCAAGAAAACAATTCGTTGTCAGAAACTAGTTATTTTATCATGATCGCGTGAAATCTTTGAAAATTATTTTGCATTTTGTTAATGTATATAGTGCTTAAAAAAATATTTTTTGAGTATTTAAAAAATACTTAAAAGGTGACTATTTTTTGTTGAAAGATTTGGCTACGCATCCTGCAATATAATACTTTATATCCCGTTGAATTCTTCCACGGAACCTTAGGGTTCCATTTGGCAGTCGGTGCCCGGTTTCCAACCTAAAGGCAGCATCTCGGGTGATCAGGGATCTTATTCAGAATCTCCGGTCAGATCCCCCATTTGATCATTTAAATTATTTTCATGATTCTTAATTATCGTGTTTTTAATTAAGGTGTAAAAAATTGTGAAAAGGATATGTTGTTATAAAAAAAATTCCTGTATCAAAATGTTCAATCTATATATATAAAAGAAAGTCCTGTTAGTTACTTCACTTATAACTCAAGAACGGCTGAACCGATTTAGCTGAAAATTGGCAGGGAGGTAGTTTAGAGCCAGGAGAAGGACATAGGATACTTTTTATCCCGTGCGATAAACCGTTCCAGCGATATCAGTGAAAGTCGAAATGGAATTTTCTGATTGGTTAAAAGCTAGCCATTGTTTTAAATTTTGCTATAAACGATTCAATTTTCAAATATCTTGAAGATAACAACAGTGATATTTTCTATCTTATAACTCTATTCATTTAGAAAAGTAAATTAAAGTAAATTGCATATACTTTAATTTTTAATTCGCGCTTTTCTTTATGTCAGGTGAGCACAAGCAAGTAAAATCAACGAGAATAGATTTCTTAATTGTTGGTCGTATCACGGATTCAGTACTGTGAAAACTGTTTAATAAATATAAAGACAAAAGCAAATTTCATTCAAATTGCACGTTTTCAGAAATATTTATATTTAGTACGTAATTTTAGGTTAGCAAAATTAAATATACTTTTCGAAGATTTCAGTGCTGTGACAGTTGTCATTTGAAAACTATTAGTTTGTTTGTTTATTTATGCAAAGTTTTCGAATTCATCCATTTTATTTCTTTCATTTATAAAATTGATTTTTGTTTTAAATCTTATAATTTTCATATTTCTTATTCATCTCATTTTTATTGCTCTTTTTATTATTTAAAATATGTATGTGATATTTCGATTTAGCAAATTTGCGACCACTGCCAACTTTTACATTTCTTTTTCGTTGTCAGAAAGAATATTTGCAAAAATATGCCGCCTAAGCAAATCGCTCTTAGTCGGTCGACATCTCAAGCGCGCAAAAAGAGAACTACCCGTGTTTCAGAAACATCGGAGCAACGGGAAAAAGACTTGAAACTAATCGAGAACAGAATGCTTTTGCCCGTTCCTTAGAAACGTCTGAGCAACAGGAAAGAAGACTGTCAACAAATCAACTACGAACTACACAAGCCCGTTCGTCGGAAACATCAGAGCAACGGGAAGCAAGAATGAAAACCGACCGACAACGCATTTCGCTATTCAGACGCTGCCAATACTCTGATTTGAATTTCAGTGCATTTCACTATGATCCGACAACAAACTATAGTCTTCCCCCAAGTGTCATCATCGGAGAAATATATCAATTATGTATGTTTTGTAATGCTCTCAAATTTAAAAATGAAACAGCTGAAATTTGCTGTTCTAGAAGCATACAGAAACTACAAGATTTTACGTCGCCTGCCGAGACATTATCAACCTTCGTATCAGGTCAAACAAACCAATCGAAACATTTTTTGGCGCATATACGCCGGTACAATTCGTGTTTCTAAATGACTTTATTCGGTGCTACACGTATCCTGAACGAGAATTACATCCCAACATTCAAAGTGCAAGGCCAAATTTATCATCGTGCAAGGATCACTTCTTTCAATGCCTAACGCAGATCATAAATTTCTACAAATTTATTTCATGGATAACACAAATGATCAAGTCAATCAACGTTGTCAGGTAAACAATGGCACTAAACGAAAAATTGTTACCGTATTACAAAAATTTTTCGATCAACATAATCAGTTAATTAGGCTGTTCACAATTGCCCTAGACTAAATGTCATCCGATATTTACAAAGTTGTTATTAGAGCTGAAAAAACACCTGTAGGCCACCACAAAGAAAAATACAATGCGCCAACATTGGATGAAGTGGCTATTGTTATAGTTGGCGAAGAATTTACCTCCCGCGATACAGTTCTTCATCGCAGAAATCGTGACGTTCAAAGAGTTCTCAGAAACGTATCGATCATATGATGCATTGCAATATCCTATTTTATTTTGGTGAGGAGAGGAGGGATATTATTTTAACATAAAATTAAGAAGTCCGCAAACAGGCGAGAAAACCAATAAGAAAGCAAATGCAATAAGTTTTTATGCATATAGATTAATGATTGCCAAAACGCTGATAATCATACTTTAA
The DNA here is from genome assembly GCF_982258835.1 of Parasteatoda tepidariorum. Lineage (NCBI taxonomy): Eukaryota > Metazoa > Arthropoda > Arachnida > Araneae > Theridiidae > Parasteatoda > Parasteatoda tepidariorum. Next base: position 1,833,206 of record NC_141761.1, read on the forward strand.
AATGTCGACAATTAGTTCATCAATACATTGTCGATATGTATGCGAAAATTGAAACTGAACGCCTACTGTATATTAAATTAAATCAAACCAAATCAAACCAAATTACGTTCAGAAGAATGCATTCATTTACGGGATGCAATAATTAATGATGGTAACGTTAATCCTAATGATGTGGGGAAAATGATTATATTGCCGACTACATTTGCAGGGAGAAAAATTTGGACTCCCTGCAAATGTAGTATTCATACATGTCTGAGTATTCATACATGTGCCTTGGACTCCAAGGCACATGTATGAATACTCACAGGATGCAATGACATATGTTCTCGCATATGGGCTCCTAGATTTATTTATTACATTTACGTGCAATTCTGCTTGGGTTGAAATTAGAGATATTTTGTTACCAGGACAATCATCATCGGATCGTCATGATATTACAGCACGTGTGTTCAAACAAAAATGATAATCTTTACTTGATTTCATTGTGAAGCGTCATGTTTTTAGAGAGACACGGTGTTGGGTGTACTCTATTGAATGGCAAAAACGAGGATTGCCTCAGGCACACATTCTAATTTGGCTTATTGAAAAAAAACCACCTTCTAAAACTGATCAGATATCAGCAGAAATTCTTGATGTCACCATAGATCCAGTCTTATTTCAGATCATTGTCCAAAATATGTTTCATGCTCCGTGTGCATCACCATACATGTCTGTTTGAAAATGCACTAATGATATCCTAGAGAATTAACTGCTTTTTTTCACCATTAAATAAAATTTGCATTTCAAATCATAATCGCAAATGTCATTTACACACTTAAATACAAAATTCAAATTCAAATTGAAAGCGTTGCAACGCACGCAGGGTACAGCTAGTTTTAAATAAATAAAAACTGAAGAGGGCAGAATTATGTTTCGCTGGTAACCATTCTCAGCATTTAAAATAGTACTTTAATGTTAATTTAGCTTATTTTATTGATGTCCAAATAATTTCAAAATAATAAGTAGCCTTTCTTCATTTAGTACATTCACAGCTGCAAATGAATTCTTTATTTATTAAGTCATGATTCCGATTTAAGAAGCTTGATGATTCCATATCTGAGAAAAGAAAATATTGAAACCGCTGAAATGAATACGATAAAAAACAATCATAAGAAAATAAATAACAAAAAGTAGATGCGGCGTTCTATAAATGTCTTAATTATTTGGCTGGCGATTAATTGGAAATCAAGAATGGCAACAAGTGTCTCCGGGATGTTTTCTTAGTTAAAATAAGCTGGATGATTGCCAAAGTTAGAGAGGCTTTTCTTTTGATCTCCCTTTCCCTCCTCCCACAAATATTACCTTCTACTCTGAATTTTACTTTATAATCCAAGTCTTAAGTTTCTTAAACCTTTTTAGTGTAGGGACCTCTTTTAAATTTACCGTAACCGCCATATCAAAAATCGCAGTAATGTTCTCAGTTATTTGTTCTTATGATTTACGTATATATATATATATATATATATATATATATATATATATATATATATATATATATATATATATATATATATATATATATATATATATATATAAATATATATAAATATATATATATAAATATATATAAATATATATATATATATATATATATAAATATATATATATATATATATATATATATATATATATATATATATATATATATATATATATATATATATATATATATATATATATATATATATATGTAATAATACAAAAATTAAATACTTTTGAATTAATAAAGGAATTAAAACTCTTTCGTTTTCATAAAATGTCTTTGTTAAAGAATAAGCGTAGAGAGATTCTATTCTGGGAATTCAAGGCTGAAAACATACCATTGAAATATAAATAGATTTATATTTCAAAGGAAGAGTTATTTTTAGAATCGTTCCCTCTTTCAATTCCATATAAGGAAGCAGTAAAGGATTTTCCTTAATGCGTAAGGTTACAAGGAATGTACGAAGTGTGCCTTTTTACCTCAAATCTGTGTTGGTATAAAACGTAAGAACACATAGTTTTGCGTGTCCTTTTCATCATGATGTGATCCTGATAAGCTGTTTCGGAATTGTCCGGAGTCTTGTCCACTTCCCCTCCTTTGCAGGAGTGGGGACGTGAACTGTTATCAGTACATTTAAATAAACCTGTTTAAAACGTCTAATGGCTTACAACTGCATTATTTCAAGCTAAATACAACACTGATAACAGGGTTGTAGCCCTGTTATTACATATATATATATATATATATATATATATATATATATATATATATATATATATATATATATATATATATATATATATATATATGTAACATAATATATATGTAACATAAAAAGCTTCAATTAATCTTTTTATGTTATCCTAATTAATTATTCTAATCGAAATACTTTAATACTTTCTCACACTTTTAAAAGCCACATCCTGTTCTTAAATCTATTTTTAACTCAAGTATGCATTTAATTAAAAGCAGGACATTTTCCCCTTTGCTCTTTGTGGGAAACGCTCGATCTATTTCATAAACCTATAGCAACTACTAAGATTTCCCTCTTTCCCTAAATTAAGACATTTTACGGATTTTACTTTGCAAGATTTTCCCAAACATATAACCAAGGAGAGCAACTTTTCGTGTTCACTTTTACTCACTTTCATGACTGCTCTGTCTTATAATTAATAAATAAATTTTGTACCCTCCTTCCCCGCCTAAGAACTGTTTTAATCCTTCCACTCGACAACGACGTTATATATATATATATATATATATATATATATATATATATATATATATATATATATATATATATATATATATATATATATATATATATATATATATATATATATATATATATATATATATATATATATATATATATATATATATATATATATATATATATATATATATATATATATATAATGTTCGTTAATATGCTCTCTCAAAGTCAAAAATCATAAATTGAAAAACTAAAATCGCAAAAAAAATATTCCGGTTACATCAAATTCTTTTTTTCGAAACTCACACCTTATGAAAATTATGATATCGGAAAAGAAAATGTTCTTGTTAGATGCAAAGATTTAAAAATTTCGTAATTGTTAAAAACGTGAAAAAAACTGAACTAATCTGAATATTTCATTAAAAAAGTATGTAAATTATGTTATAGAAAAAAAAAGTTCTTTAATCAACTTATTTTAATTATATTTAAAAAACAAACAAATAATAATAAATATTTTTTTTCCCTTCATCTTGTTAAATTATAGAATTACTTACTGTTCTTTGGTATAAAAATTAGGTTTCGCTTACGATGCTTAAATTTAGATCAACTCTAAACAATTTCATGAAAAAGTAAGAAAAATGTAGTAGTTTTTGGTTTATTTGAAATATAACTGAGAGTGGAAAAATTAACATTCATAGAGGTAATTTAAAGTTTTTTTACTATTATAGCGGACTTTTGTATTTTTATTCAATTTAGTTTTATTCTAATGGGATTGTTTTTTTCCCCCATGAAAAAACTGTTATATGAGAGCAGAAACTTACGTGAAAACTCATCAATATTTTTAAATATGTTCACTGAGTTATACTGTTTTGATATATAAACACATATATTTTAATTGTATAATTTGTCTGTTAAATTGTTATTTCTACCTTATAATTCTTTTCTTAATGAAATAAAATGTATAAGAAATTTTGTTTTTAGAAAATGTATAAGGTTATAATCAAATGAGGAAATAAGTTAATTATTTTTACCTTTTAATTATATAATAATATAGAGCATTAAATATTCACTAAAACTAACATACAAATAAAAAATATCAGTATCATACAACATTTTGCGAAGCCTAACAAGATACTCACCCCACCACCTTCAGAAAACAATTCACACTTAATAGTATTTTTAAATTTATTCTTAAATTTTGAATAAGATCTGTTCATTCGATGTCTCTCTTTAAAATTAATGGTTTTTGATAGTTTTTAATGATAATAGAAGAAAGTTCATCAACAGCTGTATAAGTTGATCATAAAGAGATAGTTTAAACATTTTAGACTTTTTATATCAGTTTCTAAAGCTGAGATAAAAATGCTTGCCGCAATTTCACAGGGTATCTGCGCACCTGGAAAGTCATGACAAATCATGGAAAGACATGAATTTCGGTATTGAACAAAATTCGTCATGAAATGTCATGATTTTAACTATTTAAAAAAAAAAAATTATGAATTTAGGGTCGCCGAAAAATCTAATTTTTAAAATGGAATCCCCTCCCCCTATTCCATGGTATTCTGAATTTCTAATTAAATCCCTACTCACAGTCATATTTTATTAAAATATAAAATGTTTTTATCATGTTCTTTAAAAATTATGGTGTTCTTTCAAGAAATTGAAGAAAAAAACGTCATTTCTAGAGCGAATTATCTTTTAAACTTCTGTTTTTTCAGAATTTTGGTTATTATTATTATTATTATTTTTTATCAGTTTCAAATTCTACCTGAAGCGAGGCAGTCGTTGGCGAATTTTTTTTATGCCGAAATGAGAACAGAAAAATAAGAAGTATTCCTTTCCTTTCCCGTGAACAAGAAAAGTATCTTTAGAATATAATTCTGCTGGGAAAAAAAAAATTGAAAATGACTTACTTTTGCATTTATTCGGCTATTTTATTGCTTCAACTCTTTATTTACTCAGTTTTTTAAATTAAAAATCAATAAATATGAAAATGCAGAGCATAACACTTTTGGTTATACGTATTAATTCAATGAATGTTATTATAATAATGCTTTCTTAAATGTAATGTTGTGTTTTTGTCGGAGAAAATAGTAATTTCGTTAAGTTAAGAAGAATTCTTGGAATTTATTATGAAAAGTCATGGATTTGAAAAACTAAAATGATACCCTCCAATTCATGTCTCAGACTATGCTTACAACGGCTTTCAGATTACTAGCGAACAATAGTCAGCATACGAACAATAATGAGTGCTCATTTTTCCAAATATAAATTTAATATTTCGGGTACATCATCGAGAAAAATTAAATCTGCGAATTAAGTTCGCATTTTTTTCTTCTTCTGAATCAATAAAAATACTCACTTTTTTCGTACTACTTCTTATACTAAAACAGGGATGAGATTTTTCCGCTTTTTTAACTTTTATCACTTGAATTTCAGCTTTTTTGTCAAAAATTCAGATTTTTCTAAAAATTTCATTTTTTTATAAGTATTCCGCTTTTTCAGAAAATTTACCGATTTTCAAAGAGAAACAGAAAATTCAAACTGCATAGCTACCAAACCTTTCTCATTTTTACTTATTTTAGCTGTTTTCTCTCCGTTTACTCACAGCAAATAAGATTTTCGGAATTTTTTACCCGCCCTCCAGATAGATCCGATTTTTGTAGTTCAAATGACGCTGCTTCTGACAAGCCTTTTAGAGGTCCCAAGCCTGGAATCTGCTAATATCTCGATCTCATTCACACGATTTTAATATCAAACATAGCTTATCATATTTGAGTGTTGCGATTCTGATTCACGTGATTTGAGTATTGTATGTTGCGATTCTTATTTACGAGATTTAAAAATCCGATATTGTGATTCGTATTTGCGCCTTTTTAAAAATCTATGTAGCGATTCATATTCACACAAGTTTAAAATTCAATGTCTTGATTTGCTTTTCAAACTAAAATAGCAATTTTTGTATGTTAAGGAGTTACTATATATTTCTACTTCACTGTTATTGATATGTTTCAAAGGGCTCTAGTTAGATTAGACTATAATATGAACATAATGATCCATTGTTAAAGTTTTTTTTTCCAATATAATTTAAAAAGTAATATTACTGATATATTTGCTATAAATCACATAACAGTATTTATTAAAAGAAATGAAATATTAATGTATATTCTCAGTAGTTTTAATTTGCTGAACCAGGTAGTTTTTCAAGTAATAATTGTCTCTTATGTGAACAGAGGAAAAATATAATTTCCAGCTTTTTTTTTTTAATTGGTAATTTTTATTTTCACTAAATGTTAAGTATCAATGTAATCATTTCTATAATAATAGATTAGTACCAATTGTATGTCAACACATTATTTATCACCTTAAACTGTCTGAAATTTATTATTAAAGGGTTACGCTTGCGTAAAATTTACTATTGTGGAAATTCAGCTTTTTTGCCTTTTGGCTAATCTCATCCCTGTAAAAGATAGATTTGTGTGGGTATTATTTAAAATAGAGAACTGCTTTTAGTAAAAAAGAACCTAGGAAGTATTGTTTCCAAACTCTAATGAAATCACTGATTGCAGCCTCGTGCTTACATATTCTGTGGCGTAGTTTTAAAGCATGTTCTTACATGTAGGTTACTGTGAGTGACCCAAATGAGTTGACTTCCATCTGTTGACAATTACATAGTCGCATTGGTGAATGTGACTATTATTTCTCCTAATCTATTCTCAGCAGAACATCGAATAAATATAATAATATAAACGAATCAATTAATATCAAATTGGATATAACAAATATTTCGGACATTTACCGGTAAGGTCAACATTATAAATGAATTATAAGTCGAAAAATTAAGTTATGACTTATATTTTCTCCGAATGAAAAAATCAATGTGGATTTTTTTTTAAAACTGCAATCTATTTACCGTACAATAGCTCGTTAATCAAGTAATGTATAATGTCGGAGGGGGTTATGTCTCCCAAACCCTCCCCAACACTACGCCACTGCTTACGGCAGTAAATACGATTTCTATCACACCCACACGTCACACCTGTGAATAGGGCGAACCCATTCATTCATCTGCTGGATCGTAATTTTGACCTGAGCCAGAGAACGATCCATCTTCAATTTAGTGCCCCCAGAGGTATGATTTGTTATGGAAACATGGAGGACTTTGTAACCTGACATATTTAACTTGCACCAGTCATCATTTACTACACGGGGAGTTTTCGGCCGCCTGGATGCGAACTCCCGTTCTCACATACGTGAGTCCAGTGTCCGGCTACCTGACTATCCCGGCCCTATCTCCGTATATATATATATATATATATATATATATATATATATATATATATATATATATATATATATATATATATATATATATATATATATATATATATATATATATATATATATATATATATATATATATATATATATATATATATATATATATATATATATATATATATCACAAGCGTTTAAATCAGGGTTGGGTTTTTGCCGTCAAAAACTGGTTTTTGACATGACAGTGGTAAAAACTGTCAAAAACCTACTGTTTTCTTAAATTTATGGCATATAGCGGACAATATATTATTTTCACATAATTGCCCTTATAAATGAATGTTGTAAATGATTGCTATTGATTTTGCAACTATATACATGTATTCTTATAGAAGGATATACATTCATACAGAAATATTGTAATATACTTATTGAAAATAGTGATACTTGACTTTTATCATAATAGCTTGATTTGCAAAGGATTCAAAATTTCCCACTTCTTAATTGTTAGAAATAAACAAACAACCAAAAAAACTTGGAACTATTAATAAATTCAAGAACTAAAAAGAAGAATTTAAAATTTGGCATTTCTTAAATATTAGAAATAAGCTAAACAAAACTTTCAAAACTTGTAACTTCTAACAAACTCTAAGTCTGGAATGACTTGACATTCTTCAGTAATGTAATATGCCAAACAAAATGATGCTTGGAAATGTTGAAAATTTTGTTTAGTATCCTAATATTTTACTTCAAATAGTATGTTTTGATATAATCATGTAGGAAAAGTGAAAAAATCTGTTCTTAAATATCTTTTAACAACTTTTTTTCTAATTTTATTGCCCAAAAATGAATTAATTTTAATCACAAGCAGTTAAACTCAAAATAAAATACAGTTTTATCAAAACTATGGGTTTTTGACAGTTTTTGACGTTTTTGACATGACGGTAAAAACCATGATATAAACCGGTAAAAACCGTCATGTGTCAAAAACTTGCCAACCCTGGTTTAAACTACAAAACACTGAATAATGATAACTTTTTTCTATCTACATCCTACTTATCGTACAATAACTCGTTGATCAAGTAATATAATTTCGGAGGGGTTTTTTGCCTCACAAACCCTCACCAACACTACACCACTGGTATTATTGTAATGATCCTTAATGATATTTTTGATGCAATTTATTCATACTTCTGTTTAATTACTGTATATATATATATGTTCTAAATTATACATTTATTTAATTGTTGTAACTGAAGTTTTTCTTTGTGTCTTTCCTTCCTAGTTCGTGCCTATGAAGACAGAGGTTTAGTTTAAAAAGGGGTTTCCGGTTCAATATGGTAAGTTCAATATGTTCTATTATAATTCGCCGAATTACAAAGATAATCTTCATTGATACCTTAAATTATTTTGGTCAATATATGGAAAAACTACATTTTTTAAGGCTAATTCTAACTACAAGCACTTTTTTACAAATGGACAATTACAGTCAAGAATCTTAAGGCATTCAGAATCCCTCAAAACCACCTGAAAACAATTTATTACTTTTCTAAGAATGCTAATTATTAAGTTATTTTTAAATAAAAAGGTTATAGTTTGTCTATGGCAAGAACTCCCCTCGCCACGAAGTCTGAGGTGGTCTGCTGCTATGGAAACAGGAATAGCGCATTTTAGGGAGGGTAGCTTCTCTTCACTCTGCGGCTAACACAATAGACCGAAGAAAAAGATTCACTTTCTTTCTCGAACCCGAGCCAAAACCTGTCCTAAAAAATGACCCCACACCCCTACTAGAAATAGTTATTCCTCGTTATCATAGTCACCGCCACGAGTCCAGACGAATGGTTAGGGGAGTTCTTACTTTAGACTAACTATAATTCCGTTTTCATCTGGAGCCACGTTATTATTCACGAACTGACGTCATTCGTGCCCATCGGCCTTTCGTTTATAATTGCTGTGCTGTGAAAACCATTACGTTTTTCCTTCCGTTTGAATTTTCGTAATTAAATCGAAATCCAAGCTTTTTTAATAGATGCGATGTCCGGGAAATTTCAGTTTCAGAACCTTTTAAGTATATGAAACGAAATTTTTTTGAACAGAAAGTTTTTCTCTTAGAAAAATTACACTTTGAAAAAAATTGATAGCTCATTATTTTGCCGATATTGGTTGAAAAATATATTTAATAAACTTTTTTTTTCTTAATCCAATCTATTTCTATACGATGCAAAATTCAATGTGGGAGAAACAGTTTAAATTATTCCCATCAATTAAAGTAGTGGTAAGTTGTAAGAAGACAACATTGGTCCATTCTGTTCAATTCTTTTTCTAATTTAAAATTTCGTATATTATTTTATTCGCATATTTATTTCTTAAGTAATATTCATTTCTATAAAAAATACTATGATTTTCAATAGGCAAGGAATAGGGCAAAATCAGGAAATTTCGTTACCAGTCAGTGATCTGTAGTGACATTTTTAATAGTGACCACTTTTAAACTATCACTTTTTCAAAAATTGAAAATTATTGTTATTATTAAAGAAAAGTATTTTTCTAATTAGGGTAAATAATACATTTCCTGACCTTTATGTATGTAAAATTTCCTGTATAATGGTTTCAACTACTTAATTTTAGTTTTTTAAACTAATTATTTAACATAAAATTTATATTTAATAATAAATAAAAACTTATTTGTTACAAAATCAGCCATAAACTATAATTAAAATGATGTAATAACCAGAGTATCTGCGCACCTAGAAAGTCCATGGATTGCGTTATTGAACAAAATTTGGCATGAAATGTTACGATTTTGACCATTTAAAAAAATCATGGATTTAGGTTGCCGAAAAATCTAATTTTTAAAATGAAATTTACCTCCTCCCCCACTTTTCATGGTGTTCTGAATATCTGAATTTGTAACAAAATCCCCTTTCCCAGTCTTAATGTAAAATGTTTTATCCTATTCTTTAAAAACTATGGTGTTCTTTCAAAAAATTAAAGAAAGAACATTTCTGGAGTGAATTATCTTATTAACTTTTCTGATTTCAGAATTTTTTTATTTTTTATATTTTATCAATTTAAAATTTCTAGCTGAAGCAAGTCAGTCATTGGCGAATTTTTTTTTTTTTTAATTCTGAAATAACCAAAAAATTAGGAGTATTTCTTTCCTTTCCGAGGAACAAGAAAAGTATTTTTAGAATATAATTCTGCGGAAAAAAGAAAATGATTTTCTTTTGCATTTTTGTCCACTATTTTATGGCTTCAACTCTTTCTTTACTCTTTTTTTAATTTTTTTTTATTGAAATCTATAAGTATGAAAACGCAGAGTATAACAGTTTTAGTTATACCTATACTTTGAATTAATGTTATTATAATATTATTTTTTTCTTCTTATAAATTTACTGTTGTGTAGTAATGAAAAGTCACGGATTTAGTAGATACTCTGAATAACTTTCAGCGGATACAGCGTGTGAAATACAAGAAGCTGGCGAAAAAAAAGTTCATTTCACTCTAGAACAGTCATGTCAAAGATAAAGCCCGCGGGCCACATCCGGCCCCCGGTTCGTATCAATACGGCCCGCGATCGCGATGTGTCACAGAAAAAAGAATCGTGTTTTTTAGAGCTTTTAGACTTCACTCGATTCCTCTACGGAAGTTTTAAAATGTGCACACTACATTTATAAGTAATATCAAGGGCAGCGCGTGCCTAGACAAGCGAGAGAGATAGACAGTAACGCCATTTCTTAGCAACAGGCGGAATCTTCGACTGGAATATACTTAGCAGCACAACTACGGATGGCGCTCCTGACATGGCTGGCAAACATTCGGGAGTAGTAACTAAATTAAAACAGAAAGCATCGGGGAATTTTGTGGGATTTCCCTGTATAATTCATCAGGAATCATTGGCATCCAAACATTTAAAAATGGACCATGTCATGCAACCTATAATTAAAATAGTAAATTCTATAAGGAGCAGAGGACTAAATCACCGACAGTTCAGGCAGTTTTTACAAGATTTGGACGTAACTTTTTTTGATGTCCCTAATTTCACCGAAGTTCGTTGGCTCAGTCGAGGAGTAGTTTTAGAAAGATTTTTTCAATTACGTGACCCTATACAAGCTTTCATGTTAGAAAAGGTAACCCAATTGATTATGACAATGACTGGTGGATTGATTGTGCCTTTTTGGTAGACATGAATTAACACTTGGCTGATCTGAATGTAAAATCTGATTGTCACTCAAATGTATTCATGTATTCAAGCCTTTGAAACAAAGTTAAGGCTGTGGGAAAATCAGGTAAAAATCAAACTTTGGATCATTTCCCTCATTTAAAATCATTTGGCACAGTGAACCACAAAGAAATTGGATCAATATTCTCAACTTCTGCGAAATCTTATCACGGAATTCAACAATCGTTTTGAAGACTTACACAAAATGAATGAAACGGAATTCCCAATTTTCAACAATCCATTCGATTTTGAAGCTTCACAGACACCAGTTCATTTGCAAATGGAGTTGATAGATCTTCAATCGGACAGTATTTTGAAAGAAAAATTTGAAGAGATTAACGCTCTTACATTTTATGCACAATATTTCAAGAGTTTGGATAACTACCCAGAATTAAAAAAGCATGCAGAACGCATTCTGTGCATGTTTGGTAGCACCTATTTATGGGAGCAGATTTTTTCCGTCATGAAAATAAAAAGGAACAAACATCGCGCAAGACTTACGAATGAACATCTCCAATCAATTCTTAAAATAATTATAACAAGTACGAAACCGGACATCAATGAGCTTGTCAAAAACAAGAGAAGTCAGGTATCTGGATCCTCGAGCTCAAAATAATAACCATCTTTTATAACTTTGATTTGATTTTTAGCAATCGTATATTATAAACTATGTAATTAGATAAAGAAAATTTTATAATAATTTGATTTGATTTTTAGCAATCGTATATTATAAACTATGTAATTAGATAAAGAAAATTTTATAATAATTCAGTATATTTTTTTTATTTGCATCTGGCCCGCCTACATATTCTAAATTTAATATATGGCCCTCTGCAAAATTGAGTTTGACACCTCTTCTCTAGAAAGCAGGAACCAAGTAACAAAAAAAAAATAAAAAGTTTTTAGAATAGCCAATCAGTCTCTTAAACAACTCAATTAGAGAACATAATGGTTGCTACCTCTGATCAATTCCCTCTAAAATGCTTCTCATTCACTATAAATGTGATTTCATATTTACAAGAGCATTTCTGCTATTGAAATTCTGTTTTTACTAGTAGGTAAACGAATCTTAGCTGAATCTAACAAATCTTCTCATCATTTTCAATTTTTTTCTGATTTGAGATGCGTTTTAACTTTATAAATGCGTTCTTATTCCATTTTTGTTTACACCATTTTGGAATAGTCAGCTAAAAAATATATAAAGAAATAATAGGGAACATCGTGTTAAAATTGTTTTTATATTTCTGATACATTTGAACTTAATAATTGCGTTTCTAAAAGAAATGTTCAATTTTAAATTATTTTCTAATTTGAAATGCATTTAAACTCAATGAAAGAGTTCTTATTCTAATTCTTATATTTTCCCTATTATGACCTTCTGCTAAAAATCTACCGAAAAAAAACCGAATCGAAATCTTCTTATTTAAATGTTTTTCTTTTTAAAGATACTACATTTAAAATTTATAAGAACGTTTTTAATTCAAATTCTTCTGTTTTCACCGAACGAATGTTTTCTAAACGAATCTTAGCTGAAAACTAAGAAAAAGCATCATCTTCTCATAATTTGTGTATTTTTTTCTTCCTAATATGAGAAGCATTTAAATTTTAAAATGAATAAAAGCGTTCTTATTCTAATTTTTTTCTTCCCTTTTTTATAATCTTCAGCTAAAAAAAAAACTAACGATTAACGTAAATTTTCTTTTTTAAATTGCTTTCATATTTAGGATACATTCAAACTTTAAAAAGTGTTTAAAATAGAAATTCTTCTGTTTTCATCAAAGGAATTTTTCTAAACGAATCTCAGCTATAATAACTAATGAGAAACCATAATCTTCTCGCAATTTTTTCTTCTAATTTGAAATGCACTTAAACTTAATAAAAGCATTCTTATTCTAATTTTTTTGTTTTCCATTTTTATAATCTTCATCTTTAAAAAAAAGAAAAAAGAAACTGATGAGAAACATAATTTTTTCATCTAAATTGTTTTCATATTAAAGATACATTTAAACTTTCTTAGAACGTTTCTAATTGAAATCCTACTGTTTTTACCAATAGTTAAATGAATCTTTCCTGAAAATTAATGAGAAACGTTATCCTCTCATTATTTTAAATTATGCATTACTTAATAAATGTATTTTTGTTCAAATTCCTTTGCTTCCATCATTTTATAATCTTCAACTATAAAAACTTAAATCTTCTTTAAATTGTTTCCATATAAGAGATATATTTAAATTTCTTAAAAAACGTTTCGAATTGAAATTTCTTTTTATTTTCATCAAAAGAATTTTTTCTAAACGTATCTGAAAACTAATGAGAAATAATACTATTTTCCGATTCGAGGCATATTTAAATATTATAAAAGAGTTCTTATTGAATTTTATTTGTTTTTTCTATTTTATAATGGTCTAATAATCACTTTAATTATTTTCACGAAATCGTTTTTCAATTTTTTAAACCCACAATCCAAATAGTGGTTTTGAAAACAACATCTATTCAATGATTAGTGATGGTGGAACTTATCTTTCCTATTATTCGATATAACTCCCAAATAGTTAGATTTTGTATTTTCTGATGTTATTTGGGTGAATTGTAGTAGAATAATTCGTCGATATCATTTTACTTAATTTTCTATATTGCTGTGAGTGTGAGGCAGTAAAACATATAGAACAATACCCAGAAACCTTGTGTCAGAATTTTCTTTCTATTGTCGCGAAAATAATTGCACTAAAAAACCTTTTATTCAAATAAAGCAAACATATTGCAGTGTCAAACCTTTCATCCTAAAAGAATTAAAAATTATTTTTTAAAGCTTTTTTTTAAAAAGTATTGCCACTATTTAGGTTCATAACGATAGTTTTAGGTGACGTCACGCAAGCGATCGGATCAAACTGCATTGTCCATTATCCGCCACATTTCATGACAAGGCGGTTTTTAGCTTAGCATACAAGACTTTGCGAAAAGAAACCTTATAATTACCTAGATTTAAGATTGTTAAGACATTGAGATTAGCTTTATTAAAGGATTTTTCCACGCTTGAAAACCCTAAGTCAGCCTCTATTAAAGGTTTTTATATGGAAGGTTGTTTTCCAAGGTTACGGATTAGGGTAATGTGCGTAGAATAGAGCAAATGGTCACAGATCTCGTTTTAAGGTGAGAAGGTTTACACGTAAGCCGCATAACAAGCCTTTTTAGGTTAGCAAAAGTTATTATTTTTTTTCTGACATGACGGTTGAAACCATCAATTCTCAAAATTTGCCAACCCTGCCCAATTATGATTTTTAAAACTCTAGAAGAAATGGTCACAGATCTCGTTTTAAGGTGAGAAGGTTTACACGTAAGCCGCATAACAAGCCTTTTTAGGTTAGCAAAAGTTATTATTTTTTTTTCTGACATGACGGTTGAAACCATCAATTCTCAAAATTTGCCAACCCTGCCCAATTATGATTTTTAAAACTCTAGAAGAATCTATAAGGGAAAAATATTCAAAATTCTCAAATTTCCTGAAATTCGATAATAAAAAACAAACCTATAACTGTTTTTTAAAAAAAAAAAAAATGAACCAAATAATTACATATTTATACAAATATGTAAACAATTGCCCTAATAGGGGAAAAGAGTTCAAAAATGTTAATTCCGTTCCTGAACCAAATAAGAGGTTGGTATATCGGGGAATAAACTATTATATCAAATTCTATTTCATGTCCATTGGTATTTCAAAGTATAGATCAAAACAAGTTCGGGTAAACCTAGAATAAAAGAATAAAGCTTCAAATACTGAAGTCCCTCAGTGGATTGTTCGCAAAAACACGGTTCCCAGCAAAACACCGAAGTCAAGCATCACTGGCTACGGTCAGTAAGCAGGTGGGTGACCACTTTGATCGGTGTACATGACCACCGAGTTTGCGCAGTATCTATCCTCGTTTAACTGTTCTACCGTGAAGTGCTCGACATCAAACGCAGGTCATCTGGCCACCAAGGTAGAGGAGACATCCCCTCAGCAGAGGATCAAAATTGGGATGACTTGTCTTCGGATCATCCTTAGGGATGTTTCCCGGACCGTCGCTAATTGCCCATTGTGCAGCTCTAGTGTGATGTAAATAAAAGTACCTGCCTCCCAGATAGCAAAATAAGGTTTATTTGCATTCAGCAAAAACCTTATAATGTAAACCTAAAAAGGTTTTTAATGTTGTTTATGCTTAAGCCTTCGAACCTTAAAACGAGATCTGTGACAGTCTGCTCTATTCTAGGCACATTAACCCTAATACAAAATCTTGGAAAACAACATTCTATATAAAAACCTTAAATCGAGGTTGACTTAGGCTTTTCAAGCGTGAAAAAGTCTCAAGGTGAAAATAATCTTAAACTAGGTCAAAGTCTTGTATGCTCAGCGAAAATCCACTTGGTCATTAAATTTTAATGGACAATGCAATTTGATCTCATAGCTAGTGTGACACCAGTTAAAACGTCATTATGGATCTAAGTGACAAAAAATCTTTAAAAAATAATTTTTAATCCTTTTAAGATGAAAGGTTTGCAATATTTTTGCTCTATTGAACAAAGGTTTTTAGTGATAATGACAAGACACAAGGTTGCCGTAAGGTTTACATGCTAAGGTTTCCCATCATGCAGCTCTAGTGCGACGTAAATAAAACCTATCTCAAATACTGAAAAAATATCAAAATTTAGACAAATTACGGTAGTGTCACTTCCCCATTGTGTAATCCAGACATAATTTGTTTACGTTTTGATATTAAAATAAATTTCTGTTGAGCATCTGAATTCACTATTTATGTTTTTGAAAGAGTTTGATTGTTGGTAGGAACCCCTGACCGAAACGTCTTCACCAGAGGAGTTGAAGAAAGCTTTGGAGTGGGAGCTGAGCCTAGACAACAATGACTTGAGGAGTCATGCCTGGTACCATGGCACCATCCCTAGGCAAAGGGCGGAGGAGCTGATGTCGGGTGACGGGGATTTCCTCATCCGCGATTGTATATCCAGGCCTGGAGACTATGTCCTTACCTGTCGATGGAAAAATACCTCACTGCACTTTGTCATCAACAAGGTTTACAGTCATTTCCCTCCTACTTTATTATTTAAATTGCTGCAATCTAGTTTTAGTGTCTATTACACCGATCAGTTGGTTCAATAAAATTCATTGTGAGCACATCACAAGAGTTCACTACGACTTTTTCCTATTTATTCTTCAGTTTTGAGAATAATGGTGGCAACGTTTCTATTCTTATGAGAAATAGAAAGAGTTTTTTTTTAAATTGAGGTACCCAATACTGATGTTTTTTTAAAAAAGGATTTACTCCTGTTATCACACTCACTTTTTAATCACAGGAGTGATTTAACTTTTAAGAACTAGATCATGCTATTGGTTGAAAATTACTTAAATTTATGTGGGAAAGGAGAAGGTGTGTATTGCTTTACTTTGGTTCTGAGATTTCGATTCTACATTTGACAAGTTAGATTTTAATTCTCTTATTATATCTGTTTAAAATATTTAATTTTATTGCAAACTTAAGATGTATCGCTACATAAACTTTTAAATGTTTTTATCATTCTAATATAATTCTTTAAAAACTAAAATAAATAAACTAAAATAAAATCCTCCCATAATTGATGGCCAAGTACCAGCAGGGTGTGTAGCATTTTTAAAAAGTGCTTTAAGGTGCTTATTTTCGATTTTCGCTTTTTAAGAGCCTCGCTTTTATTCGCTTTTTAAAGGTGCTTTTTTCATTGGGTGTTTTTAAAAAGTGCTTAATTTTCCCTTTTCCAAATTGAGATTGTTTCTTAACTATGTTTATTTTCACTACGAATTATGCAGAAAGGCACAGTTCACATTGTTCTATTCAACGTTTTCACACTTAATTCAATCCCAGTCTATTTCGGCTCATAGTTAGTCCGTAGCATATAAAAACGTTATTCGATTTACACGATTCAAATATTTTCACAATTGTCAAAAACATTCCGAAAGATATATTTTTTTTTGGCGTGACGGTTAAAACCGCCAATTGTCAAAATCTTCCTAACCCTGCCTAATTATGATATTTTTTTAAAGTGCTTAAAAATATTATTTAAGTGCTTGAAAAGTTCTTATTTTTGTTGAATAATTTGGCTACGCACCCTGACCAGATATTTCAGCTGTCCATTGCGCGGGATTCACCTACAGCATTTAGTTGAAAAAAATCTCAGCGACCATTTGCATCAATCATTGCAATATGTTGATCTCTGCTGTGAACAAAATTTGCAGTAATGCTCTCAATGATGAATTATTCTGACAGCTGTGTTAGAAAAACGAAGAAAAATTCAATCGCTTGCTGCTGGGTGTTTTTTAATTATCTTATTAAGAATAAATGACTCTTATTAAGAATAAAGTACCCTTTTTAAGAATAAATTACTCTTTTTAAGCATAGGTTTCTTTGTTGTATTTTTTTATTACCATATTTATTTTTATTATAACAAATGGATTGCAATTACCTGCCTTAAAAATGTTTCCTGTTTATAATTCAGCACACACCTCTTTGTCCCTAAGCTCTAAATAACTGATTTTTTTTTTAAATAAAAAAAAATATCTGATTTTTTTTAAAAATTTTTTCTCAAATACACTGCAAGAACTTTGATTTATGATTAAAAAATCAAAATTAAATTAATATTAAAACTATATTATAAGAATATTTTAGAAGCTCTAACTACCTAAAACAATTTTTCATTATAATACATAGCTTTAAATGCATGGCAACCAATTTGAAACAAATGCATGATTTAAAGACTAAAGGAAATAGGGAATTTAAAGAACTCTTTAACTATTAAAGCAAAGTTTCAATTACCAAACCATACTTTTAATTTAAAATTGTGATTTATTTTTTTCTCTTGGTTTTTAAAATGACAAAATAAATGTTACAGATTGTGTTTATAAATGTAGTTATTCATCAAAAAATAAATAAATATTAAATCTGTATATTTTTATATTAAAATATTCATTTTTAATCCAACATCAAAATGGATAAATTAAGCTAAAAAAAATATTAATAATAATTACAAAAATCTATGTACTCATTGAAATTTTTTTTCACAAAATTTCTTTATAGAAAATCTGATAATGTCAAAGATTAAAACTAGCATATTATGAGAAAAAAATACTTAATGTTTACTTTAATCTGTACTTTCAATCTCAAGAATCAAAAGATTTTCAAAAATGTAATTTCAAATGTGTTGTAATTTAACACACACCAAGAAAGAATGTAATTTCATTAGTTAAAATTAATTAATGCAGCAATAATAAATTTTAAAACTAATGCAGCAATTTATTTAAAGTAAATTTTAAAACTAAGAAAAGAAATAATAAAAGTATAAATAATTTAAAACACTGTTTTTTAACTTTTTAAATAAATATGTTGTTACATATGGCTTTATTGGAAATAATAATCCATATACAATGTTCAACTTTAAGTGGACATAAACAAGGAGTAAAAAGGAACAAAATTACAATAACAAACAAAGAAAACGCATGACAAACGCGTATTAACACAAAAAGAACACATAGAAAAAATTAAAGTAAGAAAAAAATATATATATACAGTGAAGAATGAGGAGTAGTCTTTACAGAGAGTTCATGTGATCTCTGGCATCCCAGTAAAGTTTACAGAGATCACCCCGCTCTTGGGATAGCTTGTCCAGTAAAGGGCATACAAGCAAGTGGTCTGAGTTCATGGTTCCCCAATTGCAGATTTGGCATTCACTAGATGGAAGGATACCTATTCTGTTGAGGTGCTTTGTCAAAGCAGTCGTGGCCTGTTGAGAGTCTGAAGTTTGCCACAGCCTTCTTACGAGGCCTGTGACAAAATTTCTTCCAACTGTTTTGGATGTTAGCCCAGGGTTTTCCAGCGGATTTTACTGCTTGGTTGCGCTTTAGGTTCGTCATAAGTTTCTCGGAAAATTGTTTTCTTTAAGGGAGTCTGGTTTTAAATCTATATATATATATATATATATATATATATATATATATATATATATATATATATATATTTAAAAAAATAAGTTGATTTAAATCACCAAACCCTGATACAGATAGTAATGAATGTGTTTTTGTTCTCAGGTTGTTTTTCAACCCTTCACAGTGTACGAGAGGATTCAGTATCAGTTTGAGGATGATTGCTTCGACACAGTTCCTGACCTGGTGACCTACTACGTGGGCAACAAGCGCCCAATATCAGCTGCTTCTGGTGCCATCATATCGAAACCTGTCAACAGGAGTATGCCCCTCTCTTATTACGCAACTCGCTATGGCCTGGAATGCCAAATGCACTATGCTGCACTAGCACTAGAGAAGGTGTCAACAGCAGAAGATATACTGCCTCTAGGAGATTCCGAAAGGAGCCAATCCTTTGAAGGTTAGGGATTCTTACATACACCTAAGGATGAGTTTTTCTGCTTCTTCTTTTTAATTAATATTGTCGAATTTAAAAAATTAAAAAAAATAATCCGCATTTTAAAATTCTTGCAAAAATAATTTTTTTTTTGGTTTTTCTTTTCTGCCAATGCAAAACCAATTTAAAATTATATTCACACAATTTATAATTACACATCGCTATTCATGCACATGTGGTTTAGAATCACAATTGCGTTTCGCATTCTTGTGTTTTAAAATTACAGAACATGATCTGCACTCACAGGATTTTAAATTACATATCATAATTCCTATTCACATGTTTTAAAAATCAAGCATAGAGATTCATATTTACCAAATCTTTTTTAAAAAAATAACCAATCTATATTTTTTATTAAAACGTTGGCAATATTTAATGTATGTATGCTTCATACTTATACTTTTTTCTTGTCAAGTTATAGGTGTTTTTTTCAATTATTTAAAAAGAGCTGTACTGCACAGAATTTGGTGCAATATTCAGCAGTAATCTCGCATTCATCATAGTTTCGGAGTGCAATTCAAAGGTGGTTGTGACTTAATGAAAATATACTTGAAGCTGAAAAAATTATGTGTAGAGGTTCTTCTGAGTTAAAAAAAAGTCAAGAATTCGAATTGCAATTTTTATTGAAGAGAAAAAATTTATCTATTTCTCTTAAAACTTAATTTATAAAAATTTGATATACAAATATTAAAATACAAATTATCATAAACCATATTTTTTTTAAGAAATAAAAACAGCTACATTTCATAACTAACTATTGAGATACTTGGACACAGATTTGGATCATTAAGTAATAAAATTGCTTTGGGAAAATGATGAAAATATTTTAAAATTATCTTTTTATTTATCTGCGTGAACATAGAATTTAATTGTTACTAATAAGTTAAGAAAAGATATTAAACTTATTCTTTCTTTTCTTTTTATCCATAAGGGGTCTGTCTAGTTTTTTTTTTTTTTTTTTAAGAGATACCTATTTTGTGAAGCTTTAAACATAATTTGTGAATCAGCACAAAAATATGGTAAAGTAAGAAAATATTTTCAAAAATTGTCACTACAAATAAAAATCATTTATGACTGGTAAATTTTTATATATTTTTTTCCATCTATTAAAAAACTATTATGCTATTGTAAATTTGGGGCTTAAAACTGCATAAAAATTTAAAAATCCATAAAAATCATTGTCTATAGTTACATTTCAACATAAATTTATTAAAACCCATGCATTTGGCAGTACTAGCACTAAAAGTTATTTTCATCATCAGGGGTCTAGTTAACGGATCCTTCACAAAATATCTTTTCATAAAAACGGACCCTTCACAAAATAATTTATCTTTTAATCAGACCCTTCAAAAAATTTTTTATCTTCATTATTGTTTTGTTAGTCGAATAAACCCTTCCCAGGAAGGTGGGGGAGACAAATGTAAACGAACTTAGTTTTGTCTTCGGCAGACGCTTCTTTTTTATTCGTCCAAAATGAATATTCTGCCTTCAGCAGTATAGGCTAAATACCAAATATTTGTATGTTGCATCTCTAATTTAGTAGCAGCAATTGCTGTTTATCTTATAAAATTTAAATTTTTTTATTATGACTTTACAGTGTTGAGCATAATCTCGGTATGTTTTTACAATTTAAAAACTCCTTGAAAAAGTTTTTTTTGTAATAACGGACCCTATTTGCGTGAATTCACAAAAGCAGGATACTGGTTGAAAGAATGTGACTTAACGTTTATTTTATATTCAAAAATTACAAGTCTTTTTTTCACAACTTCACAAAAACGGACCTTTTGCAAAATGTCTGGACTGACCCCTTATTATGAGAGCATTTTTGATTGGGTCGTACAGAAAAATTTCATAGAGAAAAAATTCATATTGTCCTTTTCACTGGTGTGTTTTTCATATTTATGCATACATTCTTATTTAGTTATCTTTTTTACTTGCCTGCATAGATTCTCCTTCAAGTGGAACAGTGCCACGTCATCCTTCGAATGATTATCCTAGAAAATCCCTGTCTAATTTCTCCACTCTACAGCATGGCCATTCCAGAACCACTGATTCTAAACCTTGGTAAACTGTTATTCATCATTATTTTACTCAATCCTCTTAAAACCAAACAGTTTTTTCCTTTAAAAATTTTTTTTTAATCTGTAAATTTTCTTGTATTAATATAATTTTTCTTCCTCTTTTTTGCAATTACAGTCAAACCTCGATATCTCGAACTTGAAGGGAGAGGAGAAAAAACTCGAGATTTCGAATTATCGAAAATCACATGTTATTGATGGTAAAATAAAGAAAAATGCTCTTTACATACCTTATTTACTATTCCATATTTATTCTAAAAACACTTTTTACACTTTCATTTAAAAAAAGATTCAATTGTTGTTTGCTTTGGAGATGTGTAAGAAAGTTTGTCTATAACACTTTCTAAGTGGTCTACAGCTTTAAATGTCACCTCTTGACATATTCGGCTGCCTCTCAATAAATCTCCTTACTGTGCCCACTGCAGAAAGTGCTTGTTTGTTAGTAACATTGAGCGGTAAATCTTAGATTTCCTCATCCTCTTCGTCTGATAGTTCACAAGAAGCTTTCGTTTGAGCGATGATATCATTGTCATCCCACTGACTGCATCATCTACCTTTACGAAGTCATGAAATTCCATGTCATCAAGCTTCATATGTCCGGTCAATCTGTTCCAATCATTTTCAGTGTAGTTTTCAGCAGAATTAACGATATTGAATGTTTGACTACTTTTGTGATCTTCAATTAATCCAGAGGAAGATGCCTTGTCAGCCATTCTTAAAATTTTTTATTTTTTGGAATATTTTTTAATTTTAAGAAAAAAATCTACACTACTTATGAAAAAAAAATTCGTGAAATCAAGTTTTTTTTAACATTGAGTGTATGGAAAATTTGAAGGGAATTTTTTTTTCTTCCAGATATCGAAAAATTCGTGAAATCGAGGTTCGACTGTATAAGTTTAATTGCTTATGCGAATTTATTTATTTTAAATTAGCATAAATCTGCAGTTTTTAAATGTTTATGTGAAATTCAAGTTTCCACAAAAATACTTATGTGGAAAAAAAAATTAATGTGAGAAAATTTAAGATAAAAACACGAGATCTCTTAAAATAGAATAGATCATCACTAACACCATGTTCTGTTCAATTTTTAAAATTAGCTAAATCATGTATAAAATTTCTTTATTTTTATTTATTTTTTCTTCACATACTTGTTAAAGATGCATAATGCTTGCTGTAGACAAAACAGTAAATAAGATTAATGTGTTTTTCTTCATTTTTTCAATTTAATTTTAAATTTATTTATTGTTATTTAGGTAAACAAATTTGTGTTGTATTTATGGAATATGCTTATATTCCTTATTGCATTATTTTCAAATCGCAATTTTTGTAATCAATTTTTTTTTCAAAAAAAAAAGTAGTTGAAGAAATATATTTAAAATTTACTTATACAGCATTAAAGAAAAAAAAGTACTCATGTGTCTTTTTTTTTCTTCTTAATGCTGCAATACAACAATAAGAACATTGTTATATTTAAAGCTCCATTATGTTAAAATAAATGACAAAAAAAGTAGCTTATTAATTTCTTTATTTTATTATTAGAACAAAAGCATGCATTTACTATTAAATATGTGTTTATTATGTATCCTATTTATCAATTTTATTTCTTTTAATTTTATTAAACAATGATATTAATGTGAATAATGTTAAAATGTGAACTCAAGGGAAAAATTTATTTATTATTTTTTTTTGCATGATTTTTGTTACTTCCAAAATAAGATTTAGATATTAAATGCTTATTTGCATGTTAAAGGGTGTTGTAAAGTAATAAATAAGCTTATTTAAAATCTTCAGTTATTATATACTGTTTTATCATATTTGTATTTTAGTGAAACTCAAGAAGGAATATTTTTGAAATCTTTATTTAAAATATTAATAAATGGTTGAAAAGATGTCTGTTAAATGCTTTTTAATGGTCTGATTAATTTTAATTTAGCACTTAAAATATTATTTAACTTATATTATGGCACTTAAAAGGTTATTAATATTATTTTAAATATTTAAAAAAAAACAGGTTTAAACTAATGTCTGTTTTATACAACAAAATAAATTTGTTTTGGAAAGAACAGGTTTTACTAATATAAATGTGGATAACAGTAAAGGATAGAGAGAAGAGAGGCCAACACTGTAGAGCCATTTTCTTTTGTGTTTTATGTGTTTGTTCATTTGATTGGCATCAAGTATTTATGAACACTGACTTTATAAATTTGATTATTTAAAAGCACAGAATTTTTTTTTTTTAGTGGATAAAATTTTGGACCCACCTTTTCATCATAAAAACTGATCTTGAAAATCAAACTATTAAGTAATAAGCTAAAAAATGCTCTAACATTACTAGGAGAAAAAAAATGCTGCATGAAGGGTTAAATTACAGAAAGTACAGTAGGGAACCGATTATCCGGAACGGTCGGGACCATCACTATTCCGGATAACTGATTTTTCCGGTTTTCTGAATCCCTACAAAAAGCCGTTTTTTTTTTATTGTTAAACCCAACTAAAAAAATAAAAATTTGGAAATAATCTTAAAAATAAGAAAAAACGATGAAGTAATACACTAATGATTATTTCCAAAATGATGGTAAGGTAAACATCTTTAAAAAAAGAAAGAAAAATCGTAAAATCTTATGAGGAAAAATTTTTTTTTTTTTAAATGGCGAGAAAATTTATCGAATTTCGTTCCGGTTTTTTGGTTTTCCGGTTTTCTGATTTCCGAATAACGGGTTCTGTACTGTATTAATGTCTTTGTAGACTTGTTGAATACTAATCATAATTTTACTCAAACCCATATTTTAATAGTTAGAAACCCATATTTTAATAGTTAGAAAGCAGTTCTATCAAAACTTTAATGAGTTATTTTCTCATTTGTAACCCTCCATATTTAATATATTTTTGCCCTTACTATTTACCCATTTGGATTTTTTCAAACTTTAAATTACTTTTCAAGCATTAAGATGGCGGTTTTCCAACATAAAAAAGTTAATTTTCCCCTTTCTTGTGGTAAAATCTCTCAAAAGCAAAATATGTTGACTTCTTCAACCTTAAGTACCATTAAAGTGTTAAAACCCATTTGTAACCCAAATGTATCTTCTGTTTTAATTTTTTTTTTTAAGGATTATTCATTTGAAATTTTCTTTTGTTATTCAATAGAACAGGAATTCTGCTCATGTACTATAAGATCGTCGAATGAGCACATAAAATAAGTTATGACGTATCTCCTGGGACGCTTAACTTTCCAGCGCAATAAAAAATCGTTCGTCAGCATTTTTTTCTTCTTAATGTATGCAAGATTATGTAGGCAAAATTATAACCAAATTTTTAATAATAAGCAAAAAAAAAAAAATTTTCTTTTTCTTCTTTAGCTGAGGAAGAAAATAAGAATAATACTGATTATCGGGTTACACAATTGCATTTCCTTGATGCAGAAAATTATAATTTTCAATCGCTAGAAAGTTAATTATCTAATGTGCACAATGCCTAGTTTAACTTATTTTGCTACTATATTTATTTTAATATAAAGATTAAAAAATGTTTTTACAGTCAGCTGATATGTTTACCTTAGTTGTAGTAGTACTGAATTTTTTGCCGGTTTAAATATGTTAATTTTCGACAGTAAATCAGTCCAAGAGCCTGAATCGACTGGAAACAATACAGCAACAGCAGAAACTCCTCCTCCTAAACCCAGTCGAATTCCTTCAAAAAAGTATTCAACGACTTCGTCTTACTCGAGTGGAGCAGAAAATGTTCTTGGTCATAAATCAGGTATTCCATTTCCTTCCTTTTTTTAACATCATACCAGGATATTGTAATTGCAGGGCTGCCAACTTTCTACGCATTTTGTAAAAGTTTATTCTAGTGGTAGCTATGTTTGTGTTATAATGTATTATTTTTCATTCATTAAAACTTATATTCCACACTACTACATATAATCAGGGTGGGTAGAGTTTTTAAAGAGTGCTTAAAGGTGCTTATTTCTGATTTAGATTTTTTAAAAGCCCTTAATGGTGCGTTTTTTATTTAGGGTTTGTAAAAAATGCTTAATTTTCTATTTTTTAAGAAGACATTTTTTTTGCCATATCGATTGTTATTCTATATTACAAAAAATACATGATTTTGACAATTTTCTTTGCAATATTTATCAGGAACTAGTTATTTTATCATGATTATGTAAAGTTTTTGAAAATGTTTTTGAATTTTAATGATTTTATGTTTATAAATTAAAAAAAGAATTTTTATTACTGCACAGATCCTAATTATGATTTTTTCTTTTGGAAAGTGATTAAAAATATTTTTTGAGTGCTTAAAAAGTACTTAAAAGGTGCTTATTTTTTGTTGAAAAATCCAGCTACGCACCCTGATAAATGATTTAGAAAAGTTCATATGCAAGGCCGCTGCTCTTTCGTGGTGAGGATGTGACAAATGTACCAAAAATTTTGAAAGATTTTATTTTTAAATGTCCGCTACTCTATAAAATATTTCACGAAAAGTGTAGTAGTTTTCAGGCTTTTAATCGTGATCACAGTTTGTACATTTTATGTTTAATTTCAACTTCCTTGTTTTAGATCTGAAGTATTGCAGAATATAAAAAATTATGTATCTGCTCACACAATCCAAAAGTGTCTGCAGGCTCCTAATATTTTTTAATACAGAATGTTTTTATTGCAATACAAGAACATTTAACTACTTAATATTTGTTTATTCCTAATGAAAAAAAAATATGCATGCACATTAACAGTAAGAACATTAGAGGAAGATTAATATCAATAAATGTAAATCAATGAATCAATATCAATAGATAAAATAAAATTAAAGAATTGAATTCATTTTAACACTATAGCCGTATAAACGTACCATAGCCATACAAAAGACTGGTTGTTGTATTGTATTGTGTGGTAAAGTGTTTGTACGTTTAGTGATAAATAATTATTATATCATGAATTAAGTAGTATTAGTAATTTTGCTTCTGTAATTCTTCACCTCAAAATCCAAATTTAACTTAGCGTGTCAAACGTGGCCAATTATGTTTCATTTTTATTTACGAACGAAATTACTTTAAAAAGTTTTTCTAATGTCGCCATAATTGTTTATTTTTGTTGTACAGCGACAGTGGTGTCCATTTATTTGCTAGCCTGCTAATTTTTAGGCTAAGTGAGCAGTTTTATCTTTTTTCATCAGTAGCAGCATGCATACAGCCAGACAATCTTCTTTTACTTCCAAACTTCTTTTTTTTTTTCAGGGATATTTTTTTTTAATATTACAAAAAATATTTAAAAAAAGTTTTCACAAAATTGGAAAATCGCCTACCAATGTACCCACGCATGGTGTGCATCTATGTTATCTAACTAGGATTTTGAAGAACAGTGAACACTTGTAGAATGACTGGAAACATTTAAGCATCTGATGATGCTCTGTTTATTTAATAAAATCGTATTTTAACTCTGAATTAACTTTTTTTCTAAAACATAGCATACATATATAAGAGATGGTATTAAGAAAAATATTAAAGTTGGAGGAGAGGGCTGAAAAAAATATATTGATGAAGTTGACTACAAAATTGTTATCTAATTGTTCTTCTCACTGTGATGAAGACCAATTCTATATTCTTTTCTAAGACCAATTCTATTTCTTCTATAGAAGACCAATTCTTCTCCCATATTTTAGATCATAAACTGCATGATTGAAGAATCTAATTTGATAAGAAAATATAATTTATGTTTGAGAATTAGGAACATCATTGATTCTATGCAACAGTTATCAGGAAATTTATGTTATTTCGTGAAATCTACTGGATTTTTTTCTCTCCATGTTGACAGCTAAGATAAATAAAAACGTAACCTATTATTTTTATTTGTAGAGAAAAGGATTAAATGAATGTTAATTTTTAATAACATTAGTTTTAGGAAATCAGTTTTTAAATGATAAGAAATATATTATGCATATTTTTCCATGACAACCACTGTCTTTGATATTGTTATCAATCATCACAATAATAATTCCTTTGTAGGTGACAACACTGTTTCCGCTCCTCACCTTTATTCGGAGCTGAATTTTGCTGTGAACGGTATGCAGAAAGTGATTGGACAAGAAGGGGAACATTCCAACATTCTCAAAATCCTAACTGTCGAGAGAGAAGATCCTCCGAGAGAAATAACAGTTCCAGAAGTCAATCCTCCTTCTAGTTTTGATTTGGAAAAGTTCACCACTGTGCTGTTGCCACCTTCCGACAACAAACCTCTGGATTCTGCAGCTCTGGCTAAAATGAGATGCATGATTTTGGAAGGTGGGGCTAAAGTGATAGCAAGTCACCTAACTAAAGTGGATCTGGACGTTCTCAGGATGAGGCATCATTGTGATCTCGGAATGGGTGTTTTAACCGGGTTTGAGTTACTGGTGCTGCCACAAGGACAGCAATTGAGACTGGATCTGCTAGAAAGGTGAGATTTCCTCTGTCGAGGATGAGTTTTTTCGTTTTACTTTTTTGGAAATTTTTTTTTTATTCAGGGGTTGCATTCCCCATAAAATATGTGCAGCCCCTAAAACTCCTAAAAATGCACTGCACATCTATTTCAGATTATATGAAATTATTCTCAAGAATAATAAACATTTTGTTTCTTAAAATGGCATGTCTCCATCCTTTATAAAGAATTTAAATGTTCACTCTCACGTTGTTTCGTGCATAACTGAATGCTTGAAATTCTTTGCAAAGGTACCATCATAACGTGTGGTGAAATATTGCTACGCTAATAATATGCGCATAAATGCTTTTCTGATTATTAAGGCTCAATTTCCTAGATTGATGGTCAAAAATCCAAATCTGTCAACAACAAAAAATCTCTCTCTATATATATGCATACCTATTCAGAGATAATCGGGTTTAATGCACAGGATGCATAGCAATTTTAAAAGGTGCTTGAAATTGCTTATTTTTGATTTACATTTTTTTAAAGTGCTCTTTTTATTTGGTGTTTATAACAAATGTTTAATTTTGATCTTAATCTAATTTGATATTGAGCTTAATATTGATCTTGGCTTAATCTTAATTGAAACAAAAACTTAATCTTTAAAAAAGATATTTATTCTTCGCCGTATCGATTTTGTTATTCTAAATTACAAAAAAATGCATGATTTTCACAATTTCCTCTGCAATATTTATCAGAAACTAGTTATTTTATCATGATTATGTAAAGTTTGTGGAAATATTTTTGAATTTTGTTGATTTTATGTTCATAAATTATGAACTTTAAACGGTAGGGGGGGGGGGAATTTATTACTGTACAGATCGTAAGTTTTTTTTTTTTTGGAAAGTGATTAAAAAATTTTCTTGGTGCTTAAAAAATTCTTATTTTTCGTTGAGAAATCTGACTATGCACCCTGATGAAGTTTGTGTCTGATTTTGTAAACTAAAATGTATCTTTTGTACTGAATAATTAGTATCTTTAGGGTTAGGCCTTCAAATCATTAAGATTGAATTTCAGTTCATGAAAATTCGATCATTAGATCAAAAATTATTCAGAATGCTCGCTTTTTAATTTGTGCACTGCACGTCTGGTATAGTTCCTAGGAAATTGTTCTCAAGAATAATAAACACTCTTAAAATGGCATGTTTATAAAGAGTTCATGTTTCTTTCAGAACTGAGTGCCTGAAATTCTATGTAGCGGTCACCATCTTGACGTGCGGTGATGAGGAAGTGAGAGCTCAGGTGTTGAACAAGTGGATTCAGATTGCAATTGAAACAAAAACAGCTCTAGGCAATCTCTATGGATTTACTGGCATTATGCAAGGACTGGCACTGGATCAGGTCTGTTTACATATCATTTCACACACACACACACATATATATATATGTATATAGTTCAAAATGTAGAGAAAACATGGAAAAATTACGGAATAAAAAAGGGAAAATGAAGAATAAGAATAAAAAATTCATAAAAAAAATTAGCAAAAATCATGAAAAATTAAAATTATTATTTTTTTATCAGCTCACACAATTGTATCCATAAAAAGGAGCGCTTCAAGAATCATTTAAAATATTTTCATAACAAGATTGCTAGATTACAAAATAGGAAAACAGAAGCTCAAATTGAGGTAAAAGCATAAATAGAGGTGTTTTGTTTTATAGTGTGTTCTTACTGCTGTACTGAATTGCGTTTGATTTTCGCAGATATAATTGTGTGACCTAATGAAAAGATTATATCTTTTATTTTCTGGATTTTTATTAATTTTTTTACAGATTTTTATTATTAGTTCAAAAAGTAGGGAAAACATGGCAAAAATTACAAAACAATGAAAATAGGGAAAAAGAAAAATAATACAAATCAAAGCAAATTGTTTGGCTATATTGTTACAATATTAGAAAGCACTCCTTTTTTGCGAATATAATTGTAGGAGTTGATGAAAATATTATTTCTTTTATTTTCAGGATTTTATTAATTTTTCTTTTTCTCTTCATTGTTCTGTAATTTTTTATAAGTTTTCTCTGCTTTTTGAACTTATCTTTATGAGTTCTATTTACTTGCAGCTTATGCGCAGTAAATTAAACTTATTGTTTTTCTTTATTTTCTTGTTTTTTTTTTCTTCCTGTCCCTTTTGTATTTATTTATAATACTATATAGATAGGTTACATACATACATATATATATTTATTAGATCATATTTTCTCACATGTAAAGACTTTTCTTCTCTATTATCATTAATTATTGAGCAACAAGGAATTATTTTTCCTCCTTTTGAAATCTGCTACCCAAAACAATTCATCAGGCAAGTATAGCGCTTGACTATCGTAGTCACTGAAATGCAAGGTAAATTTTCGGTGAATTTTAATTTTTCGAAAAGAAATTTCTGCTGAAATTTATCTCTAAAAGAACTCTGCAGAAATTCCTACATACAGGGCTGATTGTGCTCCGGAAAAAATCCGGATTTTTCTCTAACCGTGATCTGGAAGTTTCCGGAGATCAAAGGTTCAGACATTTAAAAAAATCATTGATCCCAAAAGTTTCCAGAAATCAAATTTTCAAAGGTGGAACTTAAAAACACAGTTTATTTTATTTGTTTGTAAGGGCGAGCCAGATAAGCTTATATTCAAGATTAATATTCATTTTTTATCAGTAAATCGTTATTATAATCATAAACTCAAGAAAGACATATTTGTAAATTTCAATTACTTCTGCAGGTCATCATAGGTATGTGCAAGATTTTAAATATATTTTAAGTAAACTAAGAAATATTGAGAAAAAGGAAAAAATCATTTTTTGTCTAATTTTTTTGATTTAAACTTCTATTTTTTTTCTTTCTTTGCTCAAGAAATTTTCCTGAATTTTGACTTGGGCTCACAATCATAATGTTTGTAGAAAAAATAGAAAAGTTAATAAATAGAAATGTTTTCAAATATAGACTATATTTTTATAAATCTCATATTTTCTTTAGTGATTTTTAATGCCAACGAATTTTATCATTTTAATTCTGCTCTACCGTTATTTTTGTTTGATCAGCATTTTTATTTCTTTTGAGCATTAATTCTTTAAATATTATTTCCATGTTACAATATTAAGTTTTACCTGTATTTCAAATTGAATATTACCAGAAGTTATATTATTAGAATTAATTGAACATTTCCCATCTATTACGAGGTATCTATTTTTGTATCTGAGGCCATTTGTGAGTTGGGGATTAGAGGAGGCCAATGATGGAAAGAAATTAGCCATTCTTATAACACCGAATGACCTTGAAAGTGGATTTAGATGCAGCAAATTTATAGAATTCAGTGTTCTATATTTTCAACATGTCTTTGCCATTGTCGAATAGGAAATTTATTGTTCTAATGAATACTTATTTTGTTCTCGATAAAGCATAACTAAATTTAATCTGTATCAATGCATTTTTGTTTAGTTGTTTCGATAATTTAAGAAAGATTTTATTCCATCTTCCTTTTTAAGTATTATTTCATATGTTTTAAACTAAATTGAAGCACCATGCATTTCTTGCGTTTACCTTTTTCTACTTTAAATTTGCAAATAAAATAAAAGTTTTTGAACTTTTATTTTAAAAATTAAGGTTTGAACTAGTATTTTTAAAAGAAAAGTTTTTGAAAAAACCCACATGATTGCATTTGGATTGTAGGCAAATTTTGATTTATGCAGGAAACTCTACAGAATAGACTCACTAAATTCTGCTCCTGAGTTAGGTACTAATAATAATGTAATCGTTACCTACTATTTTATCATTTTGTTAAATGATGATAGCAATGTTTTTAGAACATCTTTTATTATTATGCTTTGTAAATTTTTAAATCAATTATACTGATAAAAAAATTTGATACTAAGTCCATTTAAGACCCTTTTAAATTACTTTTGGTAATGAATTATACTTACAAAGCATTGTGATAGTTATAAGAAAATGTTTTCAGATCTCAAGACTTCGATGCACGTGGTTGAAGTTAAGGCAGGCGTGCACGGAGAACGCTTTTACGTACGAGACTAAACTCAGGCCAATGCTGAAGAACATGCAGGAATGCTCCAACCCTCAAGCTCCCAACACAAGCATTCCTTACTTAATGTCTCTCATTCATATTCTGCAACACTTGACTGAACCTGAAGAACCAATAATTCCTTTGGAGAGTTTGTCCTCTTCATCGCACAAAGAGAAAGGTATGCTCATTTTAATGCAGAAATTTGATTTGGGACTGACTTAAATTAGAAATATTTACAATGTATTTTCACTTTCTTAAGACTGCCGAGCAAAGTCATGTACTCTTCCCAGTTAGCACTTGTTTCATGGAAAGAGAGCTGTGAATTCCCCCAGTTAAATTACTCTTTCACAATTTCTTTTGTCCATGGAATGCTAAATGTTTAGCAAAACCCTGACTTTATAAATAAAGTTCAGTAGCAAGTATAACCAAATGTATTATTTTGATGAAGAAAAACTATTTTTTGTTAAAAAAAAAAAATATTTAATCTGAATAAACATGTTTTCCCCTTTGTTTAATAGTTCTAAAATTAGAACGATTGGCACCGCATCTAGTTTAGTTCTGAATTGGTTTATTCTTTCCCGCTACATAAGCTGACAGTGGGACACCTTTTGGTATTTGCTGTATCTTATCACTCGTGTCAAAATCTATTTTGCACTAAAAATTATATCCTGTATAGTTTATTATAAATTATGTCTCAGATTATTAAATTAATTTGTAAGCTTTACTTAACGCCTGATCTCAAGGTATGCAGGTTTAAAATCTACCTTATTTATAGATTCAGATTTCATTTTAGGTAAAGTGCTGAGCCTGGGACTTCCGTGGGAGCAGACTGCGGCAGACTACGGTCTTCAACTTCTGCTGACTCACTTGGAGGTGGGGAGGGGCATGACGCAGCAGTGGCCGATGTACAAGAGAAACAGCGAGATAGTGCTGGAGCATATAAAGTATGATGATTTAATGTTGGACATGTTCAGGACTGAGTTCCACATGAAGTTTCTGTGGGGAAGTAAAGGCTCACACGTCTCTGCCAAAGAAAGATATCTCAAGTTCATGCAAGTTTTAAATGTCATGTCAGATCGATGCGAACCCTAGCTTGCTGCTCTCTGTGTTCTGCTTATATGATGGGGCAAAACTAGATCAGGTTGTAGCATTTTAAACATGCAGCCACTTTTTAAACAGTTAAAAATTATTAACTTTTTAAGCATTTATCAAAATAGGGTAAACACTGCATGGTTCATTTCTAAAATGCAAAGAAATTTTTTTTTTTAAAAACTTACATGAAATAAAGAAATTTACAAAATAAAAAATATTTATAAAACAGTGAACTCTCGCTACTACGATATCCGATACACAGGGCTGCCACTCTAAAAAAAAATTCAAGACTGAGCTTTTTTTTGACCAAATAATACTGTCTAGCATTGTTTACCAAACCTCACTGAAACCAAAATTTACCATTCCTTGATAATAGCCTACATATTAAATCAATAATTTGATTATTTTTTCTGAAATTTTTTTACTTTATTTTATGTTTTTTTTAGCAAACAAAACGAAAATAACAGCTAACCTTGTGTATTTTTTACAACTATAACTGAACAACCTGAAACCATTCATATCTCTATTTTTCGCGTCATTGTTACTTATTTTTTGTTCTAGCACAATAATTTCTTTCTTCTTTAAAAAAATAATCTTGATTTAACTTTGACCAGCATGACAGTTGGTTAGGGTAGGGGAAGCAAACTCGAGCAGATTTAGATTCAACAATAGTAAAAATTTAATGACACAAGTAGATGAAGTTTAATCAATCCCATTTATCAAAACCTTAAGAATAAGATTTAGTGAAGCTGTCAAAAAGAAGATAAATAATAATCTTGATATCATTACCATATCATATGTTTTAATTAATATATAATATTTTTTGATTTTGACCAAAAAATGAAAAAAAAAGGAAAATTTAATTTAATTGATAGAATTTATTAGTCCATTGATTTTTCTTAAGACTGATTTCAGTCCCCAGGACTGAAGAGTGGCACCCATGCCGATACAACAATAACTCACTCTATTACAGTAATATTTCGTGGTCCCGGCAAACTTGCATACGAATTAATGTTATCCACCTCTCAATATTGCGATACAATAAACCCCTGAAGAAAGTTTTTTTTTTTTTCAAATTTCAACCTTATTTTCCAGATATATTATTGGTTTTTAAATAATGTAAAAAATCTTATTTTTATATTTTGGCATTTTTTTCCGTTCTTTTCTAACAAGAGAAGTCCCAATGCTGATTATGTACTTATGTTATTTCTTTTCACCACAGTGAATGGCTTTTGTATTCAGATTTCAATACCCCAGCCTTGATGTACACCCCAAGACTGTTCCATTCTTAGAATCTCTTAAGAAGTCACTGATTTCATATTTAACCATAATTAACATTCTCCAAATTATATTTTTATATAATATATAAATAGATTTATAATTAATGCATATTTAACATTGAAATTTTTTAAAAATCTTATTGCGTCGCAAAGGCCCTCGATATAATAAGATATCCCTCTACAACACTCTGTTTATTGGGTCCCCAAAATATTGTTGTAGCGAGGTTTTATTGTAATTCCATATTTTGTAAGAAAAATAAATGATAAAATGTACAAAGGATGCATTTTCAACAAGAAAAGTGGTCATCGGCAGGCAATTTTTTTTTCACTATTTGTTATATGCGTGTGGCGACCTTTAATTTTGCCCTTTAGCCTATACCAGCAATTTTTTCCATTCTAAACAAATTCAGGGTTCCTAAAGAGTATGAGAATTTGATTTGGGGGGGGGGTGTTCTGGAAATAATGCAATTTTTTGTCAAAATCTGGAAACATTTTGCAACAAAACTGAAAAATAATCCATTTCTGATGACAACCAGGGGAGCAATCCTCTCTGCAGTGGATCAGATTGCGATGGCATGTCTTCAGATCATCTTCAGGGATGTTGCCCAGACCATCCTCAATGGCCCGTTGTGCAGCTCTAGTGCAACATAAATTAAGTACTTACCTAAAAATATTCAGGGTTTCGTCTTATCTTATTGTAAAGTAATTTGTACAATGTAGGAGTTGATTACAACATCAGGCACGAATACTGGAGATGTTAAGTGGTTAGCCGAAACCGCAATGTCGAGTGCCCGATACTCATTTTATCGACACACTGAAGGGATGGATTATTCCCCAATTCAAATTTTCTTAACAGGTGCAGGGGTCTGTTTAGAAGAATATCTTTTCATAAAAGCGGACCCTTCACTAAATAATGTATATTTTAATCGGACTCTTCACAAATTTGTTTATCCTCATTATTGTTTTGTTAATCAAATTACCTTTCCTGAGGGGGGGGGGGGGGCAGACGGTTCGAGACAAACTAAGTTTAAATTCCAAATGTAGTATTCTAAGAAAGTATTTCTACTTTTACAAACATCAAACGTGCATTCTTATTAATATTAAATCATAATTTTTTTGTTGATAAATAATTGATCAATTTATATTTGTTCATAAAATTAATTAATAGAATATTATGTAAATAAAAATTAATTTCAGGCAATTTTTTAGACAAAATATTATAAATTTTAGAATTGTTTAAGTTTACTTACTGCGTAACACATTAAAATTGATACATTTCTAAGTTGTGTTGTTTAAAATATGTCATTTGAAATTATTAAAAATGTGAGTGATTTTGTTTCCATTATTCGTCCGAAATCGTGTGTTGAGCAGTATAGGCTAAATACCAAACATTTGTATGTTGCATCTCTAATTTAGTAGCAGCAATTGTTGAGCAGAATCTTTTATTTATTTACAATTTAAAAACGTCTTGAAAAGGTTTTCAGTAGTTTTTGCAATAACAGGATCCTATTTGCAAAAGCAGGACCCTGGTTGAAGGAATGTGACTTAACGCTTATTTTATTTTCACAATTTTACAAAAACAGGACCTTTCACAAAATGTCTGGACTACTCACCCCTGAGAGGAATTGTTAACAAGTGTCATTAAAATTGTTTTCTGTTTACAAATTTATAGTTTGAAAGGGAAAATGTTGCTGGTATATAATTAGTATATAGCTTGCTACATTAAAATAGTAATGTGATGCATTGTTTCTAGTCAAATGTGTATATAGATTTTGAATTGTACATTTTGTAGTATATTTTCTTTTGTAAATACATATGGCATTTTCTCTTTTTGTAAATGAATATCTCTAAATAAAAACTCTTCAAAGCTTTTGACATTTGTTTCACTTAATTTTATTTCTTTTCTTCATAACATTGAAAAAAAATTATTTCAGTAAGTTAATCATGTAAACTAAATAAACTTATAAAACTAAACCACTATAAAACTAAAAAACTAAATAAACTTTTACCACTATACCACTATAAAACTAAATAAACTTTTGTGTCTTTTTTTTAAAAAAAACTAATCTGAAAACTGCAAAAGAGGATAAGTATTTCTTTTAATTACAATCAGTAAATTAAGTCTGAATTAATTTACCATTGGGACAGTAACACAATCTCTTTTATTAAATAAAACAGGCATCTCAAGGTTACTCACTTCTACCTTCTCTATTAAAATAATTACAGCAAATCTTGCTTTTTCCCCTAAAGCAAGTATAGTTAATTTCTTTCTAAAACATAACTACTTTTTTTTTTTTACATATTATGCAGTATCGTGAAACAAAACTATTTAAATGACCAAAAAAAAAAAAAAAAAAATACAACCAAAAAAAAAAAAAAAAAAAAATACAACCAAAAAAAAAAAAAAAATACACAAAATTAAAAAAAAAAAAACTTCCTCTGCAATGTTTCGGTGCAAAATATAATTATTTATGTGCGACATCATTAAAGTCATGACCCAGCATCCCTACTTGTCATAGTAAAACCTTGTAACCACAGTCATCACCACTACTCCAGATGAATGGTATGGGGAGTTCTTTACATAGACAAAGTACAACGCCTTGCAAAGTTTTATTTTGCAGTACAACATATCATTTAAGCCTAGCCAAATCTAATCTGATGGTGTAACCTATCATTAAGGCTAACTAAATCTTATCTGGTGGAGTAACATGTCACTAAAGCTCAGCAAAGTATACCGTCGTAATCTGGCATACCATTCATTAGTAGCTAAACGATATATAGTTATCAGTCCTACCATTATTACAAGATATAGCTGAGCCTCGGTTGTGAAACCTATCAGGACGTAGTTGATCAAGCTAAAATAGGGGTGCACAACCTTTTTGAGTGAAGGGCCACATGCGCAGCAGATTGACCAGCCGCATGCCAAAGTGAACACCCAAAGTATTTAGACAGACATATTCACTGCAATTTTAAGTAGTAATTGTTATAAAAACATTGTTCTAGCCACTAAATTCTTTTTCTAAGTTAACCTTGTAATATCTGAGCATAAAAATTAAATACTTTTAAATGTTTAAAGTTAGAAACTTCTAAACTGATTACTTAAGAAAAAAACAGAATCCGAAAATCAGAAATAATTAAAAAACTATGGGAAAATTCATGTTTTTTTTAATCATATTGCAAAAGTTCATTTAAACATGAATTATAACTTTAAAAAAATTTGTTCATAGAATGTAATTTAAAAAAAAAAAATTCTTAGTATTAAAATAAATGCAAGTTAAATACTTTGATTTAAAGAAAGTTTATAGGGTTAAAAATAATTAAAATTGAAACAAAACCCCTTTTGCGGAAAATAAGATTTAGAATTTAGTAGGGAATATACTTAAACTTTAAAACATTTATTTTAAACTAATTATATGAGGCAGGGGCAGAGAGAGGGAAGAAAAAGAAAGAAAGCATTAATTTTGAAGGAACTATTTTCCTTAATAATAAAAAACTATTCAGATACTTGTTTACAATTTTTTATGACGAATATTTTTTTTAACGTGACACTTACTATTTACAATTAATACTCATATGCCTAAACAATTAGTAACATTTACATTACTTTACGAAACTCATTTTGATTACATTTTTTACAGTTAAAATTTAATGATATACAAATCATTTCCCAGCATATAATCATGAATGATAAGAAATGGTCGAAGTATATAGAAAATGGTTAATATTTTTTAATAGTTTTCCTGTAATTTTTGCACATTTTTTAAATATTGGGATAATCTTATATATGTGATAGTTTTTTCGAGCCATTAAATGAAAATTTAATGATTTTGTTGGGTAATTTTGAACAGGCTAAATTTATTCTGGAAAACAGTTTTTCGACAGAAGCTGTTGTGGGTAGTATTAAATTAGGGCAAATAACTTAATGACTTTTGAAATGTGTCCTAGACAATGTTCTTCACTTCCAGATTTTTAAATCACGTGAATACAAATAGCGATGCGTTATCTTTTTAATTGCTTGAATACGAATTGCTATGTGTGATTTTTAAATTGCGTAAATAAAAAACGCAATGTGTGATTTTCAAATCACGTGAATGCGAATTGCGATGTACGATTTTAAACTGCGAAAATACTACTCACAGTTAGACTTTTTAAAATGTGTGAATATGAATCGCGATATATGGTTTTTAAATCGCGTGAATATAAATCGTGATGTATGATTTTTGAATTTTGAGAAGAGTAACAACGTATGATATTTTAAACACCAGAACACGAATCGCGTGATGTAATTTTAAATCTCGTGAATTTGAGTCTCGATGGATGATTTTTGAATCTCGTTATTACGAAACTCGTTAATACGAAATGCGATGAGCAATTATAAGATCGCGTTAATACGAATTACGATGCGTGAATTTTAAACTACGAGACAAATTAAAACTTATGATTTCTGAAAAGTGTAAATGCGACCTGTGATTTTTAAATATTGTAACAACAAAAAGAATAGGTTGAATGTGTGATGTTAAACTTGCACTTGTTCATGAGACTAAAGATAAATATGCACTTGTTTTGAATTATATTTTACGATAAAGGAACGCGTTTATTATAAATGTACACAATATGTTTTTATTTTTATTCTCTTCAGGAAGGGATCGATTTTGCTAAGATACGTAATTACTATTTAAGTTTCAAAAAAAAAAAATTAAAACAGTATCGAATTTTAAGAGTTGTAATGTTGTGCTAAAATATCAGGATATTCTAAATCACAAGTAAAAACGTAGCAATAACTGGAAAGAAAAAAAAACATGTTTGAAAAACCTCTTTTATTTATGTAAAAATCGGCCAGGGATCTGTTTAGAAGAAATTTCATAAACGTATATCATTATTGAATATCATTTCATAAACACCAACCCTTCACAAAATGAATTTTCTTTTAATCGAACCCTTCACAAATTTATTTTGTTAATTGAGTAAACTCTTCCCAAGGGGAACAAAAATAAAGATGGATGTAAACGAATTAAGGTTTGTCTTCGGCAGACGCTTCTTCCATTATTCGTCCGAAATGAATATTCTGCGTTCAGCAGTATAAGCTAAATACCAAATATTTGTATGTTGCATCTCTAATTTAGAAGCAGCAATTGCAATTATAATTTTACAGTGTTAAGCATAATCTTGTATCTATTTACAATTTAAAGGCTCCTTGAAAAAGTGCTTTTGCAAAAAGGACCCTATTTGCACAAATTCATAAATGTGACTTAACGTTTATTTTATATTCACGAATTACGAGTAATTTTTTCACAATTTTACAAAAACGGACCTTTCACAAAATGTCTGCGGACCCCTGTCGACACAAATACAGCACGTAAGAAGTAATTATTTTAATGAGCTATTCAAAACTCGCATGTTGTCAAATTATAGTATTAAAAATATAATTTTTTTTTAAATCACGTGTAAAAGCGTGGTAATAACTATCAAAGAAATTATCAAAATCCCTTGATATTTACGGTAAAATTGGCGTAAATAAAACGCGTCAAAATTTTATGTATTTAAATGCGAAATTCTAAATTAAAGTATCAAAATAGCGTATAAAAATATCAGATTTTTCAAAACTTTGTAGAAATGTGTTACAATAATGGCCAAAATAACGATTGAAAAAAAATTTATTTCCGATAAAATCGGTACAAATAAACCACGTCCAAATATGGTTTATCTAAATGAGCGATTATTTAATCCCGATTCTTAATAATATCGTGATAAAATATCCAAATTTTAAAAACCATGCGGAAATGCGTAGCAATAACTGCCGATAAAGGATAAAAAGTCAATTAGATTTATTCTGAAGTTTGCACAAATAAAGCGTTTCCTAACTTTCAAAAATCGCGATTTCAGAAAGGACGTGAAAATGGGCAGCAATAACTACCGGAAAGTCATTGGATTTATGATGAAATCGGCGCACTTGTAGTGCGTCAAAAGTAATAACAAAAATTAGAATTTCGTATATCGTAATAATGATGTATTTAAAATATTGGAATATTCAAAACTATGCATTAATCTGTAGAGGTAACCATCGAAAAAAAAGCGATCAAAAACTACATTGTTTGAAATTGGGTGTGTCAAAAAACTTAAATGCGTAAATTTCAAATTTCTTTTGTTTTTCAAAAAAAAAAAAAAAAATATTTGAAATTTTTTTATTTTTTTTTATTTCGTTCAGATTGCGGTCGCGGGCCGCATTTGGCCCGTAGGTTGTGCACCCCTATGCTAAAAAACTTTTCTCCAGGGTCTGAAAAGAGGGAAGAGAAAGAAAAACTTAAAATATAGTGCTGTGTTTTTCATTCGATGTAGGAATGGAGCACTAAAAAAGGATCCATACCTGCCAACATAAGCGAATTTTTTTGGGTTGTGAGTCAATTTTTTATAAATCTTACATAATCGTGTTAGTCGAAGAGAATAAATTCAAAATTGGAAATAATATAAGGACTTACATTTAGCTAAGTAAAAATATATATATATATATGTTACCGGCCAAGTATGAAACACCGGCATTGTATAGAATGCCTGACGTTTTCAGGCAAAGTATGAAATGTGAGAAGTATTACATACTTTGCCTAGGCATTCTATACAATGCCGGATGCTATTTAGGCAAAGTATGAAATAAACGTCCTGATGAGGTTATTATGTAAATGATGTGCATGTTACTGTGAATGACCGAAATCGGTGGTTGTTGACTTTCACCGGTGAGTGTTGACAATCACATAGTCGCTTTGGTGAATGTCCGAAATATTTATTACATCCGATTTCATATTAATATATTCGTGGATATAATTACATTTATTCGATATTTTAATACTTACTGACGATAGATTAGAAGAAACATCAGTGTAGGGTATACCGGGCAATGGCACTTGATCTTAAAAAACATCAGTGTAGGGCATGCCGGGCAATGGCACTTGACTAGGCCTTTGGTAAATACCCGAAATATATGCTAGGTCTAGATAAGTGCCACTGCCCGGTATACCCTACACTGATGTTTTTTTAAGGTCAAGTGCCATTGCCCGGTATACCCTACATTGATATTTTTTTAAGGTCAAGTGCCATTGCCCGGTATATATTTGCTCGATACTCCAAACACTGATGTTTATTCTAATCTATCGTCAGTAAGTATTAAAATATCGAATAAATGTAATCTATCGTCAGTAAGTATTAAAATAACGAATAAATGTAATTATGTCCACGAATAAATTAATATCAAATCGGATGACGTTTTGAAAATTTCATTTTTGAATGACATTTTGACGAATCGGAGATGTATTTTATACTTTGCCAGTTTCTCATTTGGCATTCTATAGAATGTCTAGGCAATGTGTGAAATATAAATCATTTCATACTTTGCCGGCTAATTTTAGGCATTCAATACAATGTCGGTTACATATGGGTCATTCTCACGAAAACTGTCATTTTTAAGTTCATAAAATCCCAAAAAAGTAAAATGAATAAAAAGCTCTGAAACTTTTTATATTAATAGAAATATGTAATGGCATTATAAAGAAAGTATATATCCTATAAATTATACTTAATATTTAAATTAATTAATTTTTTAAATAATTAATTTACAATTAATTAATTTTTAATAATAATTAATTAATTTAATAAATAAACTAATTAATTTAATAAATTAATTTATTATTTTTTTAATTTATTTTTCAAATTTATTAATAAGTAAATTAATTATTTTCACTATTTAAAAAGTGAGGGAATGACACTAATAGTGAGGGAATGATATTTTATTTTAATACATATTTTTATCTAAGTTACATCTACCTAAGGTTTGAAAATGATAACATACTAAGTATATCTAATATTTATTATAATTTAGTCTTATATATTTAATAGTTTTTACAGGTTTGGGAAATAAAATTGGCTGGCACGATTGAACAAAAAAAACTTAATAATATACTCATCTTGAATCATTCCCTCACTTTATACACTAGTGAGGGAATGACGAATTCAATAAAATTTAAAAATAACAGTTAGGCCTAATTAATTTCTGAAGTCAATCACATACAATTATATTCATACAAAAAAGCAACATATAATTATCCACTTTCTCGATGAAGTTGTATTTTATTTTACTCTAAAAAATGACATGAGGGAATGACAAATGTAAAAAATTTTACCTGGTTTGATTCATTCAAACTTATTCCACAGCAAAGCTTATTTAAGTTGAAGATGGAAACATACTGCAATTTTGTTCTATGATGCCAGTTGTTAACTTCTGAAGTTTTTATTAAAATATTTTTATTCTAAGAAGATTGCAGGTGATAAGAACATTGTTGTGAGGGAATGACGCGAAACACTGGGGACAAAGTTTAAAATAGTGCTGTGTTAATATTTTTATCAGAAATTAAATTTAAAATTGATTTTCTGAATTCTATATTTCTGTATTCTGAAATAAAAAACACGAATTCGTAAAAAAAAAAATTTTATTTCAGAAAAAAATTTGTTCTTTTTTTAAGTCAGCAGTGGGGACAAGTGAGGGAATGACATATTGGTATATTTTAATTACCTAAAATAAATAAAAATTGATAATTTTATTTTTATTCTTTTGTTAGCTTGCATTCTGAAGGACACTTTCCCTGAATTTTTTTTTTTTCGTAAGCTGTAAAACAAATATAAAATATACTGGGGACATGAAAATGACTGTTTTTGTGAGAATGACCCATATATAAATCTTAATTTAAAGAAGATATTCTCCGATCACTAACACTAATTATCTCACCTTTTTTATAACCGTCATTGAACAGCTGACCCAATTTTCGGGTTTACGACTACTAATGTTCAACTCCGCAAATGTGTAATTTTGAACCCAATCCAGAAGTTGGATCAAGTATTGGGAGAAATTTGCCTTCGTGGAGATCTTTTTGATCGAACTAAACCCACATTTGTATTACAGATGGAGAGGAAAACCACCCACGGTTAACCTGACGACAAGGGTACCCCCACTAGGGATATTTTTACGTCAGCAGTGTGGCTGGGATTCCAAGCACGTTCACCTCTCTGGAAGGCGATATGTCCCCATCACGAATTTACTTCAATTATTATCACTCAACTGTACTATTGGTTGAGGGATAAGAGAAGTATTTTTGCCAACAGTGGATATTTTATCGCCAAAATTTTGTGTTTGAAAAATTTCTTCTACAAATACGGAGAAATTTGAGAATATGCGAGTAAACAGGAGGTATGGGGATCTAATCCACTAAGTTATGTATATAATTGTAGTAACAAATTAAGAAAATTTCACATATCTTAAGAAATCTATTGTGGCCATGGGCTGATACTTTAACAAGAAAAAAATTCTATTAAAATTTAATGTATTCCCGTTGAGTTCAAAACATGTTGGATTATTTGTTAAAATTTGGGAAACATTTAAGTAGCAGATAATAAGAAGTTTCATCCTTCAAAACAGATTTACTTTGATGTTTTGAACCCAGTCTTTCTTACTTGTGATTTGATTTCAATAACTTTTTTTTTTAATTTCAAATTATGTAAGTATGTAATTTTGAATTAATCTTAACAAGTATTCTAAAAATATATATATTAAGGGCAATGATTTCAGCAAACCCTGTATGTTTATGTTTTCATTCACTTCAAAATATTTTTAGATTAACATTTATTTTCAAGTCTTTTTCGTCGACAAATATATATTCAAAATCAAAACAATTCTAAACATTTCGAATTTTTATAACAAGTGAGAAAAAAAGAACAATAAAATTTTTGTTATTGCACCTGGTCTTATGATGGACAGCTCAAATTTCAGGATTTCCTATTGATAATCTATTTCAATTCGAATGGAGGCGTAGTTAAGACAAGGAACTTCTTTGCTATTTAGCTAAGTTGTTTTTGGAAGAAAATAAAGATTTACAAATAAAATAAAAATATAATACTAAAATAATTAGTACTCTATTTAATCAAAGGTGCATAGCTAAAATCTTTCAACAAGAAATATGAACTTTTTAAGCACTATATGCATTAACAAAATGCAAAATAATTTTCAAGAACTTTACATGATCATAATAAAATAGCTAATTTCTGACAAAGAACTTCTTTTTTGATTATACTAGACATTATAAAATAATCGAGATTTTTCGGTTCGATATCAGAGGGTGGAAAATAAAGACTGAAATTGAAAATATGTTGCAAAGTGCAGCAGAGTTGCACATGCCAGTGCAATAATTTCGCCGAACCCAGCTCAGTAGACGCAGATGCGGACCAGCAAGGATTTTATCAAACATGTAAAATGATTGGCGCTTTTAAACGTTACGGACCGAATGTAATCTAAAATGGATT
Organism: Parasteatoda tepidariorum; assembly: GCF_982258835.1. Classification (NCBI taxonomy): domain Eukaryota; kingdom Metazoa; phylum Arthropoda; class Arachnida; order Araneae; family Theridiidae; genus Parasteatoda; species Parasteatoda tepidariorum. Next base: position 1,878,121 of record NC_141761.1, read on the forward strand.
GCGGAAAGAACAATGTGAAAAGCAGACTTCTGCATAATACGTGACGAAAATCGACCTGGTAAAGAAAAAATATCTCATTTTGGAAAAGGGAAAATTAAGCACTTTTTAAAAACACCCAATAAGAAAAGCACCTTTAAAAGCTTTTAAAGAACTCGAGAATAAGTACCTTTAAGCACTTTTTTAAAAACGCAACGCACCATGTTAGTGTATAATGAATGAAAGGTACTATCACAATAAGATGATGACAACACACAATTAACAAGAAATAAAACATTTTATTGGACTTGTTTGATCTCTTGTTCTTTCTTTTTCCTTTCATCAACCTTTTGTTTTGCCTGAAAAAAAAAGAATCAGTAAGCAATTGATAGAAATATTTTCATTCCAATAGTTATTTCTCATTTGAAACCTTCTCTGAAAAGAACGTCTTAAATATCGAGTTAACAAACTATTGGTCACTTCACAAATTTACTAGGTCGAATAAAATCAAGTAAATGAAAAGCTATGCTGTAAAAAAAAGTAAATTAAACAATACTTTCATTTAAAAAATAATATATAGTGAACTTGTTTAGTGTTCAGATAAAAAATTGATAGCTCGTTTATATTCTACTCAAATTTAGCAAGTATTTAAATAAAGGTTAAAAAAAAATATTTGAGAGGTTAAAAAGTTATGACTTTTGATTAAAAATCAATTACTAACGCACATTATAACGACGCGTTAAAAAGAAGTGCTTTCACTTGAATGAATAATTTCAAAAACAGAAAATTCTAATGGAGAATTTAAATTCAGAAATTTAAACGTCTTCAATAATGAATGAAGTAAAAAAGATAAACATTTGAAAAATTTCTACATCATCATCATATTTGGCCAGACAGCTTAATGTGAGCCAATGCCTTCCTCTGAAGATTTCTCCATGACGACTTCCAATTTATCTTTGATCTCCAATTCTTTTCATTCAGCATCTCTTTTATTGTGTTGTCATCACTCATTCGAATCACGTGGGCCATCCAATTCATTCTATTCATTTTTATATATTTAATAATATTGAGTTGTTCATAAATCTTGTACAGTTGAAAGTTAAATCTCCTTCTCCAGTTATTGTTTTCATTCACACCCCCAAGTATACTCTGCAAAATCTTTCTCTCAAATGTTGCGATACAATTTTCCTCCAGTTTAGACATTGTCCAAGCTTCAGAAGTGTATGTCAAGACTGGCCGAACAAGAGTTTTGTAGATTAAGAATTTTGTTTTTCTAGAAAGAAACCTAGATTTAATAAATCTTCTCAGCCCATAGGCAGAGCCCTATTTGAAAGATAAGAGTTTTTTTAATTATTTATTTCAGGAGCCAGTCTGTTGTCAATAGTAATAATTGATCCTAAGTAAGTAAAACTCCTTACTGTTTCATATCTGTACGAATTTATTTCAAGACATGGGTCTGGGACTCTGAATCGATTAGATGAACGGCAAGAAAATTAGTTATAGGTAGACAAGTGATTTGGAGAATATCTTCAATGTTATTTATAAACATTAACCGATTAAAAGTAGGAAACTGTAAACATGTAGAAAGATTCTACATATTTAATAATTTATAAAGCAATATTGCAATTTGCTAAAAAATATTTTTTCAAAGATTTTGCATATAGTGGAAAACTGCTTATACAGGATGTACCGTAAATGTTGGGGGAGTAGGGTACATCACAAGGATTAAGAATTACCTAGGAAACCATTTCCTATAATGAACTGTTACATAGTCTTCTTCGAACATCTTCTTCCTCGTCAGCGCTACAGCCTAGTGCAGCCAAGGTCTCAATTAGATGCCTCCAGGCAGAGTGAGCTTGAGCTAGATTTTTCCACCAGTTTATTCCCAACAATTTTAAGTCCTTCAAAATATTAGGTAATCTATATCTCCTTCACCAACTACTATTTTCCTTAACTGCTCCAAAAAATTAACCGAAGGATCTTTCTTTCAAAAATGAGTAGTCTATTTTCCTCTGTTTTATGAATTGCCCAGGTCTCGCTACCATATAGAATAATTGGTCTGATTAAGGTTTTGTATAGCTTTACTTTTGTACCAATGGAGAGAAATTTCGATTTTAATTGGTTCCTCAGACCAAAGTAGCACTTATTAGCCATCAAAAGTCTGTTCCTAACTTTAACCCTTTAAACATCAGGTACTTTTATCTCTTGATTTCTATTAATTATTTTATTTTATTTTTAACCGTCGTTGAAAAACCAACCCAATTTTTGGGTGTATGACTACTAATGCTCAATAACGGAGCCCTGCATTTTAAACCCAATCCAGAAGACAAGGTAACTCCTGGGTCAAAAAATTAAGAGAAATTTCTCTTCGTGGATGACTTTTGATGGAACTAACTTGCATTTGCGTCACATGGAGAGGAAGAACCTCTTACGGTTAACCTGACGGCGAGGGGACTCTAACCTGTGATCGTTCTACCACTGAGGATGTGACACGTGGTTGATGCAAGCCGGATGGGGAATTCGTATCGACCAACCATTACTGGGATTCAAACTGGTTCACCTCAATGAAAAGCATTCGCCTGTTTGCTCTATCCCCATCACGGCTCTTCTATTAATTATTCAAATGGGTACATTATTAGCTGTCTTATCGTAATTTAATAATATATGATGACTCACTGGACAAGCTCGCCTAATCATTAAATTAACAACCTATTTTAATGGAACTCTCAACACTAACATGAAATTAAAATATTATAGAAAAATAAAAGCGCAAAGGCAAACAAATCCATAATAGAAAAGTGCCCTTCGTAGCGTACAATGACATTCCTACGTAATTCTCAATCCTTATCCACTTCCCCTAGAAGTTTGTGGCAGCATTTACTGTACACCCTGTATATACATATGCAAACCCGCTACGATCAAACATTTAGAGTAAGTTATGCCTCATAAAATGTAACATTCCATTGAAAATTGTTGTGGAGAGTTCAATTAGGGTGTTTAATCATTATGGAAAATGCTTCATCAGACAAATAAAGGAAATCGATTGATTCTCCAGTGACCCTTCGTGTTCTCTGGCAGTTTTGGACACCCCTTGTCAGCAGCAAATCCCTTCCAAGACAATATCCCCATGTTTTAACTTTCATTGAAGAAAAACGCAAAACTAACCCCTGTTTAGTTGCGTGAACATAAAATTTAATTTCCCTCAAAAATGTTTCCAAGTTCTTTAAAATAGATACCCATAGCTGCCAACATGGATCGGAAAAATCCAGTAGATTTTATGAAACAATATAAATTTCATGATAATTGGTGCATATTGTGCTAAAAATTTTACACATAGGGAACATTAATCATCAAAATTGAAAAAAAAAAAGAAATATTTTCCAGTTATGATTGACGTTAAATGAACTTGAAATGTTATGTTTTACGTTTATTCTTAATAGTAATAGGGATTCAATTCATCAAAGATAGATAAAAGATTGTCTAATTAATTTAAAAAGGGAGTACTGAATAAAAATAAACTGTACCTTTTAGAACCTAAAAATGTTTTGAACTGATTTCTATAAATGAGGTTCATTTCATTATTTATTAGTAATAAGCATTTACATTTTCAAGCAAGCAAAAATTCTAATGCAATTTAGGGAACTTTCTGAAATGTACAAAAAATCAGGAAAATTTTTATTAAACCAGTAAACCAGGAGAAAATCCAGTAGAGTTGGCCATGAGACTCACCAGATATGAAACATAAAATGAATAATAAAGAGTGAAGGATGAGACATGCTTCAAATCATTTTTGTTTTCTTGTCTTGAGATTAGCACTTAAAACCATCTTGGGATTAGTTGCAAAGCGGCACTCTTCAGCATTAAGATCATGTGATTTTACTTTTCCCAATCAAACCACTGATAAAATGCAATGCATCATAATACTTAAAAACAATAATTAGGACTCTTAATATGTCCTACTAAAACAACTGCAAACTATTAAATTCGTCATTTAGATATCAAATGAATCAATTATTCTAAGTTACTCTTGGTCCTTCATTATTCAAAATATACTGCCGTAAGAAATTAAGACAGCAACGAGTGTTACACACGACCATGTGTGTGGGTATTACAACTGTTGAATGGTTATTTGTTTTGTATTGTAATAATGTATGTCAGATCATTGTAATAATGTATGTCAAATTAAAATAACTAATAAATTCGTCATTTAGATATCAAATGAATCAATTATTCTAAGTTATTCTTGGTCCTTCATTATTCGAAATATACTGCCGTAAGAAATTAAGACAACAACGAGTGTTACACACGACCATGTGTGTGTGTGTGTATTACAACTGTTGAATGGTTATTTGTTTTGTATTGTAATAATGTATGTCAAATCGGTCTATTATTAAAATCGTTCAAGAGATAATTGACCCAGTCTGATAATTCTCTTAATTTCTTAGACCAGTGTACATATATAGGTTGTATAATAAACTTCAATTTATTTTACATAACAACATTTAAATTCCAGTCATATTTGTTGGTCTTAATAGCATTGATATTTAAATCCTGACAAATATACTCACAGCATTTATTAGAGGCACAAGTTTCCCTTCTTCAGCCAGAATTTTTAAAAGTTCCATTATGAGGGGAAGATAATTATGTTTCCTACGGATATTTTCAACCTGAAACACGTTTTATAAATGAGTGATGATATTTCAACATGCATCATATATTCAATATACACTTGGCAATGATTTTTTTTCCCTAAATGAAGGAAGAAAAAAAAAAACACTAAAAATTATTAAGAATCATAGTGTTAAAGATAACCAAGTAATTATAAAAATTAAGAGATAGAAAAAATAAAGGAACCGCAGAACGAACAAAATTTAATTTTAAGCATTGGTTGATTTTCTTTTATTATACATGTTTCATAAATTGTAAAACCTTGTACCCTGAAGAGACTCAGTATCCTCAAATGCCTTGCTGGAGCAAGATGGTGTTGCACTGAACGAGCCTTGCTACAGACTTATCAAATGTTTATTCATCCCGTTTTGACTTATTGCTGCGAACAACTTGTTGTGCCGGGGGAAAAAGTTCTTGATTCTTTGGAAAAAGTTCAAAATCAGTCCCAGCGTATCATTACTGGGGCGGTAAAGACTACTCCGATTAATGCTATGCTTTTGACGACTGATGTTAGACCATTGCAATCTGTGATTTAGGAGAAAGCTATAATTCTCTGGGAAAAAATCATCAGAGTTCCTGGTTGCTTTTCACTTTGGAATGAGGCCAACCGGGACCTGAATAAAAATTTAAAGACTCAAAGGGGCTTTCTTCAGGGAGTTTTACGCTTGAAAAATACTCTCGGAATAAAGTATGATCCTGAATATCTTGTCCCAACCCAAAATCCAATAGATTTGAAACATTTCCAAATTAATTTGGATTTATGTCAAAGTGTAAATAAACACAATATGGATCCTGCTATTTTAAAAGTCTTGACTTATGAAGCATTGAGCTCTTACTACCCTGAGCTAGAGTGGCTTCGGATCTACACCGACGGATCCCTCCTACCAGACAGTCCTAATGTTGGTGCCGGAGTTTTCACCGAGGCTTTTTCCTTTTATGCCCCTGTGAGACAGGGATCTGCTTTTGATGGAGAGATGGCTGCAATCCGAACAGCTCTAGTCCAGTCACAGCGTCATATCGACCTTTTTGAAAAAAGCTGTTGTCCTGTGTGACTCAAGACCTGCTTCGCTTGCCATTGCATCCTTAAATAATCCCTTAACTCAAGACATTTTGGATCGCCGCCTCCAACTTGAATACCTAGCATCCCTTAAGAAAACCATTGTTTTCCAGTGGGTTCCTGCCCATTACGGGGTTATGGGTAACTTAGCAAAAAGGGGGCCTTAATTATTCAGACTTCTGCGTACATTATGCCCTTCTGTTCCATAAAACAGATTATTAAGAGAACCTTTAAGACCTGTGCACACGAAGAACTTATCGACTGTACTTCTACCAAGTCTTGGAGGGCTACCATCCTAAATTTGCAAGATGACCCAAGACGAAGAGCGGTGGATGAATTCCGCTTGGCTACCGGTTGTGACTGTCTGCTGAAACATCTGTCTAGATTTGGTATCGTTCCTTCCCCGGTATGCACTCTTTGCAGTTCGGGTGAGGACATGGACTCAACGCGCCTTCTCAGCTGCTCTGCACTTTGCAGGAATTCTATCACTGAACGCTATTGGGAAGCTAGAGACATGTTGTGATTAATAGACTCTGTTGCAGCATCTTTTGTTTCTGTTCTTAATTTTATTAGATGTTTATGCATGCTGTTACTGTCTATAATCTGCCATTGGAAATAAAAAAAATAGCAGGAATTGAAAAAAGAAAAAAAAATTTATGCTTTGGTTAATTTGGCATTCGACTTAACATTTTTTTATTATATGTGTTTGATAAATTGTAATTGTGGAAAGAATTCAATTAAAGCACACTTACTTTATATCGCTTTTGTTTTAATTCCTCTTCTGCTATTAACATGTGAATTTTATTAACTTCATCTAATGTCTCATCTACCTCCATTCCACCAGACTATGAAAAAAAGAAATGCCTCTTTTCAGAAAACTTATGTATAAATAAAGAAGAAAGTAGGAATGCACAACCACTTTTTTTAGACCACAAGAGTTAAAAATTGCAGCTGTTCAAGGGGTAAGGTGTATTTAGATCTGAATTGTAAGTAACATGTATATACAATATAACAAGTAAAAATTTACATTTCCATGTGACCTCAGGGCAGATAAGCACTGAAATGGTTACAATCACGTTCAGACTAGCACTTTAAATATAAGTACAGTGGAGCATCGTTTATACGACGCCGAAGGGACCACCAAAAAACGTCGTATAAACGATAACGTCGTATAAACGATAACGTCGTATAATCGATTTTTACTTCTAAAACTGAAACTAACTCTGTTTTCAGTTAATTTTAATGTTTAACGTGTTGGTTTACATAAATTTCTAAACTAGACAAAGCAAAACAAACAAAGGACCAAAGAAGAAAAATTGCAGTGAGTAATTTAAATGTATGTTACCTTTAATTATATTTTCTAGCTATTAGTCTCTACAATGCTTTGAACAGCGAGTTGAACTTACTGCTTTCTATGACGCAATTTTAGATTTCTAATCACGGCCAAATCTAATGGCTGAAGCGCACTTGTGCAATTTGCAGGAAAAAAGAGAGCTTTTACATTTTCCAAAATAATTAGTATCGATGGGTGCGCTGGACATTGGTCGATGAATAGCAAAAATTTTCGTTTTTGCCTCTTCATAACATTGTCTAGTTTTTTCAGTCATCTAGTAAAAATTACGGTAGTCATCCAAGCAATCTTGTTGGCACCCTTTTCTGTATCATTCATGTTGGCAAATTCCGCCCCTTTTTAAAATACACAAGAAAAAATAAAAACTTAAATAAACGTGAACAAAATCTAAAAACCGACGCATAACCGATTCTGTGCGTCGTATAAACAATATATTTTTACCTTAAAATGAATAGGAATGATTTGGGACCACCCTAAAACGTCGTATAAATGTAAACGGCGTATAAGTGATCGTCGTATAAGCGATGCTCCACTGTAAATAAAAAAGTAGGCTGACCAGTAAAAGAATTTAAAAAAAATATCACTTTTTAATATTTTTGAATAATTTAAATATAATATAAATTTAAAACTAGTGAAGCCTGGACCCTATCTAGTACGGATAAGGCTATGTTGGGTTCCTTTGAGAGAGAAAGGGTCTTGAGAAGTATTTTCGGAGGAATTAAAAGAGAATGGTGCGTGGCTTAGGAGATCAAATCGGGAGCTTTATCTCTCATTGATTGAACCTGAGATTATTAACTTTATTAAAAGACAAAGAGTAAAATAGGCAGGCCACATTATCAGAATGTACGAAGACTATACAACAAAAAGAGTTTTCAATGCCAAACCAAAAGAGGCAGGCCGAATTTGAGATGGATAGATAGCCTAGAAAAAAAACCTTTTGGTCTTAAAAACTAAAAACTGGAAAACACTAGCAGTAAAAAGTTTAGTCTGGAAAAAACTTCTTGAGAAGGCCAAGGCCCACCCTGGGCTGTCGAGCCATTGATGATGATAAATTTAAAAATCGAAACTTAGTGGCGTGACAGCCCAAAGAGGGAAAAGGCCTATCAGCTCATATCAGTTTTCTTGACCTTGGGCTCGGCGGTGAAGAAGCAGATGTACCGGTTGGGTGGTCAGCCGAACACAGAACTACCAGTGTTAAGTCCCCAAGCATGCTCGGTACTCATTTTGTCGACCCACTGAAGGGATGAAAGACTGAGTCAACCTTGCCCGGTTCGAGAATCAAACCAAGGACCTGTGGCACGATAATATAAATAAAATAATGAATGAAATTAAAAAATTTGTATTATTTTTATTTTGAAGGAATTCCAAAAAAAAAAAAAAATTCTATTAATTTTTATTAATATTTAAGGTGGTGCATCCCTGGTCTAAAGAATAATAATTCTACAAACTTACACTCAATTCTTCTAATCTCTTCTGGTAGAGCATTTTACGATCAGATATAATTGCCATAAGATTAAAATGAATCTCTCCCTCATTATACCTGCAAAATATAACACACACATGTAAAACAGTCATAACAAATTTGAAAATATATTTTCATTTTATCTTATAACCGTTGTCGAACAGCCGACCCAATTTTTAGGGTCTACGGCTAACTAACATTCAATTCTGTAGATTTGTCGTTTTGAACCCAATTTAGAAGACAAGATAACTGCTGGCTCAAGTATTGGGAGAAATTTGCCTTCGTGGAAGACTTTTTGATGGAACTAACCCGCATTTGCTTTACATGGAAAGGAAAACCTCCCACGGTTAGCCTGACAGCAAGGGGACTCTAATCCATGATCCGTCTGCCACTGAAGCAATTGCCAATGCGGTGTCCCAGGTTTGAATTCCAGCACTGTCTGATCAATATAAATTCTGCTCCCAGAGTGCTGATGTAAAAAAATCCATCGCAGTACTTAGAATCATTGAACACCAACTGTTGAAGGTTTTTTATCTCCACGTCACAGAAATGTAGGCTATGTCCATCAGAAAGTCCTCCGTGAAAGCTAGTTAGTCCAAATGCTTGGTTCAGGAGTTCCACTGTCTTCTGGGTTGAGCTCAAAACTACAAGGCTATGAAATCAAACAATGATAGTCTTAAACTAAAAACAGGGTCAACTGTTCAATACCAGTTATATAATGAAATACATAACAGCGATCAGAATGTGCAAGATTATTTGACATTTCAGAAATATTGAGGGTAAATTTGAAGTCATCATTATTCGCATCCCTCTTTTAATATTCATATCTGAAACATTCGTTTTAATACAAAAAATTGAGACACATTTCCACTTTAAATTTGATTTTTGTTATAGCTCAAAGTTGTGAGGTTTGAAATGGTTACATTTCGATATACAGCAATTATAAGGACTGCTTCATTAAGTTATTTTAATATCCACTAGAATGTTCATCCTAATATAGATATTTCATTAAATTTAGAAAATTTTGAAAAAAATTATTCAAACCTATTGATGTTACCGCACAATAAACACCTCTTTGAATGAAAGGATAGGATTTCCTAAATTCTTATCCTAAGATTGGAGTGCACAACCTGTGGCTCGCAGGCCATGCGCGACCCGTCGACTGTCGATGTGCAGCCCACGGGATTTTTTGAACACAATAAAAAAAAATTCTTTTAATTTGGTTTTTGTTTAAACATTTTAAATTTTATTTCATAAAATATTTATTTCAAGTTTATATTACTCTATAAAATGCACATATTTTTTGCACTTTCATTATATAAGCTTCTTTTGGTTAGAATTTATATCCCCACTCACTCAATATTTATGTACATATATATTTCATAAATTAATTACTGTGAAAAATGGAAAAAGTTTTTTAAAAAATATATCACTTCTCTTTCGGTTTTAAATAAATTCAAATAATTAAAAGTATTTAATTTTCTGCAAATATGTTACTAAGTTCACTGATAAAAATATTTAGTGCTTAGAACACCAATGTTTATATAAGAGTTATCATATTTGCCACCAAAATGACTAAATATGCGTGCGACCCTTCACTCAAAAAGGTCGTGAACCTCTATCCTAAGATATAGGTGGTCCTAATTTATGGTTATTCACAATCTGTGTCTCAAAGCATCGTTTTGTTTAAATTCACCCATGTCAGTCCTCTTGTGCAACCTTTTTAATGCTTTCCTTAAGAGAGAAGTTGATTGTTTTTATTTTATTTTATCCGTCGTTGAACATCCGACCCAATTTTGGGTTTACGACAACTAATGTTCAACTCCGTAGCCTTGTCATTTTAAACCAATACAGAAGACAAGGTGACTCCTGGATCAGTACCCCCAGAGGTATTGATTTGTTATGGGAACACAGAGGACTTGTCGACTCAACATATTTATCATGCATCAGTCACCATTTACTACTAATACCATTCCCTACACAGGGAATTTTCGGCCGGCGGGGATCAAAGCCACGAACTCTTGAACATGGCCCCAGTGCCCTACCAACCAGGCTATCATGGTCTCAAGTTGATTGTTTATATCTTAGATGGTTTTGAGTTCCTTGGATTGAAGATCTAGAAAGTTTCTTTAGGCAGTTATCTTGGCCCTGAATCAGAATATTATTTTTAAGGTACTTTCCTTCTATTTTAAAGGAAAAAAATCAAAAGAAAAGATTACGAAAATTACACAAAAGAAAAAAATCTGCATTATTACAAATTTTTCTGTTAATTATTAAATTCTTAGTAAAGCAATCTGTCTTTGTTTAAAATCTGTATTTTTTTTTCAGCTACGAGTTAATAATTATAGTATTTTAGTGTTCACACGATAAAATGACCTAGAATTTGTTTTCATCCAAACTGTAAGGGTCATTATTTCAACTAATATTAAAAATGAATGCATAATAAAAAAATATCTAATTACTTTTGAATTCGTTTTTCAATGACAGGCCTAACAGTATCCAACCAGTCACCAGAAATCGGACCTGTTTAAATAACAAAAATCATAATAATCAGGATTATACAAGACTTTTTTTTTAAACTAACAATGCTCCATTAAGTTTTGAGAAGTTTAAAATTGAGAATTTTAAAACATTGATTACATATGTAACTTATTGCTGTTATATAACATAGATCATTTGAGCTTTAGTTTAGCCAGAGTTGGGAGTCGATTACAGTAATCCAGTGATTCTCAACCTCTGTGCCGCGGCACTTTGTGTGCCGTCAAATTTTTAATATGTGCCCCCAAATATTAGAAATGATACAATAAAAATTATAATACATTTTTTATTATGAGTAAAGTTTAAATTAAAGAAAAGTGCATATATAATATATATTTTTTATAATTTCACCACGCTTTAACCACGTGAACATTTTTGTCGGCGATTGTCTTGTCACTGACAAAGTTAAAATAAGATGGAAGTGTTTAAATTGTATATGAAGCACAATTTTAAAAAATGTTGTAAGAACTTATCATTAAAGTAAGCTATGCAATTAATAAACAAATTAACAAAGGATAACTAAAAAAACAAATATATAAAACCAAATTAACAAAGGATACCTGACAAAAATTAAGCTAACAATTAATGATTAGCAAAAAAACCAGTTAACAGGAAATCACAAAAAAATAACAATTAATAATTATAGAAAACAAGCTAACAATTAATAACTAGCAAAAAATAAATAACTGTTACCTAACTAATAAAAAATTGGTCAAAAGAAATAATTAATCCCTTAATAAATGTGCTTTTGTAGTACATATTATTTTATTTCACATTCAAAATTATTATCACAAACTATTCAACACAGTGTAAAATAGGTAATTAAGCAACTTTTAAACTAATTTTTTTCATTGTGTGCCGTCAAATTTCGAAATCGTTAAAAGTGTGCCGCCACAAAAAAAGGTTGAGAATCACTGCAGTAATCGATTACAACTGTAATTGATTATAGATAATTACAGCTATATAATCAATTACAGGTAATCATAATGTTTGATTACATCAGAGTAGATTACATGTATGCACATATGTATATAACTAATGCAGATGTAGATAAATGCATGTCTCCAGACATTTTAGTTACACATCTATACCATACACATATATTGTAAGTATAAATCACATGTAAGTATTTATATAGCTAATAATTGCGTATGCATGTGCAATAATCGACTATGGTAATCACAATTACAGCTGTGATCAAAATTATGTTACCTTGTAAGCATGATTACAAGTAATTGAAAAATGTAATCGATTACATTTTTGCCTAACTCTGAGTTTAGCCATCATTACATAGAAAATGGCTACCAAAATATTAAACACTTGTCACCAAATGCGTCAACCTAATTTAAAAGAATAAAACCGTCATTCCAAATCCCATTTCAATATCTCTGTAGCAATTTTTTTTAATACAAATTTTCATGTTTTTAAAATCTTGATGTTTTATTATGATTACCCAAATGTCACCTTTAAATAATGAATTTTTGATGGATTTGATTATTGACAATTCTATTGTTACTTTACAAAGCGTTATCATTGTCACTCATTTTTTCTAAAGTTAAAATACGACATAGATTCCGATATTCCATTTTTAAAAACCTGAAAACAGATTAAAATCAGGTTTGTCAGATTTCAGCTAGACTGAAAAAAAGCTTGTATTTTCTTTTTCAATAACTAGGATAATATGAAAGAGCCATAACGCTATTGTTAATGACAAGGATATTAGAAACAATGTTTTTTTTTTCGAAACTCGTTAGTTTGATCTTCAAAGAACATCTTAAGAAAAATCAACTACTTGGAATCATCAATTTCCTAACTTTTGAAATGAAATATACTTTTATTATTACTTTGAACAAATCTTACAGTTTTATTAAAAATAACCAATAAAAAGAAACACAATTTTTGAAAAAATGTTTATTCTGGTAAATCACAGCTGGAAAATGGCTGTGAGTGATTTTGGGCCATTTCAATGAGATGAGCAATTGTTTTTGTCACATTAGCTGACATTTTAGCATTTTGCTGCATCATAGTTCATATTTTAGTTCCTTTTTTTTTACTGAACAGTAATCTGGTATGTTAGTGAATAATAAAACAGGGTGCATTGCCAGGCTTTTCAACAAAAAATAAGCACCTTTTAAGTACTTTTTAAACACTCATGAAATATTTGTAATCATGTTCCCCAAAAAAATTCATAATTAGGAACTGTGCAGTAATAAAAAATATTTTTTCTATCATTTAAAGTTCTTAATTTATAAACATAAAATCAATACAATTCAAAATATTTTCAAAAACTTTACATAATTATGATAAAATAACTAGTTTCTGATAAATATTGCAGAGAAAATTGTGAAAATCATGCGTTTTTTGTAATTTAAAACGACCTAATTTGTTTGAAAATCAGTGATTTTCGAACAAATTAGGTAGCAAACAGAGGGTTGAAAGAAGAGTCAATAAATTGCTTGCAGAAAGTTTTTCATTCGATTTAAGTCTGCTAGGTGCACTCTGATCAGAATATTACTAACTATAAATTCATTTGACATTTACCTAGATCAATCGGCCCATCTTTTAATCCATCTAGTTCATACAACCTATTTTCTATTGGAACATAGCCAATAAAATGGAATACGTCATCGTCTTTATTAGGCTGACGAGCATCAAATTCAAACATTTGTTGCCTGCAATCAAATCAATATTTAAGCACGAATGAATAAAAAGTCATTTATAATACAGCAATTGCTTTCCATAGAACTCTACGATTCTGTAGATTTCAAGAGATACGATTTGTTTTTAACAGTTCAGAAATATGTAATTATATTAAGCAGTGTTGCAACTTTGAGGCCCTTAAACATAAATTCTTAGAGGTACTCTTTTAGTATTTATATAAATTAGCCATTGCTTTGAAAACATAATAATTTATTGAAAGTATATTTATTATCCAATAACATTAAACAATATAATAATTATTACATAGTGTGTACTCAATAATGTTGGAATTTTTTTTTTTACATTTCATCATTAGAACTATTTAAAAAGAAAAAAAAATAGAGGTGAAAGATTCTTTGGTACTAAAAAGGATTAGAGGTCTGTCGATAAATTTTGGCAGATTTTGTAACCTAAAATTTTTTCTGACATGAGCAAATAATGTTGTGCTCAAGATTTCTCTTTTAATGGTTTTTAAAGGTATTGATGTTTGATGATATACATTTTCATGCAACCTATTTTATTTAATAACCGTCGTTGAAGAGCCAACCCAATTTTTTGGATTTGGGATTACTAATGTTCAACTCTGGAGCCCTGTAATTTTGAATCCAATCCAGAAGACAAGGGAACACCTGGATTGGGAGAAATTTTGCCTTCGTGGAGAACGTTTTCATGGAACTAACCCACATTTGCTTTAGATGGAGAGGTAAACCTCCCAGAGTTGGCCTGAGGCAAGGGGACTCTAGCCAATGATCCGTCAACCACTGAGAATATGGTCTCTAACCTCATTGGAAGGCAAACACTGAGCCACCACAGCTGTTATAGAGAATTTAAAAAAGAACTGATATTCTGTATTTAAAACTTTAAATTTATTATCATTCAAATCTATATCTGGATGCAGCCTTGCTGGAGAACTTAAGTTTCTAAGACACATTCTTTTCAATTTTATCCAAAAACAAAATTCAATCTAAGTACCTTTCGAAATCAGTCTAAGTACTATCATGGAACTCGGTGCTTATTTACATTTTTTTACTCAAAATAATTTCAATTTTAAAAGTATTTAACATAGTTTTAACTTAACAAATTTAAACATGCAGTCATAAAAACCAGAGGAAAAAACCTAAGAAAACAATTGGTAAAAACTCTCAATTTAATTAACACAAAATCATTGATTACTTAGTCTTACTACTGATTTTGTAATGGGTCATTTTTCAGGTTTGTCACAAGATTTTTCCAGGATCAATTACTTTTTTATCTGACACTTTCAGGTTTCCCTGACAATGTAGGAACCCTGAAATCCAAATTCCAGCTTTTTCGGACTAAATGGAAATATTAAGTATGGGGTGAATCAACACTTCCTTGACAGGGTGGGTAGTCAAATCTTTCAACAAAAAATAAGCACCTTTTAAGTACTAAGCACTATATGTATTAACAAAATGCAAAATAATTTTTGAAGACTTAACATGAACATGATAAAATAAGTAGTGTCTGACATAAAGAACTCTTTTCTTGATTATATTAACCATTAAAAAATGATCAAGAGATTTTTCAGTTCCATTTTAGAGGGTGGGAAATGAAGCTTGAAATTGAGAATATCTCGCAAAATGCAGCAGAGTTGCACAAGAGACTGCTCTCACCGAACCCAGCTCAGTAGAAGCGCCTGCGGACCAGCAAGGATTTCATCAAACATGTAAAATGATTGGTGCTTTCATGCGCTATGGACCGACGGTACCCTGATAAAGATTGTGATTTCGTGATTCGTGAAAACCTTGGGTAGAACAACGTAATAAGCACGCTTTTGCATAATACGTGGGGAAAAATGACATGCTAAAGAAAAAAAATCTCATATTCAAAAAGGGGAAATTAAGCACTTTATAAAAACATCATGTTCACCATAGTTGGATAGACAGCCCAATGTGGGTCAATTCCTTCCTCTGAATACTTGTCCAAAATGACTTCCGATTTATTTTTGATCTCCAATTCTTTTCATTAATTGCAACAAAATCACACTCCACCAAGTCAGCCCATCTCAACAGTGGCCTTCCCCATTTTCTTGCTCCAGTGGGGAATCACGCAGGCCATCCAATTCATTCTATTTATTTTTATGTATTTAATAATATCGGGTTGCTTATAAATCTTGTACAGTTCAAAGTTAAATCTCCTTCTCCAGTTATTGTTTTCATTTACACCACCAAGTATACTCTGCAAAATCTTTCTCTCAAATATTGTGATACAATTCTCCTCCAGTTTTATCATTGTCCAAGCTTCAGAAGCGTATGTCAAGACTGGCCAGACAAGAGTTTCTTAGATTAAGAATTTTGTTTTCCTGGAAAGAAACCCAGATTTCGGTTTTTTATTTCAGGAGTCATTCTGTTGCCAATTGCAATAATTGATCCTAAGTAAATAAAACTCATTACTGTTTCAAATCTATAAGAATCTATTCCAAGATGGGGGTCTGGGACTCTGTTTCATGAGAATAACATTAACTTTTTAAAAACACCTAATAAAAAAAGCACCGCTAAGGGCTTTTAAAAAATGAAAATAAACACCTCTAAGCACTTTTTAAAAACGCTATGCACCATGTGTTTACCTACCATCCATATTACAGTTTTATATATGGAATACTTGAAAATAAAAATAAGTACCTAGCAAAACTATTGTGAACTTCACGAATGACATCAGAATTGCTGAGGGTCAGACCCTTCATCTGAAAAGAAAGAGATATTCTTTATTCACAACTATTTAAATATTTTATTGTACAATTATTTATTAACCCTCCCCATACGGCTCTTGCGATTTGCGTGGGGTATCAGTTTCCCCTGTGGCAGAATCATGGCGACATTGTTGCAAAACATTACAGAGTGCCTGCAGAAAGATTTTTCATTTGGGAAGCGAAGAAGTTGGAGTTTTTTTTATCTGCAGAATTGTTTGAAATATTTTTTTACAGAACTTTTTCTACCCTTTCTGCAGAATTATATTCACAAAATGCTTTTCTCAAACCGGAAGTGGAATAAAAATGCTTATGCCTTTTCTTTTCCACTTTAAAGAATAAAAAAATGACGTAATGATAGGGTTTTCAGATTTCGGATTGATATTATAAAAAAGTAATTTCCAGACATCAAAAATTTAAAGGTTGACCATACAAATATTTTTCAGAACATGAGAATATTGCTAATAATATTAGAATATGTATTCTTTCACATTTAGATTTTTAAAAAAATTCTTACATTTACAATTGGAAAAAAAATATATATGCTGTTCTGTTCTATACATAAAGGCTTTTTGTTATAAACAGAAAGTGCTTCCAGTACTTTAAAATAAATTAGCAACATATATATTTGTTACTATTAAATATGTCTCTCAGAAAAGGTATTAGAACTAAAAAGAATTGTAGCAGAAAGCTCGAAAAAATTCTGCCAGCGGGGCAGTTTTGTCCCCCAACTACAGTCACGTGAATACTGTGGGCGAAATTCCCCCCCCCCCCGCCTTATTTCAATACTGATCCTGCTATCATTTGATGTTTATTTTTGCCGGTAGATGGCACTATAGGGTTCAGGGATTTTTTTCCTGCATATTTGTGAGTATTCATGCTTTTTGTTTTTCTTTTGTGAGATAAGCATTTATGAAAGATATGGATTTGCCAAGTGTCAGGGGAGTTATATGTGAGAATAACAAAACAAAACAAAAAAATCTTGATTATGAAGATAGTGATTTGGAGTATTCCATAAATCTGGGCTTTCATTTCATTTTTTCTGTTTCATTACAAAATTTTGCTGAAAATGAAAATATTGCACACATTTTTTCACTTATAAACCCTGTCTGCTGAAACCGTGGGTGCTGTATTACACTTTTTTTGAAAACCTAAAAGCTATTAAAATTCTTTTATTATTTCAAAACACATGATGAAAATGCGAATTTTAAAATATGTAGATAAAGAAAATACACGAAAATCGCCTCGTATTTCAGGACCAGAAAGTGTAAAACCTGAGCCGTACAGGGAGGGTTAATCATAATTTAAATGCAGCACACTTTATGAAATGAAAGTAAATAAAAGCATTGATTTTTAAACAATTTATAGAAGGTGTACTATTTTAAAAGTTAAATATGAAACTCTTAAAACATAAAATATGAAACGACCAAAGAAAATAACACAAAAACATATTAAAATAAATCATTTAGTTTGGTGGATGACCAACATATTCAGTAGCCATGACTCTTGACATGTACCATATTATGAATATAAACTTAATCATTTGAATATAACATATAATTGAATAGTGCATAGTTTAAATTGTCCTAGAGCAGGGGTGGCGAACCTTTACACACCAACATGCCATTTTTTCCAAAAAATTGTTTAATGAGGTCATAGACGTGCCGTCAAATAATTTTGCCTTCGTGATTATTGGGAAAATAATAATACTAAATACTATCAACTCAAAACTCTTTCATTACAGGGAAAAAAAATATATATTTTGCAATGTCTCAGTTATACGCGTAATTCAACTTAAAGTAACATCAGTGTGACTCCTGTTGTTGCAGATTAGATGACAAATAACTTATATTAGGTTGTAAGATGGACTGTTTATTTTTTTTGTTAGTTATTTATTTTTAGCTTGTTTTTTATGGTTATTAATTGCTTTTTTAGCATTAATTGTTAATTTTTTTCATTAATAATTGTTTATTATTTTGCGTGTTTTTTGTGAATTTTAATTTAATTGTCACATATGCTTCATAGTGTAATAGCGTTTGAGTAATAACAATTCATAGTGTAATAACAAATGTGATCGGTGGCGTGCCCAAAATATTGTGTCGGGTGCCATAAATGGCACGCGTGCCATTGGTTCGCCATCCCTGTCCTAGAGGGTCATAACACTCACACAGTAATACCGAGTTCAAAACTCTTAAATGGAGTTGATACGGAACAAACCTAAGCAACAAATAATACATAAAAAACATTTTTAAAGTCAATTCCTACCTAGGTCAACAAACAAAATTTTATTTTAGTTACAGGACCCAATAAATATTGTGTTGTAGAAAGATATATTATTATGTCGAGGGCCTAAATACTTTGGGAATATAATAAGATCTTTTTCAATGCTATACAAGTATTGACTATAAATCTATTTATATATTTTATAAAAATCTATTTTGAAGAGTGGTAATTATGGTCAGATATGAAATCAGATAGGAATGTTAAATTTTTTCTTTTCACAATTATTTCATACTCAATAAATTAGTTTTCTTTTATTCATAAATTTTAAGATCAAGTTTTTCTTCTTCTTTTAATTCAGTTAATATTAAAATATTCTGGGTTTCAACATTAATGTTAGTGCTTTTTGAATCTATTGTTTCTATTTGGTAATTTTCAAGTGTTTTTTTATTTTTTTTATTGGATGTACAAATAAGTTCCCACTGTTCATCACAAGATGGCACCACCAGACGGGTTACGTAGAAATGGATTGGTGTTAAACATCTTATTGTAAGTTTGTTCAGCCGGTAAAAACATAACCCTTAAGCATTAATGATTCCGTATTAGCATTACGTAATTGTTTTTGTATAAGTTTTCCTTTCATTTTCTTTTTTTCCTATAATTAGGTATGAAATATATTGCATTTTTTAATCATTGGTTTTGTTTTATGTTAGTTAATTTGGTGACTTGAATTAATCTTCAAAAAATAAATAAGTGAATGTTTTTATTCTTTTAAAAGTTATTGTTCTAAATTTTTCTTTTTAAATTTAGGAGAACTATTATTTTTTTACTTATTTTTACTCTCTTTTTCTTGTGATTTGGGCTCAAAAAAGGTGTCTTTATTCTTTTAAAAGTTATTATTCTAAATTTTTTTTTTTAAATTTAGGGAAAGCTAATTTTTTTTCTTCTTATTTTAAAATGTGCTATTTTTTGTGATTTGTTTTTCATAAAACATCGATTAACAACACTTTAAGCCGATCCAGGCATCTGCTGAATACCTGAGCATCCCAGATAATTGGTTCTCTAATGCAATTGTATTCAAATGAATGTAAACTAAATTGGCATCATTGAAACATGTTTATTAAATAGCAAATTATTTTACAAGCAGCAAAAGAAAAGTCATAATTTAGAAGTTTCATAACACTTTAACTTACATTTAGTCTTTTTTTTTAATCAACTTTGAACATTAAATTATAATTTATACGCACTATCATCTCTCATTATTTCTCCTGGGTAAAACTTTCAATATCATTGAAATTGCAGTGTAAAAAAAAAAAAACATAAAGAATATATTTAAAATTGTCTACATAAAAATATTTTTGCAGTAAAATTAAAGAATTTTTAATAAAAAAAATCAGTTAATTCAAATTAAGTTTTTCGTTTCAGAAAAAAAATATCAAGGTATTACCCCCGTGGCAGAATTGCACCGACTAGGCGACATTGTCGCAGAATGTTAGACTTCTTGTAGAAAGACTTTTCTTTCGAAAAAAATAAAATTACTTTTCTTTTCTACAGTACTTAACACGTAATATTTTAACCATGCATTTAAATAAACACTTCCTGACACGCTCAATTTACGGCGATAGAATCGTAAATTGATTTAATGTTTCAATTGTATTTTCGGCAGTTATTGATTTCTCCATAGTATTTAAGTCCGATATTACAACAACCTAGTTTCAAAATGAAACACGCATTTGAGAAAGCCAATTCGTGTGATTTCATCGTTGCTCTTTTTTTCCGGCAATTATTATCCAAAACTATGACTTTTAATTATTTTTTCATAATTTTTAATTATTTTATTTTATTGAGATAATTATTTACAAAATTCGAAGAAGGAAATAATTTGCGTGTCCGCCTTAACAAAATGGGAAAATATCACCCATAATATTAGAATAAAAAATTATTACATGCTCAATTAAAAACAATTATATATATTTCTTTTGTAAACACAGCACTTTTGTTATTTTGAATTAGCAACATATATGTTTGTTATTATTAAAAGTACCTTGAAAAAAGCTACTAGTGACAGAGAGTTTTGTCACAGAAATCCCTAAAAAATTCCGCCAGAGGGATCCTGTCAACCCTTTAACTAGGAAATGTTTTTTTTCGATTAATTTTATTTTGATTGATGTGCAATGGAATTTATTAAAAAATCACTTTTTTAAATGAAACTTACAGTGGCATCAAACGTCTGACAGAAATCTTTGAAAGAAGACAGTGTATTGCCAAGGGATACGTCAGGATGGCAGCAATTCAATAATACACTGAGAATAGCTTGCGTGGCACAAGCATTATTGATAACCTGAAAATATAATGAATAAAATTACTTAAAAGTAGAGATGGAATAAAGCTTTGGATTGTGATAACAATTTATGTTGCGTTGAATTTTATATATATTGGAATAATTATATAAAATTTGGTTTTTCAAGTTATGTCTTATATAATAAAATTTATTAAAATTTTTATCTTAAAGTTTTTCTTGCAGCAAAATGACTTGAGCCATCATTGGACCAATATTCACAAATCCAGGGTCAATAAGGGGCTGTTAGCAATCCTTGCCTCGAACTTGAAAAAATTTTGATTGATCTTATTTAAACATATGTTTTCTCAACAAGCTTGCCATTCAAGTCCTAGTGAAAAAAAAAAATGTTTTTTTAAGCATTCGTACAGAAGTCGATCATCGGTACCATTTGACAATGTAATTTTGCTTACTACAGATATTTATAATATTTATAAACGTCATCGAACGGCCGACCCGTTTTTTGGTTTACGACTACTAATGTTCTACTCCGTAGCCTTGTAACCCAATCCAGAAGACAATGGAACTCCTGAATCAAGTATTGAGAGAAATGTGCTTTCGTGGAGGACTTTTTGATGGAATTAACCCGCATATGCGTTACATGGCGAAGAAAACCACATAAACTTCCCATGGTTAGCCCCGAACTTTTCAGTCAATGTTCTTTTATATCAGGAGTGATATATATTTGCTGTTATTATATTGTTTTTATACCATGCTGTTATTTTAAAATAACAGCATGGAACTTTAAAATTGATTGCATTAAAAACTTCAACTATAGCTGAAGCAGGGTTGGCACAATTTAAAAATATTTAATCAAATAAAATTATTGGTTTGAATCACATAATTTTTTAAAAAAATCATAGATTTATTTAAAAACTATTCTTTATACAATACTGAATTGTCTAGTATGTATATACTTTTTAAGCAGACTTAGACCAAAGTATATTCTTTTTTATATAAAATAAAATTATAAACATTTCTCTTTCAAACACCATTTGAGTTTTGTTTCTGCGTTAATTAAGGACAGGTGTTATGATGATTTAAAAAAAAAACATCTATATTAGTTATTAAATTAATAACTAAATCTTTTTTTTTTTTTTACATTATTCTCATAACTAATTTTTTTTATTATTTTCCTTCATTCTAAATTAAATCTCTTGAAATATTTTCGTTCAAGATACTTAAAATTTTGAATGAATATTTTCTATACACATTGTCTTGGGGACAGACTACAGACTAGCGGATTAAACGATTATTATTTTTTTTTTTACAGCCAAGATAAAAATAATTAATTTCAATTTTTGGTCTTTTCTACCGAATAAGTTTTTATATTTGAGGTAAAATATCTAAATATTATATCTAATTCTTAGTTCATTCTCTAAGTTGAATTTTCATGAGTGAATAATTAATTAATAATAATAAAGTTTAATAGTTATGAATGAATAAAGCCAGTGGTCTGTCCAGGTCAAATTTACTACCGTTTAGTGGTACCTTCAGAAATTCAACTTTAGGAAAATTTCACAAAAAAAGTTTTATTTTTGTATCCCGTAGGAAACAATAAATCCATATTTTTGTGTTGATTTTTCAATATAATTTTTAATTTTCACAAATAATGTCTAAATTTTCACAAAATAGGTACCTCTCAGAAAAACCTAGACAGACCCCTGAAAGCAAGAATAATGAAAGTTTAATAAAGAACAAAGATATGTGATTTTCTAAAAAAGTTCAATTTCTAGTCTTTTTTGGCCAGTTTTCTGACACATTTCTTTTTCTATTTATACAATGTTTTTGTGTTTAAAACATATATAAATCTAAATAATTAAAAACTTCAAAATTTTGTCTTTGCAGGTATTCTATTACCTTAAAGCTGTGATAATAAACTGCAGATAATAAATCTCATGGATAATAAATGTTTCATTTATAGAATTAAGGAATAAATTAAAAAACAAAATATTATTTTTTTGAAGATAAGAATGTATGAAATGTAGATGAGAATGTATCTTCCAAATTATATTTTTTCATTATTCATTTGATATAATTTTCATACGTAAAATAACATGCTGTCTTATTACCAACAAATATTACACCCATTTAATTTTATACACATTTATATCAATACAAATAATTCCAGAAATAATGAAATCTGCAGTTTGGGTATCCAATTCTAAATTAAAGAAAACTTGTTCTGTCAAGAATAATAAAATGTTTTCAGATCTAAATTAATTTACTTTTAATTGGACAATTTAGTCATATTTCATTATAATTAATTAATACTTTCAGTTTGATAAAAAAAAATAACTGACTTCATTTATTCAGTAATTAGTTTGCAATTATTGCATAATAATATTAACCTTTTTTACTATGAGTGGTATTAAAAATTTAAGTTACAGTATGTCACATATAATTTATATATTTTGTCAGAATTTCGATCGTTGAACACAAAAGCAATTATAAAAATAATCTGATAAAAAGCCAATGTTTGATAGATATTAAAAAAAACAACAACATGATTTTACTAACTATGGTAAAATACCTCGATGTTTCGACCCTAAAGTCATGAGCACACACCCTTGGGAGGTGTGCCTGAACTATCACATTTTAGCATTCACAATGAGAGGCATTTCCAGATGTGGCCATTTTTAATTTAATGCAACTCAGAGAAATTATTTAGGCAAACCTTCGATCGACATTTGTTGACCGATTTCATTAATTACTTCTCTAAGTTTTAGACATATATGAAGGCCAGTAAATGATTAATTAAAAGATGAGTAACCATTACATTCCTTAAATTGAAGTATAAAATCTAAGTTTTAGTAAAAAAATGAGGAGCCACATGACTGTGGAAAAATGCAAATGAATGACATTTAAAATAAAAACGATCATTATTTTAGTGAATTAAGTCTGCTGTTTTAAATTTTCTTAATTTTATTTTTTAACAATCAGTTTTCTGACAGTTATAAATAGCAGTCATCTCTTAAAATAATGATAATAAATGATGAAAAAAAGGAAGAAACATATTTCTTCCACTTTTTCTAGTGTGGAAGAAATCTCTGATTAATGATTAAAAATGAAAGAAACATATTTCTTCTATTTTTTCTAGTGTGGAAGAAATGTCCGATTAATGATAAAAAAGTGGAAGAAACATATTTTTTCCATTTTCTCTCATGTGGAAGAAATCTCTGATTAATGATGTAAATATACACTTCTGAATGTAAGAAATAAAATACCTGTTTAGCAAAGAATATTTTTTCAAGCCTGTTATCTTGAACAACAGATCCTGATGGTTCATCTCCTTGGAACCATTTGAACAAAAATATTAATCCATGTACAGGTCTAAAATTAATAATGACATTAGTTAGCATATTCATTGAAGTAGAAAACAACATACAGAAATAAGAGTGAACTCCCGAAGGTTCATCTCCTTTTAATCATTCAAACAAAAATATAAAGTTATAATGACAATAATTGTTATTTATAGTTTTATTCTATATGTGGTGAGTTATTTATAATTCAAAGTGTTTCTGTTATCATAAATAAATTAGTAGCACATATAATTATTATCATTGTAGAGGTAATAGATATCGACAACTCCAACCTTCATCTTTCAAAAGCTACCCCACCATAGAATCGAGTTAACACGTCTTATATACTAGTGAATTGGAATTACATTTTTGTAGTGGTAGATACACTACAGTACTCCCCCACCAAAATTATATTTGCGATAGAATTCGATGAGCGGATACCACTATTCAGTGCTGTTTTGTGAGAAGCCAGGAGAGCTGTATTAAGATCACCGTACTTTTTGCTGGTTGTGAGAACAGTATCGAGTTCACGGTCAAGGCTGCTCCCGTGTTGTCATTAGCAGTCGAGACAGAGTAGCGACAGCGGAAGGAGGTGGATAATGTCGAAGACACGAGTAGCGAGTCAACTGTTTAATGTGGACCATGTGTGTGTGTGGCATGTTCAGATCAAAGTGGGAGTTACTGATGAGATAGACATGTTCAAACCGGAAAGGGAGTTTCGGCCAAGGTAGGCGTGTTCACGTCCCGAACGGGTCACCCGTGTGGGGACGGTAGCTATTGACAATGTCGACCTTCATCTATGAAAAGGTACCCCAACAGAGAATCGAATTAACACGTCTTATATACTAGTGAATGGGGATTACATTTTTGCAGTGGTACACTACAATCATTAACAATATCTTGCAAACTGCTATGGTAGTTTATCACAAAAAAAAAACAGAAAAATTTGCAACAGGGGGATCACCATTGAGTCTCAGGGTAAGTTTAGAGTGAAATGATCTCTTCAGACTTTATGCACAATTAGTTTAAGAGAATAAAGAGAGCCATTAAGTTTAGTTCTACATAACCAAAATAGTTAAAAAAAATAATAATTTCAAATTTTTTTCTCCCATTTAGGTAAAAAAAGTTTTTTTTTTAAAGTTTGTATTGATCTTAATATTTGATAATTAAAACCAATAAAATAATTTCTTTTCACAAAAAAAAAATAACTTTTTCAGAATTTAAATACAGTAGAGAACCATTTATCCGGTATCCAGATAACCGGGAAAAATATTGCTTGATTTTCCCGCCATTTTAAACTAGAACGAAAAAAGCGGAAATTGGACTCATACTTGAAGTTGAGTAGAGGAAAATGTAAGGAAGGGGGAAATTTTTTTCCCCGTTTACCCAGAGAAACGTCATTTCCTCCGTTACCTTGAAGGCAGGGAAGGGAGGAATGTTTTATTTTTTCTTTTAGGCCGTTAATCAAACTCAAGGGTGTGGCATGCTGATTTCGTTTTCTGCTTGATTTATGAGGGGGTGGGAAAAACATATTGCATGCATATCAGTGAACAGAAAAAGAAAAGAGAAAAATATATTTATTTGACATCGACTAATAAAAATAAAATCTTTTTCTTTTGAATAAATTGTCATTCTTTGGAAGTGTGGTATCAATTGCAAGTTTTTCTTGGTGTGGAATCACATCTGCTGTAATTAAAAATCTTGTTTTTATCAACAAAAAAAATAAATAAAAGGAGAATTGTTTATTAATTTAAACATAGGATTATTTTATGAAACAGATTGCAGTTTTGTT
Source organism: Parasteatoda tepidariorum (assembly GCF_982258835.1). Taxonomy (NCBI): domain Eukaryota; kingdom Metazoa; phylum Arthropoda; class Arachnida; order Araneae; family Theridiidae; genus Parasteatoda; species Parasteatoda tepidariorum. The sequence continues at coordinate 1,904,232 of NC_141761.1, forward strand.
TTTCTGATTCCACTACGTTTGATTTTTTTTTCTTTTCGCACTCCATAAATTAATTCTTTTTATTCATAAATTTTATCATTAGGTTTTTTTTTTTAATTCCGTTGATCTTGCCTTGTTCCGGGTTTTAATATTTATGCTAGTGCCTTTTTTAACTATCGTTTCGGTTCGATAATTTTCAAGTGTTTTTATTTAGATTAATAAGTTTTCCTTTTATTTTATCGTTCCCCCCCGTATAATTAGGTATGAAATATATTGCGTTATTTAATCATTGGTTTTGTTTATATTATTTAATTTAGGAATTGTAATTATTTTTAAAAAATAAATATGAGAATTTTGTATTTTTTAAACTTGATTTTCTTGTCTAAACTTGCAAATTTTTTTATTCTTTTAAATGTTGTATTTCTACCATTTTTTTTTCTTTTAAAGTTAGGAGTACCTTTCTTTTTTCTCTTACTTTATGCATTACACTTTCTCCTTGTACTTCGGATTCGATAAAACATCGATTAACGACACTTTTTGGTCGATCCAGAAAACCGGGAAATTCAGATATCCGGGATAGCGATGGTCCCGAGCATCCCGGATAATTGGTTCTCTACTGTACTTTTCAAATATGTGTCTGTTTTTAAAAAGATTAAGTTATTTCAGCCATATAGTTTATGTAACATTAAATTTAAAACTTAATTTCAAATTAAAATTATTTTTTATCCTTGACCGTAAACTTTCAAGAAATAAAAAAAAAAACTTGCAAAAATAGAAATTGAATATACAAACTTAATATTTTCAAAACTCTCAGCATCCAGGCTGTAGAGCTCTTCTACTTGAACTCCTTTTACACCTGGAATAGAATATTTAAAATACAGATATTGAAAAATGATAAAAATAGAAACAATACTTATTCATACACAATTAACGACACAAATGAATGCCAATGTAACAACAATGAACAAGAAACAAATTTCACTGAAATCTAAGGTTATAAATGCAGTTATAAATCGAAAGAAAGGATTATCATTTTGAACAACTAATGATCTACTTTAGGAGCAGGGTTGGAGTTTTTGCCGGCAAAAAGGGGTTTTTGCCAGGACAGTGGCAAAAACCTGGTAAAAACCGGCAAAAACCAAATTATCTAAATTGCTGATTAAATTTTATTACAAAATACTTGAAACAAATTAAAATCAATCATAAGGAATAATAATTTTGATACATTACATGAAAAAATTATTTTTAACATATTAATAATTAATATAAAAGCAATAATTTTTAAAACATTGAAAGGTTTTGACCTCTTTTCATTTTAGAATCCTTAAATAAATGTTTTTTTACAAATAAATAAATATTATTATTGCTATATTAGAAAAAATTATTATTTGTACAATAATTAACTACATATCTTGATAGATATTTTATGCTTTGAATTACAGTTATATTAACTTAAAATAAGTTCATTTCACTGGAAAAAAGAGAATAATCGCAAATTTTCCAATCAATAATGTTTTAAACTTCTAAAATGATATATTATAACATTATGATTTAATTATGGAATAATAATTTTGTTAATTTTTTTGTAATTATTTATATTTATAGCATATATTTCAATTTTAGGAATAATTTTGTACCAAAAATGTGTTTTTGTCCTCTCATCTTGGAAAATATAGGTTTTTGCCACTTTTTGCCAATTTGCTTGGCAAAAACCTGTTTTTGCCAGGACGGTTTTTACCGGTATTTACCATGGTTTTTTCCACCTGCAGCAAAATCTTGCCAACCCTGTTTAGGAGTGCACAATCTTTTTGAGTGAAGGGCCACTTGCACAGCAGGTTAACTAACGAAGGGCCGCATGCATATTTAGTCATGTTGGTGGCAAATATGATAATTTTTATCTCAAAATTGGTGCTCTGAACAAAAATTATTTTCATCCAGAGTTCCTGATTTTTTTGATTTAAATCAGATTTTTTTGATTTTTATTCAAACACATTGTAAGAACTTTAGTTTATGATTAAAAATACTTTATAAATGTTTAATCAAAATTAAATTAATATGAAAGCAATATTATAACAATATTTTAGAAGCTCTAACTTACTAATATAATTTTTCATTATAATACATAGCTTTGAATGCATAGCAACCATTTTGAAACAAATGCATAATTGAAATCTGAAGACTAGATGAAATAGAGAATTTAATGAAAGGGGTCTGTCTAGTTTTTTCTGAGAGGTATTTATTTTGTGAAAGTTTAGACATAATTTGTGAAAATTAAAAATAACATTAAAAAATCATAACAAAAATATGGATTTATTCGTTTCTAACAAAACACAAAAATAAAATTTAAAAAAAAAAATATTTTGTGAAACTATCATTTTTCCTAAAGTTGAATTTGTGAAGGTACCCTAAGCAGTAGCAAATTTGGCTTGGGCAGACTCTTTAACTATTAAATTTAAGTTTCAATTAGCAAACCATAATTTTAATTTAAAATTGTGTTTTTTTTTCTCTTGATTTTTAATATGACAAAATAAATGTAACAGATTCTGTTTATAAATGTAGTCGCTCATCAATATTTTTATATTAAAATATTCATTTTTAATTCTATATCAAAATAGACCAGCTAAAAAAAAAATTTAAAAAATCTATGCACTCATTGGAATTTTTTTTCACAAAATTTCTTTATAGAAAATCTGATAATGTCAAAGATACTGTAAACATATTATGAGAAAAAAATACCAGTTAATAACTCTACTGCCTCAAATAGACTTTGAAAGGGAAGAATGATACTATATCAGGAAAAAATATCTGAATTCATTATCCTTTTTTTTTTCTTTCTATTTTTGGCATATTAGGGTATAATTCTTTTTAATATAACCCCAAGCTTTAGAAATATACATTTTTCTCTAATAAAATATAATGTAGATTTTAATATCATGCTGTTTCAATCAAAAAATGGAATTTTAATTAAGATTATTCGCATTTATTTTTTCGAAATTCATGTCTATTAATTACTTTCTACAGCTATGCAAGTCTATATTAAGACAATATTAAATGCGTACTTTAATCTGCACTTTCAATCTCAAGAATCAAAAGATTTTTAAAAATGTAATTTCAAATGTGTTGGAATTTAACACACACCAAGAAAGAAAGTAATTTCGTTAACTAAAATTAATTAACACAGCAATTTATTTAAAATAAATTTTAAAACTAAGAAAAAAAAATAAAAATATCAATAATTTAAAACATTGTTCTTTAACTTTTAAAATCAATATATATATTTATAAAAAATCAGTTGATTTAAATCAAGCTGATTTAAATCAACGAACCCTGTTTTCATCAGTAAACATAGTAATGTAGTTTCCTAAAATAAAATACTACTTTAATTGTTTAAATTCATTCAATGAAAAAAAACAATATTTTTTAAAATTTTTCTAGCCTTTTTATTAATATATACATATATATATATATACTATATATATATATATATATATATATATATATATATATATATATATATATATATATATATATATATATATATATATATATATATATATATATGAGGAAAAGAGATACGATGAACTCTAAACAAAAATAAACTATAATGCTCATAGAATAAATGCGCAAAAAACAAAAACAAAAAAAAAAACAGCTATTTTAATGAGTATTATAAATTTGAACTAAATATTTTAAAGAAAATTTATAGGATTTAAGCAAAAATTAAAACTTAACTTTTATAGTACACATTAAGGTTCAATATCTTGTAAAGAGAAATTAAAAAGATTTCAAATTTTGACTTTTCAAAAAAAAAAATTATTGCGTTCAGAAGCTCTTGCAGGCAGCACATCAACAGTCGGCGGGCCGCATGTGGCCCTCCGGCAGCAGGTTGTGCACCCCTATTCTACTTGAATGCTTTTTAATTCCTAATTAACACAGCTAGGTGTTAGCTCAAGACTTTTTAATAGAGTCTCCCTTTTATGGAAAAAAAAACACTTTCGTGAAACAAATTAAAATTAATGCCTTGTCATAAGAAGCATTTTTGATTATAATAATGCAATTGGTAACTTCTGAAAGAAAATGATAAAGTCATGTAACATTTAGAGCAATAATTTTTTTAAATATTCAAACCTTTAATACTTTTAATAACTTATAAGAAAGTCTTGGCTATTTCAGGGCAGCAGAACAGGAGAAATTAAAAAAAAAAAAAAAAAACATTACAGAAGGAGACCAAATTGAAAGGTTTAACTCACCACAGGACTAACCTCTCTATATGTTATTTGGTGCCTTGACAAACGTAGCTAGCGCAAGAAATCTTAATATTGCTATTGCAATATTAAGATTTATTGAATCCAAGATTGCAATCTTAATATTGCTATTGCAATATTAAGATTTTTTTAATACAAAATGGCAATATTTGATGCCTTGATAAATTTAGCTAGCGCAATAAATTTTAATAGTGCTATTGCAATATTATAAGCTGCCTAATTCTGCTCTATATATGTGCATACTGTGATTTGTCATTTAAATGTGCAATTTAAAAAAATAAATAAACATGTTGGAGTATCATGATCTACGACAGAATTACGGTTAAATCTCAGAAACTCCGGCCAGCTACCCGCAAAAAACTTTAATAAATTAAAAATCATAGAAAGGGACCCACTAGTATTTAAAGTTACTTTGAATAACAGAAAAATCGAGTTACAGAAATTTCACTGCATAGGATGCACCGTCTTTTGAAACAAACTAAATATTCTTCGACTGTTTAAAAGTATGTCGGCGTGTTCTGGTTTACCAATTACTAGCAACTAGAAATAAATAATGACACAATAATGAAGATAAGAATGTTACATTAAACATAAAATTACAAACCAAATCCTTTGATTAATTCAGTAAAAACACCAGGATCACTTTCGATTAAACACCATTCACCCGCTGGATTAGACATTTTTTCTTTTAAATTTAGGAAAATTTGTTTATTTACTTTAAAAATTGTTTGTTCAATTTTGATTTTCAAGATTTTACATAGCCAAAGGCTGCCTAGTTCTGCTCTATATATGTCTTCTATGCAAAAACGGATTATTTTAAATAAAACTGTTAACTGGTCATTTCCGACTACTTATTTCTTTAAAAACACAGGCATCAAAATTAAGAAAATTTAAGTCTCTATTGATACATTTATGATGCTAGCAAGGCTCTGCAGCCGCCATAATGGGGCACAAGTTTGTGACGTAAAGAGTTTTGTTTACAATCAGTTGGGTGGCAAGCTTACTAATGGCTTACTATGAGATTTTAGTCTTTTTGAAACAATTGAGCAAATTAAACATTTTCTTCAATTTTTTTTAATATTAACGGTCGATTTTAATGTAGAGTGTAGTTTTAACAATTTTTTAAGCAAGTTTCGGATAAATTGGGATATTTTTTATATGAAAAAAATGATGATTTTTATGGGTTTGTAAAAGATCTCTCTTTACAGATATTGTCTATTATGAATAATGTAAGAAATAGTTGTTGATTTTTCACAGTGATTCCCAAAGTGGTCTATATCGACCCCCAGGGGTCGATGACAACCTGCAAGGGATCTATGTCAAGTGAGAGAAAAATTGGCGAACCATGAAATGAAAATGGGGGTCAACGATAGTGGATCTCATATGAGCAAGTCGTGACTTTTAATTTTGACATGGAATAATTAACATACACTGATAATACCTATTTACTTACATTATACTACTTTTTAATATAAAGACATGTATCTGTCTACTTTCTACATAATACAAAAAAGCAGCTATGAAGTAAAAAATTTATTAAAATTTAAGTTATTAGATTTATTTTTTAATATATGAAACAGAATTATTATAAACTAGCAGTTGCCTGCAGCTCTGCCAGCGTACGTTATTATTTTCTCTGCGTGTAAGGTTTTATTTTGTAACAAAAAAATATTTTTCCTCGGTAAAGTGTAGCCTAACCTTTGTCAACTCTTCAGCTAGCTAGACTTCCAATTTTATCTGCGCACAAGATCACGGTGAGTTGTTGCCAATTGAGTCACGGTGAGTGTTTATTACGTGAAGACGTAATAAACAGACCGACAATACACTACTACGGTTTTGTATACAAACTTATTTCCGCAATTATACTATTAGCAGCGGAGTACGGGTTTTATAGTGGAATTATTTTATTCCATTTACATATTAATTAAACTAGTTGATATTTGATTAATAAATGTTTAAAATAACATGCGTTTTTTTCACGACACACTTCACTGCAGTTAAAAATTTATATCTTTCACAGTGAGTAGCACTATACCAGCTATCGAAAAATACATTTGAAGTTGATGAATTTACAAAAAAATCAATATCAGGAAAGTCTTTCCGAAACAGAAAAACGAGGCAAGGGGTCTGCGAGGCAAAAGAAGTTCAGGAACGACTGGTCTAGATTTACGTATAATATCAAGATCATTTGCATAAGCAAGAATTTGCGTAGATCTCTGAAAAATAGTGCTTCTTACATTGATTCCAGATGCTCTGATCACTGTTTCAAGTTCGATATTAAGCAGAAGGCAGGCAAGTGCATCTCCCTGTCTCAGGTTTCTATCAATGTAGAAGGGCTCGAAGAGCTCGTTTTGCAACTTAATTTTTCCCTTGACTCTTCTGAGTGTTGCCTTTGTCAAGTTAATAAGCTTCAGGGGAATTCCTCCATACTACTTACTACTCTTCCTTAAATTAATAAAAAGATGGAAAGTCTCAATGGATGGTGTTTTCAATAGAAATGTAAGCAATAAAAATCTCGAGCTTGGCATCTACTCTAGTTCCGGTTAAGAAGTTTGCAGCTGCTTACTACATGTTATTCTGAAAGGCGATGTTTTCAAACGGATAATTTTGTTTTCAATAAAAGAAATAAATTAGATAATTTCTGAGCTCAAATCTGCCGTATTTCATAAGATATTAATGTTATTATGTAATTCTGGGGAGTTTGGAGTGAAAATTTGTTTTAGTTATTTTGTTATTTATTATTAAAAAAGGTGATATGGTTGCTAGATTTTGAATAACTCGCTTTTTTGGCAGTCTTGATTTGGCCTCTTTCCATTTGTTTATTACTGTTTGTTCGTGTTGCAAGCTGTGCACCATCTTACGTTAGTGTTAACACTTTTAGTATTGTAAACACAACCCAGAAAGCATGTAACCTTACGACAACCTTGAGTTTTAACTTTATTTTCATTGTCACGAAAAGGTTTGCGGTAAAAACCTTTTTTCAATGACGTAAAAATATTGCAATTTCCAACCTTCCCTCCTTAAAGGAAAACTAAATGATTTTTAAATCTTTTTTAAAAATATTGTTATTTAGGTTAAAAAACAAGCAAATTGTAAACCTTATTTTTTGCATTTTTGCTTGCTGTCATTATTAGGTTAGCAGAAATATTAAGCGAAAACCTTTTTCAAAGGAAACGAAATAAAGCAAATATTAACCTTTTCAGCGAAATTATTAGTAAATAATAAGAAAATAATTTGCAAAGGGCCTCATTTAAAGGAAAGCAAATAAACGAGCATAAGACCATGATTTTGGATTGTTTTTATAAAGTCTGCGAAAGTACAATACGAAAACTTTCTTTGAAAGGTACCTCGACACAAGTATAAGTAATAGTTCTTTTTTAGAAACTTTCCATTCGAACAATCTCATTAAAATAATAAATAAAATTTGAATCTGGAGTTTAAAATTGACTCTTCAATATTTTTTTACAAATATTTTTTATCTTCTCCAATTTAGCTTTAGGGGTCCTATGCGTTGCGATTCCTTCAAAATGTGTGGCCTTCTCTCATTCATTTTACCTTATTGCAAACCTAATTATGGTATAGCAATAAAATATTCGCGAAAAGAGAATTTTATTTAAAATATTTATATGCAGAAAAAATTCGCCCAACAGTCCATTGTGAGCTAGAGGGTAATCGATATTAGGACTCCACGATTTATGACTAACGAGGAGTGGTAGTGAAAGTAAAATCAGCATTCTGCACCTATCGCCTGACAAGCCCCCTGACAAGCTGGTACCAGCTCTACAGCAGGGTGGATTCAAAACCTAGACCCACAGTTTTTTTCATCATATCTTTGGAGCGATTTTAAGAACATTTTGTTCACAGAACTCGATGTATAGTGCACAAAATAAAAGACAGACCACCGTAAATAGATTTTGATCTAATGATTGAATTTTCACCTTTTATAACTTAATCTATATATTTCAAGCTATATATTCGTGGAAGCAACGTGAGAGTCGTGGTGTGGTTGTTAGCGCCATGGGTAAAGAAGTTTGTAGACTCGGTGGTCAGGGGTTCGGTCCTGGTAGCGGAGTATTTTTTTATTTTTTTTTCTATTAACTTTATTTTATTTTTTAAAATTTATTTTTCGATATTTCAACGAGAATAAAGTGTTATATATATAAAAATAATTATTTTTCTTTGGGAGAGGGGGAGTAATAGCTGAAAAACGGATAAATTTCGACTCCGGAGCTACGCACACGACTCACTCCGTAACTCCCTTTAATATTAACTTATAATTTTCAAACTCTGCCGGAAATTAGAGTTTTATATGCCAAACAATCGTGCCAAGGGAAATTTTTATACACTAATTAGGGGGCACATAATGGGTCAAAATAGATTTTGTTAATTAACCGGAAGGAAGTTCTTTAAGCTATATATTCGTAGAAGAAGCGTGTGAGTCGTGGTGTGGTTGTTAGCGCCATGGATAAAAAAGTTTGTGGACTCGGTGGTCAGGGGATCGGTCCTGGTAAAGGATTAATTTTTTATTTTTTTTTTCTATTTACTTTATTTTATTTTTTAAAATTTATTTTTCGTTATTTCAACGTGAATAAAGTTTTATATTTATAAAAATAATTATTTTTCTTTGGGAGAGAGGGAGTAATAGCTGAAAATCGGATAAGCGGACGGATAAACGGATTAACGGACTCCGGAACTACGCACACGACTCACTCCGTAACTCCCTTTAATATCAACTTATAATTTTCAAACTCTGCCGGAAATTAGAGTTTTATATGCCAAACAATCGTGCCAAGGGAAATTTTTATACACTAATTAGGGGGCACATAATGGGTCAAAATAGATTTTGTTAATTAACCGGAAGGAAGTTCTTTAAGCTATATATTCGTGGATACAACGTGTGAGTCGTGGTGTGGTTGTTAGCGCCATGGGTAAAGAAGTTTGTAGACTCGGTGGTCAGGGGTACGGCTCGGGTAACGGAGTAATTTTTTATTTTTTTTCCTATTTATTTTTTTTATTTTTTAAAATTTATTTTTCGATATTTTAACGTGAATAAAGTGTTATATATATAAAAATAATTATTTTTCTTTGGGAGAGAGGGAGAAATATCTGAAAACGGATAAATTTCGTCTCCGGAGCTACGCACACGACTCACTCCGTAACTCCCTTTAATATTAACTTATAATTTTCAAACTCTGCCAGAAATTAGAGTTTTATATGCGAAACAATTGTACCAAAGGAAATTTTTATACACTAATTAGGGGGCACATAATGGGTCAAAATAGATTTTGTTAATTAACCGGAAGGAAGTTCTTTAAGCTATATATTCGTAGGTGGAGCGTGTGAGTCGTGGTGTGGTTGTTAGCGCCATGGGTAAAGAAGTTTGTAGACTCGGTGGTCAGGGGTTCGGTCCTGGTAACGGATTAACTTTTTTTTTTTTTTTTCTATTTACTTTATTTTATTTCTTAAAATTTATTTTTCGATATTTCAACGTGAATAAAGTGTTATTTATATAAAAATAATTATTTTTCTTTGGGAAAGAGGGAGTAATAGCTGAAAAACGGATAAATTTCGACTCCGGAGCTACGCACACGACTCACTCCGTAACTCCCTTTAATATTAACTTAAAATTTTCAAACTCTGCCAGAAATTAGAGTTTTATATGCAAAACAATCGTAAAAAGGGAAATTTTTATACAATAATTAGGGGGCACATAATGGGCCAAAATAGATTTTGTTAATTAACCGGAAGGAAGTTCTTTAAGCTATATATTCGTAGAAGAAGCGTGTGAGTCGTGGTGTGGTTGTTAGCGCCATGGATAAAAAAGTTTGTGGACTCGGTGGTCAGGGGATCGGTCCTGGTAAAGGATTAATTTTTTATTTTTTTTTTCTATTTACTTTATTTTATTTTTTAAAATTTATTTTTCGTTATTTCAACGTGAATAAAGTTTTATATTTATAAAAATAATTATTTTTCTTTGGGAGAGAGGGAGTAATAGCTGAAAATCGGATAAGCGGACGGATAAACGGATTAACGGACTCCGGAACTACGCACACGACTCACTCCGTAACTCCCTTTAATATCAACTTATAATTTTCAAACTCTGCCGGAAATTAGAGTTTTATATGCCAAACAATCGTGCCAAGGGAAATTTTTATACACTAATTAGGGGGCACATAATGGGTCAAAATAGATTTTGTTAATTAACCGGAAGGAAGTTCTTTAAGCTATATATTCGTGGATACAACGTGTGAGTCGTGGTGTGGTTGTTAGCGCCATGGGTAAAGAAGTTTGTAGACTCGGTGGTCAGGGGTACGGCTCGGGTAACGGAGTAATTTTTTATTTTTTTTCCTATTTATTTTTTTTATTTTTTAAAATTTATTTTTCGATATTTTAACGTGAATAAAGTGTTATATATATAAAAATAATTATTTTTCTTTGGGAGAGAGGGAGAAATATCTGAAAACGGATAAATTTCGTCTCCGGAGCTACGCACACGACTCACTCCGTAACTCCCTTTAATATTAACTTATAATTTTCAAACTCTGCCAGAAATTAGAGTTTTATATGCGAAACAATTGTACCAAAGGAAATTTTTATACACTAATTAGGGGGCACATAATGGGTCAAAATAGATTTTGTTAATTAACCGGAAGGAAGTTCTTTAAGCTATATATTCGTGCATACAACGTGTGAGTCGTGGTGTGGTTGTTAGCGCCATGGATAAAGAAGTTTGTGGACTCGGTGGTCAGGGGTTCGGTCTTGGTAACGGATTAATTTTTTATTTTTTTTTCTATTTACTTTATTTTATTTTTTAAAATTTATTTTTCGTTATTTCAACGTGAATAAAGTTTTATATATATAAAAATAATTATTTTTCTTTGGGAGAGAGGGAGTAATAGCTGAAAATCGGATAAGCGGACGGATAAACGGATTAACGGACTCCGGAACTACGCACACGACTCACTCCGTAACTCCCTTTAATATTAACTTATAATTTTCAAACTCTGCCGGAAATTAGAGTTTTATAAGCCAAACAATCGTGGCAAGGGAAATTTTTATACACTAATTAGGGGGCACATAATGGGTCAAAATAGATTTTGTTAATTAACCGGAAGGAAGTTCTTTAAGCTATATATTCGTGGAAGCAACGTGTGAGTCGTGGTGTGGTTGTTAGCGCCATGGGTAAAGAAGTTTGTAGACTCGGTGGTCAGGGGTTCGGTCCTGGTAACGGAGTAATTTTTAATTTTTTTCGACTTATTTTATTTTTTAAAATTTATTATTCGATATTTCACCGTGAATAGAGTGTTATATATATAAAAATAATTATTTTTCTTTGGGAGAGAGGGAGTAATAGCTGAAAAACGGATAAATTTCGACTCCGGAGCTACGCACACGACTCACTCCGTAACTGCCTTTAATATTAACTTATAATTTTCAAACTCTGCCAGAAATTAGAGTTTTATATGCCAAACAATCGTAAAAAAGGAAATTTTTATACAATAATTAGGGGGCACATAATGGGCCAAAATAGATTTTGTTAATTAACCGGAAGGAAGTTCTTTCAGCTATATATTGGTAGAAGAAGCGTGTGAGTCGTGGTGTGGTTGTTAGCGCCATGGATAAAGAAGTTTGTGGACTCGGTGGTCAGGGGTTCGGTCTTGGTAACGGATTAATTTTTTATTTTTTTTTTCTATTTACTTTATTTTATTTTTTAAAATTTATTTTTCGTTATTTCAACGTGAATAAAATTTTATATATATAAAAATAATTATTTTTCTTTGGGAGAGAGGGAGTAATAGCTGAAAATCGGATAAGCGGACGGATAAACGGACTCCGGAACTACGCGCACGTCTCCCTCCGTAACTGCCTTTAATATTAACTTATAATTTTCAAACTCTGCCGGAAATTAGAGTTTTATATGCCAAACAATCGTGCCAAGGGAAATTTTTATACACTAATTAGGGGGCACATAATGGGTCAAAATAGATTTTGTTAATTAACCGGAAGGAAGTTCTTTAAGCTATATATTCGTAGATGGAGCGTGTGAGTCGTGGTGTGGTTGTTAGCGCCATGGGAAAAGAAGTTTGTAGACTCGGTGGTCAGGGGTTCGGTCCTGGTAAGGATTAACTTTTTATTTTTTTTTCTATTTACTTTATTTTATTTTTTAAAATTTATTTTTCGATATTTCAACGTGAATAAAGTGTTATATACATAAAAATAATTATTTTTCTTTGGGAGAGAGGGAGTAATAGCTGAAAAACGGATAAATTTCAACTCCGGAGCTACGCACATGACTCACTCCGTAACTGCCTTTAATATTAACTTATAATTTTCAAACTCTGCCAGAAATTAGAGTTTTATATGCCAAACAATCGTGCCAAGGGAAATTTTTATACACTAATTAGGGGGCACATAATGGGTCAAAATAAATTTTGTTAATTAACTGGAAGGAAGTTCTTTAAGCTATATATTCGTAGATGGAGTGTGTGAGTCGTGGTGTGGTTGTTAGCGCCATGGGTAAAGAAGTTTGTAGACTCGGTGGTCAGGGCTTCGGTCCCGGTAAAGGATTAACTTTTTATTTTTTTTATCTATTTACTTTATTTTATTTTTTAAAATTTATTTTTCGATATTTCAACATGAATAAAGTGTTATATATATAAAAATAATTATTTTTCTTTGGGAGAGAGGGAGTAATAGCTGAAAAACGGATAAATTTCGACTCCGGAGCTACGCACACGACTCACTCCGTAACTCCCTTTAATATTAACTTATAATTTTCAAACTCTGCCAGAAATTAGAGTTTTATATGCCAAACAACCGTAAAAAAGGAAATTTTTATACAATAATTAGGGGGCACATAATGGGCCAAAATAGATTTTGTTAATTAACAGGAAGGAAGTTCTTTTAGCTATATATTCGTAGAAGAAGCGTGTGAGTCGTGGTGTGGTTGTTAGCGCCATGGATAAAGAAGTTTGTGGTTTCGGTGGTCAGGGGTTCGGTCCTGGTAACGGATTAATTTTTTATTTTTTTTTTCTATTTACTTTATTTTATTTTTTAAAATTTATTTTTCGTTATTTCAACGTGAATAAAGTTTTATATATATAAAAATAATTATTTTTCTTTGGGAGAGAGGGAGTAATAGCTGAAAATGGGATAAGCGGACGGATAAACGGACTCCGGAACTACGCACACGACTCACTCCGTAACTCCCTTTAATATTAACTTATAATTTTCAAACTCTGCCGGAAATTAGAGTTTTATAAGCCAAACAATCGTGCCAAGGGAAATTTTTATACACTTATTAAGGGGCACATAATGGGTCAAAATAGATTTTGTTAATTAACCGGAAGGAAGTTCATTAAGCTATATATTCGTGGATACAACGTGTGAGTCGTGGTGTGGTTGTTAGCGCCATGGGTAAAGAAGTTTGTAGACTCGGTGGTCAGGGGTTCGGTCCTGGTTACGGAGTAATTTCTTATTTTTTTTCCTATTTTTTTTTTTTATTTTTTAAAATTTATTTTTCGATATTTTAACGTGAATAAAGTGTTATATATATAAAAATAATTATTTTTCTTTGGGAGAGAGGGAGTAATTTCTGAAAAACGGATAAATTTCGACTCCGGAGCTACGCACACGACTCACTCCGTATCTCCCTTTAATATTAACTTATAATTTTCAAACTCTGCCGGAAATTAGAGTTTTATAAGCCAAACAATCATGCCAAGGGAAATTTTTATACACTAATTAGGGGGCACATAATGGGTCAAAATAGATTTTGTTAATTAACCGGAAGGAAGTTCTTTAAGCTATATATTCGTGGAGGCAACGTGTGAGTCGTGGTGTTGTTGTTAGCGCCGTGAGTAAAGAAGTTTGTAGACTCGGTGTTCAGGGGTTCGGACCTGGTAACGGAGTAATTTTTCATTTTTTTTCCTATTTATTTTATTTTATTTTTTAAAATTTATTTTTCGATATTTCAACGTGAATAAAGTGTTATATATATAAAAATAATTATTTTTCTTTGGGAGAGAGGGAGTAATAGCTGAAAAACGGATAAATTTCGACTCCGGAGCTACGCACACGACTCACTCCGTAACTCCCTTTAATATTAACTTATAATTTTCAAACTCTACCAGAAATTAGAGTTTTATATGCCAAACAATCGAAAAAAAGGAAATTTTTATACAATAATTAGGGGGCTCATAATGGGCCAAAATAGATTTTGTTAATTAACCGGAAGGAAGTTCTTTAAGCTATATATTCGTGGCGGCAACATGTGAGTCGTGGTGTGGTTGTTAGCGCCATGGATAAAGAAGTTTGTGGACTCGGTGGTCAGGGGTTCGGTCCTGGTAAAGGATTAATTTTTTATTTTTTTTTCTATTTACTTTATTTTATTTTTTAAAATTTATTTTTCGTTATTTCAACGTGAATAAAGTGTTATATATATAAAAATAATTATTTTTCTTTGGGAGAGAGGGAGTAATTTCTGAAAAACGGATAAATTTCGACTCCGGAGCTACGCACACGACTCACTTCGTAACTCCCTTTAATATTAACTTATAATTTTCAAACTCTGCCGGAAATTAGAGTTTTATATGCCAAACAATCGTACCAAGGGAAATTTTTATACACTAAATAGGGGGCACATAATGGGCCAAAATAGAATTTGTTAATTAACTGGAAGGAAGTTCTGTAAGCTATATATTCGTGGAAGCAACATGTGAGTCGTGGTGTGGTTGTTAGCGTCATGGGTAAAGAAGTTTGTAGACTCGGTGGTCAGGGGTTCGGTCCTGGTAACGGAGTAATTTTTTCTTTTTTTTCCTATTTATTTTTTTTTATTTTTTAAAATTTATTTTTCGATATTTTAACGTGGATAAAGTGCTATATATATAAAAATAATTATTTTTCTTTGGGAAAGAGGGAGTAATAGCTGAAAAACGGATAAATTTCGACTCCGGAGCTACGCACACGACTCACTCCGTAACTCTCTTTAATATTAACTTATAATTTTCAAACTCTGCCGGAAATTAGAGTTTTATAAGTCAAACAATCGTGCCAAGGGAAATTTTTATACACTAATTAGGGGGCACATAATGGGTCAAAATAGATTTTGTTAATTAACCGGAAGGAAGTTCTTTAAGCTATATATTCGTAGGTGGAGCGTGTGAGTCGTGGTGTGGTTGTTAGCGCCATGGGTAAAGAAGTTTATAGACTCGGTGGTCAGGGGTTCGGTCCTGGTAACGGATTAACTTTTTATTTTTTTTTCTATTTACTTTATTTTATTTCTTAAAATTTATTTTTCGATATTTCAACGTGAATAAAGTGTTATATATATAAAAATAATTATTTTTCTTTGGGAAAGAGGGAGTAATAGCTGAAAAACGGATAAATTTCGACTCCGGAGCTACGCACACGACTCACTCCGTAACTCCCTTTAATATTAACTTAAAATTTTCAAACTCTGCCAGAAATTAGAGTTTTATATGCCAAACAATCGTGCCAAGGGAAATTTTTATACACTAATTAGGGGGCACATAATGGGTCAAAATAGATTTTGTTAATTAACCGGAAGGAAGTTCTTTAAGCTATATATTCGTAGATGGAGCGTGTGAGTCGTGGTGTGGTTGTTAGCGCCATGGGTAAAGAAGTTTGTAGACTCGGTGGTCAGGGGTTCGGTCCTGGTAACGGATTAACTTTTTATTTTTTTTTCTATTTACTTTATTTTATTTCTTAAAATTTATTTTTCGATATTTCAACGTGAATAAAGTGTTATATATATAAAAATAATTATTTTTCTTTGGGAAAGAGGGAGTAATAGCTGAAAAACGGATAAATTTCGACTCCGGAGCTACGCACACGACTCACTCCGTAACTCCCTTTAATATTAACTTAAAATTTTCAAACTCTGCCAGAAATTAGAGTTTTATATGCCAAACAATCGTAAAAAGGGAAATTTTTATACAATAATTAGGGGGCACATAATGGGCCAAAATAGATTTTGTTAATTAACCGGAAGGAAGTTCTTTAAGCTATATATTCGTAGAAGAAGCGTGTGAGTCGTGGTGTGGTTGTTAGCGCCATGGATAAAAAAGTTTGTGGACTCGGTGGTCAGGGGATCGGTCCTGGTAAAGGATTAATTTTTTTTTTTTTTTTTCTATTTACTTTATTTTATTTTTTAAAATTTATTTTTCGTTATTTCAACGTGAATAAAGTTTTATATATATAAAAATAATTATTTTTCTTTGGGAGAGAGGGAGTAATAGCTGAAAATGAGATAAGCGGACGGATAAACGGACTCCGGAACTACGCACACGACTCACTCCGTAACTCCCTTTAATATTAACTTATAATTTTCAAACTCTGCCGGAAATTAGAGTTTTATAAGCCAAACAATCGTGCCAAGGGAAATTTTTATACACTTATTAAGGGGCACATAATGGGTCAAAATAGATTTTGTTAATTAACCGGAAGGAAGTTCATTAAGCTATATATTCGTGGATACAACGTGTGAGTCGTGGTGTGGTTGTTAGCGCCATGGGTAAAGAAGCTTGTAGACTCGGTGGTCAGGGGTTCGGTCCTGGTTACGGAGTAATTTCTTATTTTTTTTCCTATTTTTTTTTTTTATTTTTTAAAATTTATTTTTCGATATTTCAACGTGAATAAAGTGTAATATGTATAAAAATAATTATTTTTCTTTGGGAAAGAGGGAGTAATAGCTAAAAAACGGATAAATTTCGACTCCGGAGTTACACACACGACTCACTCCGTAACTCCCTTTAATATTAACTTATAATTTTCAAACTCTGCCGGAAATTAGAGTTTTATAAGCCAAATAAATGTACCAGAGGAAATTTTTATACACTAATTAAGGAGCACATAATGGGTCAAAATAGATTTTGTTAATTAACCGGAAGGAAGTTCTTTAAGCTATATATTCGTGGCAGCAACATGTGAGTCGTGGTGTGGTTGTTAGCGCCATGGGTAAAGAAGTTTGTAAACTCGGTAGTCAGGGGTTCGGTCCTGGTAACGGTGTAATTTTTTATTTTTTTTCCTATTTATTTTTTTTAATTTTTTAAAATTTATTTTTCGATATTTTAACGTGAATAAAGTGTTATATATATAAAAATAATTATTTTTCTTTGGGAGAGAGGGAGTAATTTCTGAAAAACGGATAAATTTCGACTCCGGAGCTACGCACACGACTCACTCCGTAACTCCCTTTAATATTAACTTATAATTTTCAAACTCTGCCGGAAATTAGAGTTTTATAAGCCAAACAATCGTGCCAAGGGAAATTTTTATACACTAATTAGGCGGCACATAATGGGTCAAAATAGATTTTGTTAATTAACCGGAAGGAAGTTCTTTAAGCTATATATTCGTGGAGGCAACGTGTGAGTCGTGGTGTGGTTGTTAGCGCCATGAGTAAAGAAGTTTGTAGACTCGGTGTTCAGGGGTTCGGACCTGGTAACGGAGTAATTTTTTATTTTTTTTCCTATTTATTTTATTTTATTTTTTAAAATTTATTTTTCGATATTTCAACGTGAATAAAGTGTTATATATATAAAAATAATTATTTTTCTTTGGGAGAGAGGGAGTAATAGCTGAAAAACGGATAAATTTCGACTCCGGAGCTACGCACACGACTCACTCCGTAACTCCCTTTAATATTAACTTATAATTTTCAAACTCTGCCAGAAATTAGAGTTTTATATGCCAAACAATCGAAAAAAAGGAAATTTTTATACAATAATTAGGGGGCTCATAATGGGCCAAAATAGATTTTGCTAATTAACCGGAAGGAAGTTCTTTAAGCTATATATTCGAGGCGGCAACATGTGAGGCGTGGTGTAGTTGTTAGCGCCATGGATAAAGAAGTTTGTGGACTCGGTGGTCAGGGGTTCGGTCCTGGTAAAGGATTAATTTTTTTTTCTATTTACTTTATTTTATTTTTTAAAATTTATTTTTCGTTATTTCAACGTGAATAAAGTTATATATATATAAAAATAATTATTTTTCTTTCGGAGAGAGGGAGTAATATCTGAAAAACGGATAAATTTCGACTCCGGAGCTATGCACACGACTCACTCCGTAACTCCCTTTAATATTAACTTATAATTTTCAAACTCTGCCAGAAATTAGAGTTTTATATGCCAAACAATCGTGCCAAGGGAAATTTTTATACACTAATTAGGGGGCACATAATGGGTCAAAATAGATTTTGTTAATTAACCGGAAGGAAGTTCTTTAAGCTATATATTCGTAGGTGGAGCGTGTGAGTCGTGGTGTGGTTGTTAGCGCCATGGGTAAAGAAGTTTGTAGACTCGGTGGTCAGGGGTTCGGTCCTGGTAACGGATTAACTTTTTATTTTTTTTTCTATTTACTTTATTTTATTTCTTAAAATTTATTTTTCGATATTTCAACGTGAATAAAGTGTTATATATATAAAAATAATTATTTTTCTTTGGGAAAGAGGGAGTAATAGCTGAAAAACGGATAAATTTCGACTCCGGAGCTACGCACACGACTCACTCCGTAACTCCCTTTAATATTAACTTAAAATTTTCAAACTCTGCCAGAAATTAGAGTTTTATATGCCAAACAATCGTAAAAAGGGAAATTTTTATACAATAATTAGGGGGCACATAATGGGCCAAAATAGATTTTGTTAATTAACCGGAAGGAAGTTCTTTAAGCTATATATTCGTAGAAGAAGCGTGTGAGTCGTGGTGTGGTTGTTAGCGCCATGGATAAAAAAGTTTGTGGACTCGGTGGTCAGGGGATCGGTCCCGGTAAAGGATTAATTTTTTATTTTTTTTTTCTATTTACTTTATTTTATTTTTTAAAATTTATTTTTCGTTATTTTAAGGTGAATAAAGTTTTATATATATAAAAATAATTATTTTTCTTTGGGAGAGAGGGAGTAATAGCTGAAAATGAGATAAGCGGACGGATAAACGGACTCCGGAACTACGCACACGACTCACTCCGTAACTCCCTTTAATATTAACTTATAATTTTCAAACTCTGCTGGAAATTAGAGTTTTATAAGCCAAACAATCGTGACAAGGGAAATTTTTATACACTTATTAAGGGGCACATAATGGGTCAAAATAGATTTTGTTAATTAACCGGAAGGAAGTTCATTAAGCTATATATTCGTGGATACAACGTGTGAGTCGTGGTGTGGTTGTTAGCGCCATGGGTAAAGAAGATTGTAGACTCGGTGGTCAGGGGTTCGGTCCTGGTTACGGAGTAATTTCTTATTTTTTTTCCTATTTTTTTTTTTTATTTTTTAAAATTTATTTTTCGATATTTTAACGTGAATAAAGTGTTATATATATAAAAATAATTATTTTTCTTTGGGAGAGAGGGAGTAATTTCTGAAAAACGGATAAATTTCGACTCCGGAGCTACGCACACGACTCACTCCGTAACTCCCTTTAATATTAACTTATAATTTTCAAACTCTACCGGAAATTAGAGTTTTATAAGCCAAACAATCGTGCGAAGGGAAATTTTTATACACTAATTAGGGGGCACATAATGGGTCAAAATAGATTTTGTTAATTAACCGGAAGGAAGTTCTTTAAGCTATATATTCGTGGAGGCAACGTGTGAGTCGTGGTGTGGTTGTTAGCGCCATGAGTAAAGAAGTTTGTAGACTCGGTGTTCAGGGGTTCGGACCTGGTAACGGAGTAATTTTTTATTTTTTTTCCTATTTATTTTATTTTATTTTTTAAAATTTATTTTTCGATATTTCAACGTGAATAAAGTGTTATATATATAAAAATAATTATTTTTCTTTGGGAGAGAGGGAGTAATAGCTGAAAAACGGATAAATTTCGACTCCGGAGCTACGCACACGACTCACTCCGTAACTCCCTTTAATATTAACTTATAATTTTCAAACTCTACCAGAAATTAGAGTTTTATATGGCAAACAATCGAAAAAAAGGAAATTTTTATACAATAATTAGGGGGCTCATAATGGGCCAAAATAGATTTTGTTAATTAACCGGAAGGAAGTTCTTTAAGCTATATATTCGTGGCGGCAACATGTGAGTCGTGGTGTGGTTGTTAGCGCCATGGATAAAGAAGTTTGTGGACTCGGTGGTCAGGGGTTCGGTCCTGGTAAAGGATTAATTTTTTTTTCTATTTACTTTATTTTATTTTTTAAAATTTATTTTTCGTTATTTCAACGTGAATAAAGTTTTATATATATAAAAATAATCATTTTTCTTTGGGAGAGAGAGAGTAATAGCTGAAAAACGGATAAATTTCGACTCCGGAGCTTCGCACACGACTCACTCCGTAACTCCCTTTAATATTAACTTATAATTTTCAAACTCTGCCAGAAATTCGAGTTTTATATGCCAAACAATCACACCAAGGGAAATTTTTATACACTAATTAGGGGGCACATAATGGGCCAAAATAGATTTTGTTAATTAACCGGAAGGAAGTTCTTTAAGCTATATATTCGTGGAAGCAACGTGTGAGACGTGGTGTGGTTGTTAGCGCCATGGGTAAGGAAGTTTGTAGACTCGGTGGTCAGTGGTTCGGTCCTGGTAACGGATTAATTTGTTATTTGTTTTTTCTATTTACTTTATTTTATTTTTCAAAATTTATTTTTCGATATTTCAACGTGAATAAAGTGTAATATGTATAAAAATAATTATTTTTCTTTGGGAGAGAGGGAGTAATAGCTAAAAAACGGATAAATTTCGACTCCGGAGCTACACACACGACTCACTCCGTAACTCCCTTTAATATTAACTTATAATTTTCAAACTCTGCCAGAAATTAGAGTTTTATATGCCAAACAATCATACCAAAGGAAATTTTTATACACTAATTAGGGGGCACATAATGGGTCAAAATAGATTTTGTTAATTAACCGTAAGGAAGTTCTTTAAGCTATATATTCGTGGAGGCAACGTGTGAGTCGTGGTGTGGTTGATAGCGCCATGGGTAAAGAAGTTTGTAGACTCGGTGGTCAGGGGTTCGGTCCTGGTAACGGAGTAATTTTTTATTTTTTTTCCTATTTAATTTTTTTTATTTTTTAAAATTTATTTTTCGATATTTTAACGTGAATAAAGTGTTATATATATAAAAATAATTATTTTTCTTTGGTAGAGAGGGAGTAATATCTGAAAAACGGATAAATTTCGACTCCGGAGCTACGCACACGACTCACTCCGTAACTCCCCTTAATATTAACTTATAATTTTCAATTTCTGCCGGAAATTAGAGTTCTATATGCCAAACAATCGTGCCAAGGGAAATTTTTATACACTAATTAGGGGGCACATAATGGGGCAAAATAGATTTTGTTAATTAACCGGAAGGAAGTTCTTTAAGCTATATATTCGTAGATGGAGCGTGTGAGTCGTGGTGTGGTTGTTAGCGCCATGGGTAAAGAAGTTTGTAGACTCGGTGGTCAGGGGTTCGGTCCTGGTAACGGATTAATTTTTTTTTCTATTTACTTTATTTTATTTTTTAAAATTTATTTTTCGATATTTCAACGTGAATAAAGTGTTATATATATAAAAATAATTATTTTTCTTTGGGAGAGAGGGAGTAATAGCTGAAAAACGGATAAATTTCGACTCCGGAGCTACGCACACGACTCACTCCGTAACTCCCTTTAATATTAACTGATTATTTTCAAACTTTGCCGGAAATTAGAGTTTTATATGCCAAACAATCGTGCCAAGGGAAATTTTTATACATTAATTAGGGGGCACATAATGGGTCAAAATAGATTTTGTTAATTAACCGGAAGGAAGATCTTTAAGCTATATATTCGTAGAAGGAGCGTGTGAGTCGAGGTGTGGTTGTTAGCGCCATGGGTAAAGAAGTTTGTAGACTCGGTGGTCAGGGGTTCGGTCCTAGTAACGGAGTAATTTTTTATTTTTTTTCTATTTATTTTATTTTATTTTTTAAAATTTATTTTTCGATACTTCAACGTGAATAAAGTGTTATATATATAAAAATAATTATTTTTCTTTGGGAGAGAGGGAGTAATAGCTTAAAAACGGATCAATTTCGACTCCGGAGCTACGCACACGACTCACTCCGTAAACGGTTATTATGCTCCCTTCTTAATTTCAGTAAGTTTCAAGAAAACACTGAAACTATAATTTAAATTCAATTATCAATACTTTAATTTATTACTGTTATTACTATTTTACCTTAATTATTATTTTTTTTCTTTGGATGTATGAGTTGCCGATAGATTCAAGTAAATAGCATTTACAATACTTTATAGTTATTATAAAAAATGGAAATTAGCACTAACGTTAGTTAGATTTACATTAATACAAAAATATAGCTCAACAAATAAAAATAATATTTCAGAAATTGAAGATTTTTCCACATTAAAAAGTTTTATGAGGCTCCAGACTTTAAAATAGAAACTGTGTATTACTTTAATTTGATTCTGATTTTTGCCAAACGTAGCATTTATAATATTTTCTTAACCCACTTTTGAGTGTGTCTATGGCTAGAAGATTATACTTGTAATTTCGGTAACTTTCCGATTAGCTTAAGCAATTTTAATTTCAAGACAGGATAATATATGTTTTATTCGTTTTTTAATCACCATAAGTAGAATTGATAGCTTATAGGAATAATTGTGATTCATTTTGAAATTGGAATTCATTTGAGAAATTTGATCTCTCTAATTGATCAAAAATCGTCGAATACTGTCAAGTTTTGAATAATGTCCATAAAAATTTTTGTGACCAGTTCTAAGACACTCTAGTTCAGTTTGTTTTAGGCGATAGTTCGGGTTCAACATGGAAGATAACGTGATCGATTGTAGCGGTCATTGTAGCTAAAAAATTTTTTTTTAATATGGGCTATATTTGTTTCTACTCAGTGATGAAGCCAAGGGCCCATGTTATTCCTCTCCTAAAATTTTGAGTTTAAAAAAATATATAATCTCAACAAAAAGAACTTTTTTTGTATATTCTCAATAGAAAATATTAATATTACAAATTATGAATAATAAATACTTTTTTCTTGATATTTTGCTTCATTTGTTTTTCAATAGATGTCGCCACAATGGAAAATATTAATATTACAAAATATAAATAATAGATATTTTTTTCTTGATATATTGCTTCCATATTTTTACAATAGATAATATTAATATTGCAAAATATAAATATGATTTTTGCTTCACTTGTAATTCAATAGATGTCGCCACATGAGAAAATATAAAAACTACATTTTTTCTTGATATTTTGCTTCATTTGTTATGCAACAGATGTCGCCACAATACAAATTATTTATATTACAAAATATAAATTCTTCTTCTTCTTGGGCACTACAGCCTATGACAGGCTAAGGCCGTCCCAATAAGTTTTTGCCATCTTCATCTATTCGGTGCCATGGCCTTCCAGTTAGTTATTCCTATTATTTTTAACTGCTTCCAGCCACCTAGTCGGTG
Organism: Parasteatoda tepidariorum; assembly: GCF_982258835.1. Classification (NCBI taxonomy): domain Eukaryota; kingdom Metazoa; phylum Arthropoda; class Arachnida; order Araneae; family Theridiidae; genus Parasteatoda; species Parasteatoda tepidariorum. The sequence continues at coordinate 1,927,932 of NC_141761.1, forward strand.
CACAACCGCTTTTCTTGTACCTTCCGGTTAAAAAAAGTTATTTTTTTTTAGGGATATTGGTCTTCAGATCTATAAAGGTGTCCCAGCCATCAAATGCGATTGACCTTAATAACATGAACTATGTCTGGTTGTTTATACTTTTTATATAACTCATGATTGTATAGACTGCACCAAAAATTCTTCTAAGTTTCCCTCTCTCAAAAATCAGCAATTTGTTCTCATTTTTATTAAGAGTCGAGCACTCACTATCATAGGATCACGGGCCGTATGAGTGTTTTATATATGTTAACTAGGAGGCTTCGGACCCTGCTCGCTGGCTCTCGTCAACCCCCGGAACTGCTTTCGCAGATCATTTCGGATTGCTTCACAATCCAATGCTCGCTCATTGGATACGTTCTTAACGTCTAGCTTTTGTATACTTTTTTGAATACTGAAGTTCCGAAAACTTTTCACTGTAGAAAATTCTAAACCTGTACATTTCAATATCAATTTGAAATTGAAAACAGTTCACATATTTTGCTTAATCACACTATTCTAAATTTCAGTTGTTGAGAAAAGTAATTGTTGTAAGTTTTGTTTTAAAGTCTTTCACACCAGAGGGCTAAAGCCCTGTGTTGTAAAACAATATGAAATAGTAGTCTGCCACTGAACGCCGGATGTAAAGCATCGGCTTCGATGAAGATAATTTTGTATTTTTAATTCTCTGAAGGGCGCCACCCTAATAATATGGAATTTGTAAAATAAATGTATATATTTTTGATTGTTGATGAAGCCCATCATTTTGTGTCTTCATCAGTGTTCAGAAGCAGAACAACTATAAGTTTTTTTATTTTATCACAAAAATATAAAATGTATTAAAAACAAAGAAAAGAGTAAGAAAATGAGTATAGTCATAGAAAAAGTTAAAATTATAATATAGTATTTGTCAGTTAAAATAAAACTTTTTGTTTAAATCGTTGTTAACAATTCAAATTTCTCCGAGGCAATTCTGAACCTTAATTTTGTTCTAAATGTCAGTATTCAGACACTCAACAGAAGTTTAATATGAAGTTGTAAAATGCATATAGATATATATATATATATATATAAAAGGATAGTAATTATATAAGTAAAAATTAAGGTCGTATTGTTAAGTTGAAACTCAATATTTTTAGTTTTGATGTCAGCAATACAATTCAATTTTTCACAAAAACGATTGTTTCCATTATTAAATTCAGTGCCAACAATTCAAATTTTTCTGAGGCAACTCTTAACCTCTAAATATTATTTTTTTATGCGCACATTTCTAAATGTCAGTATTTAACCACCACAAAACAACTTAAGTTCTCAAATTTAGCATGAAGATGTAAAGTGTAATGAAAGAAGGTCATAGCAATAATGTAGGTAGAAGTAAAGTTAGTACTGTACTGAAAAAACTTCAAGAGTAAAATTCCCGGCCAATAAAACTTTTAGTAAAATTAAAACAATATTTTTAATCGAAGAGCCAAGTTCTTCAAGAAGCAGTTGTAGAAGTAGCTGGATAGAAGTTTTTTTATTTAAAACTTTTTATAGAATTTCTTCAAAAACACAATTGTTAATCTGGTCATTTGGCGATACAACACTTATAGAATTAAAGGATTTGTTACGTTAAGCGCTCAGGTATCATAATTTTGATCTAGTTGCGCTTCTTCTTCTATGTCATTTTGATTTATGTTGCTAAGTTAACTTTCAAACAATTCTATGGCTGGCAACAGCATTTATATTTTTTAAGTTGTTTATTTTTATTTCTTTTAGAATTCGTTCTTTTTTTAGCGAAATGCTTTTTAGCCTAACAGAATTCTTTGAATCTTATTTAGTTGTACAATCTTATCAATCTTATGCTTTTTAGCCTAACAGAATTCTTTGAATCTTATTTAGTTGTACAATCTTATCAATCAAAAGAATCTTATTTAGTTGTACATAGTACTTCTTTAAAAATGAAAACTGTTGCCACCAGCGGAAAAGAAATACAGCCAAAACTTGGGAGCCACGTAAGAGAATTATATATATTAGATTATTGTCTTTTGTCTCAGAAATTCACTTTTTAAACTAAAGTAGCACTTGTTAGCCATTGCTAAACGGCTATCGGTTTAAATTTTTATGTCATTTTTGCAGGTTACAGTAGTCCCGAGATATTTCAATTCATTAACAGCTTTAAATTCTTTATCACTCACATGCAAGGGCAGGCATTGCCTTAGTGAACCCTCTGTTTATCTCCATATATATTTAGTTTAGTCCGCATTAATGGTTAATCCCATTTCACTAGCTGCTACTTCAAGAGATTTGAAGTTCTCTACGACTGATTGTCTAGATCTTCCTATAATATCAAGATCATCTGAATAAGCAAGAATTTGTGTAGATTGTTGAAAAATAGTGCCTCTTACATTGATTCCAGATGCTCTGATTACTCTTTCAAGTGCAATATTAAATAGAAGGCAGGCAAGTGCATCTCTTTGCCTTCAAGCCTCTATCAGTGTAGATGGGATCTTAGAGACTTGTTTTGTACAATTGTATATACCAGTAGTCCCCAACCTTTTTGTACCTAAGAGCAAATACCGGAATATTGGTCGAATGGCGGGCACCATTTATTTTTTCAAGATAAATTTATAGTTGGTATACATTAATATTACACACTACATATAGTGCACAAAAAAATTACATTTTAAAAATTAATTTAACATATGAATATAATTAGTATTAATTTTCTTGTGTAAAATAAATAATTACTAAATTGCTTTCAAAACATTTGAAATATAAAAATTATTTATAAAATACAGTCAATGTGGTGTTAGGCATGGCATTTCGCTGGCCAGCGCTAGATAATTGGGAGAATATAATGCTATTTTTAAGAATGGAATTTATTCCTTCAATCATATTCCAGAATTTCTATCTTCGATTCTTCTCGCTTTACTCGAAGAAATTCTGAAACGTATGTTGCTATTACGGTAACGTTTATTTGGTTGGTAAAAGGATTAACAAAAAAGTTATCAAAGGCTCGATGATATTAAATTGTTGAAATAGCTTTTTAAATTGATCTTTAAACAATTGGAGGTTGATGACAAATGTTAATAAGTCAATTTCACTGTCACCTAACATTTTTTTCATGTTTGGAAAATGCACAAGAGACTTCATTTTCAAATGTGATATCCACAAAACTAGCTCAGCTCTGAACGAGTTTATAGCCTTTATCATTTTTGCTTTATGTTTGTCTTTTTCCTGCAGCTCCAAGTTTAAATTATTTAGTTTTTTCCATTATGAAAGACAAATCTGCTAGCCAAAGAGGATCTCTCAGTCCCAAAAATGTTTGATTTTTGGCTGCAAGATTATTTTTTATTTCTCCAATTAAATGTAGAAATCTATCAAGTACTTTGCCATTACTGAACCAGAGTACCTCAATATGTATTTGCATAGCATTTATTGGGAAAATGGAAAACTGAAATATTTTATCGTTGGGCACAAGCAGCGGGCGCACCTAGATCGATCGACGGGCGCCATGGTGCCCGCGGGCATAGGGTTGGGGACCCCTGGATATACTATGGTTGATGAATTGACATAGTAAAAAAAAAAAAAAGAGTAAGAAATTGGCTTTCGAGAGCGGAAGTAATTCCGATGATTTTTCAGATGATGAAGTGAACATACACAAAGACTATTTAAATTTTTGAAGTTATGCTTCTTATGCGACTTCCAACAAGGTTGCGTTAAACGTTTAACGCTACATTTTTATTGGCCGGGAAATCACGTGGTAGAATCCAGTTTTCCCTCATTCATTTTCATATTGTTTTGGTTCTCACTAGCATAAAAGTATTGTTTTTCTATAAATATTTTTTTTAGTTTGATTTGATACACATATAATTTAATAGGGTAGTATTTTTCATTTTCAAATTTAGTGGATAACAATTGTAAAAAATGAGTGAAAACAATCCCACGGATAATGCGACGGATTTAAGGTTATGACAAGGTATGTCTCTTGTGAATATCAATTGATTGCTTCTCTTCTGAAATTACATTATGACGCATTCACATACATTATTAATGCAAATACATTTTCCATGGCGAGACGATGAGGCAACCACAAGCACTTCCACTGGTTCAAGAGGGAAAAATGCGCAATATTACCGTGATTACAGAGCACGGGAGCGAGCGGAACAGGAAAAGAGTCGTTGAATAGAGCCAATGATCCTTCTACGACTGCTGATTCTTCAACAATTAGCGTCGCAGGTTGCGAAGTTTAACTTCTTCCGCGCGGAGGGACTCCACGCATTATTTTTTTTATTTACCCGAGATAATGTGGGATAGCAAACTGATGGTAAATTAAATATTTTTTACACATAAAAATGTTTTGTTTTAGTTCCTTGCATTAATTAATATAAAAAAATGTCGATTTCTTGCATTTTTTGTTTTTTAAAAAAAATTAGTAAGGGGAGCGGTTAATGTAGTTTTCAGCACCATTATAGTTTCCCAACTTGAAAGATTTTAAACTATATGAAAATCAAGACAAAAACCAAAGTACTTCCTTCTTCCATGACTCTTCACACGCTAAAGCATGCGAATTGTAGCTAAAGGTAGAGATTTCTGCTCCATGCATTGAACGAAAGCGACATAAATGAACAACATGAGTCAAATCAAAAAAAGTGAATTTATTTAATTTCATTACAAGCTTCATTTAAGTAGGACATAGAACTCTCTGCCTAAATAAGGAACATATTTACAAAATTTACACAAGACATCATCATATAAACATTTAGAACAACAGTTGATATTTAATACTTTCGATGGTTTATCTGCATTATTTTATAGTATAGGGGTCTTCTACCTTTTGTGGCCATACACATTTTGATTAACTGCTATTCTTAGACAACTACATCCATAGCAGGAAATACAGTCTACGCTCTTCACATGTCCATTATAAAAGTCATTCCAATAGAGTAATCGAAAGTAAGTAATTTAATATAGAAAAAACCATTATTTCCTTTGATGTTACTTCAGCGTGGTTCATTTTTTAAATAAAACTTGCGCAATTATCTTCACTTGTATTATTCATGGAACATGGCAAACCCGAACGAGGGATATTTCTTAATGCATTTTTTTTTACCTACTACTATTTTAAAGTATTTTTTTCCCACATATCTTTCAAAAGAAAAAAAAAAACTGCGTAAATATCTTTTTGGTTCTAACGAGGGCCGGCTTATGCATGTCGCGGCCCCTAGGCAATGCTCGTCTCGCCACCCCCCTACCGTCTTCTAACTTCCTAATATATTTTTTCGCTAACACAACACTTTATTCATAATTACGCTGTTTTTTACTACATAGGCATGTTATCACATTATTCAATAAAAATATTGAATCAAACGAAAAGAATATAAGTAATTAATATATGCATTTAAAAAAAATCATACAATAAGCTTAAATATTAACTCTTCTAACTTTTTTTGTTACAAAATCGTTCAAGACATCCTGAAAGTTAACCTTTTCCAATACATCACTAATTATAATTACTGTTTAAGAAACATAGTCAATTTTTTTCTCTGTAGCACAGGGCCCCTGAACGTGACGGGGCCCCTAGGCAGTTGCCTACAGTGCCTAATGGATAAAACGGCCCTGGTTCTAACTAAAGCAAAGCATTGCGTTGTTAAAATGTTTCTGTGTGTACACCTGATAAAACGAACTTACGTTATAACGACCGATTCCGCTCTAACCACGAGGGTCATTATATCGAGCGTCGACTGTAAGAGTCACGACTTTTGTACTCCTATTATTATTTATTTTCAAACTACTGTTTTTTTATTGAATATGACACGTGCCACACATGCTGAAGACCCCTATTATAGTAACAACCCTAGAACAAATACACTATAAACAAGTTAAACGAAGCTAAAAATCAGTCACATTGAAATAACTCTAAATTAAAAGTGTTTATTATACATCACAATTCGATAAACATAAATATAGCAAATGACATTTACAATGTATATATTTAGGACTAGACAGCAACTCAAAAATTAACTTGTTCTTGTTAGAAAATAGCTATAAAAAAACATACATTTCTGGAAATCTTTCTTATAATTGTAAAGCATCAGTTCATGAACTTGATATAAAATGTTTAAAAAGACCAAAATCAGGGTGGGTTTCACTTTTTTAACAAAAAGATATTACCTAGAACAAGATTTTTCGGGTTTCAATATTTACTTCAAAGGAGAAGAATTTCAGTTTAAAAGAAATAGTTCATAACAAAAAAAAAAAAAAAAAAGAATACAGTAATTAAATTTTAAAAAAATAAGCTTTAAATAAGGGTCCCAATAGTTTGGTCAAGAGAGCAGTCTCAGGTTTGAACCCCTCAATGATAATTTTATTTTTTGCGTATTTCGCCCAGTCTCAAAAAATTTGTAAGCGAATAAATTTTTTTAAAAACTTGCTTATCTAATTCATTACAAAAAAAAATTAATACTTAGTTATTACTTCTTAAATATGACTTTTTAAAAATTCGATTTCTCAGAAAATATGGATGGTGTTTTCTACACTAGGGAGCGCTGCATGCTCGGTGCCGCCTAAATTTCCGGGTTACTGTTTCCGTTGTATTTTAAAGCCATTTGGCATCATTGTGTTTTGAGATTCTTGCGAACAATGTACTTGATTCGTTATTACTTGTGTTTACAATGCTAACAATATTTGTGTTTACAATTCTATAAGTGTTAACACTAACATAAGATGGTGCACAGCTTGCAACAAGAACAAACAGTAATAAACTTATGGAAAGAGGCCAAATCAAGACTGCCAAAATAGCGGGTTATTCAAAATCTAGCAACCATGTCACCTTTTTTTAACAATATATCTCTAAATAGCTAAAACAAATTTTCACTTCAAACTCACCAGAATTACATAATAACATTAATATCTTATGAAATACGGCAAATTTGAGATCAGAAATTATCTAATTTATTTCTTTTATTGAAAGCAAAATTATCCGTTTGAAAATATCGCCTCGCAGAATAACATGTAGTAAGCAGCTGCAAACTTTCTAACCGGAACTAGAGCAGGCATACAGCTCGAGATTGTTATTGTTTACATTTCTACTGAAAACACCATTCATTCGACCGATTTCGTTCAAATTTTATTATTTAAAATTTCATTCTTAAAAATGTACAAATTTGTGTAACTTGTAAATCAAATTTACTTTTACTATTATTAAATGAAATAATGAGTATTAAAAATTATTTCTTGTTAACTATCTTCGGATCAAAATTTTTTATAATTGTGAGCAAAAAATTCTCAATTTGTTTTGGACCGGTATCTTGATCAAATTATTGGGGCCTTATTTCAAAGATTGCGGTTATCCTGCAGATTTAGGTTATTTATAAGTCTTCAATGAAAAGTGAAGCGAAGGTTTTTGGGTCTGATTTCGGTAAAGGGTATCTGCTACATTTTAGATTTTCAAATCCACGACTTTTCATGAATAATTCCAAGAATTTTTCCTGACTTAGCGAAGTTATAATTTTCTTCAGCAAAAACCCAACAATAAATTTAAATAAAAGTATTATAAATAACATTAATTGAAATGATAGGTATAACCGAAACTGTTATACTCTGCATCTTCATATTTATTGATGTTGAACTTAAAAACAGAGTAAAGAAAGAGGTAAAGCAATAAATAGCCACAAAAAAAAAAGAAGCCAAAAACTAAATACAGTCAGATGTATGCAGTTATAATTTTTAAAGAGAACAGGATAAAAACATTTTAAATTTTAATAAAATATGATTATGAGTAGGGATTTTGTTACAAATTCAGATCACTGTGAAATTAAGAGAGGAGGGGGGGGGGGGGTAAATTCCATTTTAAAAATTAGATTTCATGACGTTCCATGCTTTTTTTTCTTTCAAATAGTTAAAATCAGGACATTTCATGACCAATTTTGTACAATACCGAAATCCACGACTTTCCATGTGCGCAGATACCCTTGTCGGTAACTTAAAAATACCGCGTGCAGTCATAAATTACCCTATTTGAAGTGACCCCTTAATACATGGAAATCAGATTGTTAGATTAAAAGTCATTCGGGGTGTTTATGGCCCACTAATCACATAAAGGCGAAGTAATGCAAATTTTCACTTTCAGGTGAAATATGTCCACTGAAAAACAATTGAGATATAAAACAAGGAAGATGGGGTAAGAGAGGAAAAAATCCATTTGAGAATATAATCATATAATCAATTGCAACTCAATATAATCAATTTAAGTATCAGTCATTTTGATAATTGTCAAGTAACAGTTCATGTAGTGGAGGGGACAAAATTGATCAGGAAATAAACATTCAAAATCCTAAAAAACTAGCATATTATATTTTTTAAGAAATACACAGAACAAATAAATCAAGGAAACATGTACCTCCAGTTACAAATATTCAATGTGTTTGCAAGACAAACATCTAAATTAATTGCTCTTTAAGTAACCACATTCCATGTGCACATTAGATATTGGTAGTGCAAACATTTTTCATTATATAAGTTTTTCCTGCTGCTTACGTCATAAATATTATATGCTAAAGGACAAAAATGGAAGACTTTATTTGTAATAAAAACGAATATTAAAATTTTTACCGTTTATAAAGCCAAATTTTCTTCCTACCAAGCAGGGAATTAACATGGTTTTACAAACCTCCGTCGCTGAGGAAAATTAAACAACGCCACAGTTTGAAGCAAGACGACGATTTTAAACGAGTTCTATTTATCATTCGCTAATTTGGATTTTAGGTTAACTTTTTGATTTGCATTTTTTCATTTTAGTGTTACAACCTTTTAAAAAAGTTGGAAAATAAAGCTCGCTCTATTAGATTAGGAGTTCTTGAATACTTTTATGAGTTTTTTTCCCAAAAGCAATATAAAAATATGCAACTTCTTGTGGTTTCTAGTAAACTAAACATTTTTATATATATAAACGTAGAGATTGAACAGCCGACTAAATGTTGGTTTTAGGACTGTCAAACTCCTTGTCATTTTGAACTCAATCCTGTATACCCCCCACAGGTATTGATTAGAAAAACATTTTTGTATAAAAATAATTTTAAAGAACTCATTATTTAAAAGAAATATTGCGTTTTAATCTTGCATATTACAATGCCATGAAACAAACACCCGAATTTGAAAAACCAACAAGATTTTTTTACTGCATTTGCTAAAAATTATAAAAATTTGAATTGTTTGTCTAGTTTTCTTTTTATATAATAACTGAATTCCCAATAAGGTATAAACAATGAACCGTACTCACATAAACACCCAAATTGAAACAATTTCTGCTAAAATAATTAAAATTCAATTCAAATAAAATAATTAATTCAAAGAATGTTAACCAAAAATCCAAATATTATGATTCTTCAAATACAAATAATTTTTAAAATAAACATTTTTATTTTTAGAAACTGGAATGTTCTGAACACACAAAAATCAGGACAACAAAGAACACTGTCTAATTATAAATTATACAAAATAAATTTTAAACTTAATATTTTTAACTTTAATCATTTTGTTTAAAAATTACTCAAGAAAATAACTATTAAAAAGGAAAACTCTATATTTTTATGAATTGCTAACGCATGATATTAAAATATAAGGCAGTATTTTAAAATAAGATTGAGGAAAAAGCCACAAAATAGTGATGAACCATAATTTGTTGAATTTGAAATTGAATGCAAATTCTTGAGATTACAGTATCATTTCCTTTCTGGTTTATTTCCAGGTATAAAACCAAGTACTCATTTCAACTCTATATGAACTTAAAAATCTACCAGGATTACCCACTTTTAATTTTAACTATTGAAATCATTTTCGTTAAAAACTTTCTTTATTGCTATTGTAACATTAAATTTACATGTATTCGTTTACAAGACCAAACTCTCTACGACAGCGATTCTATCTGCTATTGTAAATAGTCATTAGTACAGTTTTCGTGTAAATTTTTAAAAACATTTTGTGTTGGCTATCAAGGTTCCTACTCAATTTCAGAAAGAAAAAAAAAATTCCCTGACTTTTCCAGGTAAATTTCAATGAAAATCAATACCATATTTTATCCATACTACGAAATTTTTCATCAGAAAATTTTGATTCTTTTATTTGTAATGCCAAATACTAGATTTTCCGTGTATTTCAGTTTGTCTAAAATGTGAAATTTTTATAATAAATAATTGTAATCGATGTTAGAAATATTTAACTCGAAAACTGAGTATTGTTACTGACAATTTTAAGACTGGTTTTTTTCCAGGTATAGTGAAGGAATTTTCCAGGTTTTTGTAAAAAAAATTGTAATGTTCCCTGATTTTTGGAGTTGAAATAAAATTCCCTGACAATTCCAGGCTTTCCCTGATCCGAGGGAATCCTGGACTATGCGACCTGGTAATAAACAGGGTTCTAAAATCAAACGTTACATTTGCATCCTCTATTAGCGATCGCAACTCCACCTGGGGAGAAGAACGGCTCCATGTCTTGACTCCCCTTTCCTCCTCTTCTCAGTAATATAGGAATGTACAACGATATTTTCCCCTTTTCTTAATATTTTTCGAATTTAATTGTTCCAAATATTTTTTAAAAATTCCACGACGCTTTCTTCTTACTTATAGGTTTTTAATCTATTTGAAAATCAAGAGAGAAACTGACATACTTCCTTCTTCTATGACATTCCACACGCTAATGGTGAAAGCATCTTTACGCCACCTATAGGCCATTTCGATCGCTAATAGTTTAATTATTATTCTTTCGGATTGCGAATGTTCTCAGTAACAAAATATATGCATAAAAACTGAATTTCTGAGAGCGGTAAAATCTCTTTTTGGAATACCCTGTTAACATCAAGCTTTTTTTTTCTTTTTTAAATTATAAACTACTTTACATATTTTTATAATCAGAGGCTTACCTTTAATACCGAAAAAACCATTTATTTTTAATCAAATGAACACATTTCATTCTCCTACTTAAAAAAATAAAATTATATTGTCAGTTTAGTTCATTTTGCTCCAAGCATCCAAAACCCTCAGAACGCTACTGAGTAATTATATCAATCATTTCTATACAGGATTTGTTATAATCTAATAACTTATTATGATATACATCAAACTGATACACCCACCAATAAATGCTTGAGTTTCAATTCACGATTGTTTGAGAAAAAGTTTAGTTATAAATGTTCCAATATTTTCAACAAAAATAAAAAAATATATATATTTTTGCAACTTACAATAGCATTTTGGGTAACAAGATCAGTTAATATAAGAGTAAAAAATTGGGACAAAAATCTCCATTATTAGACTTTCAGTACTGAGTTAAGATTATTTTTTCTCTGAAGCAATAATTATTACAGTGCACACTTTTTGAGGCTGAGTATTTGAAAGATACTATGCAAATTTTATGTAAAAGCTTAGATAAAATTTGGCCTCCATAGAGAAATTATGTTTTAATCCGGTGCATCATTAGTAAAATAAATATTGCATTAAGTAATTCTTTTTTGCCAAAGGTGGTAGCAACGAATCTCAATCATAGTAAACTTAAATTTCTCAAACCAGGCAGATAATAATTAAAAAAAATTAGTATTAAAAATAAAAAGCTTATGTTGTTAAAATTTAAATTGAAAACTACAAAGAAATGGAATAAATTTCAATAGAGTTAAGCCTGCTATCAAGAAACAGAAAAAAAAAAATCTCTACTTTTGGCGATTTTCTCCCAATACAGCTTTTATACGAAACTCAGCAATTTCCCTCCATTTGTTTGCTTTTTAAAAATAAAATAATCAGCAGAATAACGAAGGATTTTTGCTACGGAGATGGACTGAACTATATAACAATGTCAGCAAACGACAATTTAAGATGGTTGTTGAAATAGTTTAGTAATATCCATTTGCCTTTGAGAAAATAAAATGGCATCCTTAGTAAATAAATTTTATAACGTAAAAACGGTTATCTTAATAAATTACATCTTTTATCACTAATTTTTAATTTGTTTTGTTTCCTGCAGATACCTGTTTTCACGATTAGAATATATATGTATAAGTATTTTTGTGGGTAAGGTTTTAAATTTCAGAAATGTAAATGTCTGTGCACAGAAAGTAACAAAGCATTATTGACAAACTTTTCATGAAAAACAGATACCTTACACCGATAATTCAAGAACCCTGTGGCAGAATTTTTTCGAGCTATCAGCAACAAAAAACTTCCTAACACTAATTATCTTTCTACGAGATACCTTTAATAACAACAACATATATGTTACTCATTTAAAGTAACAAAAGAGCTGTGCTTACAAACAAAAAAAACTAGATTTTTTCTTTTAATTGAACATGTAATCATTTTTTTTTCTAATATTATGGGTGATAATCTTGCATTTTGTTTGGGGGGGGGGCGAGTTCAAATTATTTCGTTCTTCGCCTTTTGTACAGTACCCTTTTAAATTATTAGGGACACATTAAATTTCTAAAAAATTGTCATTTCTCAGTGTCATAACTTTTTCAAAAATGAATCAATTTACATAAAAATTTCAGGATATCATGTTCAGGTCTTCTACTTTCACCTAAAAATTACTAATTTAATTTATCTCAATTTTTTGCAAAAATTTGCACATTTGAACAAAGCAATTTTTTTTTAAAAAAAATGTCAAGTTTGACAAGTTGCTACTTTGTAACAAAATTTTTTGTATAAAAATTATTATTTATGCATTAAAGTACAAGTCATTAACTTTAAAACGCGCTAAAGTAAATGACTTAACGTTTTTTTTTTGACCGAGATATGAGATTTCGAAAATTTTTTTGTCATTTATAGTGAAAACGAAATTATTGTGAATTCGAAAATTATTTAGTATTTATTCTTCAGCTTAAAGAGATCAACCTATTGACTATTTTCTGTTGAAAATTTGCTAGCTATTAAATATTTATTTGTTACGTAAGGTTCGCATAAGTTTATATTTATCACAGTTGAGATAAGTTTAACTTTTGTATTAAAATAGGTGGCAAAATAAAGTTAAATTTCTTAAAAATTTCTTGAGTCGTTTTTTAAAATTGGTATTGCAAATTTACAAATAATGTTCTTGTTTGCAATAATGTTTTAAATAAAAAAACTTAATTAATCCGAATAAGAAAGTTGCAAAAAAATAATACTAAATAATTTTCGAATTCACAATGACAAAACTATAAATGACAAAAAATTTTCAAAATCTCATATCTCGGACAAAAAAAATCGTAAAGTCATTTACTTTAGTCCGTTTTAAGGCTAATGACTTGTACTTTAATGTGCAAATAATAATTTTTATGCAAAAAATTTTGTTACAAAGTAGCAACTTGTCAGATTTGACATTTTTTTTAAAAAAAAACTGCTTTGTTCAAACGTGCACTTTTTTGCAAAAAATTGAGAAAAATTAAATTAATAATTTTTAGGTGAAAGTAGAAGACCTGAACATGATATCCTGAAATTTTTATGAAAATTGATTCATTTTTAAAAAAGTTATGACATTTTCTTAGAAATTTTAAGTGTCCCTGATAATTTGGAAGGGTACTGTAAATAATCATCACAATAAAAATAAAAAAAAACCTAAAAATCATGAAATCGGCAGTAGTAATTGCCGATAAAAAGATCGACGACGAAATCAATACTTGATCAGAGGTTATGGAGAAATCAAAAGCAATAACTGCCAAAAATACGATAGAATTATATAATACTCAACATCATGATTAGACTTTTCAAGATTGTTTGAAATATATTGGGATATTTATAAATACCAAAAACACAATCGAAACATTACATCGATTTAGGATACTATCGCTGTAAATTGAGAGCGTGAAAAAAAGATTATCTAAATGCATGATTCAAATATTATGTGTAAATTTCTGTAGAAAAGACAAGTAATTTCTTTTTACTTTTCAAAAAAAGAAAAATCTTTCTGCAAGAACTATGTAACATTCCGCTAAAATGTAGCCGTGTCACTGCGAATCTGCCACGGGGTTCAGGAGTTTTTTGGTATAAAACATTAAAAATTTTTTTATTAACATGATTTTAAATTGATACTTGAACCACTTGTTGCTAACTATTTGAGCACTTTAGTTTTTTTTTAATGCAGAATCAATTATTGATCACTACTCATATGAACTGAAACCCACATATTTGCCTTAATTATACCCCCCAAAATGATTTAATACACATAAAACTTCTTATTGTTTGGTTACTTAATGGAAATGAGAAATTATAAAATTTTCTTGATCTCTGTAAGTAACATTTATACATAAGTTTAATACACAACGTTAAGTATTATACATAATGTTTTCAATTAATAAAATTACTCATTACAAAACAAACCTGTTATAATTGGCAACATAATAGGGGAATTATAGGCATTAAATTTCTTTTAAACAAAATTGACGATAAATTAAAGAAAAGAAATTACTAACTCGAACTCAAATGAAGGCTTTGATAAATTCAACCTCGTAATAATGAACCAGTGGAAGATATAATGATTTACAATTTCACCATATGGAAGAAGAAAAAAATCTTAAAAATAAGAAATCAGAATGCAAACAGATGTGAAAAAAAATTACATTATTAAAAATAAGAAAGTCAAGTAGTATTTTCGTGCAAATTGCAATTTTTAATTGCCAATTTTAATATTTATTCAACCTATGATAACCGTTAATTTTGGCTAATCATAAAGTTAACCTTTTTTTCTTTTCTTTTTTTGTTAAAGTAGCTTACTTTAAAAGACACTATAGCTACTCTCCCACAAAAACCAAATTTCCTCAGATTTCAAAGGTAAAATTTCTCAACATTATTTCAGAATTCAGTAACATAAATCTGTGCAATTTTAATTGCAATTTAAAAATTTACATACACATTTAATAAGAATTTAAATTAAAGCAAAAAAAAAAAAGAATTATCTTCAATCTGAATTTATTAATAGTTTATAATATATATATTTCACAACGAAAAAAAAAAAAGAACTGCAATTCATGTTCAATGAATTTAGTACAGTCAAACCCCGCTGTAGTAAACCTTCAAGGGTGACTGATTAAAATTGAAAACGCTGTAGTAAACCTTCAACATTATAACCGGGAGTTCACAAAAGCTGCAAACAATTTTAACTAATTTTTCCGAACTGTTCCCTTTTATTACGCATTATTTAAATAAATGATGCATAAAAAGAAATACAAAAATGATTTAAAAAAAAACAATGTGTAGTAATACAAAATGTGATAGCTTTAATTTTTTATGGCTCTTTCATACGCTATGGACTGACAATGCGCCGAAATAGAATGGGGTTGAATTAATTGTGAAAACGTTGAATAGAACAATCTGAACTGTATCTTTTTGCAAAATTCGAAGAGAAAATAAACATAGTAAAGGAAAAATATCATTTTCAAAAGGGAAAATTAAGCACTTTTTAAAAACACCCCATGAAAAAAAGCACCTTTAAGGGTTTTTAAGAAATGAAAATCAAAAATAAGCACGTTGAAGCACTTTTTAAAAACGCTACGCAAAAAATTTCAAAATTACCAAAAAAATGAAGAAAAAATTCAATCTAGGATAGAAAAAATTTAATAATATCCAACAGGACAACATTTTGATCACTATATCTGGAGTTTACTATAGCGGGGTTAGACTGTATAACAGTGATTCTCAACCTTTTTTTTGTTGCGGCACACTTTTAACGATTTCGAAATTTGACGGCACACAATGAAACAAATTAGATTAAAAGTTGTTTAATTACCTATTTTACACGGTGTTAAATAGTTTGTGATAATAATTTTGAATGTGACATAAAATAATATGTACTACAAAAGCACATTTATTAAGGGATTAATTATTTTTTTCGACCAATTTTTTATTAGTTCGACACAGTTATTTATTTTTTGCTAGTTTAATTGTTTGCTTGTTTTCTATAATTATTAACTATTATTTTTTTGTGATTTTTTTGTTAACTAGCTTTTTTGCTAATTATTAATTGTTAGCTTAATTTTTGTTAGTTATCTTTTGTTAATTTGTTTTTTATATATCTGATTTTTTAGTTATCCTTTGTTAGTTTGTTTATTAATTGCATAGCTTACTTTTATGATTAGCTCTTACAACATTTTTTAAAATTAAGTGTCATATACAATTTAAACACTTCCATCTTATTTTAAGATTGTCTGGTAACAATCGCCGACAAAGATGTTCACGCTGTTAAAGCGTGGAAAAACTATAAAAAGTATATATATATACACTTTTCTTTAATTTAAGCTTTACTCATAATAAAAAAAAAGCATTATAATTTTTACTGTATCATTTCTAATATTTGGCGGCACATTTTAAGAATTTAGCGGCACACAAAAGTGCCGCGGCACAGTGGTTGAGAATCACTGCTGTATAACATTGATGTCAAAGAAAAATAAGAACACAGCAGTATAAGCTAATGATTCAGATAAAAAAATTTTTTTTTTTGAAGCCTAATAAATCATAGACATCACTCTGTGTTAAATTGTCTGTTAAGTACTATTGCATGCAAATACTCAGGAGCAGACTATACATGTCTCAAAATTTCAGTTTTTATATGCTTAGCCATCTTGAGAAATATATATAAATTTACAATGCGAAAAAAAGGGGGGGGGGGAGAAGAACATCCGAATAACTTTTTGATCTAATGATCTGATTTTCACGCATTAGGACAAATGGTTCCTATGGCTGACCTCAATTATTCTAATTAAATAGTGCAGATCTATTTTGAGGGAAATTTTTGTCAGTGATTTCACAACTTAAAATATCGTCTTCACTAATTAACTAGGATAATTGACGTCACCCCTCCTGAAAGCCAATTAAGATAGATTCTAAGAATGTGAAAATCAAAAGTCATTCGTGCTCTCAGCCTCCCGCCCCCCTTTTTTTGCACACTGCACACAAGAAAACAAATATTTCACAGTAACCAACAATACTTTTGACAGCAAATCTTCAACAGCATAAAATAAATAAATTAACATTTCTCAGAACAAAATAAATTGTAGAGGGGAAAAATATGTCTTAATAAAGGCACTAATACTTCATATTTCTATCTGTTTTCCACATCAAAGATTAGAGACATTCACTAATTAGTAAACAACAGACAGAAAAGAGAAAAGTAGAGATAGAGAGCACACGTAGCACCCAGAGCACCAGGTTGTTGTTGTTGTTTAGAAGATTATGTGGAGAGAGAGAGAGAGACAGCAAGCACTTACTATTGTATGCATCAGTGATGACTGGTTTAAACAAGTGTCTATGGAACAGCATGTGTGTGTGTGTGTCACGCTAGAGGCGTGTCTAGAAAAATAGAAAAAGAAATAAGCCAAAAGAAAACACGGCATGTTATATAAAAAGCCAAATAAAAAAAAAAGGTTTTTAATATAATACAGGGTGCGTAGACAGATTTTTTAACAAAAAATAAACACTTTTCAAGAACTTAAATATTTTCAATTGATTGCAAAAAAAAAATCAGAATTAGGTAGTAATAAAAATTATTTTTGCTTATCGTTTAAAGTTCTTAATTTATGATCATAAAATTAAACATTTTCCAAAAACTTTATATAATCATGATAAAATAACCCTAGCAACAATTATATCTTGGCCCCAGTTGGGCTAAAAATTGGCTCGATTCGGTTCCCATATGAACCTGCTCCGAGGGATCCATATTGGGACGTCTAGATTTTCCAATATGGGTCCTATGCAGAGCCAATGTCGGCCTTTGTCGTGCCAATATAGAGCCTATATTGGCTGAATAATGATTATAAAATATCAGGTGAACCTGACAAATCCATAAAGGGCTGATATTGGTTTAAAAGTAGCAGTAAAATATCGGGTGAATCGGACAATTCTAAATAGGGCCCGTATCGGCCCTTTGAACCCTTATCGACCTAAGATTCGTGAATATTGGTCCAATCAGGGCCCAAGTTATTTTGCTGCTAGGAAACTAGTTTCTGTTAAATATTGCAGAGAAAATCGTGCATTTTCTTTTTGTAATTTAGAACCACAATTGACACCGCAAAGAAAAAATATCATTTTAAAAGATAGAAAATTAAGTATTTTTTATAAAAACCGAATAAAAAAAGCACCTTTTGGGGCTCTTAAAAAACGTAAATAAAAAATAAGCACTTTTTTAAAATGCTACACACCTTGTAATAATAATGAAAGAAAAGCAAAGAGGCATGTTAGTTAGCTCCCGCATAGCCGTTTACCCACACTTTAGAAAATAAGTACATTTTGCTTAGCTTTTTTAAATCACACTGAGTAATAATCATGCACACTGTTTGTGAGGAAAAAGTCATACTTTTCACTGTATGTCTCTCTATAAATAAATATCATGTATCACACTGGTAGAGAGATTATTATTTAATAAAAGAAAGTGATTATTTTATTAGAAAAGTAAATGAAGAGTTTGAAATAAAATTATCAGTTAGGAAATGTTTAGTCAGCTTATTTGTAAGAGCAGTGATAACAAGTCTTTTCCTCCCCCCAAAAATTGTTTTGCTACTTTAGATAAAAATTAAACTATCAATTAGTGCACCTCAATTTCATAAAATATATTTCAATCCCTTTAAAGGCAAAAGTTAGCTTAAAAAATAATTATCAGAAGTGCAAACTTTTTAAACTAACCAGAAATATAACATAGAAATACACGCAATTAGCATAATTTTAAAATGCATATACGTGAATAACCGAAATGAAGAGAATGTAGACTTCCACCGGTGAATGTCAAAAGTATTTGATTCATTCCTTGATATTATTAAACATATTTTAATATCTGCTGAGGATAAATATCAGTGTTACTTGGAATCAATTTTTTTTTTTTTATCAATTTAGAACAAGCCCTTTTATCATCCTATATTTGAACCATTTAAACTTTTTGCTTATAGCATTTCAGATTTGTTATTGCTTTGTTGTATCCAATTATTTTTAGAATTGTTGAGAAAAAAATTATTTAGAATTGTGTAGGAAATAATTAAGATCAGTTGCAAACAAAATTTCATAGCTCTTAGTAGTCAGGGGGGGGGGGGGATTCACCAAATTATTGCGAAAATTCTTTAAAACTAATTTTTACTACTCAATCGTACTCATAACTAATAAAACATAATAATTGCAGAAAAATCTTATTAGTTGGCACTCCAGAATTCCATAAAAAACAATAATAATAAAATGAACAGAAAACAAAACAAGTAATCTTTATTGAGGTTTAAAATCAAAGCATTATTACAAATATGCAAAGTATTTAGATAGATTAATTCCTCAGACTGCAAAATCTTGTTTCGTGCAAATCCCCTGCAAAAGAAAAAGAAATTACAAATATAAGTAGAAAAGACTACAACTACATTTGTAACTATTTTTTGCTTTTATAAATTAATTGCTTTTCTGATAGCAAGCAGAGTATTTTAACTCAAACCATGTTTTTTTAATTTATGTTCAAAATGGGTCAGTCATATGGTAAATTTAGTATATGGACATCCTGTTTATTGACTGTAAGGAAAAAAATAACCCTGTTTCAGATTTAAGCGAATATTGTGTGTGACGTAATAGACAACAAGTTATAACCAAATAATAAAGAGGTTTATTATAGCTCTGCACCAAATGTCACACTAAATAGATTTCAATATATGAAGTTTTTAAATGTTATATTGTACAATATTAATTTAAATTAATGCATTGTGTAATGCATATATCCTATTTTTAGTAGAATCAATAAAAAAAGAGCGCTATTTTTAAGGAGGACACTAATAGTGATCAATAATACAATACAAATTAGGTAAACATTTTTACCATTTTACTCAAGAAGGGTTGCCACTCAAATCTGGAAGAAAAAATTCCCTTTACATATTATACACACTATATTAAGAGGAAACAATAATTACAGTGTTCTTGTGTGAGCTATATTGGCATAACTATATTTATTAGTTTTAATTGCTTGAAAAACTTGGATTGGCAATTTTTTGATTCATCGGAAATAACCATTTACTGAGATCTGTACGTTTCCCGACGTATCATGAACAGCGAAGTTCACATGCGCGATGTCGAACATTGTACCCGATAGTACATCAAGTGCGCGCAAAGAGCATTTCTCCCGATTCTGACATAGATGTCTGCAAGTTCATGCAAAGAGAATTTCCAGCCGTAGGTGTAGAGTGTGGCAATGAGTATAGTTGAACTATAATAGTTTTAATTGCTCGAAAAACAGTTGAACATACTTAAATAATGCTATAGTAAATGAAATAATTTAGTATAGCTGAAATATCATCCTTGAATATCCCATAGATTATGCTTCGAGTGGTCACCATTTTTTAAAAAACAAAATTCCCTGTTATTTAAGGTGATTTTCAAATTCCCTGTATTTTCCAGTTTTTCTCTATTCTCCCAGTGGAGTGGCAACCCTGTCTAAGGCAAGAATCACCCATGCTACCAGTGTGGTACATCAATGAAATAGCATTTCCTATTTGCACATAAGTGAAAAATCAACCCCCCTTTTTTTAAAACTAGTAGGAAAAACTGTTTTTTGTACTAATGCTAAATTATATATATCAACAAGCTTGATGACATAAGGGGCAAAAACTAGCCTTTCGATAACTCGAATTTTTAACTTAACTCTAATAAATTTGATTATCACAATGTTAAAAATCTTGTATAGCTTATAAAATATAACACTGAAAACTTTACATTACTTTTTAATATATAATTTCAACCACAGGAATGGAATTAATTGCTGAATATGTTTATAATTATTGAAAAACAACTATACTAATGTGAACAATCGAATAAAAGTTAGTTTATGTCTCAGATAGAGATTCATAAAATTTTCTCTTAAAGCAAGCTTTAATGTTTCGTAAATAATTTGTTTTTAGTTCTTTTTTTTCATTTTAAACAAAATTAAAAATAAGACCAAAGGCAGACATCCAATTGCAGACGATTAAAAAAAAAATGTACATTTCAATGATATAAAGAAAATAAAAGTTTGATTTAAAAATATTTTGTATTATACCTATAAAGTTACAAAAGTCATTTGTACATTTAAAAGCTTATTTAAATATATTAAAAGGTAATTAATTTGTGAAATTTAAGATAGTTACAAAATACATTTAAAAGTTTAGTTAAATAAATTAAATAGTACTTACTAAAATAATGGAAATGCTTCTTAAAACTCATAGCTGATGAAACGACTTTATGAAAGCGAACAATCTTTCACACGAAAGGGTTTGTGACAACAGTGTGCATTTATTTGTGTCACAGCTGAAAGGTCTTCCTTCTTAATTTACAAGATTTTTAAAACAAATAATGTTACCATATATAGTATTAAATTATTTACAAGACCCCTAAAATATTTATAGGGATGGGGGAAATCAAGATAAACATTTAACAACCTCATATACAAAATTGTTTTATTTCTAACTCTTGACAAAATTTAATTATTTCATCCTACATAAAAAAAAAGGAAATTTTAGAAGAACAAGTCCATTTCAGTTGAAGATAACTGGAAGAGCTTTAATTGCTCTATACCTGACATAGTGTGTTTGAAAAATGCCAATCTAAATCTTGCCATTTGGGGAAGTTTGTTTCAATTGCTGCCATTAAATATTAAAGCTTAATATAAAATTAAAAAACACACTTTTATTGATATGTAATTCCTCTTTTTATAATTAGATGGCATTTAAAACTGGGTACTGTGCAAAGCTACAATAGTCTCAAAAATAATAATCTACAAGAAATGTTAAGTTACTATAAAAAAATAAGGGTTTTAAACGGGATGCTTAGTATTCTACATTCAGGTGCAGAATCACGCACTCACAAAAAACGTGATTTCTAAGAAAAAGTGATAAATCCAAGAAAAATAAATAATTAAAAATGTTCAATAAAAAATAGGCTATTCACCATATTATGAAATGAACATTGTCAGCAATGCTAGGGAAAACTAATATTGTTTTAAGAGTGAACAGCTATACTAATACATTTTTTCATATTTCCTAAGAAATAATAAAAGAATCATTTCATATCTTCGGAATTGCCTAGATCATGCGATTTACCATATTTATCAATAAAGCTTTTAGTGATTTGAGGGACCGACATATTACAAAAGGAAAATAATGTTTTTAACGACACTATGCTAAAAAATTTAGCAATACATTTGTAGCTTGTGATAATTATTTAGGTTATTATATGGAATAATTACACAAAATTTTATAAGCATAGCTTTATTAATAAAAACATTGGCATTTTTAAAAAAAACTAATTTTTTTTTTGTCTTACAATTTTTTTTGCTGTAACTTTAAAAATAATCGATAAAAGTAAACAAAAATTTGAGAATTTTATAATACAAAAATATTGCATTAAAATTTAAGAAAAAAAGTGATACGAACTGTGCAAGTTAATAGTAATTAATGTCGTTTTTCTACACCATGCTGTGTAGGAAAAAAGTTAGAATTTTTTTCTTCCCTTTTTTACTTTTGTAGCAAATCATAGTTGGCAACGAATAAAAAAAGTCATATTTGAATATTTTAAAAAGTTTCAAGCAATTTTCTAAGTAGTTTTTGCATTTTTTAAAAGAAATTCAAAAGGATAAAATGTTTTCTACGAATATTATTTTGTATCATAAGACAAAACTAAATAACAAATTATAATATCTTCATGGCTTATACCATAGACAGGAAAAAATTCCAGTAGATTTCACAAAATACAAATTTCATTATAATTGTTACATAAGGTACTAAAAATTTTACGCGTAAGGAATTTCAGGGATTTTTAGCCATCAAAAAAGAAAAACTGCAATATTTTCCAGTCATGATAGGCATTAAATATGCTTGAAATGTTGTGCATTATGTTTACTCACAATATTGAATAGTAATAGGCATTTAATTCATAAAAAATAAATATCTTTTAATCAATTTTAAAAGAGAATTCTGAATAAAAAAATAAACATTTTTGAACAACAACAAAGTTTCTAACTGATTTCTATAAATGAGGCTCGTTTCATTATATATTAGTAATATACTTAGTTAAATATTCAAGCAAACAATAATCGTGCAAAAGTTCTATTTCAATAGGGATTTCTTTTTAGGAAATTTGCTTCATTTAAGACAATTTTCTAAAATGTACAAAACCAGGAGAATTTTTAAAACACCAGTAGAACAGGAGAAACTAACAAAATCCAGTAGTCTACTGGAAAATCTAGTAGAGTTGGCAGCTATATATCTATACAATACCATGTGATATCTTTTAGTCATACTTGTAGTCAGACATGGCAGGGCTCCCAGGAGCAACGTGTGTGATTGAACATTCTCTTGCTGAAACAAGATAATGCTCAATCCCACACAGCACCATCCTTCTGTGCCCCCCCCCCCCCGATATGTTACTGAACAAGCATATTCTAAGACTATCTAGGATATCTTATTATTATTCATAGGACATTATACATATTTTTAATGCAGATATTTTGTATTTTTAAATGACTTTCACCAATTGCTATTTTTTTAAGACTCAGTTCATACACTAGTGCAGGGATGGCGAACCAATGGCACGCGTGCCATTTATGGCACGAGACACAATATTTTGGGCACGCCACCGATCACAATTGTTATTACACTATGAATTGTTATTACACCATGAAGCATATGAAACAATTAAATTAAAATTCACAAAAACGAACAAAATAAGCAATTATTAATACAAAAATTAACAATTAATGCTAAAAAACAATTAATAACCATAAAAAGCAAGCTAACAATAAATAACTAGCAAAGAAAAAATAACAGTCCTGCTTAAACTAACATCTTACAACCTAATATAAGTTATTTGTAATCTAATCTGCAACAACAGAAGTCACACTGAAGTTGTTTTAAGACATGGCAAAATGTTTTTTTTTTTCAATGTAAATAAAGAGTTTTGATTTGATAGCATTTAGTATTATTATTTATCCAATAATCACGAAGTCAAAATTATTTGACGGCACGTCTATGACCTCATTAAACAATTTTTTAGAAAAAATGGCATGTTGGTGTATAAAGGTTCGCCACCCCTGCACTAGTGTATCCATACTTTGCTAATTATATGTGCTATTTTAGTATTTCTAAAATAAAAATAAAAAACTCTGTTATGAGAAACGTTTTATTTAAATTTAAAAAAAAAATTTAAAATTTCACAACAAATATTTTTCTTTTTACAATGAGTGACAAAAAATACAATTTAAATCATAAATAAAATAAAAGGTACAAATTTCTGAAGGAATCTCTAACATCATTTAAAAATGATACTGTAGACATTTTTAAGCATCTTATGCAGTTTTGTATACCTGTTATTGCATAAATGTGATTGGTATTGCAGTTTTCTGCATACCTGTTATTGGCATGAAGAGAGATTTATTTTAAAAGCTAAGAAATGACGTCATTACTTTAAAAAGAGCCTTTTCTTTTTAACAATTTTTTTAAACAGAATCCAAAATACTTTTTATATAAATTTTAATCAACATATTTTTATATATAGCAGAAGATAAATACTGTTATATAAAACCTGAACTTTTTTTTAAAATGTGAATCGAAAATATGCACTAAAAAATAATTTATTAATTTATGAAAAATAATGTTTTCTATTCTTAAA
The DNA here is from genome assembly GCF_982258835.1 of Parasteatoda tepidariorum. Taxonomy (NCBI): domain Eukaryota; kingdom Metazoa; phylum Arthropoda; class Arachnida; order Araneae; family Theridiidae; genus Parasteatoda; species Parasteatoda tepidariorum. The sequence goes on from NC_141761.1 coordinate 1,952,537, forward strand.
AATTCAATAAATAGAAAATATATTTCGTTCTCAAACAAATTTAATGCACTTACTCACTTCATAAATCAATTTTTAAATAAGTAGTTTTTAAAAAAAATTAAATAAAAGGTTAGCTTTACAGGTAATAAAAAAGATTATTTTCTAAAACAGGGTGCACAGCCAAATTTCGAGAAAAATAAGCACTTTTCAAGCACTCAAAAAATATTTTTAATCACTTTCCAAAAGAAAAAAAAATTATCATAATTAGGATATGTGCAGTGATAAAAATTATTTCTTTCTATCGTATAAAGTTCTAAATTTATAAACATAAAATCAACAAAATGCAAAAAGAGGTTCAAAAACTTTACATAATCATGATAAAATAACTAGCTTTTGATAAACATTGCAGAGAAAATTGTGAAAATTATGCTTTTTTTGTAATTTATGACAACAATTAACATGGCAAAGAAAAAATTTCCTTTTGAAAGATAGAAAACTTACCACTTTTTACAAACCCCGAATAAAAAAAGGACCTTAAAACACTTTTTAAAAATGCTATGCACCCTGTAAAAGCATCATTAATGAAATGAAACAATTTGTCAAATTTAAAAAATAGAATTCAACTACAATATCCCTAAATAGTGAAAAATCCAAAATGCACAAGGGTTATTCTAGAATGCAATGATTATCCTAAACTTGGGCATCAGACTATATGTCTAAATGGACAGTTTAAGTAAAAAAAAGAAAAAAGAAAAAGGTTAAAACCACACATACAGTAATTTGAACAAGTTTTAAAGGAGCTGCCAACTGCCTCAAAGCGTGAAATAAAATGGTGAATTTATCCTCTTAACAAGAGATAAAATTTAACTAAAACCAATAATTTTCAGTTTCACTTAAAATCGCTTTATTTGAAATACATTTTGAAGTGTAAAAATTTTATCTGAAGTTGTAGTTATCTAAAATGTATTTTTTTACTTAAAATTGGAAGCTACAAACAGCATGAAAGTAAAAAAGTTTTTTTCTTTAAATTGGAAAATTTCATAACTAAATGATTAAAAAATGGTAATAACTTTTTACAGCAAAATAACAATTTATTTAGTTTTTGGAAGAAATTTCATAGTTTTAAAATTTTATTTCGATGATTAGACACATCTTCAGAATATATCATGAATGAATAAATATATATATATACACACTAACCTTACAGTAATGGAAGAGACACTTTCAGTTTTTGATATTTTTGCTCAATTTCTTAAGAAAAACTTAGAGGACTATTTCGTAAATTTAAAAGTATTTAGTTCATGCGATTTTTCATACTTTTCAATAAAGTTTAAAGCTTTCAGAGGGCTGAGAGACCGAGAATTAATTACGAAAGAAAACAAGTACTTTGGAATACCCTATACAGAAAATCAAGCAATAAGCTTGTATAAATTCGTTAATCTAGCTTAAATATTTATTCAGATATGAAAATTTTATAAAAAAAAAAAAAAAACAAATTTTTTTGTTATGTATATTTTTTTTTGTGATAACTTTAAAAACAGTAAAATTAAAAAAAATTTAGGGTAATTTAAAATGAGTTACAAAATTGTTTTAAAGTATAATTTTTCTTAAAAAAAAATTTAGCAGGATATGAGTATTTAAAGTAGTTCTTTTAAGTAATTCTTAGGTAACTAATGGAAAAAATCTGATATAAATATCTTAAAAATGCTAAAAGTTTCAAGCAATTTTCCACGTACTTTTTGTACTTTTTTAAAAAAAATAATCAGTTTTTTTCTGCAGATTTTATTATGTGGTATTGCAAATTACACTACCCTATAATGACGGGACAGCAAGAATTCAATATGTATAAAATCACTATTGATTCCAACCTTTCTTTTAAAAAGTATCGAATTTTTTTCATTGGTTGCCAAGTACAACTCACAATAAAATTATGAAAAATAATTTTATTTATTTATTTTTTTGCTAACGTGCAGTACAAAAGAAACAAATTCTTTTCAAATTTCAACACAATAATTTTGTAATTTATTTCAAATTTCTTTAATTCTACTAAATATTTTTTAAAGTTATAGTAAGAAAACAAATTTTTTTTTGATAAAAATGTCTTCATAAATATTTAAGCTGGATTTATGAAATTTTATGTAGTTGTTGAAAATAACCTAAGTTATCGAAGCAAATTACAAACTTATTGCGCGATTTTTTTGCCATAGCGTGTACAAAAATATGTGTTTTCTATTGTAATGTACTGTTATTGGTTCCTTGGAAGCTTTAAACTTTATTGTAAAGTATGAAAAATAGCATGAACCGAATACAGGGTTGCCACTCTAATCAGGAAAAAAAAAATTCCCTGTAGATATTTACACAATATATTAAGAGACCATCACTGAGCTTTTGTGTGAGATATATATTGTGTGAACTATACTAAATTTAATTACCGAAGAAACGTAGAGAAAAAAGGTACAGCTGAACATATTCAAAACAAATAATGCTAGAGTAAATTAAATAGTTTAGTATAGCTCAAATATCATCCTTAAATATGCCATAGATTGCCCTTTGAGTGGTCATCATTTTTTTAAAAGACAAAAATAAGAAGCAAAATTTCCTGTATTTCCCAGTTTGTAAAGAAAAACTAAAAATTCCCTGTTACTTTAGGTGATTTTTAAATTCCCTGTTACTTTAGGTGATTTTTAAATTCCCTGTTACTTTAGGTGATTTTTAAATTCCCTGTTACTTTAGGTGATTTTTAAATTCCCTGTTACTTTAGGTGATTTTTAAATTCCCTGTTACTTTAGGTGATTTTTAAATTCCCTGTTACTTTAGGTGATTTTTAAATTCCCTGTTACTTTAGGTGATTTTTAAATTCCCTGTTACTTTAGGTGATTTTTAAATTCCCTGTTACTTTAGGTGATTTTTAAATTCCCTGTATTCTCCAGGTTTTCCCTGTGGAGTGGAAACCCTGTAATATTTTGAAAATTACAAAATAGTCTCTAAGTTCTTTCTTGAGAAATTCAAAAAAATATCAAAACCAAAGGTGTCTTCCATTATTGTATGGCAGTGTGTGTATATCTATATACATATAAAAACATATACATATATATATACACAATACATGTATATATATATAAAGAGAGAGATTGTATGCTAAGTAGATTTTATATTTTAAATATATTTTCAACGTGCAACCATGGTAATATGGTGAAGTTGCACACAAGAAATGCAAAAAGAAATATAATAAAAATAGCTAGAAGCAAAATAGATACAATGACATTTCTAAATTTAAAAAAAAAAACCTTGGATCTTAAAATAACCATCATCCCTCCTACAAAATAAAAATAAGGAATCATTAAATATAATTTTAATATCAGTAAATTATGTGAAATAAATAAAATTTCTTTTTTAAAAATCTATAAAAATTAAAAGTTTTGCCAAAATTATATATATATACAAATAAATATATATCCTCCCGCTCGAAAAACTCTTACAAAGCGGACGCCTCACATTACGGATATATTTGTTTATTCACAACTAAAAATATTAAGCTAATGTAAATAATCGAGCATTTCACACTCAATTATTGATGGTTCACTCGCAATCCCATATGGTTTTAAGATAGCTAAAAAGTAGCCACCAGGATAAGAAGAGTTTAAAATAAATATTATCTTATAAATGTGTAAAAGTACAAATTTCAAATTAGCCAATAAAATGAGAGACACAAAGGCAGGACCGTTGGGATTACAGAAAATGAGCAGTGAAAGTGATTATTTATTGTTTGAAGGTAAAAGAACTGAAATGTTGCTGTTATGTAAAATGATCAGAACAACACAAATATGAAAATAAGATATTTAGACAACACATTTGATGCCTGCTTTTTAAAAATTTATTTTTACTCAACGATTTATGTCATTACAACAATTTTAAGTTAACTGACTATCTTTGAAATAAATGCTGTTTAATATAATGATTTATTTTCATTTTATTTTTGAATTGCACACCCGTTGTTCAAAATCTGCATCTCACAATAAAAACATTCTGAGGAGCTGTCTGTACACATGGTGCGCAATCTTATCTGTTCAAAACAACTTATTTCTATTACCAACATCTTCTTAACTTAATTGAAAATTGTTTATTTACTATTCTTGTTATTAAAAACTGAAATCTGAAGATGGTCTCCCAAAAATATGTGCCGACTGATGGGTTAAAATACACGATATTATTTTTAGGGCACTTTTTGTTCAAAGATCATCCATCGAAAGAAAGTGGAGCCATAGCCATACCTGCCAACATTCGAGAAATAAAATGGAGATTTTATTAGCGACATTTTTTAGACTAAGCTTTAAGTTTTGATACATCACACATAATTATGTAAATTAAAAAGAGAAATTCAAAATTGGAAATAATAAAAGTGAAGTAAAAAACATGTATATAAATCTTAACCTAAAAAAAACTTTTTTAAACCATTATTTAAACTATTACCACTCAACATACTGCAGCAGTGCTGGCTATAGCACTATCAGTTGAGGAATAAGAGAAGTATTTTTGCCATCAGAGGATATTTTACTGACATTTTTTAAAAAATTTCAGCACATACAGAGAAATTTGAGAACATAAGGGTAAACGGGAGACAGTGTTCACCACTGTCTCCCGTTAATATTACAGGAGTTTTCCCATTTATATTACAGGAGTTTTCGTTATAAACAGGAGACTTGGCAGGTATGCATAGCAGAGAGGAATTTTTTTTTTATTGTCCCTAGCAGAAGGAATATTAAAAGAGCAAAAATGAAATCTGCCAGTCCCATCTATCAAACAATTTATTTTCTTCTGAAAAACAAATTTTTATTGTTTTACTGTTTTGCCAACTTTGGCAACTATTTGGTTTTTATTAACACTAGGTCTATGGGATGTGTCATTTGGCGCATTTAAAATTTTATAAGGAAAATTACAAAATCAGTTTGCATTTTTATTTTATCTCTCGTAATGACTTTTATCCATTGATTGAGGTAAATATATATTGAAGTCTATTTTCTTCAAAAGCTTTGAAATATTGAAATTCTCTTTGTGGTATACCTATCTCTAAGGATATGCCTCAATTCGACGCTATCGTAATTTAGACTTTTGAGTAAACATTGAAACATCACACCAATAATAAATAGCAATGTACCGACAATACTTTGATCCGTTATCAGACATCGTTCTCATAGCCAAATTTTTATACAAAAAATAAGCACCTTTTAAGCACTTTTCAAGCACTCAAAAAATATTTTTAAGTACTTTGAAAAATATTATAATTAGACATGAGTGGCAAGTTTTTGACAATTGATGGTTTTATTTACAGCGACAAAGATGATAGGGCGTTGCAAATGATGAAATTAAAAAGAGAAATCAAATTTTCAGTCACTAATAGAGAAAAAAATTGACATGTTTAGTTGGTCCCCGTAATCAGCAAAAATTCCAGAGATTTTTCAATTCTATTACAGAGGATGGAAAATAAAGTCTGAAATTGAGAATCTCTTGCAAAATGCAGCAGAGAGGCACATGAGAGTAAAAAAATCCTTTCCACTGAATCCAACACAGTATACTCAAGTGCGGACCCGCAAGTATTTCATCAAACATGTAAAACAAATAGTGTTTTCATACACTACAGATCAGAGGTACACCGAAATAGATTGGGGTTGAATTAATCGTGAAAATGTTGAATAGGACAATGTCTTTTTGCATAATTCGTGGCGAAAATCAACATGGTAAAAAAAAAAAAAAATCACATTTCGAATAGGGAAAATTAATCACTTTTTAAAAAATGAAAATAAGCACCTGTAAGCACTTTTTAAAAATGCTACACACCCTGCCAAATGAAACAAGCAATAAACAACTGTTGCGGATAAGCAATAATGGAACAAATGCAGAACGTCAATTGATGTCAGATTCTGAAGGTTTCAGTTGCTTAGTTCGAGTACTGAAAAGTAAAATACAAGAATATTTCATAAATATATATCTCATATTTTAATTTTTTTCCTTATAGTATATAAGTACATTGCTTTCTAAGTGCTGTTCTGTTCATGCGTCAAATTGATGCATGTTCCTAGAGATAGAGGTATATAAGAAACATCTGCAAACATAGTGTTAAACCACCATTAAAGTTAAAAAAAGACTCACCATCTCACTTCCTTTCAATATTTGAGTTTCTCCTAAAGGTGGTAAAGAGTCCAGAGACTTGTTAATACTTTTAACAGGAGTCGTTGGGCATGCTATAAACAAATACACAATTTCATTGACTTTTAAGATTACTTAAACAAAATTTATTCTTGTGCTAATAAGTTTCAATTAGAAAAATTATATTTTTTCTCAGTGTGAAATAAATTATGACAGTTATTAAACATGGAATTTTTTTTTCTTCAAAGTGAATTTTTCAGTAGTTGAAAGAGATACCATTTTGAATAAAACCGCATCATATATCGGGGTGCATAGCCAAACCTTTCAACAAAAAATAAGCACCCTTTCAGTACTTTTTAAGCACTCAAAGAATATTTTTAAGTAACAAAATGCAAAATAATTTTAAAAGACTTTACATGATAAAATAACTAGTTTCTGACGTAGAACTCGTTTTTTTAATTATTATTATATTAGCCACCATTAAAAGATTGAGAGATTTTCTCTGTTCTCCGTTTGATTTCAGAGGGTGGAAAATGAAGCCTTAAATTTAGAATATCTTGCAAAATACAACAGAGTTGCACATGAGAGTGCTAGAATCTCACCAAACCCAGCTCAGTAGACTTGCAAGTATTTCATCAAACATGTAAAATTATTGGATCTAACAATTGGAAGTAGATTGAATTGTGTAAACGTTGAATAGAACAATGTGAAAAGCACTCTTTTGCATAAATATGTGGCAAAATCCTCACAGTAAATAAATAAAAAAAAAAATTCGAAAAGGGAAAACAAAGCACTTTTTAAAAACACCCTATTAAAAAAGCACCGTTAGGGCTTTTGAAAAATGAAAATAAGCACCTTTAAAAATGCTACGCACCATGTATATTAGCAGGGGTCTGTCTAGGTTTTTATGAGAGGTACCTATTTTGCGAAAATTTAGACATCATTTGTGAAAATTAAAAATCATATAAAAAAAATCAACACAAAAATATGATAAAGTAAGACAATATTTACAAAAATTGTCACTACACATAAAAATCATTTATGATTGGAAAAATTTCTATACATTTTCCCCCATATATTCAAAAATAATTTTGCTATCGTAAAATGTTGGGCTTAAAATATTATCCAAATTTAAAATCATTGTCCATAGTTTAATTTCAACTTTAATTTTAAAAAAACAACATGCATTTAACAGTATTTGCACTAAAAGTTATTTTCATTATGAGAACATTTCCCAAGGGGTCATATAGAAAAAATTTTTACAGAGAAAAAAATGTTTTATAAAAAAAATAAAGGTCTGTTAGAGTAAATTTAGAACCAGTTGAATGTTTAAATTTCAACTTCCTGTAAAGTTTACAGTCGTATAATTCAAAAAAAAAAAAAAACTCCGCCAAAAAAAGCTCGCAATAATATGGCGTAAACGGCCGGTTATGCTCACCAAACTGCACGATCTGACTAAGCATTTGCTACCTATTCATATAAGACAAATTAACCTGGGATTAATAAATAGTTTCTTACGGGGATACAAAAAGTTACTTACTCCCCGTAAGTAACTTTTTGAATCGGAGAATCTCAGAACTTCTTTTTAAAAGCATTTTCTGAAACTGTAATTTTTTCTATAGTTGAATTTGTGAAGGTGCAGCTAAACAGTAGTAAATTTGCCTCGTACAGACCCTTGAATAGTATATTTTTAGTGAGGTATACAGCTTAAAAGTATAGTCATACATAGGAGAAGAAGGCTAGCTTTGACAGACCTGTATTAAACCAGCCTGCCAAGACTTGATGCGGTCAATGTGAATAAAGAAAAAAGTAACATTTAGGACAGAGGCTTTTGTAATGGGTTTTCATCATCCTCCTAATCACTACTGGGGTTGGAGAGGAAATAAAAAGTTCTCTTCTTTGCATCTCATGGGCAACGCTTGATGCTTTGCTAAATCTTGAGTGCATTGCTCACCCTGTAAGTTGTTTTTCTGGTACAGCATACTACACTGATCAGTTCCTCACGTTACTTACGCATTCGAAGAGCTGAACTTTATCTTTCTATATTCTTTGGTAATAATTTATTTTTAATAATATTTTGATTATAATTACGTTCATAAAAGTTAACCAATTGTAAATGTAAGTTTTAACCGTCTTCTACAAAAATCCAATTTAAATTTTTAAAAAAAATCTGATTTAAATCAAACAGGCATGCTTCAGCTAAAGAAAAAAGCTGAATTCAACAGTGGTAACAAAACTTCAGAAACAGTTTTTAAAATTAAAATTAAACTAGAATAAAAATTACAATTTACAAAATTTTTTATATTAAATAATAAATAAAATATTAATTGAAAAAAAATTTCAGTTAATTCATTTTAAATCATTTTTTATTTTTCAAAATAATTTCTTACTCAGAGGGAATCTGAGTATTTAATATTTTTTCCAATATTGAAATTTTTTTAAAAATTTTGAATTAAAGTGTTTCATTAGACTTGAATGCAACTAAACCTTTTTCTGTTTCCTGTAAAAAAAATCAGTTTAAATAAACTGAATAAAGATAGAAATTTAAAATTTTGAAACTTTGAATTTTACGTTATCAGGCTAATGTTAAACCTGCAGATAGGCCAAATCAAAAAGGTTTTTCAAAATATTATCTAACTTTGGTATTATTATTCAGAGACTGATAAAACTTACCAGCATCCCCACTAGAGCTAGATTCTGTGAAAGAGGGCGTTCCTTCTGTGTGTGTGGGAGTAGAGCCCTCTACACTGTGGGGTGGCGTCCACGTTACTGTGTGCAACGTTGAACCAATGCCAGACGTACTGGAACTACTTGTTTCAGACACACAATCTGCTGCTGCTGCTGACTCTGCAGTATGGAAAGTAACTTGTGATAAGCTGAAATAAAATATCTAGAATGAGAACAGATTTTGATTTTCCTCTTCAAAGCACTTGTAGTGTATCTACCGCTACAAAAATACAATTCCAATTCACTAGTACATAAGACATGTTAACACGATTCTGTGGTGGGGTACCTTTACATAGACAAAGGTTGACATTATCGATAATTCTACCCACATTGGTGACCTGGACATGATGTGAGCATGCCTACTTCGATGGATGGTCCACATTGTACAGTTGACTTACTACTTGTGACTTTATTCACCTCCTCACACTGTTGCCACTCAGTCTCGATCACGTACGACGTATTCACTCGATTGCTAAATGCAATACAGGAGCGACCACGATTGTGAACTTAATACAGCTCTCCCAGTTTCGCACAAAACAGCAATGACTTAACTAGAGGGGTTCCTGCTCATCGAATTCTATCACAGTTATAATTCTGGAGGGGGAGTACTGTAGTGTGCCTACCGCTACAAAAATAAAATTCCAATTCACCAGCATATAATAAGATTCTATGGTGGGGGTACCTTTAGATAGACAAAGGTTGACATTGTCAATAACTCTCCCCACAAACTATAATAAAGTGCCTGCTGCCTATTAAAATTAAGTTTGATTTGATCAAGGCTGGCATTTTGCCCAGAAGAAACTTATTTCTTCTGGGACACTAGAAACTAAAAATGGCCTATACAATTGAGCAAGGAGCCAAGAATTTCAAAAATGTTGATAACCAGCAAAAATTTCTGATAAAAAAACATGAGCATTTCCCCCTGTTTTTAGATTTTTTTCTTCCCTCTTTGAAATTTTGTGGAATACATCCATGCATAAACTCATTCAAATTTTTGGAATGCTTATTACAAAATTACTAAATTATGAAAAAAGACTTAGCAGGACATAATATATTATAATTAAAAAAAAAAAAAGAAATATTAAAATAATAAAAATCTAGAATATGTGTAACAATGCATATCCATGTTTAATTTCAAAGTATCATGTTTTTACAATTAAATATTCAACTCTAATCCTTCCGTAAGATGTGTAACTTTGTTCGTAGCATGAAATTCTTTATTAATATGCTTTCATAACTTGATAAAATTGTAATTACATAGCTGCTAACATGGGCAGAAAAAAATCCAGTATATATATATAACGGAATAATATAAATTTCATAATAATTGTTGCAAGATGTACTAAATATTTTACACATAGGGAATATTAGGGATTTTTATCGTCATCAAAATAGAAAAACTGCAATATTTTCCAGTCATGATTAACATTGAACCTGAAATGTTATGTATCAGTCATAATTTCGAATATTAACAGGCATTTAATTCAATGATAGCTAAAAGATATATTTAAAATTAATTTAAAAAGAGAGTTCTAAATAAAAAAAAGTTTTGAACTAATTTCTATAAATGAGGTTCGCTTCGTAATGTTTTAGTAATACTTCTTCAAATATTCAAACAAGCAATAATCTGTACAAAAGTTCAATTTCAACACGGATTTTCTTAGGAAACTTACCCAATTTCAGTGAATTTTCTAAAATGTACAAAAACCAGGAGAATTTTTATTAAACAAGTAGACCAAGAGAAACTGGCAAAATCCAGTAGAGTTGGTAGATATGTAATTATTTAGGCAAGAAATAACAGGATTTTTCATCACTGTAAACATATGCCTACAAATATTTGACCTAATTAAATGGCCAAATTAATTTTTATAAAAGAATGGTTTTACAATAATTACTAAGAGAAAAATAAGAGCACATTTTTCTTTTTTGAACCCTGATGTTTTAAAGAAAAAAAGATCAAGCATGATTTATAAGACTTTAAAGGAGAAAGTCAGATAAAAAGCCTAAAACTCGGATGGAGGTAACAAAACAGTGTGAAAATTACTTTGTTTTGATTCTGTTCTTGCAAATTTAATTTTATAAAGGGGATTATTTTATAATCTAGTGATTTTATTACTGTGGGCACAGCATTTATAACACAAAATTTGAAACGTTTGTGTTTTGTAGAATTATATAGATAACTTCACGTCTTTAAACTTACCTACAAAACATGGAATCTATATTAGCCTGGAACAAATAAATTACAATAAAATGCTTTAAAATAGTTTTCAGAAAAAAAACAACAACTTTAAAACACAAAAATATGCATTTAACTATTTATTATTTACAAGGAAAAAAAATCTGAAATTTTGTAGAGTATTAGAACTATTAAACATTATTCCTTTTTTTTAAAAGTTTAGCTTTTGAAACGTGCTCTTCTTAGCAATGTAAATATTGTTAAAAAGGTAATACATACAAACAATGTAAGATAAAAATGGTTTATAAGGAACTCCTGGATATAGTGAACACAAATATTTTTTGTGGATATAGTGAACCAAAAGAGAGGAAATTGGATATTATGAACTTTTTTCTGTCATCCACTAATTTTTCTTCTTCATTTTGGGGTAATTTTGAAATTTCTACATAAAATACATATACAGCTGAAAGTCGCATATCCGGAATCGGTGGGACTTTAGGAAGTCCGGATATTGGATTTTTCCGTATAATAGACCCCCCAGGTAAACAAAGCTTAAAACAATCTGAATCTAAGAAGCAAAAAATAAAAAAACGTTATTTTTCGGGCAATGTTTTAGTATTAGAATGATATCTAATCAATCAAAAACAAAATACAATACAGAACCCGTAATCCGGAAATCAGAAAACCGGAACGAAATTCGATAAATTTGCCCGCCATTTAAAAATTTTTTTTTTTCCCTCATAAGATTTTAGGATTTTTCTTTCTTCTTTGAAAGATGTTTACCTTACCATCATTTTGGAAATAATCATTAGTGTATTACTCCATCAATTTTTCTTCTTTTTAAGATTTCCAAAAAAAAAAAATTTTTTTTAGTTGGGTTTAACAATAAAAAAAACGGTTTTTTGTAGCGATTCAGAAAACCGGAAAAATTAGTTATCCGGAATAGCGATGGTTCCAATCGTTCCAGATAATCGGTTCCCTACTGTATTAGAAAAAAATAATAATTGCTTAAAAAATAGAAAAGGAAAAAAAAATTGACAGTTATGAAAACATTAATTGCTCTCTCCCCCATTTTGAACTAGAAGGATTCAAGCAAAGGGAAATTCCAGTCATTCATTAAGGTGGGTAGGTGAAGAAAATTCATTTCCTCCTTATTTGTCATTCAAGTTGAGGGTGGGGCAGTGATAAATTCTTATTTTCTCTCCCATCATTGGCCATCAATCAAGCATAAAGAAGCGGCATGCTGATTGGGTTCTCTTTATTTTTTCTTGTGTGACTGAAAGTGATTCCCCCTCCAAATTATGTTTAACCTTTTTCACAGTATTTTTTCTTCCCCTGACACTCTAATAAAATGGTTCCAGGAATTGCCTCTTTAGCCATGGGGGGGGGGAGACTGAGTTGTGCTCTTTTGAAAACAAATCTCCCTCCTTTCCTGAGGAGGAGCATCACTTACAGTCTTGGGAGATCTTCTCTTCCCCTTTTTGTTGATTTATGGGCTCAATGCATGAATCACTAGAAGCTAGAAAAGGAAAAAAACGTCTGCACAAAGACTTTTTTTTTAAAAGAGAGGGGAAGATAGATGTTTGTTTATTTTGATTGTTAAAAAGTGTCCGGGAAATTGACCCATCCGGAAAAGGGACGTCCGGATATGGGACGTTACACTGTACTGAATTTTTAAAACCAGCTATTCAGTGGAATGTAGCCATAAGCATTTTTCTTTTTTGCTTCTTCTACCTCAGTTTCCCATACCTAATTTTTTGTACTTAAGACGAAGAGTCATAAAAAATAAAAGTTAACCAATTGACTTACTGCTTTTCAATAATGCAGGGGTGATTGTGAGTCCAAGTCAAAATTCCGGAAAATTTCTTGAGTTTAAAAAATATTAAATTTAAAAATTAGAAAAAATTTAAACAAGGTTTTTTTTTCTCCTTTTTCTCAACATTTTTTAGTTTACCTAAAATATATTTAAAATTTTACACATACCTATACCATTTACGCATACCTATGATGACCTGGAAAAGTAATTAAAATTTACAAATATGTCTTTTTTTTCTTGAGTTTATGATTATAACAACTATTAACTGATAAAAATGAATATTAATTATGAATATAAGCTTATAAAGTATCTCTCTGGCTCTCCCTTACAAACAAATAAAATAAACTGTGTTTTTAAGTTCCACCTTGAAAATTTGATTTCCGGAAACTTCTGTGATCAATGATTTTTTTAAACGTCTGGACCTACGATCTCCGGAAACTTCCGGATCACTATTTAGAGAAAAATCCGGATTTTTTCCGCAGCACAATCAGCCTTGATAATGTTTATATTTCTTTTTATGGGTCATTCATTTAATGTGTTATAAAAGGGAGCAGTTGGGAAAAAAATTAGTTAAAATTATTTGCAGTACGGATATAGTGAACCAAAATTTCGGTCTCTTCAATGTTCACTATAACGGGGTGCGACGGTACTTTATGCTTGGTCGCAAAAAAAATTCCTTCACCGCAATTTTCATTTTTCACACCCTCAAAATGAATGTGGTTTATAGAATAGATTTTCTACGGTAATACTAAACAGCCTCACCTAATGACTTCTGTTTTCTGCTCCCAGGATACAGAAGATGATTTACTACCACTATACGATACAGAAGATGACTTTGATGCTGTTTTAGAAGGAGGAGCATTGGCACATTTTTTTGGGTTGTCAGAAGAACAATCGTTTTTCACTTCACAAGAAGAAGAGTTCTCTCCAGCCTGGGCACACATGGGACCACCTATGGAATAAATAATTTAAAACAAATAATTAAGAATTTCTTGCAATTTAAAGAGATCATCATTCTAGTTAAGTAATGTGGCAATATATGGCACGAGACAGGTGTTTCAGTTGCACAAAAAAAAAGTAGAGAGGTAGCTCTCGAGTCACAATCGATATCGATTAAAGATAGTTACCTTCCTCTTGAACACATTCAGTTTCTGATGGAATTTTGGGAAGGATGCTTTTGGAATCTCCAGCAGAAGATTTCTTGGCGCTGACCCCTTTACGCTTTGAAGGGGAATGCTTTAAAGCTGCAATTATTTACAAATAGTCATATTTCAAATAACACACATACAGCAGTTTTTTTTTTAAACACAATATTTTAATTTACAGTAGTGATGCATAAATAATCCTAGCAGCAAAGAAAGAAAAAATTAAAAAAAAAATTTTATTAAAAAAAATATTAAGACAACTTTTTCAGAGACTGCAAATCCAGTTACAGAGATGAAACAAATATGATTATTCAATTTCACGTAAGTAAATCATTTAGCTCTATACTTAGCTTATAAACTTTAAAAAAAAGTCTAATTAATATTTAGAACAATACCCAAATTCGAACAAAAATATACATAGTTTTTATTTCTTTCTGCATTTAAAAAAGCAAGCTTTTAGGGAAAAGAAGCCTTAAATTTTGATCACAAACAAAAAAAGGTTGTTGGTACAAATAAAATCAAGCTCAAAAATTTTTCTTGAGTCACACTTTTATTTATTTATATTTTATTTTGGATATTTTTTTCGTCCACTAAATGAACAGATATTAAAATATAGAACACAGTCGTATCAAAATAGGTAGCAGATAAACTCAGATACTAATAAATGCATCAGTTATAAACCAGGGATGTGATTGAAAAAAGGGGAAGTTTATAACTGTAGCAGTAAACATGCAAAAGAAAAAATGATATGAATTCAATAGCCAATCTGATACTGATTACATAATTATCGATTCAAATAAATATAAATAAATGGTACTCATGTTCTTAAATAAAATCTTGATTAAAATAATTTCTTTTAATAATTTAGATAACTTAGAGTAATCATGCATGAATCATAAAGGCACGATTTTATGTATCACATCATTTTAAAAAAACTTTCTTGAATGGTCAAAGGACATTTGCGGACTTTCTCATCAGTTCTTTGTTTTTTTTTTATGGTCTTTCATTAACATGACTGATCTGTAGACTGGGTTTTGCAGACTTTTGATCATCAGTGTAAGTAGGACAAGAAAATTCATTTTTCGCACAATTTTTTGAGACCTTAGATTTTAATTTTTTTAAGTGCAATTCCCTTTGAAATTTGACAGCTTTTGCTGATATTTTTTGCAGCCTCCTTCCACACCAGTTTTTTATTATTTTCCTTATTGCAACTATCAAGTTATTTACAGATGCAAAATCTTCTCTTCAAGCAGGAGAGTCTTCAAAAAACCAGTAAACAGATGCATGCTCTACTTCCGGAAAAGTAGCAGAGCAACCAAAGGCATTATGCATTGTGTGCAGTCCACATGAACCTACATTCAAGAGACTCACATTGTGTTCATTCTTCATTTTTTCCATCATTATGTCTAGCACTTTTAGGTTGACAATCGGGCCATCCATAGATAATTGCAGTAAACTTTTAGTATTGATGCACAAGCATTTCTCATTTATTTTTTCAAATAAAAGTTCAGACGTGGCATGGCCAAGAAAGTCTGAAGAATAATAGCGCATATTTACTTGGTTACCATCCCAAAATATTACATGACAATCCAGTTGTTTGAATTGATTAACATCATTTAGACTTTCATCAAAAAGCAGTACATAATTGGTTTCCTCTTTCACCCTTGACTTAAGTAGAGACGAAAAATATGGCGCTATGCCAAAACTTGAGAGGTAGGCAGTTTTTTCTCTCACCACAACTGAAATTGTTTGCTATCTCGCTATCAGAAAACATAACTTTAAAATGAAAATTTGAATTTTCACAAGATTTGTAGGAATAATGTGAGCATAAAACCTTTAAAGTCCATAAAATTTCAGCTTTCGTAGTGAGGCTATTCAAATTAATTGCTCGATTCAAATTATAAACCGGCACAGGAACATCACTTTGAACTGAATATGAAGTACTTGGTTGGTTAGGAAATCCAACACTATGATCTTGAGGTGAGCAAAAAGTTCCTAAATCCACAACTTTTTCTTTATTTTTTGCCAACTTTTTAAGATTAAGCCCTTTCATGTGGTACTTTAAGGCTGTTTCGCCCATATTCCAAACATCGATAACTTTATTGCACAGTGAGCAACATGCTTTATGTCGAGATTCGGGAACACTTAGCAGCCAATCTTTATACAGTTCATTTGCTAGCCAGTCACTATTAAAAACGCACTTTCCACCAAGCATACTTGTCGTAGCTGTAAATACAATGGAGATGAAAAAATAATACTCGATTGCTGTTCAACGCTTAATCGACTGCATTTGGGTGCATGCAAACAGATTGTTTACATTAATTGTAATAGTAACTTCACTTCAAATTATCTTAACGCTGGCACTACTGAATGATCATTCCGCTTAGGGAGCATTCACACTGTACTGCGTCCATCAGCATGACTGGTAAGACAGGCATTTGGGGAAGATGGAAAGGATGATTAATTATTTTCTCCGTTTAAGAATAGTTTTTATCTTTGTTAAAAATTTTCAGGAGATAAAACATAATTTTCAACAGTTAAAACGACAATTTTAAGAGTTATAAAGGCCCTTAGAAAAAAAAAGCTAATTTCAGGAGTTTTTCAGGAGGCGTATGAACCCTGTACATAAAAAAAATTTTCGCACGGAAATTTATGAAAAAAAGAGTGGAAAATATGGAAAAAAGCGGAAGAATCACATAAACTCAGTCAGAGTACCCCTATCGAGTTATGAAGGTCAATATGCCTGAACCGATCACTGTGGTCTTTTTTCAACAATGTTAAAGTGTTGGGCCAACCAACAAAATCTTTTCATGACAACATATTTTCCAACAAAAAATAAGAAATCTTTAAACAATTTTCATGAAGTCAAAAAAATATTTTGAAACAGAAAAAATACAGAAAGTTCTTTATATAAAGTGAAACCTCGGTTAAGCAGACGCTCTAGGGACTGAAAAAATTGTCCACCTATGAGAGTTGATCGTTTACAGGAAGATACTAACATAATTTTTTTATGGAATAATTGCACTGATATAAAAATAATTGAATAATCTATAATAACTATTTACATCTGAAATGAATTTAAACATTAAAAAAAAAAAAATTTCAATACAAAAAGAAAAAGTCTGATATATATTCATATTTTTAGAAGGAGCTGCAGATAAATGAATATGTTTTTCCTATAATTACAAATATTCAAGTTAGTCATATGATACCGAATAAATGCTTTTTGTCTTACATCACTTCCTCAGTCAGTTCCAATTACAGTCAAACCCCGCTTCAGCAAAAATTTCAATGTAACGAATATTTTCCGAATCCCCATAGAAACAATGGATTAAAATACTGATACTACGAAATTGGTAATCCGATTTAACGGAGGTGAAAATAAGCAACAATTCTTATTTTCTCTCAAAACACTTTTCCATTCTTCCAAAGTACGCAATGAAAACAAAATTCAAATATTGTCAAATCTTCAAAATAAAAAGTTTCAGTCATAAAAGGGACATACCAAAAATCACTCGGAAGGGACCACTGTGTAAAGATTAAACCCCAACCCATTTACGTTTGAACACGCAAAAATACACCTGGCTCTCCGAAATAGTGTTTTCCAGTTCAGTTGTTTGAAAATGTGCATCATTTGGAGAAATTTGTAATTTGTAAATCATTTGTAGAGAAAATTTTTATATAATTTTTGATAGGTAAGAGATAATAAATCCATTGTTCCCTTTAATTTAATTGCTTTTGTCAGCTTTTAAGATATTGATTTGATATTTTCCACATGTAGTGTACAAATAGATCAAACATATATGTTACTTCTTTAAAATAATAAACGGGCTGTGTTTACTATATATATATAAATATATATATACTTTTTAAAAAAGCTATGCACCTTGAGTAAGTACAATTAGATTTCACTGTTTATACAAATTATTTCTCCCACAATTCTAACTGAACAACATCAAAAGCATAAAGTAAACTGGCTATTTGCTATATTTAAAAAAAAAAAAAAAAAAAAAATTTGTACAGTCAGCTCTTTATAAAGGTTTCAATATTTAAAAAAGCGGGTTCTTAACGACTTCAGACTAATCTTTGATCCCCCAATTCTTTTCATTCATTGCAAAAGTATGAGACTCCACCGAATCAGCCCTTCTCAACTGAGACCTTCCCCACGTCAATATTCCTGAGGGTGTAAAAAGCAATATTTTTTTAAAAAATTTTATTGTCATCCCACATTCAAATCACGTAGGTCATCCAATTCCTTCTATTTATTTTAATGTATTTAATAATATCGGGTTGTATATAATGTGATCTTGTACAGTTCAAAGTTAAATCATCTCCAATTATAATTCTCATTTACACCATCGAGTATAATCCGCAAAATCTTTCAATATAATTTTTGGAAAGAATTAACTCATTATAATGATCCATAAATTGGAATATAAATATTATTTTAATTTATATAAAAATAAATGCAAGTGTAAAGTTTAACCCACATACTGCAATACAATTTATTTACTGCCAAAGAAATTAGTAGTTGACAGTTCTGACACACATTTCTCTATGTCTTACCTACACATATTTTATTGATTATTTACCTTCACATATTTTATGAAAGAGGATCATTTACTATACATCTGTTAAAACTTCTTCCTGACTCCATTTTGGAGCAGGACTTTTTAAAACGACCCAGAATTATAGTTTCATCTTCTTCACTGAAAATTTCATTCTAGCTGGCGATAACAATTTAAAAAAAAATAATTTGTTGATTCTTTTTTTTTTTGGCAATAAAGCAAAGAGTTGAATTGTTTAAACATGGAAAGTTCACATAGCAAATAATTTAGTCCCACTAAATTTATAAGTATAAGCAGACTATTCGATATGCAATTAAGTCGAGAAGACTGTCATTTTTCACTCAATACTTACGATCCTTTGTTTTTGAAAATGAACATCAAAACAACAGTGAGGCATGCACGCTTTAAAACCAAAATAAATACTACAAGTCTCAGGAATAAGTGATTATTTAAAACATGCAATGAATTAAGTGCCCCTATTAAAATAAAAATGTGAAAAATTTGCTCCATTTTGTGAAAGATCAAGAAACAGAGTTTAAGAAAAAGATTCATTATTCCTGAGTCATAAATTCTGAAGAGTAAAAAAAAAACAATTATTTCAGACATTTATCAAAAGTACTTTAAATTAAATTGAAGACATAATATGGTTATAATCCAAAGTATTTACAACTTGCAAGTTCCACCTACAGCATCTTCATAATCATTTTTTAATGTAATTTTCTTCTAGTAATTTTATGTTTGAATACTTTTTAGAATCACCCTACGAAGGCTACTTCCCTCCGTCTTATAAAGGCCCAATAACACAATTTAATATCATAGAATATTGTTCAATTAATTTACATGAAAATGAATTTTATTCACAAAACTCACATAAAACAATTAAACTGAAGATCAACAATAAAATACAAATTACAAGTATGAATTGCAACATAAATTACAGTTATGTATGAATCACTACATCAAACATGCAGAAGGTCACAGATCCATCAAAAAAAAAAAGAGGGAGTTTTTTATCTTTGGAAGTGAATGACAAAATATAATGATTACTTCAGAATGCATTCACTAAGCAAGACACTAAACACCAATATTTTTTTTGTTTGAAATTCATACCTAGAACACTAGTGACCATGGTCTTAAATTTACGATGCTGACCAGCTGTTTTGATGTGTCACGTCCGGGGCAGCAAAAAATAAGAGGCAAAAAGACAAATACCATTAGATATAAAAGAGAAAAAGAAGAGGCCCTCCATTAATATGTTATGAACACATTTTAAATAAATAACCAAGGTAAAAAAAAAACTAGATTGGTAATATAAAGAGAAAACACAAATGTATTTAACAAAATAAAAAAGGGCTTTATATTCATATGCTATTAAAATATTTTTAACAACAAAGTTTTTCAAAAAAAAAAAAAAAAAAAAATGGTTTAAAAAAAAAACTGGATGGGTAATAATGAAAAAAATAATGAACATTGCAAAATAAAAAAAAATGCTATGTTTCAGATTTGTTTTTTTGTTTTGTTTTTTTAAATTCATAATATATTTCTTAACCTATTATATTATTAAGTTATAGTTTCATTTTCTTGTCAATAGAAAATGCCTTACAAGTCAACTTATTACTGAAAAACAGTTTATTAAATATTTGCTTTACTCTTAAAACATATACATATAAAAAAAAGCAAAGCATTCCCACGACAGGCGGAGGTCGTGAAAGCTAAGACCTCACAATTTAGTGACCAATGTAGTCAGCACTGCCTTTACTTTTCTGGTTGCCTTTACTTTTCAGAGAAACTGGTGGGACCAATCAATCGGAAGCTGGGTGGGCTTCAAACCATTACCAGAAGCGCAAATGATGGCCATAACCATCCAGCAATAAATAGCAACTCATGTGCACAGAACTAATTTTTATCAGATCATTTCAGAATTAATAAATCCAAGATTAACATCAAATTTCACCTATGATTAATTTGCATTGAAAAAACATGAACTGCCTAAATAATTGTAAATAAATTAATAACCATATTCAATGATGAATAATAAAAAGGTATGAACTCACTTGAAGGCATTTTCTTAAATACAGTCTTGCTCATAAATTGTAGAAATCTCTGACTGTAAAAACTGGGCCTATGAACAGACACAGTATCCTAAATAAAGAAATTTTTGTTATTAAAATAATGAAAAAGTGAAGAAACAATTTTAGGATGTAAGGCAAAGATGGCAAACGTAAGTATGGTACATGCAGTGGCACGCAAAAAGTTCGTATTAAATCAGTTTTATTAATTCACATTCATTGAAAAGAAAATATTTAATAAAAAAAATTCAAAGGGAATTGATGTCAAGGGGGAGGGGGCTTGAACTCGAAGCATTTTGAAGAAGAAAAGAAAATGGGGAGAAGTCATGGGAAAGTTTATCTCATCGAAGTTGTAACTGAATTATTCCTTTTTATTTGGAAAAACTAATAGTATACTACAAAATTAATGTAATACAACAAAAAATATTTTACTAAATGATAGAAAAAAAAATTCAGTAGACTTTAGGAAGTAATATAAATTTCATGATGATTGTTTCATAATGTACAAAATATTTTACACATAGGGAATTTTAGGGATTTTTATGGTCATCAAAACATAAAAAATTTAATATTTTTCATTTATAATTAACACTAAATGAACGTGAAATGCTCATTATGTTAACTCATAATTTTAAACAGTAATAGGTATTTAATTAATCAAAGATAGTTAGACTTTTAAATTAATTTAAAAAGGGAAATGTAAAAAAATAAAATAAAAAAACCATTTTAGAACAAAAAAAGTTTTAAACTGATTTCTATAATTGAGCTTCACTAATGTGATCAAAAATGCTATTTCAATAGGGATTTTTTAGTAAATTTTCTTAAAATGTACAAAAACCAGGAGAATTTTTAATAAACCAGTAGACCGAGAAAAACTGTCAAAATCCAGTAGTCTGCTGGAAAATCCTGTAGAGTTGGCAGCTGTGCATACTCTAAATTTGAACATGAGTGATCTCACATGATTGATTAACTTAAAAGAAAAGACCAATTGCATGTCACCATCATTTTCCTGTTAAAAAGAGTAGTTTTCTTTGCTCTCATAGAAAGATCAACATGGGAGTATTTCTGGTTCAAAGGATATTTTTTTATGGATTTTCCTAATGTAAAATATGGAGATACTCATACAGGGTATTTACTACAGTTTAGATTTTCAAATCCAAGACTTTTCATGACATTCTATGAGTAATTCCAAGAATTTTTCATGACTTAGCGTAGATACGATTTTCTCTGACGAAAACAATAAATTTAATAATTCTCCTTTATCTGCTCAAGTAAGCAGCATCAGCCCTTAACCACTGGATATCATTGCTGGAAACTCTCAAAGCCCCGTTTCAGAATCACGGGTGACATTGTTGCAGAAAGCAATTGAGTTCTTGCAGAAAGACAAGAGGGTTTTTTTTTTTTTTTTTGGAAAATTAAAAAATCCTTTTTTTTTTTAAGCAGAATTATACTCTAAAGATACTTTTTTTGCTCACTTGTAAAAAAAAGAAACGCTCCTGATTTTTGGAAATTAAAAAAAATTCGCAAATGAATGGCTTGATTCAGCTAGATTTCTATATTGATGAAATAAAAATAAATAAATAAAAAAAATTCAGAAATCGACGAAGTTTAAAATACGATTCGAGCTAGAAATTATGTTCTTTCATTCATTTTTTGAAGGAACACCATCATTTTTAAAGAGCATCATAAGAAAATTTAATACTTTAATAAAATGTGACATTGAGTGGCGATTTTGTTACAAATTCTGATAATCGGTACACCGTGAAATTAGGGAGGTAAATTCAATTTCAAAAATTAGATTTTTCGGCAACCTATATCCATGACTTTCCATGATTTTTTTTAAAAAAAAAAATTAGTTAAAATCATGACAAATTTTCTTCAATAGCAAAATCCGTGACTTTCCCAGTACGTGGATACCCTGTTCATACAACTAACAAACAAAATTTGGCTGCAGAGAGAATCGCTGGGACTTAGTACTGGTCAGAGATCTCTTTTTATAAAACTGTAAGGTTAAAAAAAATATATTGTTTTAAATTAGAAGATGGGTTATTTGCGTTGGATTTTTCTTTTGGAACTTTAATATTTTCTTTAAAAATAAATTTAAAAGAAGTTTTTGGGAAGTGATATAAACTACGTGAAATATGCTTCTAAACATTTTCTTATTGTTTTAGTAAATTTAATTTGAATTTAAGTGGAATATTTAAAAATTATCAAGAAAATAATGTATATTATTTGATTAAAAAAATCATTGAAGGTTTTAATTTTAAGACATTGAAAATTAGAGGGGGGAAAAATCAAGAGCTTTTAAAGGTATCTGTTTGAACCTTGCTCAAAGTCTTTAGTCTCAACCTGTAAAGGTTTATTTTTAAATGAATGTTTTCAAGTCGCTGTTCTAAGTTTATGTAAATGAATGGAAAGAACAACTTACACCATCATGTAGTACAGATTTTAAGGTGTGTTCAAGCTTCTTTGCTAATCTAAAGCTTTGGAGGATGTCAATGACTCCCAGAAAGAGTAATAAGCTTTCTCCTTTACAATTTTTTGCAGGTATACCACCAGGTCTGAAAGAAGGTTAAAAAAAAATCTTTAGTTTGCTTTTAATATATCATTCTCAAAAAGAGGAATAAGCTTTCTCCTTTATAATTTTTTTTTGCAGGTACACTATCAGGTATGAAAGAAGGTAAGAAACACTTTATTCCGTTTTTAATATGCAGGGTAATTCAAGAGGACAAAGGTGATTACAAATAGATATAACTATTGAACGAAAAAGAATTTATGGATAAAATTTACACAGAATGTTGAGGGAACTTGCATACATGCGTCACAGATTTTTTACGTGATTTGGTTACACAGACAACATCTTGGAGTGCCATGCCTCCATGTTCTGATGGAGCGGTGAACAAGTGTAGAAGTAGTGAATAAAGATATGTAAGAGTTCTGGCTGTGAAGTTAAGATGTTCTTTTTGTAGGAGTCTAGGACTCTGAGAAATTATTATTTGGACAGTGCAATAACACAGCACCCTCTCTTTCGAGAGTTACATACAGGCATTTCTCCGTATGGCGATTCATCTTCTGGATTGTGATTTCGAATAAGCTCGCCAAGGTTGAGATTACCAGCTATTACACCAACCTGATAAGGATTTTGATTTGCGTAGTTAAGAGCATTTTTATCAGCACCTCTAAAAAGAAGTACCCTTGCACAACTTTATTGATTGTTAACAGCACATACATGTCAAGGTGTATTTAAACTCTCATTATGTGCATTCATATCAGCTCACAAAAAAAAGTAAATGCTCCAAATGCTGAACCAATCCATGCTTGCTGTGATATCGCACTGTTCCAAGCAATAATTTCTCAGACTCCTACAAAAAGAAAATCTTTACTTCACAGCCAGAACTCTTACATATCTTATACACTTAATCACAGAGCCATCACAACATGGAGGCATGAGAAGGAGGTAGTCCATTTCACGCCATACATTCTGAAGCATTTTGTGCAGTAATATTAGTATTACAAACAAATTCTTCAATTATTTTGGGAAACACACACAGGGGCTCACCATGTTCACTAATAAACTCGCTCTACTTCACTGCGCCAAATGTAAAGAAACTTCAAACACATTCTTTGTAAATTTTAGCAATAAATTATTTTTCATTAAATAGTTATATTCATTTTGAATTACTAGTGTATTATTCCCAGATTTCCTTATAATCAGGGGTCTGTTTAGAAGAAATTTGGAATTTAGAAGAAATTATTTCCATAAAAACAGACACTTCACAAAATGATTTTTCTTTTAACCGGACCCTTCACAAATTTGATCTTCATTATTATTTTGTTAATCGAATAAACCCTTCCCAGGGCAAAAAACAAGAAAGATGGATGTAAACGAATTAAGTTTTGTCTTCGGCAGACGATTCTTCAATTATTCGCCCGAAATTAATATTCTGCGTTCAGCGGTATGGGCTAAATACCCAATATTTGTATGTTGCATCTCTAATTTAGAAGCAGCAATTGCTGTTTATTTTTTAAAATTTTATTTTTTTTAATTATAATTTCACAGTGCCGAGCATAATCTTGGCATCTGTTTACAATTTAAAAACTCCTTGAAAAAGTTTTTTGCAATAACCGGACCCTATTTGCACAAACTAATTCATATTCATAAAAGCGAACCCTGGTAGAAAGAATGCGAGTAATTTTTTCACAATTTCACGAAAAACGGACCTTTCACAAAATGTCTGGACAGACCCCTGATAATCCACTTATCTGTTTTGGGTGAGGGTGTTAAAACTTATTGTCACAATATATTAGTTATTCATAACCATAATACAGTCAAATCCCGCTATAGTGAACATGGTTTATAGTAAACTCCCGAATATAGTGAACGAAATGCTCGGTCCCGTGCCTTGCTATACACGTATAATGTTATTTTTAGTGGATATAGTGAACCAAAAAAGTGAGGAAGTTGGATATAACGAACTTTTTTCTGTCTTCGACTGATTCCCCCCCCCATTTTCTTTGTAATAATTTTGAAATTTCTACTTTAAAATAAATACATATACCGATTTTTAAAACAATCTATAGAAACTACTTTTATGTGCTCGAATAGCAAGTTAGACAGGTTTAAAAAGCGGAATAACAGAAATTCAGGAAAAATTATCTGAGAGTCGGGAAGTGTTTCCATATCTGATGTTGAGGATTGCTCATCAGCTAATTTTTATTTGTACGCAAGACAAAGAGTGATGAAAAATAACACATTCTTTGCTACTACATAATATTTTTCAGTAATTTATTTGAATACAATGTAATAAAAGGGAGGAGTTTGGGAACCATTAGTGAAATTGCCTGCGTAACGGATATAGTGAACTCCCGGTTATAGTGAACCGAAATTTCGGTCCCTTGA
Organism: Parasteatoda tepidariorum; assembly: GCF_982258835.1. Taxonomy (NCBI): domain Eukaryota; kingdom Metazoa; phylum Arthropoda; class Arachnida; order Araneae; family Theridiidae; genus Parasteatoda; species Parasteatoda tepidariorum. The sequence goes on from NC_141761.1 coordinate 1,978,061, forward strand.
AGGTTCACTATAGCGGGGGTTTGACTGTAGTACCTTTTACCATAAGTAAGCATGAATAAGAAGTTTTGTGACAGAAAATATATGTTAATATATTATGAAATATATTAAAATGGTAAATTGAGTTACTGTTTATGCAATCATTAATTGTGAAAAAATATTAACAAAAACTCAAGTTTAAAAGAAATTTATAACATATGCATTCTGTAGATTCTCCAAGCAACCTCAAAAAATTTACTCTAGAGCTAGTTACGGTTGAACACAGGTAGATGGGGAATATAGAGGGCTTGCCTCCCAGTGATGGATGGTCAAAACAATTTTTTTTATTCCTGACTGGCACTGACCACAGCTCTGAGGTAAAATATCCTCAGTGGCAGACAGATAAAGGTTTAAAATCCTCTAGCTGTTGGAAGTAACCATGGGAGAATTTTGCAGTTTCCTTCAACGCGTGGCAATTTCACCAAAGACTAGTTGCCCCAAATGCGTGATCCAACAGTTTCCTTACATATTGAGTTGGGTTCAAAATTACAAGGAACAGACTTTAACATTTACAATGGTAAACTGAAAAATTGTTTCAACTGTTCAACGGCTGGTTATTAAAAAAAAAAGGTCAAGCATTAATATTTCATTTTTTTATGAAACCATCAAGGTTGCCACTCAAATCTGGAAAAAAAAATTTATGTTTTTTCCCTGTACACATTATACACACTATATTAAGAGGAAACAACAATTACTGTGCTCTTGTGTGAGCTATATTGGGCTAACTATATTTATTAGTTTTAATTGCTAGGAAAACAGCTGAACATACTTAAATAAAGTTTAGGATAGCTGAAATATCATGGTTAAATATCCCATAGATTAAGCTTTGACCACCATTTTTTAAAAGACAAAAATAAGAAACAAAATTCTCTGTATCTTACCAGTTTGTAAAGTAAAAACCAAATTTCCATGTATTTTCCTAAATTGTAAAGAAAAATCTAAGTTCTCTGCATTTCCCCCGTTATTTTAGGCAATTTTTAAATTTCCTGTATTTTCTAAGTTTTTCTTGTGAAGTGGCAACCCTGAGCATTTGGTTGAAAGGAATTTTATGTATGAAAAATTTATTCAAAAGGCCAGATATTAAATCGATATTGTTCTTAGGTTTACACAAAACATGTTTAAATAAAATCATCTTTTTTAAAAATTGCTTTAGTCCAATATTGTTGGAAGAAAACTTACGGGACATCATCTCTTTCATCTGCTGTTTCTGTTTCGGCTTGGATGGATTCCATTGCTGTTGAAAATGCAGCAAGCCTCTGCTTGTTTATGGACTTGCTTCGAACTAAACTTGTACCCACACCACCACCTCCTTTATCCGACTGAACCGGCTGGACGGGGGAAGCTAAAAAAAAACATGCATAATTATTTTACACACATCCCTGTGGCAGAATATTTTTGAGCTATCTGCAAAAGAATTAATAGCGTTACTGAGTTTACCGAGTGTTACTGTAGTGCTTATTAATGGAGTCTTCGCATATCTTACAAGTGATTCAGACCAAATTCAGTTTAAAAGAAAGCTTATATGTTATTGATAGTTTTTGAAACAGGGAATTGTAAACAGAGTATTTTTTCTTATTTTTAATAAGTTAAAGAAAATTATCCATCTGGCTGTAGAATTATTAAAAGAATTCATAAAAAAGGATTTAAAACTTGTTTACTTTTGGGTCAATCAAAATTATGCCTCATTAGCAACTTATTGTTGCTTGGTTAGTTGCAAAATCTTTCAATGTTCTGGACAAAAATTGCATTGTTTTCTGTTGCAAAAATTAAACTGCTCAAACTGAGTTACCGCACAAAAGACAAGTCATTTTTTGACACTTTATATTTAATAGTTTAGAGTTTGCAATCAAAACAAAATTAAAGAATAAAAAAGGATTCTCATTCAATGCTATGAATATGTATAATACAAGCATTTTAAGCACAACAATCCACTCTGGTCATTAATTCTAAAAAGAACACAAATTTAGACTAAATCTACGAGAAAATGAACATTAAACTTTATAATACGTATCATGTTAAAAAGGAGGGGAATTACCATTATCTTCCTCCTGATCTTTTCTGTATTGTTCCTATAAAAAAAATAATAAATAAATAAATAAAAAATTTAAGAAGATACAAATAAACAGAAATTTCTAAAGATTATGAAAAGAAAAAAAAATGCAGGACTGGCAAAAATTATAATTTAAAAAATAAATAAATAACTTGGATTTAAATCAGATTTTTTTTACATTTACCAAACCAAACTCAGGTAAAATGAATTAATAATACATAATATTAATTTAAACTTTTTATTAAATGATAACTTAGATAACTTATTCTATAACTAAATTTTATAACTATTACAAATTACTTACTAAATAAGTAACTTTTTTTTTTCAAGCTTAAAACTTTTATAAATTTTTAAAGACAAAAATCCACTCTGTTGTTATCATAAGTTACATCAAATAAAGAATAAATTTGAACCTGGAAACATAAAACAATTATTCTAAATAACAACACAAACAAGATCACTGCACTGTAAACATAGTTGCTAACATACACAGGAAAAAATCCAGTAGATTTCACAAAATATAAATTTCATGCTAATTGTTGCCTAATATACTAAATTGCACACTTTCCACAAGCTTTTGATTCAAATAGTTTTCCATCACAGAATGCTTGTAGTGAGGATGACTACGTAATATGTCATCCCCCCCCCAAGAGATGCTCTATGGGATTTAGAACGAGGCTCTGCGAAGGCCAGCCCAGTTTTCAAACATCCATTTCCTCAAACCACGTCTGTGTGAATCCTGCTGGAAGAGAAATGGGCCGGAAATATTGCCATAGAGAAGGGAGTGCAGCATTGTACCTCAGAGTTCGTGTTTCCGATCACCGGAACTGACGAACCGAGTTAAAACTACGACAAACACCCCCACACCATTATGCTTCACCACAACAACCGGGTGTCCGGATACTTTCGACCATATGGTGTATTAGAATAGCAATTTTACATTTACAGGGACGAGAGTAGTTGGAAAGTAAAAAGGAGGAAATTCATGAATATATATATAAATTGATTATTAATTTTAAAATTGCATGAATATATAAATATGAATCACATGCATGATTTTAAATTAAGAGAATAAGAATCCCGAAATGAGACTTCCAAATCACGTGAATATGAAACTCTATATCGACGAATTAAAAAAATCTGAAAATACAAATCATGATGCGTAATTTTTAGATCACGAAAATACAAATCACGATGCATAATTTTAAGATCACGTAAATACGAATCACGATGCATAATTTTAAATAGCGCAAATACGAATCCCACTGTCTAATTTTTAAAGCACGCATAAGTAGGAAAATCGATGTTTGATATTACAAGCGCAAAAACGAATAACGACATTGGATTTTAAGCTCGCGTGAATACAAATCGCTACATAGGGTTTTAAAAGAGCGTAGTTACTAATCGCGATATTGGATTTTTAAATCTCGTAAATAAGAATCGCAATGTACGACATTTAAATCGCCTGATTAAGAATCTCAACGTTCAACTTTTAAATCAGGTAAATACGAAAATCAATGTTTGAGGAAGGAATGAGAACTTCAATACTTTCACTTTTAAATATTTATTTCACTTTCAATTATTAAATATTTTAACTTGAGCAACAAAAAAAATTTCAGCGGAAATCAGCGGAAAAATCTGAAAAAAAAGAAAAAAAAGCGGAAATTCGCGAATCCGCGGAAGAATCACATCTCTGCATTTTGTCTCTCTTTAAATATTAATTTATTAGATATCAATGAAATCATCTCACCAAATGTTTCTCCCTTTCTCTGTGAGCAGCATGAATGTTGTGAATACCGACCAATAAAGAGTAGTCCATTATTTTAAATGATTCCAGAACCTAAAAAAAGAGATTTCATTCTAAATAGTCTGTATTAATTACAATCAGGAATAGTATTGTGTTCAGGGTTGCCACTCAAATCTAGTTTCAAAAAAATTATCTTTGTTTACCCTCTACATATTATACACACTATATTAAGAGGAAACAACAATTACCGTGCTCTTGTGTCAGCTATAGTGGGCTAGTTTTAATGGCTGGGAAAACAGCTTAGATAATGCTATAGTAGTAAATGAAATAGTTTAGTATAGTTGGAACATCATCCTTAAATATCCCATAGACAGGGTATCTGCTACATTTTAGATTTTCAAATTCATGACTTTTCATGATTTTCCATGACTAATTCCAAGAATTTTTCATGACTTAACGAAATTGCTATTTTCTCCAACAAAAACGCAACAATAAATTAAAAAAAGCATTATAATAACATTATTCGAAATAGGCATAACCAAAACTATTATACTCTTCATCTTCATATTTATAGATTTTAAACTTAAAAAACAGAGTAAAGAAAGAGTTGAAACAATAAAATAGTTGAAAAAAACACAAAAGCTAAAAAAAAATTTTTCTGCAGAATTATATTCTAAAGATATTTTTCTTGTTCATCAGAAAGGAAAGAAATACTCCTGATTTTTCTGTTCATTTCGGAATTAAAAAAATTCGCCAATAACTGGCTTGATTCAACTAGAATTTTAAATTGATAAAATTTAAAAAAAATAATAATAATAAAAATTCTTAAATCACAGAAGAGAGTTTAAAGGATAATTCGCTCTAGATATGATATTTTTTCGTTCATTTTTTGAAAGAACACCATAATTTTTAAAGAACATGATAAAATTATTTTATACTCAAATAAAATATGACTGAGTGGTGATTTTGTTAGAAATTCAGATGTTTGGAACAGGATGAAATTGGGGAGAGGGAGATTCCATTTTAAAAATTAGATTTTTCAGAGACCTAAATCCAGGACTTTCCATGATTTTTTTAAAAAAATAGCAAAAATCATAACCTGAAAAATTTTGTTCAATACCGAAATTCAGGACTTTCCAGGTGCGCAGATATCCATTTTTTAAACAAAACTAAGAAACAAAATTCTCAGTATTTTAGTACCAAATTGTAAAGAAAAAAAAAAGAAATTTTCTTTCATTTTTCCTGTTATTTCAGGAGATTTGTAAATTCCCTGTATTTTCCAGATTTTCCCTGTGGAGTGGTAACCCTGTTGTTTGAAAGAAATCTATTTTTTAAAACACACTGGGAGAAACTGCAAAAACGGAAGAGACTAAAAATTACAAAATATAATTGTTTAATGATAACTATTTAATGAATAGTTCAAATGAAGGCAAATAAAATTTTATATAGAATAAAGAAGTAAAATTTCTTATATTTAATTTTTTAAAAATGAAATGATTCTTTTCTATTTATTTTAGTTCTAAACAGAGCTTTACAATCTATATAACCTCTTATTATAATTTATTTCAAAACTACTTCCACATTGATTTTTTTAAATTATTTTTTTATACAAAGTTATTAAGACACACAAATTTCATACTTAAGTTTGAATTGCATTCAATTCACAGCAATTTTATCTTAAATCCATGTTGTATAATCATTTTTTTACAGTTACTTATAATTTTTAAGTCTTTTCAATAAGGTTTAAAAGCATCTGATATTATAAATATATTATTAAGACATTAAAATTTTGTGATTGAATAATCACTTTCTGACACACACTATACGCAATACGTTTTTTTTTTTTTTTTTTTTTTTTTTTTGCCCTTTCAATGTTGGTTTTCAAATTTTAATATATTTATTATGATACATGAATTTTCGTTTTAAATATTTTTGTTTTTGACAATTTGTTAACAATTTATTCAAAATCTATTACTGGTGAGCTTTTTTCTATTGGTATAATTGGAAAACCCTTTTTATCTTGAGCATTCTATTAAAGAATAAGAAGACTACTTAGAAGATTGCTTGAAACTTTTTAAATTTTTAAGATATTCAAATCTACTTTTTTTTTTATAAGTTGCCAAATACTACTCACTACAAAATGGAGAGAAAAAAAAGAATTTTTTAAATTTTTTTTCGTCATCTGATAAGTATTTGCATTGTCAGATTAATATTTTTAAGGTTATCTGAAACGAGGCATTTTGTTTATTGCTATGCTTTTAAAGCGGATATTTATAAAGCTAAATAATTTAAAATTAATGGTAATTTAAGTAAAAAATCAATGGAAAAATAGGTAATAGGTACTAATTGAAACAAGCAATGTACTAAAAAGTTTAATTGGTGGAGAAAATATACTTATTCGCTACAGGATAATGTAAAAAGCCGCCATAATATTATTGACATCAATAATGTGCAGTTTTATAAAAGATTTTTCACAGCCCCTCGAAGATATAAGTACAGGAGAAAGCAGCTTGTATATGGTAAATTTTCATTATCATGAGAATTTTGAGAAACAGCATTATGCCAGATAATACTGAATAATGCAGTAAGCCTTTATTTCGCTAAAAATGTGCTTTGATTAATCTAATAACGTCAATTCATGGCGAAGGACAGCAAATAATCTATATATATAATAAAATAAAGAATTTCTGCTTATGTCCACCTGACTGATTGTAAACCAGATTAAGGGTATACAGTAAGCTCTAAGAATGTGAGATTCAAAATGAATCTAAATGTGTAAAATTGTAAACACAGAATAAGAATCCTGATTTACAATTCATTAATTATATTTTAAACACAGTGACAGTTAAAAAAATTGGAATTTTCTCGCTCATTTAGCGGAAACCAGTGCTTTAAAATGAGTTATAGACCATTCAGTTTTTCAAATATTTTAAAGATATCATCAGTTACGTTTGCTATGTTATGTTATAATAAAATAAAATAAAGTAATAAAAAAAAGATGTTATTTGCACATTCTGTTATACTTTATTATTATTTTTTTGCTATGCAAGATTATCTGAATGATTAACATAATTGTGGTAGCATATGCAAACTAAATCACCAAATTAATATTTCCATGGTAATTTGACACCATCGTGTTTATTTTAGTTATGCTTTTAAAACTTGTTTTTATAGAACTCGAATAATTAAAAATCATCGGTAATTGAAATAAATTTTTTAAAAAAAGTTTTGTACCGAAAAACAAAATTAATGGAGAAATGGAACTATTTCATTATGGGGTGGTACCATAAAAAGTCACCATACTGTTGTTGACACCAACGATGCATAATTTCGGTAATGATAGAGGATTAAGAAAATTGACAATGAAAAATATTCGTAATTTATACGAGATAATAAAAATACAATCCTAGTAAATTTCTTAATAAAAAATAGGAATAGACAATGTGTAGTATAATCCATCCGTTATGCATTCTATCATTTGAAAGTTTACTGAGGCACCAAAACCAAAAAAATAATTGAGGCACAAAACCTGTAAAATTTGGTTTCTTGTCAAACAAGGGAACTCTTGCATAAGAAATGTGAACGCATAGTAAAAGCAAAGGCCACAAGTTTCACGGTAGTCAAACTAAACTCCCTGACATTTCTAGATTTTCAATAAAAATTCCCTGATTTTTCAGTCAATTTCCAAACACCCTTACTTTTCTAGGTAGCGTAGCAACACTGTTTCTGTATTTTATGAAATCTTATTTTATAATTATATAATCTGTTAAAACAACATCATAAAATCTTTATTAACAACGCTGAATTAACAAACTAAGCATATACTACCAACTAACATATACACTGCTAAAAAAAAAACATTAAATCCACGATTAAAAATAGAATGCAAATTTTGTAAATCCCTCAAACTTAAACATATAGATTTTAAAATTTTCCATACAACTAAATATGAAAATAAACATAATTTCTAAACGAGTTTCTTACTTTTTAATACTACATTAAATTTAATTTGTTTATATTTAAGCTACTCCTTTAAAACTTATTGCTGAACAATTGTATTGATCATTTTTAGTTCCTACTATTAGGTTGTTAAAAAAGTTTCGCAACGCCCTTCCAGAAAGATCTCGTTTATAGCAATAGCGAATCAAAGCCCGACGTTCAGTTTCATCCAAAGTCATTTAGAGCTTATTGATGAAAGTTTACACTAAGAACACCGAAAAACAACAACACAAAATGAAAATTCTTAAAGTTGAAATGTTCACAAGAGTTGCAGAACATTTTTAACAAACTAATATTTTCTCCAGTTTCTTACAGTCTTATTTTTGTAACCTGAAAGAAACATATTTCCTTCTGAGGTAACACTGGCCCAAGATTTAATTATTTCTGTGCATTTTTACTAATATTAATAGGACTTCATTAACCATTCAAATGGGAGGAGGTAAAAAAAGGAAAAAATTACTCTGCAATCTCTTTGCATTGTCTTGATCAATGCATTGTAGGTGTCATGTTCAAGTAAAATTCCTTCATTATGGTGATCTATGAAGTCCAAATCTTTAAATGTTGGAGAGGATTTTTTACGCTCCGTTTTATTTGCTTTCCGCTTGTAGGTACTCCCTAGAAAACAAATTTAAATATATATATATATTGATTGTTAACAAAATAAAAGACATTCTAAGTAATTACTCTCAAGCTATCATAATTACTCTCAGCTTTTACTTTCTTTTTCCTTCAAAATTTCAATTTTCAAAATTGCTACAATTTGCATTAAAATTGTTTGAAATTGAAGATATCTTTTTTTAATTTATTACTTACATTCTAAAAACATTTAGAAGACTAGATAATGACTAAAATGACAAGAAAAGAAAACAGTGATAATTTCAATTCCTTCAAATAAGGTGGGTTTTTTTCCCCCATCACTTAGATATTATGATATTGGATTTTTAAATCTCGCAAATAGGAATCGTTATGTGGGATTTTTAAATCACGTGAATAATAATCTCAATGCATAACTTTCAAAACAGGTAAATACGAAGAATTAATCCCTGAAGAGTGGAAAACCAGCATGACCTGTACGATACATAAGAAAGGAGATATGCTGGATTGCTCAAACTACAGAGGAATTATCCTGCTCTGTACAAGTTATAAAGTATTTTCTAACATCCTTTTCAAAAGACTCTCCCCACTTGTCGACAATATAATTGGAGATTATCAGACTGGATTCAGGAAGGGGCGATCCACCTCAGAGCAAATTTTTAACATAGAATTTGGTATTGACACGCACCATCTGTTTATTGATTTTAAAACAGCTTATGATAGTATTAACTGAAAAACTCTAATATCAGTCTTAAGAGAATTTAATATACCGGAGAAACTAGTGAAGCTGATTAGCTTGACACTAAGTGAAACCAAAATCATGGTCAAGATACATAATTGTCTTTCCCATCCAATAGAAATTAAAAATGGTATTCGACAGGGAGATGCCTTGGCATGTCTCCTCTTTAATCTAGTATTAGAAGAAAAAAAAGTAAGGGACTCAAACATCAACATCAACATCCGAGGAAATATCTTCAACAAATCAGTTCAAATATTGGCTTTTGCTGATGATTTAGATATTATCGCTAGAACGCAGACAGCTCTAACACAATCCTTTTTATGTCAGGAGAAGGAAGCCATTAAGATGGGATTAAGAATCAATGAAAATAAAACTAAATATATGCCCTGCACAAAAGCTGGCTATGAAGAAACACAGTTTGAAATTGGAGCATACAAATTCGAAGCCGTTGATAGCTTTACCTATTTGTGTTCTAAGATGAACAACAAAAATGACACTGCACAAGAAATACACACGAGAATCACGATGGCCAATAAGTGTTTTTATGGTCTCAAAAAATATAAGTCAAGCCTAATAAAAAGAAAAACAAAAGTGTTACTCTATAAATATCTTATACGATCAGTGCTCACATACGCATATGAGACCTGGACAATGACCCGTGGAGATGAAAATATGATAGCTAGATTTGAGAGAAAAATATTGCGAAGCATTTTTGGTGGAATAAGTAAAAACGGTACCTGGTTTAGAAGATCAAACACGGAACTTTACAAAGCATGTAAAGAATCTGATGTCATTCAATTTATCAAAATTCAAAGGATTAAATGGGCAGGCCACATTGTGAGAATGGAGGATAGCAGGACAACCAAAAAAGTCTTCAGTGCCAGGCCAGCAAGTACAAGAAAAAAAGGACGACCAAACCTAAGATTTTTAGACTGCCTTGAAAAGGACCTACAAGTTTTAAAGATAATAAACTGGAGAGCCTTGGCTTAGGGAAGAATGTCTTGGCATGGGCTTGTTGAGAAGGCCAGGGTCCACCCTGGGCTGTCGTGCCAATGAGAAGAGAAATACGAAGATCTATGATATTGAAATCGCAAAAAAGATTCCAGAGATTCAAAATGGCGAGAATTCGCCAAACCAAAAGAATCGAATTGGCGGAAGAATCGCATGTATGTAAACATCTTGTTAAATGGATTTAGCATAAGTCTTAAAATTTTGTATAATCAAGTTTTTGATTCGCTATCGTCAATGATATTCAAACAAAATATCAAACATATTATCAAACAAAATATATATTCAAACAAAAAAGAGAAATCCTTCGGATGAGGTTCGTTTAAAAGCAGTCATATATTTTTTGTTGGTACCAGACATGTATTTACAAGAAAAAGATTTTTAAAAAATAAGGTCTCATATCTGCCAACTTTTACAATCTTTAAAAAAAATTTCCTGGTGGTAGTAAAATTAATAAAGTGATATTGTAGACAATTACTTAATTCACATTTCAGCACGATTTAAAACACAATAAACAGTCAAGTCTTTGTATATTTGAATGTTAATGGTAGTTTAAATATTAAATCAATTCATTAAAAAGGAATCGAGCATGAATGCACAAATTTTGCTACCAAAGCAAACATAGATTCTTCTGCAAGAAGCAGAAAGTAGCAGATAAGAAGTCTTTAAAGAGTGACAGAAAACTTTTAAAAAAAATGACATGTATGTATATCACATAAATAATATATGTATTAGTACCAAATAATTCTTCATCTTAAATAATTACAGTAATTATTAAATGTTAAATTCACAAATTACCTTTCAGATCATATTTTTCATGCAGTTTGATACAGGAAGGCAATAAATTATTCATCACAACTAAACGGATATTTTTACCTCCACACTGGAAAACAAAATAAAGAAATAAGAGTTAAGTTTAAAGAAAATTGTCTGAAATATTACAACAAAAAACTGTTTTAGTCATTCAAATTACTTTCGGGTAACATTTTTGACTTTATTTTCTCATGTTTTGTAGAGACATTAAATGAAAGTGAGGTCAATAGAAAAAAAGTTTAAAATATTTATATTCCTATTCCATTGTATGTTCCAACTTTTTGTAGACAAAAGTAAGAGAATTTTTGTTTGGGAACGTAAAAAATGCCTTGTGTTGTATAATATTGATTCAGAAATATTTTTGACTTGAAAAGTCAACATATTTTGTTATTGTATAATGTCTGAAATACAAAAATGCTATTTAATGGTTATTCATGAACGATTGATGTACAAACATTTAGCGTACAGCTTACAAAGATAAAATTATTTGGCCTTGTGCCACTTTTAAAGTTATTTTCAGCATTTCAGAAATGTTGATACTAAGTGAAAATTTATAATAATGATAGTAAATCGAAACTCAATTATTCAACAATTTACAATCAAACTATAATTACATAGCTACATGGGATGCACATGGGATGTAAAGGATTACATTGGAATATCCAGAAATTTGGAACAAATAATGAAATAACTGCCCAACAAGAAACTAAGTGTATACAAAACTTTTAATATAAAGCAATAACACATTTAGGGCTATGAGAAATAGGTGCATGGTAATTACAGGAGTTAGCCTAGGTTTTTTTTAAAAGGTACCTATTTTATGAAAATTTAGACATAATTTGAGAAAATTAAAAATTATATTAAAAAATCAACACAAAAATATGGTAAAATATGGAAAATATTTTAAAAAATTGTTTCCACAAATAAAAATCATTGACGGCTGGTAAATTTCTATATATATTTGTCTCATATGTTCAAAAACAATTATGCTATTGTAAAATTTTGGGCTTAAGATTGTATCCAAATTTAAAAATCCATAAAAATCATTGTCCATGGTCAAATTTCAACTTGAATTTAATAAAAACATACATTTAAGAGCACTAGCATTAAAAGTTTTTTTCATTATGAGAACATTTTCAAGTGGATACATATTCGTAGAGCTCTTTTTCCTCAGAAAAGCAATCCACGGAAGGGTTCCATTGCAAATCAAAATGCGTAATTAATTCCTGGTTTATCATTTTTACAGAAATACAACAACAAATTTTAAGTAGTGGAAGGGGGGAAGAGAATTTCAGAACTTGCTTTTTTAAAAGTATTTTGCAAAACTACAGTTTTTCCTTAAGTTGAATCTGTAAAGGTACTGCTAAATGGTAGTAAATTTGTCCTAGACAAATCCCTGAATTCTCTTCCAAGAGTTAATATAAAAGGATAATTATAATATTAATAATAAAAAATACATGGTTTAAAGGGTTTATATTAAGAGAATACTTTTAATATTTATTAGCATGAGAAAAATGTTTCTATTTAAGTTTAAGAATTTATATATAAAAGCTGAATACTCGTTCCTCTTGCAGGATTAAAAAAAAAAAGAAGTAAATATTAATCAAAACTTAAGAAATCAAGGGCAAAACTGAAAGACATTTCTAAAATAATTCTAATTTAATTTCTAACTACTACTTGTTACTGTTGCATCCTCAGGGTAACATTACATTATTAGATTAAGAAAAACACCTCTTCAGAAGTTTAGCTCATCAAATATTAAAACTCAGGTTAATCATTTGACATGACTTGCAAATAACTTACGATAAGCAAAATTTACAACCATTAAGTAACAAGGTTGGGGATTTTTGAAAATGTTCAAAACACTTCTTTGTAAAAAAAAAAAAAAACATCTTAGGAGATGTATTTTTATTTTATTTAAACTAAAAATTTTTAAAAGTTAAAAAGAAATTTGATTTAAAAAAAAAAAAAGAAAAAAAAAAGACTAAGATTATTGCTATTTTTCGACCAGAATTTCATATATCCTAAGCAAAATAATGACATTTTAAAGCAACATACACCCAATAACGGAATTTATACAGGATGAATGAGCAGCACTATCAATTGCAGGGTTACCACAGAAAATGAACAAAAAAGTTGTTCTTAGTAGCATGAAAATAGTTGCCGAAATAAGAACAAAAATTTTTTTCAGTAATATTACTAAAATTTCATTAAATGAGCTGTCATATACCGTGAAAACTAATTAGTCAAGTGGATGGCAAATATGATAATTTTTATATAATCATTAGCACTCGAACACTAAATTCTTATATGAAAAAAGTCTAAAAATTAAATACTTTTCCATAGAAAAAACATACTTTTCCGAAACAAACTTCCCCCACTATCAATAATTGGTTTAGCAAATATCTACATATCGATACACATTTTGGGAGAAGCGATTATTCAAATTCTAAATTCACGCATCGTTATATCATATGAAAAATTGGGTTTTTAAAATTCTGCAGAATTTCGTAGCAATATACGTTGAAACGGCTATCGAGAAACAAAATAGACTTGCAATGGAAACTGTGCAACTTGAGTGCATTAAAAAAGTGATGACTCAAATTTGCAATTTAACATTTTTTATTTTTTAAGAAAAAAAGATTCATTGTGTTCAGGAGCTCCCACATGTGGCAGGTTGTCAACACAATTTATGATAAAAATCATCGCTGGAGGAAAGAAAAGTCTCCCAATAGTCTCCTTTTCCTGAAAATAGTAGCTTTTTCTAATAGTAGAAAAAGTTGCTATAGTCGGGCCGGAAATAGTTGCAAATAGTCACATTTCAGTAGACGGTGGCAACACTGCAGTTGCTCTTCGATTACACATCAATATATCATGTGAAGTTATCCAGGAGTATTGTAAAAATATCGACACTCTCCCTGACTGGATATTAATAATATAATATTTATGGTACAATTTTTTTTTAAATATATTTTTAGTATTTTATAAGTGCAAATTTCAATTTTTAGTTTCATCACAAATCAAGACTGTATCCCAAATTTTAATAATTTATATTTCCCAGCAAAGAAAACTTTACTGAATCTACTGTCTGCTGTTCGATATACCTTTTTAAAAAAAATAGTTTTTTTTTTTTAAATTTTTTACGGGTACAAACACTGTTTTTAACAAAGCAATTTTCTCTGTTAGTTAAGCTTTATAGTATGCGAGTTAATTCTTTTAAATTTCAGAAACTGTTGGTCTTAAATAAATTAGTTTCAGAGGGACATGTTTAAACAGTGTCCCTATAAAGAAAAAAAATACATGGTTTCACTTTTAAAAATACTAATTCTATGACATAAACTGCCATTCACATTGATCCTTCATATTATCTGACATAATGAATAAAAAAAAATGCAAAAAAACTCAGCTGTTGAATTTACAGAACAGTAATTAACAAACACTAGTGTCATACAATAAAAGGCAACTACTTGGAATTGAATTCACGGGAAATGCAGAATTATTAAGTAAAACAAATCTCTATTTTTAATGTCTTGATTAAAAACTATTACAATTGATACTTATAAAAAATTAATGATAAAGTGAAGAAAAAAAATATAATGGTTGTAGTCTATAAAAATTACTAAAAATAAACTTCAATTAATGCTGAGCCATAATAAAAAAAATACTCAAAAGTAAAAAACACAATCACTGTTAAGATATTATCTTGTTTTTATTTCTAAAAACAAATCTTAACACTGAAAATCTCAGTTTTTTGTTTTACCACATAATTTGAAAGAGATGGCACAATTGAAAAAAAATTATTAGAAATGCTTTCAAAAAATGCAAAATATACAAAATTTGCAATTAAAATATGCAAAATTTTGAAAAAAAGGTTTTAAAAAATATGTATTCTTAGGGGAAAAAAGACAATAAAAAAGAGAAAAAAATTACAGAAAAACTATTCAAATTGCAGCCCAATGATAAAAACAAAACTCAGAAGTGGAAAAACTCATTTAAAAAGTGGCAATAAAAGAAAAAATGTCTATCAGAAACACTCTTAAAAAAGCAGACATATAAAAAGTCTATGAAAATAATAATTGAACCATGAGTAAAATGACACAACATTGTTCCACGAGTCCTATTACCCCAATTTTGTTGTGGGTTAAATAAAATTTAAAATAAAAAAATATTTGTTTTTAGATCTTATATAATAATTGAAAATGAGAAAAAGATTTTTTTTAAAAAAAATTGAGAAATCTTACTTTTAATTCTTTATTTTTAGCAGCCAAACTTTTTAATTAGAAACTGCAGGTCTAATAATGAATAGTGTCAAATGTACTGCCAGTGATTGGACGTCAGATATTTGTGTAGCTACTGTAATACAAAACCTCACACTTCAAATTAGTGTTATGAAAATCTACCGTATTAAAGAATTTCTTATCAGAGCAAGAGATATACAGACAGGGTGCGTAGCCAGATTTTTTAACAAAAAATAAGTACTTTTTAAGCATTCAAAAATTATTTTTAATCACCCCTCCCCCCAAATCATAATTAGGATCTGTGCAGTAACAAAAATTATATTTTTTTTATCATTTAAGGTTCGTAATTTATAAACATAAAATCAATATAACTCAAAAACTTTACATAATCATGATAAAGTAACTAGTTTATGATAAATATAGCAGAGAAAAATGTGAAAAATCGTGCATTTTTTGCATTTGCAATTTAATACAACAACCGTCATGGCAAAGAGAAAATCTTTTTTTATAAGATAGAAAAATCAAGCCCTTTTCTCAAACTCTGAATATAAAAAGCACCTGTAAGGACTTTTAAAAAACTTAAATCAAAAATAAGCACTTTTTAAAAACACTGTGCACCTAACTGTTAATATAAAGCCTCACATGTCAAAGGAATGTTATGAAAATCTACCATATTAAGTAATTTCTTATCAGAGCAAGTTACAAACAGAAAAACTACTTAGGTACAAAAAAGGTAAAATATTTCCTAATTTTACAGATATACCTGGTAACAGTAAAGTCCGAAAAACTTTGGA
This sequence comes from Parasteatoda tepidariorum, assembly GCF_982258835.1. Classification (NCBI taxonomy): domain Eukaryota; kingdom Metazoa; phylum Arthropoda; class Arachnida; order Araneae; family Theridiidae; genus Parasteatoda; species Parasteatoda tepidariorum. The sequence continues at coordinate 1,994,079 of NC_141761.1, forward strand.
AGTAAAGTTCTGGGGTTCTGATTTAGATTCATGTAGTAACCTGGCAGAAGTTTTTGTAAAAACTCAGCCTCTCCCTTTTGTACAGTTTTTATTATGAATTCATCATCATCGGTGACGTAAAAAATGCTTCCACTGGCGCCAGGGTTGTTTAATTCACGCATGGGATGATTGCAGAGGGAGAGTAAAAAGTCGTCAGGAGCAATCCCAAACAGATCTCGGAAATAGCGGAATGCGAGGGGAGCGTAGGTTTTGAACTTGAATTCAGAGAAGCTGTGAGCAGGTGTGACACTAGATCCATCCCTATAACAGAAGATGAAAATAATCATTATCAAAATAATAATAATACTAAACTAAACGACAGCCCATAGAGGGCCAAGGCCTACTGTGCCCATCTCAGTTTTCTTGACCTTGGGCTTAGGGGTGCAGGAGCAGATGTTCCGGTCAGGTGGTCAGCCGAACACGGAACCCCCAGTGTTTAGTTCCCAAGCATGCTTGGAACTCATCAATCGACCCACTGAAGGGATGAAAGCCTGAGTCAACCTTGCCCGGCCCGAGGATTGAACCAGGGACATGTGGCACAACATTGTGAAGCGCTACCGCTCAGCCGCCGGGCGTCAAAATAATAATAATAGAATAGTAATAACAATAGAATAATAATAATACAATAGAAAAGAATAATAGTATCTAAATTACAGTTTCAAAGACTTAGAAATTCCAATTTGTAAAAGGGGAAATATGGATGTAATATTCAGGAAAATGACTAAAAAACATAAACCAGGGCTCTTCTTTAATGAATTTCTTAAGTAATTAAAATAAATTATTCTTCCAATACTTTTCATAAAAGAGTATAGTAAAACATAATGATGTAAAAAGATTGCTAAAATATTATATCGTTTTATTAATATATTGTTTTATTAATATATTATATCATTTTATTAATAATTTTTTTTTTCAAAGTATAAGTGTAGATTGACAGTCTAAAACACTATTAAACTTTCTATATAAATCATGATTAAAGAGAATAAAATCACGATTTATAAAGAAAGCTTATAAATCAAGATTTATAAACTTTAGAAATTCATGCAAATATTCAATATGCTTGCGTAAGTTTAATAATTGAATTTCTTATAAAGTTTAGAAAGTCGGGAATTTTGCCAAATCAGAAGAATCTTGTGCTTGCATATTAAAAACTTTATAAATAAATATATTGAATACTAAATTTACAAATAAAATAGTATAATCATTATTATAATCAAATAGAGTTAAGAATGAACAACAAAGCCGACTATTGTATAGTTTGTCTAAAGTAAGAACTCCCCCAGTCATTGGACTTGTGGTGGTTACTATGGTGACAAATTTTAACTATTTCAAGTAGGTGTGTGGGGTCACTGTTTAGGACAGATTTTGGCTTAGGTTGGAGAGATAAAGGTAATTATTTTCGTCGCTCTATAGCGTTAACCCGCTGAGTGAAGTAAAGCTATCCTTTCTTCTTACCATGGCAGTGAGGCGGGGGGAGTTCTTACTGAAAAAGTAAAAATGATATACTAACGGAGGGAAGCTGACAGTTTCAACAATTGTGAAATCCATCATAAGTAGATCACGCTCAGGCTTTGAGGCCAATGACCCAATTGCATGGCCAATGCCCAGTTGTATACTCTGCATTATAACTGATGTGCCTATCTATATTAAGGAAAGAAAAAGAATTCAATGAGAATAATGCAATTGCATACAAAATTAACAAAAAATTAAAACAGAGGTCTGTCTGGTTTTTTTTTTTTTTTTTTTTGAGAGGTACCTATTTTGTGAAAATCAAAAATTATATTAAAAAATCAACACGAAAATATGGTAAAGTAAGAAAACATTTTCAAAAATTGTCACGATAAATAAAAATCATACATTTATTAATCATATTATGACTCATAAATTTCTATTTATTTTTATTCTATTTCAAAAATAATTTCGCTATTGTAAACTTCTAGGCTTAAAATTGTATCCAAATTTAAAAATCCATAAAAATCATTGTCCATAGTTAAATTTCAACTTGAATTTAATAAAAATATGCATTTAACAGTAAAATTTATTTTCATTATGATAAAATTTTTGTTAGGTCAAACAGAAAAAAGTTTCACAGAGAACAAAAAATTTTTCATCAAAAAATAAAGGTTTGTTAAAATAAATTTTCAATAGTGTTTAGGATAATATTCCAATGTTTAGAATAATGCTCAGAATTTTGACTTCCTGTGTAGTTTATACAGGGAGAGCCTCGGTATTTCATTATAAAAAAACTCAAAAAAAAAAAAAGAAGCTCGGTTTGATATGGCATAAGCGACCAGTTAGACTTATCACATTGCATTATCTGACCAAACGTGAGCTATTTTTTTGTAAAAGATAGCTGACAGAAAAGCTCCTCTTTTTCATAAATTGCAACGAGCACGGGTTTGCATGAGGACTTGCTTTTTTAAAAGCAATTTGTGAAACTACCGTTTTTCCTCAGGTTGAATTTGTGAAGGTATCGCTAAAAAGGTAGTAAATTTACCCTGCACAGACCCCTACAAAATGTCAGTTTATTTTGACTCTTAGGTAGAACTAACAAGATGGATGAAAACTAAAAAGTTTACATCTTTTACACTTTTTAAATTTCTTTAACAGCTAGAACTAATTGGCATAGAGAGCTAAATCTAGTATCGTTTATTTCATTTTTGAATGGCTTTGAATAAAACACGTCACACGGCTAAATTAATATTAAAAATATATATATTTTTGTTTAATTTAAAAATATGTAGTGGTATGGTGCACTTAATATTATTTATTTAAATCAAATTTTGCACTATACTCCATGGCTGTTAGATAAATAAATACTATAAGGAATTTCTCTTGGCTTGATAGAATTTGATTGATTGTAAAAGAAGTTCAGATCTTTCTCCTTTTTTTGCGAGGCCAGTTTTTTTGTCTGATATCTGACTGTCTGATGTTTTCAGATTGGAGCAGATATAAAACAGCTTAACTCATAATTCATGTTCCATTATTTGTAGTAGATAACTTCAAAAAAATAAAATCATTTTCTAGTATGCTTAAATACTCATGCAAAAACAGTATATAGAGATTGAAATATAGTTATAAAATAATTACAATGCATAATATCTTGAAGTAGCACTACTTTTGTAAAAATCAATTGCGTCTTAAAGTTTTATAAATCTCTTTTTTTTCTTTATTGCTATACTCTAAACCCAATAAAAACAAATGAATGGACCATTGAAGAAAATATACTTACTTTTTTAAATGTTATTTCTCCCTCTTCGTTCACTCTACGATGACCAATTTTACGTTCCTTATATCTCTGGCGATACAGCATTTTGTCAGGAGTAATGGGTGGAGCGCTAACAGGTGTCTTGGGTCCTCCTCTTTCTGATTCAGTCATTCCCTGCGATGATGCCATCTCTTGAGCAGAATTCATCTATAATTACATTCAACAATTAATAATAATGCCAGTAAATAAAGGTTCACAAATGTGACTTATTCATAAAGCCCACTTATTAATATTAAACAAAATATAAAGAAGAAAAAAGTTGGTATATCTATGTCATTCATAAAAACAAAAATTTTCGCCTCCTTGAGCAATTATAAAAAACATATCGTCAATCGGCTGTTTGGATTGGTTATTTTTCGAAGATCGGAAATAACTATTTACTGAGATGTGTACCATGTTTCCCGATGTATCGTTAACATTGATGTCTACATGTGCGATGTTGAACATTGTACCCGACAGGGTTGGCAAGATTTTGCCGCAGGTGGAAAAAACCATGGTAAATACCGGTAAAAACCGTCCTGGCAAAAACAGGTTTTTGCCAAGCAAAGTGGCAAAAACCTATATTTTTCAAGATGAGAGGACAAAAACACATTTTTGATACAAAATTATTCCTAAAATTGAAATATATACTATGAATATAAATAATTACAAAAAAATTAACAAAACTATTATTCCATAATTAAATGATAATGTAATAATATATCATTTTAGTAGTTTAAAACATTATTGATTCGAAAATTTGATTATTCTCTTTTTTCCAGTGAAATGAACTTATTTTAAATTAATAAAAATATAATTTAAAGCATAAAATATCTATCAACATGTGTAGTTAATTATTGTACAAATAATAATTTTTTATATCAAATAATAGTATTATACAAATAATAATATTTATTTGTAAAAAAAACATTTATTTTAGGATTCCAAAATGAAAAGAGATCAAAAACTTTCAATCTTTTAAAAATTATTACCCTTAGGTATATTAATTATTAATATGTTAAAAATAATTTTTTCATGTAATGTATCAAAATCATTATTCCTTATGATTGATTTAAATTTGTTTCAAGTATTTTGTAATAATATTTAATCAGCAATTTAGATAATATGGTTTTTGCCGGTTTTTACCAGGTTTTTGCCACTGTCCTGGCAAAAACTCCAACCCTGGTACCCGATAGTACATTGATGATTTCAATCTCAATTATGGCATAGATGTCTGCTAGTTCACGCAAAGAGAATTTCCAACCGAAGGTATATGCACTATACTAGTTTTAACTGCTGTAAAAACTTGGAGAAGAAACAAAGGAACAGCTGAACACACTTAAATAATGCTATAGTAGTAAATGAAATAGTTTAGTAAAGTTGGAATATCATCCTTCAATATCCCGATTACGCTTTGATTGGTCACTATTTTTTAAAAGACACAAATAAGAAAGAAAATTCCCTGTTTGTACAGAAAATCTCAAAATTCAATGCATTTTCTGTGTTACAGCGGTGATTGTGAGCCCAACTCGAAAATCCTGAAAATTTCTAGAATAAAATCGTTAATGGCCCATTTCAAAAATTTTATGTCTTTATAAATTTAAATCCTTGATATTTTCAAAACATGAAAAACATCATTAAATTATATGCAGCGTAATTTAAATGAATAATTATGCATAAGTTTACTTTTACCTCTAATCACATTTATTATTCTACCAGAAAAAAAATATTTACAAATGAAAGAGTTGCCAAGCATAAATTCTAGTTCTAATATTTCTAAATAAAATCTACAAGAATTTTTATACACAAATGTGATCGATGATTTCATGAAACTTCCAGACCTAGGATTTCTGGAAACTTTTAATGACCCATTTCAAAAATTTTATGTCTTTATACATTTAAATCCTTGATATTTTCAAAACATGAAATTCTAATTAAATTATATGCAGCGTAATTTAAATGAATAATTATGCATAAGTTTACTTTTACCTCAAATCACATTTATTATTCTACCAGAAAAAAAATATTTACAAATGAAAGAGTTACCAAGCATAAATTCTAGTTCTAATATTTCTAAATAAAATCTACAAGAATTTTTATACACAAATGTGATCGATGATTTCATGAAACTTCCAGACCTAGGATTTCTGGAAACTTTCGGATCGCGGTTAGCGAAAAATTCGAATTTTTTCCAAAGCACAACCATCTCTGCTGTCATTTCAGGTGATTTTTAAATTTCCTGTATTTTTCAGGTTTTCCCTGTGGAGTGGCAAACCTGATGTATGATGACAAGACCTTTCCACCAAAAATTACAGTACACAACAATTTTGAAGAATTTTAAAACAAGTTTTGTAAATCTACAAGAGAAGAAATTAAGAGAAAATAGTGCGACCTTTTGTTTGCATACAAAAAATATCGATGCAAGACAGATAAACAGTCTAGTCTTTGTGCATAAAAAATCATTAAATTTTGGCTCTACAGTGAACCATAAAGTAAAAAGATCTATTGATGAAAACAAGGGTAATTGTGAATCCAACAAAAAAATCCTGAAAAGTTTGAGTAAAATCATCAATGACGCATTTCAAAAAATTAGTTTTTATAAATTTAAGTCATTGATATTTTTGAATCATGTAATTCCAAATAAATTATATGCAGTTTAATTTAAAGGAATAATAATGTATAAGTTATCTCCAATCACATTTATTATTGGACCAGAAAAAATATTTACAAATGAAAAATATGCAAAGTATAAATTCAAGTTCTAATATTTTTAAATAAAATATACAAGAATTTTTATACATAAATGTAATCAATGATTTCCTGAAACTTCTGGGCTTTGGATTTCCAGAAACTTCCGTATTGTGATAAGCAAAAAATACAGTAGGGTGACCTGGGGTAATTCCTGATCAAAAAACGCAAACATCTATTTTGTGAAAAAACTATTCAAAATAGAATTTTAATATTTACTGGAAGTTTGAGGCTATATGAGATGAGTCCAATGCCACCTTCTTTTTGTTTGAAAATCTAATTAGAATTTAAAAGATTTAAAATTTTTAGTGATCAGGAATTACCAATGGTCTTGATCATTTCTGGGGTAATTCCTGATCACTTCTGGGGTAATTACTGATCACCAGTTTCTATTGTAAAGGGGCTGTTTAAAAATAATTATATAATGGTAATTAACAAATAAGACATCAAGATCAAACAAATAAACCAAAAAGATATGCTTAAGCAGCTAATAAAATGATTTATTTCAAAGCAAGAAGAACGATTAACACTTTAAATTTTCAAAAATCTTTGCATCCTGCCATACATTTTAGGCAATCAGCCAACTCATTCTCATGTTCTTCTGAAATATAAGAGAGTTCCCACATGGGTTACTTTTGCTGGATTTTTTAACTTCTTTAAGGGAAAGTGTAAAGCTAAGTAAGGTATGTCAACAGCTCTGGCAGCAGCTCTCACAATGAAATTTTCATTTTCAATCATTAAAAGAAATTCACTAATTTTGTTTTCTAGAAGCTTAGTATTCTTTTTAGCAGGGTTGGGTTTTTGACGTCAAAAAGTGGTTTTTGACATGACAAGGGTATAATACTGGTTTAAACTGTCCCAACAGTTGCCATGCATTATATTGAAATTTAATTATACTATAGGTAATCAGCAGGTTTTAAAATATTTAATTAAAATTAAGGTAAAATAACAGATTTAAAATCTCAGAAATTTATATTCAAATGCATGTGCAGAAAAATATTGCACAAAAATTGTTTAAATATTTTATATTTAAAAAAAAAAAAAAAAATTTTTTTTGATACTTAAGAAAATTAAAAGTTTATTACTATGCATTTTTGACATATAAGGAACATATAACTAATATTTATAAGGAACTTACAAGTTATGTTGTATAAATACAAACTTGATACAAGTGTATAAAAAATTTTTTTTAATGTTTTACCAAATATCTTTATTATCCAGTATGTTAATTTGAATTTAAAAGTAGTTATATTCATGAATAATGATAAATATAATTCATATTGTTTATTATATTTATTTATAATTATTACACTTATCATTTTAAAAAAATTTTTATCTCTTAATTTTTTTTTCTCCACTTGCATTAAGAATACAAATAATGCATATCTTGAAAGCAAGAAGTAATTATTCAACAGCTGAATATTTAGATATTCAACAAAACTATATCGTATTCAGCAAAATGAAATTCACAAGTATTTGGATAAACTAAATTTTCAGCATAGTAAATGAATAGGCTGAATATACTGTAAATCGACACTAACTACTCTGTGTATTTAACAGAAAGCACTTAAATTTGTATTGTCTTATGTTAAAAAGATTATTAAGAAGATTTAAAAGAATATTAAAAGATTTTTCTTTAAAAGAAGATGTCTAATGTACAAAACTGCTAATGTTTATCTTTAAAAATGTCTAATTTTTAGTATAATCTATACTATACACTAAATTTGGTTATAAATAAATTTCTTAATGATATCACTGCAGATTTTCAATAACACATGAAAATCTAACTATATATAAAAATCCAGTGATGGTGTCGCACCAGCCAATGAAATCTAAGGTATCACGTGACAGTATGAAAGAAGTAGCCAATCCAAGCGAGGATGCAGTTTTAAGCCAATCAGAAAAGAGAACGCATTCGCGTCAAAGCTTTTTTGCTGATTTACTTTGAGTGGGTTTTTGCTGATTACATCTCATCTTATCTTATCATTCTTATGCCTATCCAGTGATTGATATCTTTTAATGTTTACATTTTTGTTGTTTGCTATTATAAAACTTACTGAGGCTTGCTTACCTTAAAATGGTTAAATTTTAAATCACATTTATTTATTCAACTCATTTCCATCATTTGTAATTTCAGTATAATGTCTGACAGGACAGATCGCGATCGAGAATATCGCAGACAGCGGAGATTGGATCCCACGTTTCGTCAAAATGAACAAGAGCGTCGAAGAATAAATCGACAAAATAATCGAGAGCTTACTAATGCCCGCCAAAGAGAAAATCGAAGTAGGGCAGCTAATCGTCTTCGAGAAATAGATGAAAATCAGTATTTGGGAGAATCGTACAGTGATGACTGTCCACCTCTTTTGATTGGATCTATGTCTGTAGAATGCTCTCATTGCAGGGCACTATCCTTTGTAGCAGAGCATGGAAGAATAAAACACAATTGCTGTCACAATGGTAAGATAAAGCTGAACCCAACTCATCCGTATCCAGAAACTTTGAAACAGCTTTTATTGGGAAATGACAATGACTCAATGAATTTCAGGCAAAATATACGTTTTCACAATTCGTCTTTTGCTATGGCAGCATTTTGTGCAACCCAAGAAATTCAATTTAAAGGTATAAGCTGTGTTGCTCTTCGTGGGGAAGTTAACGCAATGGCCACAACCAGCATCATGCCAGCGAGCAATGAAAAACCACGTTTTGCTCAAATCTATATCCATGAAAATGAAACTGCTTTGGCCTGCCGAACATCTGAGCGCTGCAAACCAAGTGTTATAAAAATCATTCAAGATGTTATGCAGCTAAACCCATACGCTCAAGTGTATAAATCGCTGTTTGAAGCTTATAAGAGGCATCCTACGGAGAGTGTTCGCCTTGAATTTCACAAGTTGACCACTACTGATGGCAGACGTTATAATCTTCCAACATCTGGTGCTGCTGCTGAAGTGTCGGCTGTTGTTGTGACAGGTGCTGAAGGTTTAATACCCGATCATGTACAATTTATCGCATACCCAAAACACCAGTTTGTGTGTCAAAAGATGTATAAACTGTCTCATCATGTGGAACCAATGGTTTTCCCATTGCTTTTTCCATCAGGTGATCCTGGTTATTCCCTAAATGTACCAAATAATGCAGGATCAAGTCGTGTTACTGCTGTACAGTATTTTGGATGGCGGTTGCGAGTGCTTAGAGACTTTAACATTTTCACCTCTGCTGGTCGTTTATCCCAGCAATATATTCTACATGGTTACATTACTATGGAGTAGAACAGGCTGAATTATATCAAAAGTCATCAGAATTTATTTCGGAGAGAAACACTTCAAGGGCTGATTGATCATGTGCAGTATAGTTCCGCCAATACCTCAGACATTGTACGACTTGGGCGAGCTGTCATTCTTCCATCATCATTTGTTGGCAGTCCGAGAGCAATGCAGCAGCATTTCCAAGATTGTATGGCTCTCTCAAGAGATGTCGGACGACCTGATTTGTTTGTAACTTTCACAGCAAATCCACAGTGGCCAGAAATTAGAGAATACTTGAGTCAACTTCCAACAGGATTCACTGCAAGTGACATTCCACATGTTGTTGTACGAGCATTCTATTGCAGATTTGAGGAGTTTGTGAAAGAGATAGCTGCAGGAAAGGTTTTTGGCAAAATAATGGGCTATACTTTTAATAGTGAATTTCAAAAGAGAGGTCTCCCACATGCCCATTGTTTATTCATTCTCAACCCACGTGACAAATTGCTGACCCCATCATCAATTGATAGATTTATCTGTGCTGAAATACCTCCAAAAGATAATTTTCCAAATCTGCATCAAAAAGTGTCCAAACATATGTTACATGGCCCACATAGTGAAGCAACTCCATGTTATGACAAAACAAGTGGCATCTGTACAAAAAAATTTCCTTTCGCTTTTCGAGAAGAAACGGATATGTCTGGTGATGGTTTTCCTTTATATAGACGTAGAGATAACAGGAGTGATATGCATTTCTATAACAAACGTATTGGAAACTTGCTAATTCCTGTCGATAATTCGATGGTTGTTCCCTACAATGCCTATCTCCTTCTGAAATACAATTGTCATATCAATGTGGAGTACTGTGGAAGTGTAATGGCGTACAAATACATTTTTAAATATGTTAACAAAGGGCACGACAGAATCAAGGTGACAATTTCGAATGATGATAATGGGGTACAATTAAGAAATGAAGTTGACGAGTTCATCGATAGCCGATATGTAACCTCAATGGAGGCAGCTTGGCGTTTATTGGAATTGCCGATGCATGACAACAGCCATACAGTTATTAGATTGCCAGTACATTTGCCTGGTAATCAACAGGTAACATTTCAAGAGGGTCAAGAAGTTAATGCCATAAATTCTGTGAATTCTGTAACTCAGTTGATGGGTTTTTTCCAGTTGAATGAGAATGATGTGGAAGCAAAATCTTTGAAATATATCGAGATCCCAAAGCATTATGTGTGGGTACAAAAAGATCGCCAATGGAAAAGAAGGCAACATGGAAATAATAAGATAGTTGTTCGCATGTATGCCGTTTCACCCAGAGACAGTGAACGATTCTTCTTAAAATATTTGCTACATCATGTTTGTGGTCCAGTATCATTTGAGGATTTGCGAACAGTTGATGGCGTAACGTTCAACTCTTTTCGTGAAGCAGCTTATACTTTGGGATTTGGTGATGGGGACAATAAAATGGAGGAAATGTTAACAGAAGTGGTTCATTTTATGATGCCCAAAGAGCTCTGCGTTTTTTTCTCACATTTGTTATTGGCTTGCAATCAAATTGATGCCATTCAGTTGTGGGATAAATTTAAAAGCTACATGTGTGAAGATGCAAATGAGAATGAGTGCCTTCTGGAAATTGAAAGCCGTTTAAACAGTGAGGACAAAACTTTGTCTGACTATGGATTACCATCTGTTGTTACGATAGAACCATCAAATGTTGATGAAGTTTCTTCAGAGCAGCATCTCAAAATTTCTCAAGATATGATATCGAAACTTAATCTTGAACAGAAACAAGCCTTTCAAGAAATTATAAATTGCATTAATGATGTTAACAATTCCAACAAATTATTTTTTATCGATGGCCCAGGTGGTACTGGGAAAACTTTTTTATACAAATGCAAATTGTTATTATGTTTTTTATTTTTGTTTCTATAATTTGAATGTAAATTAATTGGGGGGTGATGCCCTCTAAAGAGAGCATCCAGTACATGATTCCCTTTGAATTTAATCATGTTGCTTTAAGAACATTGTTTATGCAGAAGTTTTGTAAATATCTTATTTTTTTGCATAGTTTTTTTCTTTGATAACCATTATGGTAAATTGTGATTGTTTTTTATTTTTGTTTTTATAATTTGAATGTCAATTAATAGGGGGGGGGGGGGGTGACGCACTCTAAAGGGAGCGTCCGGCATCCAGTATATGATTCCCTCTGAATTGAATCAAATCTGCTCTGCCACACGTGCTTCGGTAACGGAACTTCAGTTCCGGCTAATGCCCTTATAATAACTTCTAATATATATGTATTCGAATCTCATTATCATGATAGAATTCCTTGCAAATTACTAAAAATTTTGTATTTTACTGATTATTAAGTTGATTGATTAGTACATTGTTAAATAAAATCCCTTATGCTCTGCTCCGCATTTAAATCCTTATATAAATGTATTAAAATTTGTTTGCGAAGCAAACAAAGAAGAATTGCGTAGCAATTCTCGGGGGTTGGCGAGCGGTAGCGAGCAGGGGGCGGAGCCCCCTAGTGAATACGTAATATTACAAATGATGTAAGTTTTCAAAAGTACAAGATTTTGGTTACTATTCAAAATATAAGTGTTTCTTCAAAATTTTAAATTTATTTTTTCTAGAACATTTAGAAACACTATCCTTTATAAAAAATATATAAATTTTATGTATTAATTAAATTTCACATATGAATATAGGTTTTTGACATTTTTGACAGTGAGGTTTTTGACGTGACGGTTTAAACTATGGTTTAAACTGTCAAAAACTGTCACATGTCAAAAACCTGCCAACCCTGCTTTTTAGGCTTATAATTTCTCACCATATTTATAATAGGCTAATTTATAAACTTAAAAATTATTCTAACAATTATACTAGGCTAATTTATAAACTTAAAAATTATTCTAACAATGTATACACATAAAATTAAGATAGAAGCAAGGTCAGACAAACCAGAAATGGTGCAAATCAGAATACAGTCTTGTATACAGTTAAAAACAAATTTTGTGATGACAATTAAAATATACTTTATAGTTGTTCCACTTTATAAATATGAACTGTTATTTAAGAAAAGACAATTAGGTATTTATAAGCTATTTTATATACTATTTATAAGAAGAAATGACAATGATCAGGAATTACCCCAGTGGTCAATAATTACCCCATGTGTAGGGGGCAACATTTGATATAGTTTCCTATAATCAATTGTAATGTTTACAGTAGATGTGAAACAATTAAACAAAAGCTTACACTACTTTGATATTAAAGAAAAAGAAAGTGACTCAAAATATTTATTATTAAGAGAAGGAGGGGGATCTTTGCAGAAATATGTACATTTTGAAACCCATCTTTGAAATGGAAAATACAGAAAGCAGTTTAAAAGATACTTATTTTGTTAGATTAAACAAAAAATTATTATTAAGTAACTGTAGTTATACTTTAGTAAAGTGTACAAGCATTCTTGTCCATGTCTTAAATTTAAAAAAAAAAAATTTTTTTTTGAAATAAAACTTAGGTGATCATTATTTACCCCAGAAACAGAGTGATCGTGAATTACCCCGGGTCACCCTAATCAGGATTTTTTCCGGAGCACAATCATATCTGAGAAAAATCCCACTTTAAATATTACTTTTATATGCAAATTGTTGTATAAAATAGAGTAGATACTTAAAAATTGAAAGAAAAAAAATACAGGACAATTAAATCTTAAAGAAACAGGAATTAACTTTTAAAGCATACTTACATCCAAAGGGGGTGGCTTAGCCTTTTTTTCAGGATGTGTTTCTAAAAATAAAATCACATTAATAAATAAAAAAATGAATAAGTAATATGAATAAAGTTACAATAAAATCTTTGCCATTAAAAAGAAATTTAAAAATAAAATTTGATAAAAAGACAAAAAAAAACAATTAAAAAAAAGACCATTATTACTATTCAAAACTAAAATTCACATTTCGAAATTAAAATGTAATTAATAACAAAAAATGATATGTCAACAGCTCTAACATAGGTAGTTTTATATACTAATAAGGTAGAAAAGGTGATGAGAACTTCTATTTCATGTCAAAATTAAATAAGAGGTTTCAATTATAATGCAGAACCCTTCAAATTTTTGAATTATTCTTTTCTGCAGGTGGCCTTTTTCTTAAATTAAGTTGGTTTTTGTAGTAATTTTATTTTCTCTTTTATGCATTCTTTCCATCTTGTTTCCCTAGATTTTGACCACCTGTGGCAGAATTTCTTTGAAACAAAACTCTTCCTTTTTATAACAACAAACATATATGTTACTCATTTGAAATAACAAAGGCGCTCTATTTACGAAAGAACTACTATACATATATTTTTTTAATTGAACAAGTAATATTTTTTAATTCTAATATTATGGGCAATATTTTAGCATTTTGTAGGGGGAGGAGCATAAATTATTTCCGTCGCATTTTATAAATAATCATCACAATAAAGAAAAATTAAAAACCATGAAATCTGTAGTAGCAATTGCTGAAAAAAAAGATTGACAATGAAACCACTCTAATCGAACTCCTCAAATGCTTGTTTTTTTCCAGATTAGGTTGTTGTAATAAATAATGTCGCATAAAAAATATCGGATTTAAAAACTATGGAGAAACCAATAGCAATAAATGCCGAAAATTGGATAGAATTATTGCCTTAAAAATTAAATACTCAAATGCATGATTCAAATTTTCCATTTTATTTGAAATACATTGAGAAATTTAAAATCCACTTGAAAATCATCATTAATAACTGCCGGAAATACATTCGAAACATTACATCGATTTATGATACTATCGGCGTAAATTGAACGTGTCAAAGACTGATTATCTAAATACATGATTCAAATATTACTTATAAATTTCTGTAGAAAAGAAAAGTAATTTTCTTTTACTTCTCAAAATAAAAATCTTTCTGCAGGAAATCTGTAATGTTCTGCGACAATGTCACAGTGATTTTGACCTTATTTAGCATTTATATAATAATATATATCAAAAGAATTTTATTCTTAATTGTTACAATGTCTCGCATTTACCATTGATCTCTTTATTTGCTCTGACACTTCAAATGCACCAAAAATCGTTCCCAAAATTTTCTATATCTTTAAAAGGTCAGACACTTTTAATTAAAATGTCTCAGTTCCATGTAGTACAATTAGTCGTATTATCACTTTAAGCATAAGAATTTTAATTTAATGTTTAAATACAACTCTTTCATGAAATGAAATATTCTGACAGTTGTCCTCGCTCTGATTTCTATTTGTTTTGATAATTAGCTATCCAAGGTACTTAAATGCCCTTACTCATTCATAGTTATTTTTCTCAATTAAAATGATTTCAGTATCTTTTATATTTATTGTACATTTATCATGCATTATTTTTGAGAAACATTTATTGGAGTACAGGAAGTATATTCTTAATTGATAACTTTTTTTTAATATCCATTTTATACTAAAGGGTGCATAGCCAAATATTTCAACTAAAAATCAAAACCTTTTAAGCACTTTTTAAGAACTTAAAAAGTATTTTTGAGCACTATATACTTTAACAAAAGACAAAATAATTTTCAAAAACTTCACAGGATCATGATAAATTAATTAGTTTCTGACAAAGAACTCTTTTTCCTGATTATATTAGCCAAAATAATGGAGAGATTTTTCGGTTCGACATCAGAGGGTGGAAAATGAAGCCTGAAATTAGCAAAATACAGCCGAGTTGCACATGAGAGGGCAAGAATCTCACCGAACCCAGACTCGTAGACTCAGACGCGAACTCGCAAGCATTTCATCAAACATGTAACAGTACGCCGAAATAGATTGTGGTTGAATGAATTGTGAAAACGTTGAACAACATGAAAAGCATGCTTTTGCGTAAGGAAAAAAAATCTAATTTAGGAAAAGGGAAAATTAAGTACTATTTAAAAACATTCAATGAAAAAAGCAACTTTAATGGCTTTTAAAAACGAAAATCAAAAATAAGCACCTTTCAATGCTATTTAAAAAGCCTACAGACCACGTACTAACTACATTTGTTTATTAAATATTAATAAAGGTATTAATTGATATACATAAAAATTAGGTGAAAATTATGACTAGTTAGTGTATAAGTATTGAACTGAGTTTCATAATGTTTTGTAAATACAAAATTATAATATTTCGTATACACAAAAATTAGGTGAATGACGAATAGCCAGTGATTTGACAGATTATTTACACAAAGAAGAAACTGTCATAAAATCAATTACAGTGTTTACAGGGTATCTGCTACATTTAGATTTTCAAATCCAATGAAGTTACTATTTTCGCCCACGAAAACACAACACTAAATTTAAAAAAGCATAATAACATTCATTGAAATGATAGGTATAACCAAAACTGTTATACTCTTCATATTTATAGATTTTAAATTTAAAAAACAGAGTAAAAAAGAGATAAAATAACAACAACAAAAAAATACAAAAGCAAAAAAAAAAAATATTCTATCTTTAAAGATATTTTTCTTGTTCATCAGAAAGAAAAGAAATATTAGTGATTTTTCTGTTCTTACTCCCGAAAAAAAAATCTCAAATGACTGGCTTGCTTCAGCAAATTCTGAAATCACAGAAGTTTAAAAGATAATTCACTCCAGAAATGTTTTTTCTTTCATTTTTTGAAAGAGCACCATAATTTAAAGAACAGGATAAAAACATTTTATATTGTAATAAAATATGACTGTGAGTGGGGTTTTTGTTATAAATTCAGATATTCTGAACACCATAGAATAATAGGCTGCAGTAGATACGGGGAGGAATGACATAAAGTGAACGGATCTTATCACTTTCCATATAATCTTTCAAAAAAATTTTGGTCAATCAGGTCTTCAGAAGTCTAAGTTTTTATGAGAGGTACCTATTTTGTAAAAATTTAGACATAATTTGTGAAAATTAAAAATTATATTAAAAAATCAACACAAAAATATTGTAAAGTAAGAAAATATTTTCAAGAATTGTCACTGAAAATAAAAATCATACATTTATTAATCATATTATGACTTGGTTCAAAATTGTTTCTAAATTTAAAAATCCATAAAAATCATTGTCCATTGTTAAATTTCAACTTGAATTTAAAAAACAAAAATTGATTTTGAACATTTGACAGTACTTGCACTAAAAGTTATTTTCATTATAAAAACATTTCTCACAGTGTCATGTAAAAAAAAGTGTTTAATAAAAAATTAAAGGTCTGTTAAAATAAATTAAGAACCAGGGCTCTGTCTAGGTTTTTCTGAGAGGTACCTATTTTGTGAAAATTTAGACCTAATTTGTGGAAATTAAAAATTTTATCAAGAAAATCAACACAAAAATATGGATTTATCCTTTCTTACGGGATACAAAAATAAAATTTTAAGAAAGAGTATTTTGTGAAACTACGGTTTTTCTAAAGTTGAATTTGTGAAGGTACCGCTAAACGGCAGTAAATTTGCCCTGGACAGACACCTGGTCTTTGAAACTAATGATGGTCCAGAACTCCAATAGCTGTAAAATTTGTCTTAGATTATCAAAAATACTTATGAATTGCCCCCGTATCAACAATATACCTTGAGGGACAGTATGTTTTGTCTTTATTCTCAGTTTCCAGGTTTTGTCACAAACTGGCTTTTAGTCATAATTGACATTACACATGCTCTGCATTGTAGTTTTCTCTTTATTTAATAGTACTTTACGAGCTCTTTTTTTTAAAAAAAAAAACAAATAATAATAGAAACATGTAGGCTAACAAGTGAAATTATGTCCCATAATTAATCTCGTTTAGTTTAAGGAATTGTAACATTTTCGGATTTTCTACCCTTGGCCTATATTCTGAAGACAATTTGACACTGCTGTAAATAAACATCAAAAAATAGATAATTTGAGTTATCATTACACTAAATGTTTCCAATACTAAAATAGCATAAGTTAGTCCTTACAAATGTTTCAAATAGTAATTCGCTTTTAAAAGGTTTAAATGCTATACAGCTGATAATTAATATCAGAATACTAAACATAAATTGGTAGAATCTACTGCAACTGATTTTATTTCCTATACTTTGTAGGTACAAGAATAGATTCGTCAGTAATAAATGATAACATTGTCAGATATGCATATTATAAATAAGAAACTAATATAAGAATACTAAAAAAATGGATGGATTCTACTGATTATAGGGACGAGACTCCTTTTGTAGGAAATACATTTCGGGCATGCATGCGGAAAAACTGATTGTTGCGGAATGCGGAAAAAAATAAATGTTTCTTACCAGAAGAAGTACTACTTTCAATTGTAGTAGATTTCAGTTCAACTACAGTATCACTAGATTTTGTTCCAGGTAATCCCTGTCTGATTTCTTCTTCCATGTTTTAAAATTGCAAGTTTTTACCTCAATGTATAATTAGATCATAGAAAAACAATGAGTTATTTAATCTGAATTGGTTAAACTACGCATAAATAGGCCACGAAACTTTATCGCAACTTTCTTCATTGAAGAACATAAGTTAATTATGTACTAATTTCACCAGGATTAATTTCATTTATTAAATTTCCCGTAGTAACATAAATAGAAATTTTTAAAAAAACGAATTATTTAAAGTTCTATTGCTTCACCAACACTTATTTTGAATTCCATTTCCGGCAAATATCATGTAACAAAATACACAAAGCACACTCTCCAATCAAACTTCCTTACTTTACATATATGTATCTTATTATTAATATCCTACAATCCTACCAACCCCTCTGTCTGCTCCGCAGCCGCCTACAAGAAATAAAAAAAAAATGTGACAGCGCATGTTTACCATTGCCATTTTCAAAAAGCTAAATATCTAACTCAACTCTGAATAAAGAGTCGAAAAATTTCGCACTGTCTTCAATGCCGGACTTTCTACAACCCTATACTGATAAACAGAAATAGATGATCGCCAAGCGAATTCTATTGCCAAGAGTTTCGTTGACGGAATTTTGAGCGACAAAGGTTGGAAGACCTTGATCGGAAAGCGGCAGTGATGGACCGAAATTGCAACAAAATATATATTTTCTCGAACATTCTCTTGAATATCTACTATATTCTACTACTATGAGCAGTGATTGTTCAGGGGATAGAGCATTCGTCTTTCAATGAGGTTAACCGGGTTCGAATCCCAGCGATGACTGGTCGATACGATTCCACATCCAGTTTGCATCGACCACGGTGCTGACGTAAAGTATACTCAGTAGTAGACGGATCACGAGTTAGAGTCCCCTTGCCATCAGGCTAACCGTGGAAGGTTTTCCTCGCCATGTTCCTCGCCATGTCACATGGTAGTCAAATGCGACTCAGTTCCATTTGAAAAAAAGTCCTCAAAAAGGCAAATTTCTCCCAATACTTGATTCAGAAGCTTCTTTGTTTTCTGGATTGGGTTCAAAATTACAAGGTTACGGAGTTGCACATCAGTAGTCATAAACCCCAAAAAAATGGGTCAGCTGCTCTATGGCGGTTATAAAATAGAAACATATTCGATTATATTTACCGTTATGGCTCAGGGGATAGAGTGTTCGCCTGGAAATCTCACAATTATTAATCTCGCAATTGTTTAAAAAAAAAACTACAGTGCGTCTAATTTTGGCCAATCAAATGGCCAGTGAATCTAGCAATTCAGATAATTTATTTGTACCCTAAGAAGAAATTTTCGAATTATTCTTACCAACGGGCAATGTTCTTTTTGCCGATTCTTGATTCCCCATAGCAAACACGCAGCTTAATAAGATCTGAAATACATAATATGACTTTCATTATGCCACGAAATATTGTAAATATGTGGTACATAATCTGATTTCTCAGATTAAAAACATTTACTTTTTTCATGTTTAAAAATAAGATGTTTAATATATTGTGTGAGAAAATAAATGGACGTGGTAAATCTAATAATTTTACTATAAAAAATTTTTGAAATTTGCAAAAAAAATGATATTTCTATCTGTATGCATACGACTGATCACATGGATCAAAAATTATTTTTGTATATTCAGGGCCGGATTAACCTATAATCACTAGGCACGTGCCTAGGGCCTACGAAAAACTTAGGAGAAAAAAATTTGTTGATAAAAATAATTTAGCTTTAAAAACAACAAGTGTATTTTGCACAAAATTATGAAGATACAAATAAAAATATAATATTTTTCGGTAATAAATTATTTTGCGGAATCTTATGATCTAATATATTACTTTTCTACAATTTTTGGATTCTACGAAATCTTGTATTATGCTGTCGAATTCCAAACTAAGCAAAACGTCGTATTCAATAGACATAAGTGCGAGCGATGCCAAACGATCTTGACGTGAAGTATTTACATAGTTATCGATCGAACTAATCATAATGGTATTATCGATATCAACTGCAATGTCGGCAGTATGTCGGTATTGCAGATAAATTAAAATCCATATTAATAAAAATGTAAAAAAAAAAATATGCAAGAAAATTTTAGCTAATATAGTGGGGGAAGGAGGGGAGGGCCCAAAAACGGCTATGCCTAGGGCCTACGAAAGGTATAATCCGGCTCTGTGTATATTTAAAGAAACAACAACCAAACTTCTAGATTAAAAAATATCACAAAACTGAATTCTAATAATTTTTGTGATGCTACTAAAAATCCTCACATAAAAGAGCTTTGCGAGCTCTTCGTCAGTTGAACAACTGAAGAAATAGACTTAACAAAGTTCTCTTTCAAATTCACCTGAAAAGCATACCCGTTTCGAGGTAGGTACTATTTAGGGCACACTAGAGCTGCACAATAGGCTATTGTCGAAGGAAACTTCCCTGATAAGGATCCTAAGACATGCCATCGCAATTTTTCTACCACTTCCTCAAAGTCGTGATGGCTCAGGGGATAGAGAGCTCGCCTTCCAATGACGTGAACCGGGTTCAAATCCCACTCATGTCTGGTCCATACGAATCCGCATCCAGCTTGCACGAAAACAGTGCTGACGTGAAATATCCTCAGAGGTAGACGGATCATGGGTTAGAGACTATTTGCCGTCAGGCTAACAGTGGGAGGTAATCGTGGTTTTCCTCTCCATGTAACGCAAATGCTGGTAAGCTCCATGAAAAAAACCTCTACTAAGACAAATTTTCGCCCAACACTTGATCGAGGAATTCCCTGTGTTTTCTGGATTAGTTTCAAAATGACAAGGCTACCGATATTTGCTTCTTGGCTTACAGATATATATTTTTGATATTTTGCTTCATTTGTTATTCAATAGATGGCGCAACAATAGAAAGTATTAGTAATACAAAATATAAATAGTAAAAAATTATATTTTATTGTTGATATTTTGCTTCATTTGTTACTCATTAGATGTCGCCACAATAGAAAATATTAATATTACAAAATATAAATAATAAATACTTTTTTCTTGATATTTTGCTTCATTTGTTATTCAATAGATGTCACTACAATAGAAAATATTAATATTACAAAATATAAATAATAAATATTTTTCTCTTGATATTTTGTTTCCATATTTGTACGATAGATGTCGCCACTATCAAAATTATAAATGTTGCAAAATATAAAAAATAAATATTTTTTCTTGATATTTTGCGTCGTTCTTCATTTACAATTCAATAGATGTCACCACCCTAGAAAATATGGATATTACGAAACATAAATAATAAATATTCTTTTCTTGATATTTTGCTTCATTTGTTATTCAATAGATGTCACCACAATAGAAAATATAAATATTTCAAGATATAAATATGATATATTTTTCATTTGTTATTCAATAGATGTCACCACAATCGAAAATCCAGACCCAAAATATTAATATTACAAAATATAAATAATAAATATTTTTTTCTTGATATTTTGCTTCCATATTTTTACAATAGATGTCGCCACAATGGAAAATATCAATATTACCAAAAAGAAATATGATATTTTGCTTCACTTGTTACTCAATGGATGTCGCCACAATAGAAAATATTTATCTATTTCTCAGGAACTATACAGCCAATTTTGTTGAAATTTTGTATTTTGCCATGTAAAGCTGCATTCTTTAAAACGATGCAAAAAAATTTATACCTTACAATTCAAAATTTTTTTCACTACTATTGAATAAAATATTTAATATTTATTAAAATTAATTTTTTTCAAAATTCATTTTAGGAAGTATTTAATATTTCAACTAATTAAAATTAAAATTAATACTTTAAGGGTCAGAAATTTGAATTCGCTTAAAAAAAGGTATGTTTTAGCAGGGAAAGTCCGTTTTTGTGTCTGATTTCGTAGCTTGAATTATCGTCTTCTTTTCAGATTTTGTCCCAAAACGTGAAGATCCGATCATTAGATCATAAGTTAAAATTTATATTACAATTTATATTTATCCATACATACAGTTAATAATGACTTGTATTATGTATGCACTCACGCATGAGCATTCAATCTAAACACACACATACACTGTGACAACATAATTTTGTGCATACTTTGTATGTAAATACACACGTTCGAACATTTATTGTATGCAGATACATACGTAAATACATTTTAGGTTCAATCGTAATACATAAAAAATGCATATTTACTGTATGCATGTACACACGCAAATGTCTGTATTGTTTGCAAATACATACGTGCATAAATTTTAGGTTCATACAACGTACACGTATTTTTGGTAAATATTTATGTTTATGTTTATACAATTTATTTAGATGCATACTTTCTTGCGTTGCTGGCAAATACGTTAAAAAATGTTTATTATACCATCTGTATTGTATAATATACATATAGTATACATACATTATACATACAGTATACAATCGTATTTATTTGTAATAGTATATTTTGATTGCGTGTATTCTTGATGCAAGTAACGATGATTTGAATTTAGATTACTTGAGATCACGGCTACAGTAGTAATCACATATTTTGCATAACATTTTCAAAAAAAATCAAACTTTATCGGAATTACCTAAAATTTGGTGTAAGTGTCATATTTGGACACTTAAAAAAAAATTTTTTTTTTTGATAGGTTTATGTAGAAAATTAATCGTAAAATTTTTTGGTGGAAATTTTGTTTACTTTTATAGTAAAAATTCTTTACAAAGATGTCAAACCACTCCTATATATTTCAAAAATTTGATTTTTGAAGTTAAATTTAAATATTTTTTTTTAAAAAAAGCAGTTTATTGTTCTAATTGGTTGTGTTATAGTCAATACAACCGCTATACAGGGTGATTCTAAAAAGATGGGGAAAATTTTAGGAAGTGATAGTACACACCCGGACAAACAATTTTTATCAAAGAATGCATGGTCGAAAACAAAACCCAAAACCGCTAGAGGGCGTCAAAGTTTATGTTCTTATATGGGGCAAAAACACACTAAGAACGATGAAGTTAAGATACAAAAGCAAATTTAATGGCATGCGATTACAATAAGTGTTCAAAATAGTGGCCGGCAGCGGCTATGCTGGTACAACGGCGAATAAAAGATAGGCGAACTTTCCCTGCAGCGGCCAAAAGCTTAGTGACAAATAACGTAGCGCAGTAACTCGCAACAGGAATGGAACTTTCTCGTTTGCATCAAACAACTTTCCAAATGCGCCAGCACCTTTGCGTTTTGTTTTCGACCATGCATCTTTTGATAAAAATTGTTTGTCTGCGTGTGTACTATCACTTCCTAAAATTTTTCCCATCTTTTTAGAATCACCCTGTATACACTAAAGCAAATTTTGATTTGATAGACAAATTAGAGGGGGTACAAAAAAACTAATAATTATGCTCAATAAACCCTATCAAAGTAATGTCAGTAACTTTCTTTTACATTACAGGCAATGTAGCTTACGTAATACGTGGGCCTATATAATCTGTGGCCTGTATAATACAGTCTCTAGCAGAATTATTAAACCCACTCTTACAAGGGAAACTAGGGAAGTGTGACTCGCCAATTTTGAAATAAACTAGTGGGATGTATGCCATATGAGGAATAATTTTAGGGGGCAACATTCGTTTCGGCCCATAGAAGGTCCTGTGAGAGATAAAAAATAATTCAATATATAGAAAAATCGGTATTTTATTACTTCAATGCAGACTATTAGTTATTGTAATTGTCTCATAATCCAATTAATTTTTAACTAATTGGTTAAATAATTAATTTGCTAATTAATAAATCATTTATCAAATTGAATAATTAATTATTTCTTAATTATTTATTTGATAATTATTTATTAATTATTTATTTATTAATTATTTATTAATTAATTGATTCGCAATTACATACTCCAATTAATTTGGAAAATTTTTTGAAAAAAAAAATTTTTAAAAATTTGATGTCCTTTTTTTTTTTTAAATTAACCTAACAGGTTTTTCTGAAAAACTACAGATATATAAAATTTTCGAAATCAGTTTTGACAATAAATATGCATTATATAGAATGTGAAAATACCACAAAATTAATTGGAGTATGAGATAATTGCAATAACTAATAGTCTGCATTGAAGTAATAAAATACCGATTTTTCTATATATTGAATTATTTTTTATCTCTCACAGGACCTTCTATGGGCCGAAACGAATGTTTCCCCCTAAAATTATTCCTCATAAGGCATACATCCCACTAGTTTATTTCAAAATTGGCGAGTCACACTTCCCTAGCTTCCCTTGTAAGATTCTGTGTAAAATCTTAATTATCAGGTGACAGCTTCATTGTTTTTAAGTTACTGAAACCGGTTTGCACTTGCTTACGTTTGTGTATCAATTGGACGATATATAATATAAATTTGACGATAGGATAAATTAGACGATATATATTATATAAATATAGAATATTTATTATATCAGGCATTATATCAGTACATTATAAGAATTAGATCTAATTATTAAACGCACTGTGGTTTTTTAATAATGACAAGATTTGCACGAGTTTATAGGTAATACTTTTATAGTTAAACATACATGTAATGGGTTTTCATTCAGGAGATTTTTATAAACTTCCTATTTGAATTCATTTTTTAGGTATTGCATCACACTGTTAATCAATTGATACACGAACCTAAGCAAGTGCAAACCGGTTTCAGTCGCTTGAAAACAATAAAGCTGTATAGTGTATCACCTGATATTTAAGATTTTACAAAGAATCAATCTTATAGCGAGTCTAATAATTTGGCCAGGGACTGCACGTCTCAAGGTCAGAGACAATTTTGAATTTGTGAAGATACTTGAGAACATTGACTAAAAACATTCTATTACCAGTGCTGGAATTAAACAATGATCTATCACCATATATGGCAGTACTTTTACTTTCGTTACTTGTACCACCGGTACAAGTAGAAAGTACGTACTTTTACTTGTACTTCGTTACTTTTTGAATTTAGTGCTTTTACTTGTACTTTCGTTACTTTTTTAGAGAAAAAGTACAAGTATTTGTAACGGAAATATCGAATGAAATCGTTACTTTTCTTTAAAACTCGGTAAGCTTTCTAAAAAAAAAAATTAAATTAAAAAAACTGCTTATGTTTTTTTAATTTATAAAATTAATGAGCAATATATATGCATTCATAGCTAACTTCGTGTTTAAATACCTTCTGTTTCAACTTATACTGCACATTCAATTATTTTTTACTAGCTCTAAGATCACTAGCTCAAAGCTATCTGAAACCCCGTGTTTGCTTTGTTTACGTTTGTGCTTTTAAAACGCGTTTCTGAAGAGTAAAACGATTTTAAATCAATGGTAATTTAAATTAATAAAAATAATAAACTAAAAATTAAAATCAATAGATAAAATTTCTTTTTCGTGCAAATCCATAAAAAGTTTGATATTACAATTATATTTGATTTTAAAATTATATTATACGATTATATTATAAAATTATATTATAATATTCTTCCGAATTTAAAAATAAATTTATATCCATAACTTTCAAAATTAAAAATAATTAAATAAATAACAACAATTTTGCAAAAACATTAAAGAACATAAGAATATTATTCAATAAAATTTTAGGTTACTTTGAATTTTCGATTTTCTAGAAATGTACTTTTAAATAGTTACTTTTTTTGTTTAGTACTTGTACTTTTACTTGTACTTTTTACTCGTTACTTTTTAAAATGAGAACTTTTTACTTTTTACTCGTTACTTTTTTTAAAAATACTTGTACTTTTACTCGTTACTTTTTAAAATTAACGTTGCCATATATGTCTATCACTGCAGGATCGAATTTATCATAAGACTTAAAAGACCTGGTAGAGGAGGGCACCTACCTTTCTGGAATCCCCTTAATGTTACAAATTGGCTAGTTATTTTTGTTTAAAATTTATTTATTTATTTATTTATTTTAAGAATTGTCTATTAGAATTATAAATTAACAAAAACTGAAATAGATTTAAGCTGAAATTTACAAATATATCACAATTTATTCATGTTTTAAATAATTTATCACCATTTTGTTAGCAAATAAACTTGATTTCGATCGAAGCAAACACTGACAGTTCTGTGCCTTTGGATTTCTAAATCAGGCCAACACAGTGGTTTCTAATTTTTGTTCGTCTATGGAACCTTAAAATTATATATTTTTTTTCGGAACCCAGAGACTTCATAAATAATGAAAATTGTGAACACGTTAACTAATAAGACTACTAATTATTTTGAAAAGTATTGTATGCGTAGAATGAAATGTTTCATCGTTTTATCAAAAACAGCCTTAGAATTTGTTCGGCAGCTGAGTTCGAAAGCTTCGTAAAGCATATTTAATTTTAAATATATGTTTTTGGTACATACATAAGATGAAAAAAATATTAAACAAATAATTAGTTGGAAATAATATTGAAAAATAATCGTGGCAATGAAATAAAAAAAAAAACTATTATAAACATGAAGCATAAGTTTTTACAATTTAGAGTAGAAAAAAAATTTAAACATAAAGATAAAAACGAAAACATAAAAATTGAAACAAAATAATTAATGGTTGTAAAAAAAATCACATTTATTTATTGTTGGATTTATTTCACTTTGATTGTTGTTGTTGTTGTTCATTTACGTCGCACTAGACTGCACAATGGGCTATTGGCGACGGTCTGGGAAACATCCCTGAGGATGATCCGAAGACATGCCATCACAATTTTGATCCTCTGAGGAGGAGATGGCACCCCCGACGACATGCACGCGAAGTCGAGCACTTTACGGTAGAACAGTTTAACGAGGGCCTATACCGCACACCCTCGGTCCCTACGCAGGCTGATCCAAGTGGTCACCCACCCGCACACTGACCGCAGCCAGTGATGCTTGACTTCGGTGATCTGCTGGGAACCGTGTCTTAACGGACACTGCGGGACTATTTCACTTTGAAATGAAAGAGTCGACAGAAAATACTTTTTCATTCAATACGTTGTTACTAAAAAAAAAAACATGTCTATATTATTTAATTTTGCTATTTCTTTTTATCGATTTTTTGCTAAAATAATTTCATAAATATAATCTTAACATTATTGATTAAATAGAAATATAAGTACAAGTATCAAAATTCCCTGGTAGTTAAAAAAATAAATAAATCTGGAACCTCTCTGATCCCTTTGCGAAACCATAGGGTTCCGCCGAGCACCTTTTGGGAACCACTGATCTATAGAAATGTTCCCCTTTCTTAAAATTATAATTTCAGTCTCTGGCTATGTTATTAGATGCACTCTAAGATTCTATGTAAAATATTAATTATCAGGTTACAGAATTATACAGAATTATTGTTTTGCACTTGTTTACGTACGTGTTTCGTTGAAACCGATTTGCACTTGTTTACGTACGTGTTTCGTTGAAACCGATTTGCACTTGTTTACGTACGTGTATCAATGGTTTAAATGAGACGATAGATAACATAAATTCGACTATAGGATACATTAGACGATATATTATATAAATATAGGATACTTATTATATCAGGTATTACATTAGTATATTATAATAATTAGACCCAATTATTCGACGCACTGTAGTGTAATGACATGTTTTGCACGAGTTTATAGGCAATACTTTTATATTTAAACACACATGCAATTCTTATATACTTCCTATTTGTATTAATATATTATTTTTTTTAACGTATAGCATTGCAATGTTAACTAATCGACAGGCGAACATAAACTAGTACGAACCGATTTCTGCCGCGCCAAAGCAATAAAGCTGTATATCACCTGATGATCATTAGGATTTTACACAGAATCTTATAGTACGTCTAATAATCTGGACTGTAAAAGGCTGACCCCGCCCTATCACGTGAATTAAAGAAGAAAGAGTAACTCACCACACCTTACAGAAGAGACGTCATTTATGAAATAAATAACTTCCTTGTTTTGGTATTGATAAGAGTAGAAACTTCCTTTTGTCTGCCATTGGAGATAAATAAAAAATAAAAAAAGTACTTTTCAAACAATTCGCATCGTTAAAAGGTTATCATTTAATGATTGGGGAAAAAATTAGGAAATTTAAATACTGGCCAGAGGGCGGCATTTTAAATCGTTTCTTAAACACGTGACCACTTTTCATTAAAAAAAAGTACTATAGATAGGCTGAGGAATAAAGTTGGAATAAAGTTAATTCGAATCAGTGAGTAGTTCAATAATAAAATTCATTTTTATTGATATCGATTTTAAAAGAGAAGAAGGAAAATTATAAAATAACAATTATTTTAATTATTATTTCTTTTTTTGTTTTAAAATTCTTTTTTTGTTTTAAAATTCTTTTTTCAGTTCTCATCACATTATTGTATTGATATATTTTGCTTTGGCTATATTGATACAATATTAGAAAGCACTCTTTTTTGTGGATGTAATCGTGTGAGCTGCTGAAGAGGTTAAATCTTTGCTCTTTATTTTGTTTTCGGGATTTTTAATATTTTTATTTATTTATTTTTTTAAGATACAAAAAAATTAAATTTCATGTTTTTTTTTTAAAATGTCTCTATTTTTATAATTTTTCTTCTTCTCTTTTAATTAATCATTATTATTTTCCATATTTTCTCAGTATTTAAATTTATTTTATGACTTCGATATACTTGCAGCTTATGCGCTGTTAATAAAACTTATTAATTCTCTTCCTTTCTCTCACATTTGTTTTTAATCCTTTTTGTTTTCATTGATGAGCTGCACAATATATATATATATATATATATATATATATATATATATATATATATATATATATATATATATATATATATATATATATATACTAATAACAGGGCTGCATCCTTGTTATCATTGTTGTATTCAGCTTTAATAATGCAGTCATAAGCCATAATACGTTCTAAAAAGGTTTATTTAAAGGTAGGCTGGTGGTTATACCAGTTCACATCCCCACTCCACAAGGGAGGGGGTGTGAACAAAACTCCGGATGGTTCCGGCAAATCTTTTATGGAACAAGTTATTCAGGAAGAGACATGCGAAAACCATCGGTCCCGCATTAAATACTGACAGAGGATGATGTAAACCGGTTCCAGACGTACATACCTTGTAACTCTACGCATCATCGACAATCATTTAATGCTTCCTAATATGGAAGTGAAAGAGGGACAAGATTCTAAAAATAACTCCTCCTTTGAAGTGTAAATCTAATTATAATTCAATGGTATGTTTTTAGTACCCAAACACCTATTCTTTACCAAGGACATTTTATGAAAACGAGGGAGTTTTAATGTTGCTATTAATACAAAAGTATTTATAATTTTTGCATTACATATATGTGTATGTATATATATTCTAAATGTTTAAATTACGAAAAAAATTAATAATTAAAATTTTTTATGTCTACATCTTACCAAACGAATAATTTCAAAGGGGGTTTTGTCTCCCAAACTCACCCCAAACATACGCCACTGGTAAGGGGGGGGGAATCTTTTTTCTCCTAAAAAAAAAGGTGCGATTTTCCGACCTATTAGTACATAAATTATTATCATTTTTTAAACGTAACCGACTAATGTTCCCCTTTTTTTCAGCCTACTAGGTCTCCAGAATATTAAATTTCGAGAAGTGAGGCTGATCAGCAGATTGTAGACTCTGCATTAATTTAGATGACGGCAGAGTTTTTATTGTTGTTTCCTGTTTCAATTGATTTGCTTTTCTTCCCCCCCCCCTCAAAAATGCTGTTTACAAATAAAGAGGGTGATTCGTACCTCATATTCTAAACTTTTTTTGGCTCTTGTGTTTTTTGCCTTTGACTTTTGCCCTTTATTGTTCTGACGTCACGATTTATATTCAAAACTATTTACGTTTTTTTTACTTAGCATATAAGTAATAGTTTTGTGACCATGCGATTGATAATTATTTTTTCTAAATCAAAAATAAGACAAGACACAAATTACAGTGCAACGCTCGGTTTGAGCTAAAGTAAGTGCTCTGGGTTTGCGTAGTGAAAAAGGCCGAATTCGAATCGAGTGACTCAGATCACTGATTCGAATCATGTAATTTTGATGAGTGATTTCAGTCAAAGAATTCAGAACAGTCATTTAAATTCATCTGATTAAGAACTATAAGAATAATAAAAAAAGAAACAATATGAAAGTTTTTATTTCAATGTGAAGAATTCCTAAAATCGTTTTTTATCCTAAGAAGTCTTTATTTTCCACTTTTTAGTTCATAATTTTTTGATAAAAATTGCTGTCAAAATACTTTTTTTACAAATAAATGGTATAACATTATGTGTTTATGTATACTTCTTGTATATTCTAATGTTTGAAGTAATAAGATTCAAAAAAGTATGGAATAAAAATTCGGTACTTACGTATTAACGCCACCGCCGCTACAGATTTGGCGATTTTTAAGTGCCGCCAATCTACACTTAAAATTTGTGCGACAAATCATAAAATAAAACACTTTATTTAAAATCAAAGTAGTCAATCGGATTTCGGTGGAAAATGAGCAATCATATCGCCTTATGAACTCTGATAAATAAGATTCCAAATGAAATAACATTTCCAAAACGTACGTTTACCAAGACCAAGTTTCATGTTCTGGGAATTGGTACATTTTCGTTTTTTCGGTAAAATACTTCCCTCCTGAAAAAATAAAATTGCATCTTGTTTTGTTTTTGTCGAATCCCAAAGACGAATTTTCGTAGCACTAAAAATGGCGACTAAAAATAATTGTTTTTTTGTTTTTGTTTCGTCAGCATTCTTTATTTTACGTTTCTTAGTTTCTAAATAATGATTTTTATTGAAACTTGAAATTTTTTGATAAAAATTGTTGTCAAAAGAAACCCTTTCATGGTAAAATCTCTTTCACCTGCGTGAGTAATTTAAAATTAAAGGCATCAAAAAGTGAGTTTAGGTTAGACCTAGAGTAAGACATGAAGTGCTGAAAAATCATTTTCAAAATATCAAAATGTAAAGAAATTATGGCAGGATTTCTCATGATAAAGCAATGGAGAAGCAATCCTGTAATATTTTGGTTTTCTATGTTGATATTTTGAAAACTTTTTTTCAGAATTTAAACCTTCACTACTCTACGCTTACGGCCGGCCGAGTGGTTAGCGGTCAGACTGCGGGCTCGAATCCTGATCTCGGAATGAATGTTTCTCTCTGTGCGTTGTCTTCTATTGTGTATGAAAATTGAGCCGTGATGGTTAAGGGGATAGAGCTTTCTCCTTCCAATAAGATGAACCGGTTCGGTTCGAATCCAGCGATGGCTGGTCGATACGAATTCCGCATCCGGCTTGCACAGATCACAGTGCTGACGTGAAATATCCTCAGCAGTGGACGGATCATGAGTTAGAGTTCCCTTGCCGTCAGACTAAACGTGGGAGGTTCTCGTGGTCCGGTTTAATTTTTAGAGTAGAATTTATCATTTGTATTACGCGCCTACCTAAGTCATAATTTTTGATGGTTTTTCAATGATGGTCCACCATAATCTGGATGGCAAACATTAATAATTCCATCACGAGCCATTATATTTTTTATGGTAACCAACATAAGTAACCATCCCCCCAATGTAGAAATTCGGACCTATTTATGATGGTCCAACATAAGAATAGCAACTTGTTAGGATGGCTTGTTAAACCATCTGAAATTTCCATCATAATTTCTTAGAAATCAAATGTTGGAATGATTCTGAACAACCATCATCCTACTATAGGAATTGGGATTGATATGTGATGCGTTAACATAAAAAAAAAATTGTTTTTATGGTATTGAACCAAAGAGAATTCCCATTAAACCACCATGGAAATGCATAATTGGAACCATCATGAACCAATGGTCCATGAGAATCAAACTTGTCTTGATGGTTAACCATCATAGTACTGAAGTACTTTCCATCAGGGGAATGATGGATGGCATATCAAAAAGCATGAATGGAAAATGTTGGACCATCATGAATCGCACTGAAACCAACATAAACCATCAAAATGTTTTGATGGGATCATCAAGAATTTTGACTTCCTAATGCATGTAAATTTTTTTTGATAAATTATTGCATCCGACTAACCTTATAAAATTTCTTTTGCAGATACATTGGTTTAGACTTGGGGGAATCAGTATTGTGATCTGCTTTCTGACTACCGTGTACTGCCAGGATCAAAATTGGAAAGGGCATTACTATCAGCATTATTCACCCAGTTCAATATGGGTTGCACAGAACCACAACAATCGAGGCGGAGATCTGGAATTGCAAAGTTCAATGAATAGACCATC
The DNA here is from genome assembly GCF_982258835.1 of Parasteatoda tepidariorum. NCBI lineage: Eukaryota > Metazoa > Arthropoda > Arachnida > Araneae > Theridiidae > Parasteatoda > Parasteatoda tepidariorum. The sequence goes on from NC_141761.1 coordinate 2,026,051, forward strand.
TTCCAGGTTTGGAAAAATGCCTTGGAAAAACCCACAGTCCAAGCCACAGTGGCAATCTCCAATGTACAAGCCGAAATGGCAAGATTCGCTTTCAAAACCGCAATGGCAACTATCGAAAGCACACCACATGAAACCGTTTATGAAACGACCCTTCAAGAATACGAACTCACTAAACAAACAGCCGCATGACCAATAGAGAGCAGGACCTAAAGAGTGGCAAGGAAGATTTCGAACTAGACCTAATGGCATATTTTTCCGACAAACTACACCCCAACCCAGAAATTGGCCAGATTACATTCCTCCACTTTCTATTATAAAACCATCTATGGATGATCCACATGCACTCTACAACTTCAAATAATAATTAATCATCGAAAATGAAGCAAAACATTTATATGGTTTAAACAAATTCTCATTTGTTAGTGTATGATAAATATATCTGCAAGAAAGTATTTTATAACAAAATCGAAGCTTTTTAGTACATATATGAATATCTACGATCTGTCTAACTAAAGAACTTCCCTCGTCACAGCTTGAGCACAGTCTATGACTATGGTTACGAGTTAAAGCTATTTCAAGTAAAAGTAAATCAGATTTTGACTTGAGTCAGTGAGGGAAGTAGGCAAGAGCCGAACCTCTTTCAAAAAGCGTTTCTTGTTTCCATAGCAACAGGACAGCTCCAAGCGCTTTGGCGAGAAAGTTTTTAGATTGAGCAGATAGATGCTATTTGGCGAGTGTTTTTCTCCCCATATATTGAGGTGAAATTAATGTTCCTATTTTGAGCTGTAGAAATTCCATATTTTTAAACTCAATACATGAAAAAGAGTTCTACTAAGGGATTTTTAAGAGATCACGGTACAGGAAAGTGTCTAAATCATTGAAACAATTTTTTATTGCTCTCATTTAAGTTTTAACTCACTGAAAAAAATTCCATGGCTTTAACTGAGTTTTTAATGTTATGACGAATTTTGAACTAAAAAAAGAACAACCAGCAAAAAAGAAATTTTGAAATTAAGCTGCAAAAAATTTAAAAAATTGAGTAAAGCGATGCTTTATCAGAATAATTTTATTTTTCTGACTAAAGAAGGAGACTGTTTTCTTTTTCGTTATGCAGTTTGATTCTAGGAATGTTTTTAAAATTATTCTTTTAATTATTTACCTTTTTAAGTTTTTTTTAGGTGTTTTGTTATGTATTTCAAATAAAGGAAAGTTTTGTTTTTAAGATTTTATAAGTCTCTCTTTAATTGAACTAGGCTAATAATGATTATATTGTTCATTATAGGAGGAAAATTTGATGAATCAACTGTACAATTATTTGAGAATTTAGGTTAAAAAACAAAAGTACAACAGAACACTTTATTCACAAGAAAGTTTAACTGACAGCGCTTTATACGTAATGATTTAAATTGTTCTTCAAGTGACAGTTTTTTAGACATTATGATTTTATTTTTATTTTATAACAGTCGTTGAACAGCCGACCTAATTTTTGGGAATTCGTACTGGGACTCCGTAGCCTTGTAATTTTGAACCCAATCCAGAAGACAAGGGAATTCCTGGATCGAGTATTGGGAGAAATTTGCCTTCGTGGAGAAGTTTTTAATGGAACTGAACAGCATTTGCGTTACATAGAGAGGAAGACCACGAGAACCTCCCACGTTTAGCCTGACGGCAAGGGAACTCTAACCCTTGATCTACCACTGAGGATATTTCACGTTAGCACTCTGGTCGGTGCAAGCCGGATGGGGAATTCGTATCGACTGGGATTCGAGCCCGGTTTACCTCATTGTGAGGCGAACGCTCTATCCCCTGAGCCAAGGTTCAATATATTTTATTCAATATATTTTATTTTAAGGTTCAATATATTTTATTTTATAACCGTCGTTGAACAGCCGACCCAATTTCATGGGTTTACGACTACTAATGTTCAACTCCGTATCCTTGTAATTTTGAACGAATCCAGAAGACAAGGAAACTCCAGGATCAGTACCCCCAGAGGTATTGATTTGTTATGGGAACATGGAGGACTTTGAGACTCGACAGATTTAACGTGCATCAGTCACCATTTACTACACGGGGAGTCTTCGGCCGGCGGGGATCGAACCCACGACCTCTTGGACATGAGCCCAGCACCCTACCGACCAGGCTATCCCGGCCTTAAGGTTCAATATATTGTAATTACCATCGAGAGATGCAGAAAGTTTTCCACTATTAACTCATGTGTTGCCACAGAGATGACCAAATGCTCACTTTTCGATGGCATAGATTCACAAATTTTATTTTTCAACCAGAGATTATTTAAAGCACTCTTAATGTGCATATTTAAGAATTATTGTCAAAGTTGAAGCCATAAAAATGCATTGGTTAGGAATCTTAAAAATATATTGGATTTAAGAAAAAGCAAAACATTTAAAATCTAATGAATCCTTTCTGAGAGAGGTGACCAGAAAAGATCAAAACCCGTCTGTTTGCCAGAAAGGAATTGGAATGTGATTGTTAAACTGTATTTTTAATTTAATATGCAAACCAAACTTAACACGATTGCTGATAACTCAGTTTCATCTGATGAAATAAAAGTGAAATTCTCTTCATTTTTGACTTAATTTCTGGATCGGAAGCATGCCATATCAAAAAAGTTATATCAAAAAATAATAAGCATAAATTCATAATTTTCCATCTTAAACTGCGAAGACACTTTATCAGAAAAAAATATTTTCTTTGTTTTATAAATGACCAAATATGAATTTTTAATTGATGAGTCATGAGTTAGGAGTTAGGGCGCAAAAATTATATATTTAAATATTCAAATAATTTCCAACGAAACTAATGTACAACCCAAATAATGATATGAAAGTGCATTAATTGTTTCGAAAATTAACTAGTGTTCGAAGTAAAGCATCAACTTTGTAAATTTATGAGAAAAACAATAGTATTTCCCAATTTAAAAAGAACGGAAGAATTCATTTTTAGACGACAACTTCCGAATTGGAAAAAGCTAATCAGAAGATGTTAATAAAGTTTAATCAAATAGTTTAGATCTTAAAGTGTAAAGACGGCTTTTTCAGAAGAAATGTATTTCATTTGATTTAAACAACCAAAGGAAAATTTCAATTAAGCAAATAACGAGATAGAATTTTAGACAAACAAAAATAATGAGAAAAAGTATTTATTGATTGAAAAACTAACTCGTATTTGAAATAAAGCATCGAAGCTTGCAAAGGGGACAAATTGACTAAGACTGAGTTTAGAAAGTTCAGTATGGAAGAAAATATCCTAACATCGTTTTTTGTTTTACAGTGCAGGTAAGTGTGCATTGCAGGTACATATTTATGCATTTTTAAAGAGCTTTTAATATTGAATGAACACACAAATTGCTAATTTTTATACCTTAATTTAATTTTTTAAAGGAGAGGTTAAAAATAATAACAAACTAATGTAGTTTAAAGAGAAAATTAAATTTACTTAAAATATAGATTTGATAAAATCTGCAGTTTTTGAAGATATTAAAAATTTTCAGTTACACCTGAACTACTCAAAACTGATAAAAGTTCCCTCTTAACCGACCTTTAGTTAAGTTTGAAAATCTGCTTACAAATTTGAATTTATGTTGAACTATGTAAGAAATTAAATCTGAAATGTTTGCTGAAAATTTAACTCAGAGCTTCACAAGAAATAATTTATGAAAAGGATTTTATGAGATTAAACAAAAAGAAATTTTTAAACAAATTTTTGACCTTGTATTTAAAAATCAAAGATAATTTAATTGGACTTGCGTACAAGTGACAAGTTTTAATAGAGAAAAAAATTAAAATTCATAAGAGAATTTAGAAGCTTGCATTCTATGGGAAAAATCAAAAAGTTATTAACTCAGATTACAAGTGCCAAAACTTTTGATTGGACTTTTCGTTATGCAAACACTTTTTCTGGTTTGACAAAGAGTATGCTTAGATTAATTTCGATGGAATCTAAAATGTTCATTTTATGAAAAATCTAAACTTTTTGAACAGTTTGAAACTAGAATTAAACATATTTAGTTGTTCTCTTATACCATTAAAGCAATGGGGGTGCGCTTGTTTTCCAGCATTCATTGCCAAGAATATTACTACTGCCACATATATTAGTCTACCAGTTTAGAGGGCGGACCCATTCACACATCCACAAATCGTAATTTTGACCTGAACTAGAGAACGATCAATTTTCAATCAGTACCCCCAGAAGTAAGATTTGTTATGGAAACATGGGACTAGTTCGGGAAACATTGGTGATCAGACGGATTTAACGGGCACCAGTCACCATTTAATAATTTCTTCGGTAGGCGGCGATCCAACTCACGATCTTTGGACATGGGCCGAAAGCCCTACCGACCAAGCTACCCCTGCCCCCATATGCTTCGTTGTAAATCAGTTAAGCTAAGGTCGTATGTCAAAAACTAGTGTTCAAATATATTCCTTACAGAAGTTATTTAAGGTGCTCTCGTAATCTTTAGTCCACCAACATCCTGAGCCACACAGCAAGAGTGACACTTAACTTCAAATTTTGCCCAAACTATATATTAGAAAAAAACTTTCTAGTAGAACAGTAAAAATTCCCTTTTGTGCGAGAGTATTAAATACTGGAATTTTTCTAATCCCGATCCTTAATCTGCAAATTAAAACCACACTAAAAACAAAAATTTTTAACCAAAAATTCATTTATTTTCAATATAAAATACACAGTACAGATACGATTTTTACAATTTCTTTTAATATAGTCTAGCATTACAAAAAACTAAAAATCTATAACCAAAATACTTTTGATATATAGTATAAATATCAGAGTAAAATTTCTTTCAATTACTGTAAAAAGTTTCAAACACTAGTTCAATACAATTATACAATGTAAACATTTACCACAAATTTGTTTCGTTAAACATTTACTACTAATTTGTCCCGGAAAAAATTTAGTATTAAAAATGACAACGTTTTCATTTCGTTTATGATAAATTTTCCACATTACTAAAAGCAGGTGAGTAATAAGTAGTATAAATACTGATATTGCAACTAAATCTGATAAATTTTTAAATTAAAATTTCAGATCTTTGTAAAAGGACTGTTTTGTTGACTAGAGTTTTACAGCATGTTATAAAAAAAATCAAACTTCAGAAATTTTACTAGCAGAGGGGAAGGAATTTCCAAGTAGTTCAAGTTATTAAATTTTAAGCCATTAGTTTATACTAATCAAAATTAAATTCTAAACTATGAAAAAGAGATTTCTTCGATTCATCCAAAGTGAAAATCCTCCTTTCCAAAATGATAGATTCAGTTTCATTAAATTTTAAATCCAAATAAAACGTAGTCTTCTTGCTAATGTAACTAACAGTGTTTAATGTGAATTTGTTCTGTTACTAATTCTGTTAAAATAGAAATGTTCGCAATCTAAATATATAATTAAAACCAACTCTGCGATTATGACAACACTTTAAAATTAAGTAAAGTGTCAGAAATTCAGAAAAATTTTACATTTTGCCTGCTGATCATTCAAACTTTGGCATCTTTAATATTTCTTTAAAAATATGCAAAACTGATTTGGATTTATTATAGTAAATATACTAAAGCAATTTAGTTCTATATTCAAATTTATACTTTATAGTTTGGTATAAGTTAGGACAGGATTTTTACACCAATAATTTTCTTATATACGTATTAGATTAATTTTAGTGTCAAATGCTCACTAATTAATGAGTTTCAAAAATATAAATGCATAAATTTCTTATCTAACACATCAGAGTAGCATCAATATACATCAATGACATTTACATTATGAAAAATTATAATTTTTTAATTCCGTTAGGTACATATTTTATAATAAAAGTTTAATTTTATGCCATACACATAGATTACACATTCGATATCTAAGACAAGACTGATTACATAAAGTCTAAAAAGCAGTGGAATATACAGTTTAAGTCGATGTTAATTTAGCTGATACAAAATATTTAGGAAGAACTAAAAGTTTAAAATTTGAATAATTGTCGTAAAGTAGAATTTAATTAAATATAGTATTAAAAGTAAATGAAATAAAATGTGCACTTTACAAGTTAATGCACGGAATAGCCTTCTCTTGTTTGTAAAAGAGAAATTCAGGTTTCTCAAACAAAATTTAAAAATATGTTGATCCAAAAATATTAAAATAGACCTAAAAACAAACAATTATTTATCTAATAATAAATCGTTAATTTAAAGAAATTTTTTAAGTTCTTAGAATTTTGAATAAACAAAACTGTTTAATGCAATTTAATGAAACTCACTCAGGTCGGTAACTGAATTTGTTTTCACAAGATTTTAATTAAAGTACGAGTTAATTGTTAAAGTTTTCACAGACACTTTGCTGAAATTTCAAAATCTACAGAAAAGTTTTATTACCATTTTTAGGCCGATTATAAGGTAATAGAGAAAGTACGATAACTTTAATAGTTACGCACATTTAGCATACAAATCTTAGTTTACCGTTATCTCGAGTCGCTTAAAACCAATTTTCATACAACTTAAAAATTAAAAATTTAGTTAATTTTGAATACTAAAAATTTTTTTATCCAGTTCACTTAATTAATTTCTAAGTTACAATACATCAATTTGACGTCTTAAATTTCTTAACAAAAGGAGAGTTCTAAATTAAAGTATAACTGCTGAGAGTTTTTACGTACGGCAATGATACTACTTTCGCTCTACCCCCCCCCCCTTCAAGAAGGTCTATTTAATCCTCGTGTTTCGATTAAATTAAGAACCGTAATCGTTTTCCAGCTGTTTATTTTTTAAAATTTTGCTTATCTGTCAAAGCAAACGTAGTTTGCGTAAAAAGTACTTGAACGTATAACTTCAATTTCACTGTAATTAAAATTTCGGCCAAATTGTATTTAAAAAGAGATATAACTCACACACCTTTATTAAAAAAAACATTGCCTATCTATCTAAGAAAAACTGTTCTACATACCATATTTTACTTTTAAACTAAAAACTTAAAATCTAAGCAAAACTAAAAATTTAGTAAAACAAAATTTTCGGAAAAAATTTTATAATTTATTTTGCGAAATTTTCTGCACAACGTTAATTTAAAAATTTTTTTTTTTACTCAATTCTGCATAAAGTTTGGTGCTTTATAGGAATTTAAGGAAACTAATTCCACCACTGAAGCAACAAGTTAGTGTTAGATGTCAAGTTAGGGTAAGTTAAGTGATTAGTAAATTAGGAATTATTTTGTTACTTCAGCAGCAAAATTAAGTTACATTAAACGTCCTGAAAATTATGAAAATTTGCTAAGCAAAAATATTGGAGTTTTATTTATTTTAAATATAAAAACGCTATAGCCTTCAAGTACTTTAGCAAAAAGAAAAAAATACTAAAAAATAGTTTGTTAATTTGTTGAAATTTTTTCCCCTCATAACACGTTAATGTCTACAACTGGATACATTATCCGGATAATGTATCGACTTTTAAATAAAAATTATCAAAGTAACTACTTGTTTTTACATTAATTTTTCAAATTTTATATTCGGCGTTAACTACACTAAGTCATATAAACCTTGGCATGAGAGTTCGTATATTAATTACTTTAACTGAAAGTTAAAGTATGTAGAACAGTAAAAATATGCGAAATTAAATTTAGAAAACCTAGAATTTGAATTTTTTCCCTTTCAAGAAGCACCTTTAATAATACTTGCGTTTCGCGAGTAAAACCTCCCCCTATTATGCTCTGTATGAACTGAACGAACTGTTCAAAAAACCGATAAAGAACTGTTCTAAATTAAAGTACGTCAGAGCGGAGAGTTTTTACGTACAGCAACGTAACCAACCGCTACCAATTCTAACTCCACACTTGCTCAGAAATTTCAAAATTTTCCGTCCTACACAAGCTTTCATGTTAGCGCTATATCAATCTCCAAATCAAGCAGAAAAATTTCTAAAAATTAATAGTAATTAAATTAATAGTGTTTAGAAGTCTACGAATCTCAATTAAGTTTTAACCTCGAATTTAGTAGCGTAGAGAATTTTCGGTTACTCTTTTTAAAAATGTCAAATTGCGATTGTAGATTTGAGTAATGCACCGATGATTAATTTGAACTAACAGTTAATATTTGGAGCGCGAATGATTCTACTTTCGCTCTGAACCCCCTTCGAGAAGGTCAATACAACTGTGTATAATCATGGTGTTTCGATGTAAATTAAGAACCGTAATCGTCCTGTAATTTGGCTGCTTATTTTATAGAATTTAAGCTTATCTGTCAAAACTAACTACGTTTGCGTAAAAAGTACTTAAACGCTTAACTTAAATTTCACTGTAATTAAAATTTCCGTCCAATTGTATTTTAATAAATATATAACTTATACCTTTATTAAAAAACATTGCCTACCTATTCTAGTAGTACACAATTTCAACTTAACATCTCAGGCACACAGATTTCCAGAACAGGTAGTCTTAAAACATTACTACAGAATAAAACGACATAAAATTCTATCATTCGTCAACTGATCTCATGCTGGGATTGAGCTACGAAACTGGAATAGAAAAAGAGCAGTAATTTCCTAAATATAGCCTAGCGGCCTTAATTCGATCAAATTTTCAATGTTTAAAGAGAGCAGGCACATTTTAAAAGTCAATTTAACTGTTATGAAATTTTATATAACCAGAGCTTATTCTTCCCATTACATAATATACTAGCTCATAATAACTTTGTTCAGCCTTTTAGAAATTTTGTCATAATAACTTTGTTCAGCCTTTTAGAAATTTTGAAAACTTTGAAAAACTTTAATAAAAGCATTTTCATATTAAAAAGCAGCAATCTGTTTTAATACAAATCCTTATTTTTTTTAAAAAATTATAGAGATTTAAGACACAAGATAGTATAATTCCTTGATTGCTAATAATGCTTTAAATTTTAGACTGGATTCCTTCTGCAGAGTTGAAAATAGTAAAAATCTGTATATTAGAGGAAAATATGGTATCGGACGAGGGGTACAGACGATTAAGAAAATGTGTACAGTCCTTGTAGACAGCTATATTTGCATTTTGTTTTATATGTGCTTCTTATAATTGTTTAATATTTTGTTTTTACCTTTTCTTTAAGAATTTTAAAGCTTTTATTAGTGAAAATTCCGTACTACAGTTAAAATTAACTAAAAGAACTTTAACATAGAACTGCATTTTTATCTTGAAACTGTTTTCAACGCTTTAAAATACTCAAAATATTACATCAGGCAAGATATTACGAAGATGCACTTTGAAAAAAAAATCACAAACAATTAGGAAAGGTACAAAATGTACTACACCTTCACGATAATAAGTTTGTAAACTTTCAAGTATTAGTTTCTTTAAAGAGAATCATTTCATTTAATTATGTTTAAAAATTTAATAAGCTTTAAAAGATTTTAAACTGCTGTTTAGTATTTTATGAAGGAATTCACTATTTTGTGCTCGTAAAAATAAAAACTGTTCTACATGCTAATATTTTACTTTTTAGAAAGAAAAACTTAAAATTTAGGCAAAACGGGAATATTATTAAACCAAAAGTTTCGGGAAAAATTACATTTTATAGATTTTTTGCGAAATTTTCTTTATACCGTTAATTTTAAGTCTTTTTACTCAATTCTGCATAATATTTGCTGTTTTATGGGAATTTAAAGAAACTTATTCCACTACTGAAGCAGCAAGTTAGTGTTAGATGTAAAATGTTAAGGTAAGTTAAGTGATTAGTAAATTACGGATTATTTTTCGACTTCAGCAGCAAAAATAAGTGACATTAAACTTCCCTGAAAATTTGCCAACCAAAATATTTGAATTTTATTTTTCTTTAAATATATAAAAGTTAGCCATTAAGTACTTTAACAAAAAATAGTCATTCATAAAAAAAATCAATTTAGTAAGTTGTGAAATTTTTTCCCCCTTCTAACTCGTAAATGGCTACAACTTTTTTAAATTATCCAGATAATACATCCAGACTTTTTAACTATTAATGTAAAAGCAAGCAGTTACTTCGATAACAATTTTTATTTAAATTTTATAATCGGTCCTAACTACACTAAGTCTATATAAAACCTTTGCATGAGAGTTCGTACATTAATTATTTTAACTGCAAGTTAAAGCATGTAGAACAGTAAAAATATGCTCAATTATACAATTAATTTAGAAAACCTAAAATTTGAAGTCTTGTTTTCCTTTTAATGAGCACCTTTATAATATCTTCCTCTGCTTAGAGAGTAAAACATTCCTCTATTAAGTTAAGACTGAATTCCTTCCTTTGTTCTTCAAAAATTTACTTAGCTATAAATCTAATTTTCTACACTAGAGGTAAATTTATATTACAGTATACAAATACATTTTTTCAATGTGTTTAAAAATTTAAATTTATTAAATTTGTATTTAGAATAGTATAGCACGTTATGATTTGTGTGTGTTCACTCTCAACTTTATGATTCCAAGTTATGAATCCGTGAAAAGTGCAGGGGAGGAGGATATTTAGAAATTTTATTTCTCACAATTTTGGTGTATAGAGTTTGTGTGGATCCGTCTAAATTCAGTTAAAGGGATTTATTACAAAACTATTAATGCATCAATAAAGAAGAAACGAGACATGTCTGCGAATTTGTTTAGAGATTTTATTTTTGAATGTTCTAGCATGAATACTAAAAGTTAATTTAAATAGTTTGAGAACTACTGTAAAACAAGGTTCATAAATTAAGCAATTAGATATAGCAATAACTGTTTAATTTAAAAAGTTTTGTATTTAAGTCACTTTTTCGAAGTTTGAATGTCAGGTTTTTATTAAAACTAAATTGTGCCAAAATTTACGATCCAAATAAATACAAATTTAGAGAATTTAAGCTTAGATCATTCTAAAGCACTCTAGCATTGTAGTACCGAAAGTATAATACGACCATTTCTACATACTTTTATTTACGATTTATCACTTTAGTTCACATTGTATTAAGCAAATTCTATTCTTTTTGGTAGAGGACTTCCTGATTGAAAAACCCCATTCTACTTCACGCTAATATGAACCAAATTATCCCTCGTAAGAGAATAAACAAAAACTAAAGTTCGAATTAAAACTTTTTTCTATAACGGAACTTTTAAGCATTCTAAAAAAATATGGTTCACAAGTTTTCTTGGTACAAGGAGAATGTCCAGTACAAATGTTTTAAATTACTGGTATCATGGCGGCGACAGTTTTTTTTTAAAAAAAAAAATGGAGTGATACAATAAAGTTAAGCAACGAGAATAGTTTAGAGTTTAGGAAAACTGCGTGCCTGAGGAAGATAGAAATATGGCAGATTTTTTGCATTTAACAGAGATGTACCTAAAACATATTTTGAAAGAGTGCGCAGAAAGCTTAAAAAGTAAATCTTTGTAAAAAAAAATTAAGACTAAAACTTTGTCGAATACCTTAAATTCCAGCAAAAGTTTAAAATATTAAAGCCAAAATCTAATTTTTTAACCTAGTATTTTTATCAATCATAAACTTTTACATAGTTAATTTACTTTCCAAAAACAAGAGAAATTATTATAGATAATATCTGTATCCGAAATCAACATCTTACAGATAACAATGAAATTTGCAATGAAAAGCACCGAAGATACGAGACCAGTCAATAGAACATAAATAACTGTTGAAGACCTGAACGCTGCAATTGTGCCAGATACGTGGCAGATAAATCGCCATGAAGTTCGTCGTAGAAGGAAAGCATGAAATCAGTAATTCCTATCGGCCATTCTGAAAACAAAAATATTTGTTACTTCCTAAGAAAGGAACAAAATGCTAAATACTTAAAATTAGTGATCTCAACACAAAAAATTGTGGCTACGACTTTACACTTAGGTGTAGCGAAAAGTCATACATACTTCTATTGATCTAGATATGTCCGTACATCAATAATGCTCTTTTACACAACTTCCAGTAAAGTTTGTCATTTGTAGCTGTTTTACTAAAATTTATAATTTCCATAAGAGGACGCCATGTCAAGGAATAAAATTTTACTTATTACGATAAGATATAAAGCAATAGTCAATCATTTAGGATGTACGTATACAATATTTCTTAAAATTCGTTAAGGAAACACAACATTCAGAAGGCTTGAATCCAAGGCAAATAGAAATAGAATTATTTCTTTTACAGATTTATCTAAATTTTCTGAGAAAATTTAGATATAACTAGAAACAAACTTGTTTTTGAGGAATGTTTAACAAAGTGGAAATCTAACTTCTTTTAAACAAAAAATGTCGATTATTTGAGAATTTAAAGACTTACTACGACAAGATTTGCGAAAATATTCCTGAATGGGATGAGTTTGGTATCGTTTATTGATTTCAAATTATATCTAAAAATTTATATGAACTCGCGATTTGGTATTAGCTAGAAATAACACAATTTTAAAAAAATTTTCATCATATTCGGATAAATATTACATGAGTGTTTACAGTAAAAGAATATAACTTGGATTTTGCTGAATTTATATAAAAAACTGATGAAAAGGGACCCTTAAGCCAAAGTAACATAGGGGTAAAATTCATCTAACATAACTGCTTCTTTATGCGATACTTATAAAAATTGTGTAAGATTGCACATAAAACAAATCTTGAAAAAAATCTAAATAGATGTGGAAATACCAATTAAAATTTCTTAAAATTTAATTCAACACTCCGTGTTATGTTAACAAATTTGCTGATTTTTTGCATCATTAAAAATATTTAGAACAGGTTTGACAAGATTTCACACAGTATTTATTACACAAGGTAAAAGGAGTTTTCTCGTTCAAAACACTTCCGTCTAAAACTAAATTACAAAATATCAATTAAGCAATATTATAAGTGAGATTTCCGTTTTAAGCTTCGAAATGGCTCTGGGTATAATTCGTTAGCCTATAAATATGATTCCAACTTCATATTGTATAATAGCTGGGGTGGCCAACCTGCAGCTCGCGAGCCACATGCGGCTCCGAAGGATTATTTGTGGCTCTCGATAAATGTACCGTAGTTCCGTTCTCATTTTTGAGCTATTATATTTTAATATTTTTCTGAATCCATTTGCATAGGTGAGTTTTCCATTTCCAATATAATTATGAGCCCAAAAGCATCTGAAGAACTAGAATTAATAAAGATGCAAGATGGACTTATGAACTGTAATTATAAGTTATGTTTTTACTAAATTTTTAAAAAATATGGCGTCTACTTTACACAAAATTCTTGGTTCTCAGCCGTGGGGGTTTAAGGGTTAGCCTTCCAATGTGGTGAACCGGACCCGAATTCATTAATGGGTGGTTGACAGTAATTTCGTTCCAAACTTGCCCCAACCACAGCGCTGATGCAAAATATCCTCAGTGGTAGATAGATCATGTGTTAGTCACCTCGCCCTCTGGCTAACCGTGGAAGGTTCTTTTAGTCTTCCTCTCCATGCAACGCAAATGCGGGCTAGTTCCATCAAAAAGTCCTCAACGAAGGCAAATACCCCCCCCCCCCAATACTTGATCCAAAAGTTCCCCCGTCTTCTAGATTCAGTCCAAAATTAAAAGGCTGCGTAGTTGAACATCACTAGTAGTAAATCCAAAAATTGGGTCTGCTGTTCAATGACGGTTATACAATATAAAATTAAAATGAGCTTTAAAATTTTTCATGAACTACTAAATGTGGGAGTCCTAAGCATATTCAATACAAACAATTTAATTCAAAAAGAGTTTTATTATTTGTTTACCTTAACTAGATTCTTATCCTCAAGGTGAAGCATTCGTGTGAGCATTTTGTAAATATTTAATATTTCAATATAATATTCCTTTATATAATAAATTTTATATATTTGTCAATGGTCAATATTTTGAGAATATCGCAGAACCAAATATGAACACATAAAATTTTATAAACATAACTTTAAAAGAACGTCTAACTGGGGAATCACCCTTTCGAAACTAATTTAGTTTTAATTTCCAAAAACCTTTCGGGCACGTTTAAAACTATTTACTGACCAATTAGTAAACTAATCTTAAAATTGAATAAGTGAATTATTCAACGTTTGTGATTCAATAATCCCCCAAACTGTGCTTTAATAATTTTTTACTAACCATTTAATATACAAACATAGAAATCATTATTTTCGTATAAACTAATACACAAGTCAATATATCAATAGCAAATCTTGAAAGCCAAACTGAAAAAAAAAAACTTTAAACCTATTCTTAAAAATTTTTAAAATTCTAATAATTTAGACATATTGAAAAAGAAATAAACTTTGCTGCCAGTTCTGAACAATTCGTCAAATTATAGACTTCTCAACTTAGCAAAAATATTTTAAAGTTTGGGTTGAGACTAAAATTTACCAGTATTTGCAAATCGAAAGAGAATGCAGATTAATTGTTTGGAGTTTAAGTTTATAAATGTTTATAAGCTAGATAGAGGATTTTTAAAAATTTTCAAAAGGATTCCTTCAAATAATTTTAAATTTAGATCGAATAACTAACTTCTAGATGCGACTATCAGCACCTTATTTTTATGCCTCCTAAATTATCAAGATGAAACTTTATAAATTTAATTTATAAGAGTTTCTTCACTCTATTTGGAGTAATAGAAGCTATGTAATATACACAAACAACTAAATTTAACGATCTCAAATATTTATGGGTCAATTTATAATTTTTATAAAAGTATTTTCAGATGATACTTATCAGTTTTAAAAAGTTAAATAGCGTTAAAAAAATTTGTCATTTTAATTTTAAACATACTTAGAATTTAAAAGCAGCCGACTTGCATAATTTTTTTATTTTTAGGAGTTCAAAAAAAAATATAACCTTTATTTGAAAATAAGAATCTATGACAGATCAGTTTTGCAAAATTTTAGGTTTTCGAAATAAATTTTAGGACTTTGTGGAACCTCTAAAAATTACGAATTACGCCCTAAAAATATTTTATAGAATTTATTATGAGTTAACAGTCACCAGAGCGAATTGTGCAGTTTTTACTTTACGCAATTGAAGCAAATTACTTTACTTTCCCCAAAGCAGAAAACTTTAAAATTAAAATACTCAAAATAAGATTCCACTGCATCAGAAAATTAGACAAGGAAATCAGGTTTAAAAACATAGCAATCTTAAAGTTAAATAAATTTGAAGTTAATATTCGGTATACCTTGTGTTAGATCTGAAGAGGCTAAAAAGTAGACTCACTACTTGATTATTTTACATTTATTTTTTGTCAAACAAGTCAGTCTAGATTGATTAAATTTAGATAAATTATAATTTAAAAAGAATATAGCGATTACAAACAGCTATAACTATTTAATCAAAAATTAGTTATCTATAAGATTAACATAGAATGTAGATCAGTGGTTACCAACTGGCTGTCCGCCAAGCGTTTTTTTTTTTGTGGCTCGTGAACTAAAATATTAGTTGTCATTTTTGCGAACAATTTTCGTAAAAAATTTATATGGGTTTAAAGTACTTTTCTTTACTAAAAAACCTAATTTCTTAGTTTCTGTGAAATTTAACTTGCCAACGGTGCAAAAAAATTTTAATCAAAATCTACTTATTTTAATTTGTAATTAAATACTTTCGTTTTGTACAACTTGATAAAAATCTGACAGTAATATTTAATGCTCCTTCAAACATAAAAGAGTCCTATATAAAATTTTGATAAAGTTGCGACCAGCCATTTGACTGATGTTTTTAATTACGGCCTTCGGCCTCATGTAAGTTGGGAACCCCTGATGTAGATGGATGTAGGTGAAAGGTTGTTTTCCAAGGATTTGGATTAGGGTAATGAGCAGAGATTATAGCAGATAGTCACAGATCTAGTTTTGAGGTTAGAAGGTTTACACGTAAACCGCATAACAAACCTTTTCAGGTTTACATTAAAAGGTTTTTGCTGAGTGAAAGTAAACATTATTGATATTTGGGATTAATTTTGAATTACCCTGTATTTAACGCTTGCACTCTTTGACAATTTTTAAGTGTTACAGTGACAGCCCTAATTCCTCAAACTAGAGAAAGAAGTTAATCATAACATAAAAAGGTATCCAGGGTTAAAATATAAGTTATGTAGGAAAAAAACTCACCCTTTTCTTTAAAAGCACTTTAGATGCATTTCCAGCCAAATATTTTCATTGTCTCGTCACCAGATAAACCCAAACATCTAGCCGAATATTTCCACCGTCATTATTGTAGTCACATCTCCAAATAAAGTGTCGTTCCATGCATTTAGGCAAATATTTCCACCATCATTATTGTAGTCGCATCTCCAGATATATTCTCCATAAAACCACATCCATGTAACCTGGATGAAAATCTGTAAGAGATTGTGATATTACTTTAAAAAAACTAAAATTAAAAATACTTAAAAACGTCTTAAAGAGAGATCAACATTTTCAAGTGGTCAGAAGTTTCAGAAAGTGGTCAGAAGTCTTCTAAATCTATGTAATTAGTATAAAAACACAAAAATCAGAACTTTTCGAACATTTGAAAAACTAAATAAAATTTTGCACTAATATTAATCTTCAATAGAGTTTATTATATATATATATTTTTTTAAGAAGTCCTAGCATTACCACCACAATTATTGCCAAAACATTTTAAAATCATTTCTTATTGTTGGCTTGCGTCGCACTAGAGCTGCACAATTTGTTATTGGCGACTACCTGGGGAACATACCCGATTAGGATCCAAAGACATGCAATCTCCAATTTTTGGATGGCTCTGCTTCGGTAGCCAGACGACCAGCGCGAAGTATTGCACCTCTCGGTGGAACAGTTTGACGAGGACTTTTTTGTTCTATTGGAAACAGTGTCTTGATGATCAGTTCACTGCGGGACTTGATAATTTGTAAAATATGTTTTGATACATTAATACGAAGCACGAAGTTATTATTAATCTTTTTGGAACTGAACGCTGCAATTACCTGAATTTAAAAACGAAACACGACATAAAATAGGCAAATAACCAGAGTTCAAAATAATGGCAAAAATGAGATTTAGAAAGTCGTAAGGGAGACAAAATATTTCTAGAAACGCGATTAATGAAGCTTAAATTGCCTTTAGTTTTTAATTATTAAAAAAGTAGCACGCTTTGGATAGAGTAGGATAATTTTTTTTATTGTGTATTTCCTTGTATTTTGGTCACAAATAGAAAAAGCGCTAGACTTCATTGGCATAAAATTGTTTTCTTAAAATCTTTCATTGTAATTAAAATTCCCGACCTACGAATAGCCTGGCAAACTTAATTATTGTAGGAAAAGTAATACAGTTTAATAATTATACTTAAAAATAGAGAAATAATTGAACATGAAAAAAAGCTTTAATTTAAAAATTTGAAATGAGTCTTTGAAATGCTTGGGAGAAAAAATTTTAAAACACTAAATGAGAAGTAGTAAACAATGACATTACCTACATTGTCAAACAAAATGCAACTACCAAGAGTGGTGGATAAATTGTGAAACAGTTTCCTAGCATAAAAATGACTATTGCATTTAGAAGGTCCGTATGTGCTGTATACGAAACTAATGGTTGCTGGTTATTAATACTACAAAAACTTAGATTCAGGAAAACTATTTTCTAACTATACTGCGATCACAGCAACAAGAGAAAATTCTTTTTAAAGTTAAACGAATTTTCCTTTCATAAAAAAAGCATTGAAATAAATAAAATAAGACTAAAAATTTATATAAAATGTTGATTCGGAGTAATAGATTAAAATATTAGGATATAAACAGTTTCTAAGAAAAAAATATTTTGCAAATAAATTATTTAACCTTACGTTTTAAAAAAAATCAAAAGTTAGAAAATAAGAAATTAGCATCGATTTTCTCTTTAGAATTTTTGCAAAAACATTTTCGTATGGAATGATAAAATTTGAAAAAAAAAAATATATAAAACTAACATAAAAATTCAGTAAATTGATAACGTATCTCAAACGCTTTCAAGGATTCTAAAAATTAAGTATTATAGTTACTTCATATTATTAAATCCTTAAATACGATGCACATTTCAACGCTAGCAATTAATATTAGGATTAAATATTTCAAGCACAACAAAGCGTTTAGGTGAGTTTACCTTGGAAAACTAATAACAATAAAGTGCTACGTGTAACTATTTATTGACTACTTATTTTCAAATAATTTTAAATTTAGTACGAATAATTAAGTTCTAGATTGACTATTAGCACTTATGCCTCCTAAATTATTAAAACGAAACTTCATATAAATCTAATTTATACGAGATTTTTCATACTATTTAGAGT
Source organism: Parasteatoda tepidariorum (assembly GCF_982258835.1). Taxonomy (NCBI): domain Eukaryota; kingdom Metazoa; phylum Arthropoda; class Arachnida; order Araneae; family Theridiidae; genus Parasteatoda; species Parasteatoda tepidariorum. Next base: position 2,044,290 of record NC_141761.1, read on the forward strand.
AATAGAAGCTGTGTAATATCCAAAAATTAAATTTAATGAACTGAAATATTTATTCACCAATAATTCAGAATTTTTATTAAAGTATTTTTAGGTAATAGACTAGTACTTATCAGTTTTAAAAAGTCAAATAACGTTAAGAAAATTCGCTCATTTTAATTTTAATCCTTTGCTTAAAATTTAAAGGTTACTGATGTGCAAAATTCTTTTATTCTTAGGCTTTGGAAAAAACAAAATAACAGATTTTTGAAAAAATGTACGACAACTCAGTTTTGCAAAATTTTAGGTTTTTGAAATAAATTTTAGGACGCGCATGCGTGTGTTCATAAGTGAAAATAGAGAGTCCCGTGCAGAAAGTATTCCAAGTGTTTGAATTTGCCATTTAGTTATCACAGTGCAGAGAAGATTTCGCCAGCGTTACAATCAAGAATCTCCAAATGAAAACATACGCAGATGGCATAAGATGCTCGAAGAAACGGGAAGTTTGTGCAAAGGGAAAGATAGCGGAAGGCCACCTACCTCAGAATGTTTGACAAGAAAGGACTACCGCCTAGATGGGGGTCTAGTTGACTAAGGAAAGTTGCATAGAAAAATCTGATGCATTTATACAAAATGTTGAAATTCCTTCTAAATTCTGTGTAAATTTTATCTATACTTTCATTAAATAGTTATAGCCGTTTGTAATAGTTTATATTAATTTTGAACTACCCTGTATTTAACGTTTGGAACCTGAAGATCATTAAGTGTTATAGTAACAACCCTAATTCCTCAAACTGAGGAAATTTTATCATAAAAACGTAAAAGTATCCAGGGTTAAAATATAAGTTATGTAGGAAAAAAAACTCACCCTTTTCTTCATATACACTTTAGATGCATATCCAGCCAAATATTTTCATTGTCTCGTCTCCAGATAAACCTACACATCTAGCCGAATATTTCCAGTCATTATTGTAGTCGCATCTCCAAATAGTGTAGGTCTTTCCATGCATTTAGGCAAACGATTCCAATATCATTGTAGTGGCATATCCAAATATATTCTCCATAGAAGTATTTTCCATGTAATCTGAATGAATATCTGTAAGAGATTGTGATATTACTTTAAAAAATTAAAAATACTTAAAAACGTCTTAAAAAGAGAAACATTTTGAACTGTTCAAAAGTCTGAGTTTTCTAATTCTACGTAATTAAAATTAAAATACAAAAATCAGAACTTTTCGAACATTTGAAAAAAACTAAATAAAAATTTTTATCTGACATTAAACTTCAATAAAGTTTAAAAAAAATTTTAGTCCTTCCAGCATTATCCCCACAATTATTGCCAAAAAGTTTTCAAATTGTTTCTTGTTGGTTTACGTCGCACTAGAGTTTTATAATTGACTATTGGTGACTGTCTGGGACACATCCTTAAGGATGATCCAAAGAAATGTCATCACAATTTTGATCCTCCGCAGAGGGGATAGCTCCCCTGTTTCGATAGCCAGCCGATCTACGTGCGAAATCCAGCACTTTTCGGTAGAACAGCTTAACGAGGACCGATACCGAATCTTTGCAGGCCGATCAAAGTGGTCACCCACCAGCACACTGACCGCAACAATTAATGCTCGACTTCAGTGTTCTATTGGGAATCATGTCTTGACGATCAGTCCACTTCGGGACTTATTCATGACTTGTACAACATGTTTTGATGCATTTATGAGAGGCACAACGTTATTAATCTGTTTCAGAAATGAACGCTACAAGTACCTTTCATTTAAAATGAAACATTGTGTGAAATAAACTACCCGAGTTCGAAATAGCAGAAGTGAAAGTTTTATTTGGAAACTCACAAGGGTGATAATATATTTCTAGAAATTCGATTAATTAAACTTAGAAATTGGGTTTACTTTTTAATTGTTAAAATATTTAGCAGTCTCTGTATAATGTAGGATATTTTTATGGTGTACTTTGTATTCTGGTCACAAAAAACAAATTTACTAGACTTACGATATGCATAGCATAGAATTGACCAGAAAGGTAAATTTATTTAAATTTAATTTTCTTAAAGTCTTTATTATAATTAAGATTTCCAACCAACGAAAGTAAATACAAAAATAAGTTTACATAAATAAGTGTTTTGTACAGACATACAAAGAAATCAAAATCCTAAAATTTTCGGCAATAAAACTGTTCCTAAAGTTTTTCAATATAGTGAAACTGGGTTTTAAGAGGCTTTTAAAGTTGTGTAATAATTTCTGTGTTTTTTTCATAAAGACTAAACCCTAGATTCTGTTTTGTGTTTATGATCAATACTAAGTAGCAAACCTGTTCATTTATATTAAAAATTAATTTCAAACTATACACTTTTAAAATCCATTAAGGTATCAAAATACACAGAGTGGTAAAAATTTGTATACCATACTCACATTTTAATATCCAGGATTGGCTAGGAGCCTGCAAACTTAATTGTACGCAAAGTAGTACAGTTTGATAAATAATTAAACTTTAAAAATAACTTTAAGATAAAAATTTGAAATGAGTCTTGAAGGCTTTGTAGAAATAGTGTTAAAACCCTAAATGAGAAGTAGACTAGTAAACAAGGACATTACCTACTTTCTCATAAACAAAATTAAAACTAACAAGAGTGGTAGATAAATTGTAAATCTTATCGACTTGTGGGAAAAAATAAAATCATTGAATTTCGTTGCTCCATATGCGCTATATGCGAAACTAGTGGTTGCCGGTCACCAACCTTAAAAAAATTACATTTAGGAAAAGAATTTTTAACTATACTGCTATCATAGCAGCAAGAGAAAATCTTTTTAAATTTCAATGAATTTTCTTTCATTAAAAAGCATCTAAGAACGTAAATAAAATAAGACTAAAAATACTCAGTTATGTAAAATATTAAAACCCTAATATTATAATCTATTGTTCCGAATAAACAGTTCTTAAAAAATATTTTTAAATAACTAGTTTGACCATACAATGAAAAAAAGCAAAATTTTGAAAATAAGAAATTGGTATAAATTTACTTTTGAATTTTTGCAAAATAAAATTTTTGTATAAATTACAGAATGCTAAAATTCGAAAAATTTATAAAATTTTAACATAAAATTCAGTAAATCGATAACATATCTCAAACGCATTCAAGGATTCTAAAATTAAGTATTATAGCTACTTCTTATTATTATATTCTGAAATATGATGCACATATGAACATATAGGATCAAATATTTCAAGCGCAACAAAACGTTTAGGTGCGTTTACATTGGGAAACCTAGAACATCAAGTGCTACGTGTTACTTTTTATTGACTACTCATTTTACGCTAGTTGAACTGCTACAATATCCTAACTAGAATACATTAAACCACTTTAAGTATAATCAAGCAAAATTTGGTAACCCAAACTCCGTCTGGTTAATTTGAAAATTACTAGGCGAAATTATTCATACATTAAAATAAAGAAAGTAAACTTACCTGGTCGAATCAAACTTCCCGATTGCAGGGCACACAAACTTCAAATCATAGACAGATTATTTACTTTTGTTTGCAACACCGAAAATTAGACTCGTTCGTTGTAATGGAACTGGACAACTGATAAAAAAATCGCCTCGCAGTCGACGAAAAATTAAATATCGCACTCTTATATAGGTTAAAAAAAACTTTGCGTGAAATTACTTCCGGTTGCTGGTTTTTGCTTAATAAGTGAAATTTCATATGGATAGAGTCTCTTTGTCCTAATGGTATTTTCCTTCCACCAAACGTTGTGAAGGATAGAGATGGTGGGTTCGAATCTAGCCGTAACCTGGTTGTATTTTTGGACTGAACTTCCTTATTTTGTGATATCTCATTTTCCACTTTACCAGAATTTATACGGCATTTCTTTGTATATATGAGCTCATAACCCTGATTATGTATGAACCGGGGCCTCCCTTACAGAGCGGTATCACTCGCCAAAAGCTGTGCAGAGCGTGGAGGTAGTGGGTTCGAATCCCGCTGTTACACTGGATGTATCTTCTTGCTGTCCTTCTATTTGACAAAGGTTTATAAGTCTAAATTGAGCACACATGCCTGCAAATGTATGTAAATCCATTAAACCACATAAATAATATGCATGTACTATGAATAACTAGTTGAGGTCTTCATGGCCACTGAGTATTGTCAATCCGCTAAACATTCTAAAGCGTAAAGGTCGTGGGTTGGGTTCCCACTTTAATCCAGAATGTATCTTTCATTCTTACTATACGATTTTAATTAGTAACTTGTTGTGCCCTGTTCTTTCTTTTGAATTAAGCACATAGGTCTGTATTTATTTATTTATTTGAATGCATATCCAGGCTCGTATGCTCATCACAAAGTACGACTTATAAGAGCATGTCAACTTGAAGAACAGATAGTACAAGTAAGAGAAAGATATCATAAGTTGTAGTTCATTTACGTCGCACTAGAGCAGCACAATGGGCTATTGGCGACGGTCTGGGAAACATCCCCGAGGATGATTCGAAGACATGCCATCACAACTTTGATCCTCTGCAGAGGGGATGGCACGTCCGCTTCGGTAGCCCGACGACCTGCTCGCGAAGTCGAGCACTTTACGGTAGCACAGTTTAACGAGGACCCTTACCGCACACCCTCGGTCCCTACGCAAACTGATCCAAGTGGGTCACCCACCCGCACACTGACCGCAGCCAGTGATGCTTGACTTCGGTGATCTGCTGGGAACCGTGTCTTAACGATCAGTCCACTGCGGGACAAAAAGATATCATAAAGATACAGGATTGATATCAAACGGATATCATCCAGGTTTATGACGGAATTCGAACCCGCCACGTCCAAGCTAACCGAAATGGCGGGACCACTCAATCAGGGAGGCCCTCTCTCAAACCTGTAAATTTGTGAATTTCGTGTCGATATTTACTCGTTTCAATTTAAAGAGTGGCAGAAAGTTAATAAACTTGTGCTTCAGCAGAAAAAGTTATGCTATGTATTATGCTATATGTATGAGTTTACGAGCTCTCTGGCTTATGACCCAAGATTTTGTATTAATTTTAAAAAGAGAAGTGAGTAGTTGGTTTGATTTCTCTTTCAGGACTTTAGTCCCGCAGTGGACTGATCGTTAAGACACGGTTCCCAGCAGATCACCGAAGTCAAGCATCACTGGCTGCTGTCAGTGTGCGGGTGGGTTACCCACTTGGATCAGCCTGCGTAGGGACCGAGGGTGTGCGGTATGGGTCCTCGTTAAACTGTGCTACCGTAATGTGCTCGACTTCGCGTGCAGGTCGTTGGGTTACCGAAGCGGGGGTGCCATCCCCTCTGCAGAGGATCAAAATTGTGATGGCATGTCTTCGGATCATCCTCAGGGATGCTTCCCAGACTGTCGCCAATAACCCATTGTGCAGCTCAAGTGCGACGTAAATGAACTACAACAACAACTTTCAGGACTTTAACATGTGGACCCCAGTTATGGCTCCCATCTAATATCACTCCCAAATATCTGAAATGGTTCTTTTGTGAGATTTTCTGGTTGTTTATTTTGAAGATCAGACCCCTGCTTGAGTTGGAGAAATGGATGAAAACAGATTTGTCTATTGATAAATTAAGATTATTATTTATTAGCCAATTTTGAATAATATTGAGTGTGTTGTTAGTATTAATTTCTAAATCTCTTCTTGAATTTCCAAGCGTTAATAGAATAATATCGTCGGCAAATGCTTGTATAATTTGATTGTTCATGTCTGTATTGAGCAAGCTATTGATTAAAAAATTCCATGCTGTCGGACCTATGCAAGAACCCTGTGGGCAACCTTTGAGTATATGTTTTGTTTTGAATCTTTGATTTGTTGATAGAATAGCAATTCTATTTATGTTGATATCTTCTACCATGTGACATAAATTTTTAGGGAGATTTGAAGTTGAAATTTCTTTATAAATTAAATTATACTGTATATTATCAAAAGCGCTTTTAATATCAGGGGAAGTGGCTGCGACATGTTTTAAGTTGTTTTTGAGATGTTTCAGATTATCTAGAAAATTTTGAAGTGCATGATTTATAGATTTGCCGAAGCGAAAACCGAATTGTTTGTCTGATAAAATTTCATATTTTTCTATATAATAGTTTATTCTCTTGGTAATAAGTTTTTCTAGAAATTTGCCTAGACAAGGGAGTAGTGTAATTGGTCTGTATGATGATAATAGTTTCGGATTTTTATTAGTTTTCAGAAATAGCGAGAAAATTTTAGAATTAGATTACCAAAAAATAGAAAAAGTTTTTTGACTAGTTATCAACACCGTCGATGCCAGGGGCTTTATTATTATTTAGAGTTTTTATTAAATTATCTAATTCATTGTATGTAAAAGGTGGGTCATGATTAGAATTTGGGTAATGGAAATTATCGATTGGGATTATGTTATTGTCTGGGAAAAGATTCTCTAAAATATGTGACGCTTCTTCTAAAGGTGAGTTGGTGTTAAATATATCTGTAAATATAGAGGGATGAGGATTTGTCTTAAAAGACGTTTTATAGTGCTTTCGAAATATATTGTTGTTGTTTTCACATAAAAATTTCCAACTATTATATTTAGCCTTGAGAATTTCTTTTTTAAAATGGGCTCTTTTAAGCTCATAGATGATTATTGGTAATTTCGTCTTCTATTTTTGAGCGTTGGTATCTTTTCCTAGTCGCCAGCAGTTCTTTTTGGAGTATCAACAATTTACTATTCCACCAAGTGGGATTTGATTGCTTGTTAAATGCTTTTGTTTTATACGAAAGTTTACAAGAATTTAAAATTTTATCGATTAAATCTTCTGTGGAATCGTTTAGTTGCAATGGGGTGTCTATGTGGTCTAAATTACCATTTAATTCATTATGAAAATTTGAAAAGTTTTTCTTAAATTTCCTATGATTACCGTATTTTGTTTTAAATCTAATAAAGGATGAGAGAGAATTGTTTAGTTGGATTTTGATGTATTTATGATCAGAGTCTGTTTCTGTGTCTAAAACTTCGAATAGTTGAGGAGCTCCTGACTATTTGTTAGCGTTAAATCTGGAAAGGAGGACGATCGAGTAGTAACAAAAGTTGGTGGAGCGTTTTGGGTGTTTAATATTTTTAGATTATTAAAAATAATAAGTTCAAACAGTGCATCGCCCCTGGCATCAGATGATTTTAAACTATATATATATATATCATCTTAGGGCCGGGATTGCCTGGTTGGTAGGGCACTGGGCCCATGTCCGAGAATTCGTGGGTTCGATCCCAGGCCGGCCAAAGACTCCCCGAGTAGTAAATGGTGACTGATGCACGTTAAATCTGTCGAGTCGCTAAGTCCTCCATGTTCCCACAACAAATCAAAACCTCTCGGGGTACTGATCAAGGAGTTTCCTTGTCTTCTGTATTGGTTCAAAATTACAAGGCTACGGAGTTGAACATTAGTAATCGTAAAGCCAATATTGGGTCGGCTGTTCAAACGGATATAATATAGATATCATCATGCTGTGAAGAATTATCTGGGCTTTAGAACGAGCGAATAGTTTAAATATTTAGAAAATTATTAAACTTACTTAAAAATCGCCAATTTGATAGACAATTGATGAAAAGTATCAAAATCACTGCCTTATTCACAGTTTTTTCAAATTTTTATGAGCCCCAGATAATGCAGCATTAGAGGAAGTTCTTACATATTAAAGTCCCACAGTGGACTGATCGTTAAGACACGGTTCCCAGTAGATCACCGAAGTCTAGCATCACTGACTACTGTCAGTGTGCGGGTGGATGACCACTTGGATCAGTCTGCGTAGGGACCGAGGGTGTGCGGTATTGGTCCTCGTTAAACTGTGCTACCGTAAAGTGCTTGACATCGCGCGCAGGTCGTCGGGCTACCGAAACGGGGGTGCCATTCCCTCCGCAGAGGATCAAAATTGTGATGGTATGTCTTCGGATCATTCTCCGGGATGTTTCCCAGATCGTCGCCAATAGCCCATTATGCAGCTCTAGTGCGACGTAAATTAACAACAACAACTTTTGTCAAAACTGCAGCTTTTCTCTGAATTGACGTTTTGCTAAAGCCTTAGGAAGTTTAGAATTTTGATTTAGAACGTTGTAAACTTGTCCTGACAGTCATTAGTAACTGTTACAAACTCACGGCAGTTATAAAAATAGCATATTATTTGATAAAAAAAGCATAATTTCATATGATGACGAAGCCTTTGAAAAATAACTTTCATTTTGCGAAAAAAGTGCATAAATTTATACTGCAAAATTACCAACTAAGTTACAAATCGAAACAAATATCAAAGTTTTTAACTGTAGGACTAAAGATGATCTTTATTTTGCCATGATGCAAATTGTAACAACTGGATTTTATTACTCGTTAAAACTTCGTTTAGAAAAAAAGAAATAAAAGGAGAAAGATGCCATACAAAAAATAATTTATTTATTTTGTTTACTATATTTACAATGAAAGCAATAAAAAAAATGATGTTTGTTTGACTCTTTCGTTAAAAATCTTGCTTCTGTTTACCTGCAAGTAGAAAAAGAAAGATGTTAAAGAAGTTGGTCTCAATCAAAAATTTTTGTTTCGATTATATAATAACAAAATTGAAGTTTCAAACTAATATTATCCACCATACAGAATTAAACAGAGCAATAACGTTTTCAATATTTATTATTAAATTTGCTTTTATTATTTTTGTTTAAAAATATGAAAACACAAAAAGTGTTTGTATATGGGAGAGATGTAGCTACCCTCCAAGCGGGGAAAAATTTAAATTATTGCGTCTGCAAATATTTTCTATTCTATCAAAATGTTAACATTTTAGTCATAAAATTGCAGAAACAATTTTTGAGAGTTATTCAAAAGAAACTCGACGATTAAAAACTGAATTAAAGAAAAAGGGAAGGAGGGAGAGATGTAGAGTTCGCTGCTTTCTGCTTCAAAGCTAGCTTCAAAAGGCTTTAAATTAGTTTCGAGGTTCGTCAATAGATGACGCTGCTCACTGTAAAATTTTTGTTAAATGTAAATAACTGCTTGTGGTATTCACGTATATTTTTATTTTTACGATTTCACTGGATATTAGTTGCTTAACAAATCCGACTTTTAAATCCGATTTTTCTCAGAATCAGCTTTCGTGGACAAAAACTCTTTTCTCCCCTTGGTCTCCAACTGTCTTAAAAATTGCAAAAGTTTAGCTTTATTAGAAAACTTACGTAAAATGTAAAATTAATTCTATACGATTTAAGAATATTTCACACTTCTAAACAATAAATGAAGTCAACTTAATAATTAGTTGAGTAAGGTATTGGACATAAACATAAAATAAATTAAGCACAATAAAACCATTTAATAAATAGTCGATTTATAATTTTTTTATTCAAAAAAACAGTGATGAGGATTCTTATTTATTCTTATAGTTTATATTAATTTCATTGAAAATAACTAAACTGAAAGAAAATAATTAAAATGACTTATTTCAAAATAATGTAATTAATTTTATAAAAGGTAATGCAATTGGAAAATAAATATATTTCTATTATTTATTATTCTTACGGAAATAAATCATTGTAATATTTATTTAGTATTAAAGAAATACATTTAAAAAAATCTTCAGGCTCTATTTTTTAAATGATTAAAAACGAATCAAATTAAATATAAATATCTTATTTACGTCATTCAAAATAAATAATAATAATAATAATACATTTTTAAAAATGTCTAAAAAATAAAAATTTTCGAGTCATAAGCTTTCGATTCATAAGTTTGTTTTCACCGAATTTTAGAATTCTAAAGTTATTTTTTGAAATAGTGTAAATTTATAGAAATTTTTAGGATTTAAAAATGTTTTTCTAAGTAAACTTTAGAAGCCTTTATTTTACATTTCTGGAAGTTCTTTCTTCTCAAGGTATTTTCTTGCTCACATATTTCCTTTTGTTTACTTATTTATTCATTCATTATTAATTATTATCTTCTCTTAATGTGTAAATTGGAAGTTAATTTTTTTTTTCTGTACTCTACCTGAACCAAATAATTGCTTAGTGAAAGGGAAAAAAAATCCGAATTGGAAAAAAAAAATTCTAAATCTACAAAAGTATAATCTTTTTAATATGAAACCAAAATTATTATAAAAAAAAGGTATATATATATATATATATATAAAAATTTATAAGATAGATTAGATATCCGAGTGAGAAAAAATTTTAAGTAAAAAAAATTAAGCTAAATAAATGTGATAGAAAATAGTGCTGCCATCTATCACAATTATTATAAACCTCTTATTCTTAATCCTTTCATCATTTTTTCTATTTTTATTGTATCAGTAAATGTAATTTTTCTTTTTTTTTTTTGTTGATATTTTAAAAATCAAATTTTCAAGAATCGAATGAATATTTTTACTCTGCACTATGTTTTGTGTATACGCACGTGTATCTGCGTAAAATATGTCAAATTTTTTTTTTTTTTTAATGTTATGACTTCATATTTTCAAAGAAATGTGATTATGTAAATTGAAAATGAAGTAAGTGGACCGCTTTATTTAATTATTTCATGATTCATCATTAATTAGATGAAATTTTTGGAAGCGAAAAAAATTTTAAGCTGGTTTTGAATCCAATATTTATTCTTGTTATTTATATGTTTCTATTTATTTTTATTTATTTATTTATTTATTTATTTATTTATTTATTTATTTATTTTTATTTATTTATTTATTTATTTATTTATTTATTTTTATTTATTTATTTATTAATTTTTATTTATTTACTCTTTTTAGAAGAGAAGTAAAGTATGAAATGTAGTGTAATTAATATATAAAATTAAAAAAAAGTGAAAGCGAAATTGCTTTTTTTAATTTATGAGCTCTTTACGTTTTATCGAGAATTCAATCATACAATCATTTATTTATTATTTTTATCATACGGAGTCAATATTCCAATATCGATTTTTCTTAATGCAAATAAATATAATTTCATTAAAATTACCTCCAGTCAACAAAAAAAAAAATCACTTTGATTTTTATTCCAGTAAAACTACAGTCATTTTGCAAATCAATCCTATGGTTACAGTATTCGTAAAGAAATTAATATTCCGAGCACCACTACCCACAGCCATACCTCAAATCCTTTAATGATATCCATATCCATGTCCGTGACCCAAACCTAATCCATGGCCTAGGCCGTATCCATGAGCTAATCCTAAATCATGTCCATATCCATGTGATAGTCCATATCCATGAGCATGACCCAAACCATGATCCAATCCGTGTCCGTGGTGTCCATGTCCATAACCGATGCCGTGGCCATATTTAAGTCCACGAGGGCGAGCGTAACCATGGTGTCTGACATCATATGTTGCGCTGACTCCGTGACCACCATGTCCATGCCCATAGCCATGGTGAGATGGATGGTGATGAATAACTAAAGAATGGCCATTTGGCAAAGCCATCGCTGCAGCGACGCACAAAGCTAAGATAATAACATATAATAATATAATGTAATTTCAAATTAGAAATACAATTATTTTGAATTATGATTCATACTTTTTGTATAAAAATGTGATTCTCAACTTAAATTTATTTAAATTTTTATTTTTATAAATATATATATATATATATATATATATATATATATATATATATATATATATATATATATATATATATATATATAAATAAATACAAGAAAACACTAAGAAAGTTAAGAAAAACAATAAGTAACATTTAGAACCCTTTTGTTACACTCAATTTGCGCTTTTGTTTTCATATTTTGTAATCTGGCAATCTTTCTGCGAAAACATTTTTAAATCATTCTTGAAAAATAACTGTCCATGTAAGTTGTTATGATTTTGCTACTCGCTTTATAGTCCCCCCTTTTTAATGTTTTTTCTTTTTATTTTATTTTTTCTTTTTATTTTATTTTATTATCTGTTTTTACATGTTATATTTACTTTTTATGATCTATTTTTATGTAGTTATTTTATAAAAAAATTTTTTTGAGTGCTCCTCACACTATTGTATTAATATATTTTGCTTTGGCTTTATTGATACAATATCAGAAAGCACTCTGTTTAGCGGATATAATTGTGTGGGCTGAAGAAAAGATTATATCTTTTTTTTCCGGTTTTTTAATTAACATTTCTCTTTTTTTTTTTTTTTTTTTTTTAATAAAATGTTGTTTGTTGTTTATTTACTTATTATTTCCCACCCTTTTTTTTCATATGTCTATAATTTTTCTTTGTTTTATTCTTCATTTTGAACTTATATATATATATATATAAGGATAAAATGTTTAATCTTTACCACTGATTGCGTGATTTTATTTTTAACTCATGTAGGTCAGATAAAATAAAGTATTCAATTAACGGTTTAAATGAAAATATGAAAATTACTTTAATAATGTTAATGGAAAAAAAATCATTATTATTTTAAAATTGACAATACGCTGACTCTCATTTAATCTTAATTAAAAATTAAAAGCCTAAATCTTTACAACCGACTGCAAGATATTCGGTTAGTTTCAAATGAAACGGATTTAATAAAATATTTAATTACTCTTTAAAAATTAACTTCAAGATTGAAAACATAAAATTATTTTAAAATTTATAGTACTTTAATACTTATTAAAACATAATATAACTAATCTAATTAAATATATTTTTCGGTCTACAAACATAATTTTCGGCTGGATTCAAATAAATAGTGTATAAAAAAAATAATTTCCAAACATATTGAAATTTAAAATTTAACTTTAAAATCAAAAATATAACAAATTAATTAATAGTATTTGAAAATTTATGTTCATTAAAATTTATATTCATTGCAATACAATATAATTAATATGAAATAAAATGTTAAATCTTTACCACGGAATGCGCGATTTTTTAATAGATATAATAAAGAATTCAATTTCCATTTGAATTGAAATTTGAAAGTTAATTTCAAAACTAAACATACAAAATATAAAAATTATTGTATAACTTATATTACACTAACACTGAAGCACTATTTACCATAGACTGATTTTTTTTCCCCGGTTGGAATTAAACGTGTCAGATATAATAAAAAATTTAATTACCACTGAAATCAAATTTTGCAATTTAACTTTAAAATTAAAAATAAGATATAAGAAGTATTAACGTTTTAAAATTCATAGCGTTCTAGCACTCATCAAAACATCATTTAACTAATAGGGGATCGAATGTTAAATCTTTACCATAGACGGAATCTTTACCATTCGGTTGGAATTAAACGTGTCAGACATAACAGAAAATTCAATTTCTATTTAAATTAAAATCTGAAGCGTTATTTAAAAACTAAACGTATAAAATTATTACAAAATTTATATTACACTAACACTTAAAATTTAAATACCATTTAAATCAAATTTTACAATTTAACTTTAAAATTAAAAATGTAAAAAGTTATTTAACATTTTAAATTCATAGCGTTCTAGCACTCATTAAAACATATAATAGATTGTTAAATATTAACCACAGACTGCATTATTTTCGGTTGGAATTAAACGTATCAGATATTACAGAGAATTCAATTTACATTTAAATTGAAATTTGAAGCTTAATTTTAAAACTAAACAAATAAAATATAAAATTATCGTACTACTTATATTACACTAACACTTATAAAACTATTATGTGTTAAAATATTAAATCTTCACCACACACTGTATTATTTTCGGTTGGAATTAAACGTATCAGATATAATAAAAAATTTAATTATCATTTAAATTAAATTTTACAATTTAACTTTAAAATTAAAAATATAAAAAGTTATTTAACATTTTAAAATTCATAGCGTGCTAACACTCATCAAATCATAATATGGAATTATAGAATGTTAAATCTTTACCATAGACTGCATGGTGTTTCCTTGGTTCCAAAAGGATCAGATGTAACAACGCGAAAAGTTTGCGGAAATCGTTTTCCTTCCGAAGCTTTTATAGGGGTGATTGTATCGTTGTCCTTATCTTCTAAACAATCGGGGTTAAGAAATTCTCGTACTTGAAAATACATTGTTAAAAATTCATTTAAGATATTGCACTACTTTCACTAATACACTATGTGATGAATAATACACTATGTGATGAATACTTATATGCTTGAAATCAATAAATAATTCTTTTAAATTAACAGACGAATAAATACGGACAAATGTTACTGTTTAAAATTACATTCATTTTGAAACTTTTAAAATGTATGAAAATATTAATTCAAAGAAGTAAAAAACCGTTTTCTATTTGAACAGTTAAAACGATATAATTACTTTTTTTTTATTCTTCTTCTATTTATTATTTCTGTTTACTTCTTCTAATTGCGTCACACATTTTGTATGCTTAGATAAATTTTTCAAGTTCAGTAGTTTTTTTTAAATCCAAGTAATTGTTTATTTTTCTGTAATTTCCAAATTAACAAAATGTTCTTTAGTTTTGTAAAAAATATAAACTTTTAGAAACAATGATGAAGGCGAAGCTATCACGGGGGTTGGTCCTAGTTTTGCATTAAGGAAAAATTTAATGATTAAAATGTTTGTTTTATGATATTGTTCAAATAGATTGCACAAACTCAAATAAAAACTATTTTATTAGTTTGAATAACATGGTGAGATAAATAATTGATAGTTCATAAATAGCTCCTAATTAATGTTGATAATTTCATTGTAAAAATTTTAGATACCAAGAGCAAGTATAAATTGGTGAGTGAATTAGAAATTACAAGAATCAATTCACTGTTTCAGAAAGGGAATTTTATATCAGGATATACGTAGATTGTTGAATGTCCGATCCCGTGTAAAATCAGCTTTATTTGGTGTACTTTTCTGAGATTCTAGTGATTCCTAATTTTTTTTTGGGGGGGGGGGAGCTTACGAGCACTAAATAATCAAACTTCATTGAGTTGCCCATTTCAAATTCTTATATAAAATGTATAATTCCAATTTCCAAAAAAATCTGTGACATCTTTAAATTTTTTATTTATTTTTGAATGAGAAAAAAATTTGTTCCGTCACATTAAAAAATTTGTCTAAAAGGTGTAGATAAGAATAAAAGAATTCCATTAGAATATTCTGGTGCATGTTTTGGATTTACGTTCGCAGAACAAATTCAATCCACATTCAGGATCACTATTTGTCATGCCGTGTTCGTTCGGTAGTCCTCCGGGTAAATCGCTTGGATTGCATGCTTCTCCTTCCACTGTAAAAGAATAAAAATTACTTAAGAAATCCCAAAAAATAATTTTCCCTAACCTATAGTTTGCCTACTGTAAAAACTCCTCTAAGAAGCGAAAATTTCACGGAAATCGCTTTACTTCTGGTGCTAGTAGTAATGAGATTGATAGCACATCGGCCGATGCTAAAGTTGATTCTGCCAGTGCCAAAAAGTTAAGATCTGGCTATGAAGAAGTAAAAAATTCTTTTAAAGATAAACGTGAATCTTTAGAAGGTAATAGAATTGTCAGTTTGGCAAATTTAATTGCTATATTTTCCATGGTATGTTCCCCTGACTGTTTCTCTCTTGGATTAGAACTGGTAGAAGACTCTATCACAGGGTTATGCTCAAATATGACCATTAAATGCCAGCAATGTCCTTTTTTGAAAGCATTTTCAACAACAGAGAAACAAAAAAATTCTTGCTGTATTAATTCATCAATTGTTTTATGGCTACGTTTAATCGGGAAAGGATTTTCAGCTGGAAGAAAGTTATGTGCTTTCCTCTGTTTACCCTTTCTAGGAAAAGGTGCTTTTCGAAAGCAAGAAGAAAAACTGTTGAAAATTGTTGAACACTGTGCAGAAGTTAACATGAAATCTGCTTTAGATGAAGTTCACGAGATGTTGCTAAATGTGGAATATCTGTCGATGGGACATGGCAACGCACAGGATACTCATCATTAAATGGATGTGTTAGTGCTATTTCCATCGACACTGGTAAAATTTTAGATGTTGAAGTCGTGTCACAGTACTGCCGTATATGCTCAAAAGGTGACAAGTCATCAGAGCATATCTGTGCAAACTATAAAGGTTCAGCTGGTAATATGGAAGTTGTTGGTGTTTATCGCATCTTTGAACGGTCAAATGCAAAAAATGTGCAATATAGTGAATATTACGGTGACGGAGACTCGAAAGGGTATGACAGCGTAAAAAACTTTTAGGGTGATAATTCAGTAATGAAACTAGAATGTATTGGACATGTCCAAAAACGTGTAGGTGGAAGTTTGCGTAAATTGAAGAAAAAGGTGAAAGGTATAGGAGGCAAAGGTAAATTAACTGATAAATTGATAGACAAAATCCAAAATTATTACGGTATTGCGGTAAGAAGTAATGCAGGTAATCTACAAAACATGATAAGTGGTGTAATAGCTGCATTTTATCATAGTGTGTCTGGCAAGGATAATCATTATCATGGCCAATGCCCCGAAGGTATTGAAAGTTGGTGTCGTTTTCAAAGAGCAAAAGCAATAGGAAAATCGCTCAAAGAAAATGGATTATCAAATAAAATTGTTAATTTAATCAAACCGACATATTTAAAACTGTGTAGTACAGCTCTACTACAAAAGTGTCTCCATGGTAAGACACAAAATTGTAACGAAAGTTTTGTTACAATTTTGTGGAACATTTTGCCTAAAGATACTTGAAACATTTCGTTTAGGTACTTATCTAGCTGTAATTCTCTTCAATTCAGGGAATAGTGGTTTACTGTCTGTGTTTAAAAATGTCAATTTTTCCTTCCATGAAATTATTTCAAAAGAAATAATTAACTTTGATAAATTTGCTAACTCGAAATAAAAAAATTTTTTATTTCGAGCTCTATAAGACATTCTTTACCATTGACGAAGTTAGCTCGAAAAAAAAAGAAAAGCAGTACGAAAAACTAAATGTACTAAATATGAAAAAGAAGAAGGTTTAACGTATTCATATGGTGGATTTTAAACCAGCATATGTGATGAATAATTTATATGAATTATACTTTTATTTACTATAGATTGTATTTTAAATATTTTTCGTAAGTCTTTGCAGTCTATATTACGCTATATACAGTGGTGGCCAAAAGTGTGGACACTTTTTGAAAGTTTCATTTTTTTCAACTTTGTGTGCTTGTAGAATATATTAATTTTCACTTAAATACAAACGTTTATATATCAAATTGAAGGTAATTTAATGTAAAATTTTATAATAAATACACTATTACAATATCTGTATTACAAAAAAAGTTATGCAATTAATAGTAAGATCTATCTTAGATTTGCATTTTTTTAAAGTGATACTTACACAATCAATACTTAGTAGGATAACCCTTAATTTTTAAGACAGCTTCACAGCGTCTTTTTATCGAATGAACGAGTGTTTGGAGTTCATCTAATCACATGGTGCCAAGAATCAATTATAGCTTCACTTAGTTGTCTTTTATTGGATGGACGTATTTTTCGTACAAGAATTTTCAAACGTCGCCACAAATTTTCAATTGGATTGAGATCAGGGCTGTTTCCTGGCCATGGTAATATATCTATGCCTTTATTTTAAAACCATGCTTTGCATACTTTTGCTGTGTGGCATGGAGCTGAATCCTGCTGAAAAATAAATGGTGCGTTGTTGGAGAAGAGATCCCTGATGGAAGGTATCAATTTTGGTTTCAGGGCAGTTTCGATGTATTTTTTGGCATTCAGGATGCCATCAATCACTTGAATTCGGCCCACACCATCTGCAGATATACATGCCCAAATCATGACATTTGTTGGATTTTTAGTAGTTGCTTCAACGCAATCAGGATGAAGCGCCTCACCTACTCTACGTCTCACGTATTTTCTACCATCACTTCCAAAGAGCGATATTTTACTCTCATCACTCCAAATTACTTGCTTCCATTGATTTTCTGACCATTTAATGTGTTCTTTTGCCGACTTAACTCGTTTTTCGCGTTGCTTTTGATTTAAATGTGGTTTTTTTCCTTGGAATTCTAGCTTGTAGTTCAAATCCTGATAAGCTTCTTCTTATTGTTCTTGAACTTACTACAATACCAGCTGCATTCATTTCACATCTAATGGCATCTGATGACATTTTTCTATCTTGAAGGCAGAGCCATTTAATTTTTCTGTCGGTAATAGCACTTGTGCATTTTTTTCGACCAGATTTGGCATCCTGAATGCCAAAAAATACATCGAAACTGTCCTGAAACCAAAATTGATACCTTCCATCAATTGATACCTTCCCCAACAACGAACCATTTATTCTTCAGCAGGATTCAGCTCCATGCCACACAGCAAAAATATGCAAAGCATGCTTTCAAAATAAAGGCATAGATAAATTACCATGGCCAGGAAACAGCCCTGATCTCAATCCAATTGAAAATTTGTGGCGACGTTTGAAAATTCTTGTACGAAAAAAACGTCCATCCAATAAAAGACAACTAAGTGAAGCTATAATTGATTCTTGGCACCATGTGATTACGAAAGATGAACTCCAAACACTCGTTCACTCGATGAAAAGACGCTGTGAAGCTGTCTTAAAAATTAAGGGTTATCCTACTAAGTATTGATTGTATAAGTATCACTTTAAAAAAAATGCAAATCTAAGATAGATCTTACTATTAATTGCATAACTTTTTTTTGTAATACAGATATTGTAATACTGTATTTATTATTAAATTCTACATTAAATTACCTTCAATGTGGTATATAAACGTTTGTATTTAAGTGAAAATTAATATATTCTACAAGCACTCAAAGTTGAAAAACATGAAACTTTCAAAAAGTGTCCACACTTTTGGCCACCACTGTATGTGCTGTTTATATTATGTAATTCGACTTATATATTTCAAAAGATACAAAACATTAAAAGGAAAACTATATTTGCAAAAAATTATATCATTTAATGTAACACATTTAATCTAGTATATTATTTTAAAATGTTAAATGCATATATTTCAGTAATTAGAAATTTTAACGTTAAAAATTGTTTGATTGCCATTACTATATGGCTCCAAAATTAAAATTACAGTAATTTGAAAAGTTAATTATTATTGATATGTACTAAACAAAAGTTTATTCTTCCAATATAAATTAGCTTTAGATGATTTTGGCAGTATAATTTTTTGAAATTTTAGTTTTAATTCTTTAAATGCAATTTTCTCAAAATCAGATTTTTTCGTTTTTGATGCCACCGCAAAGATGATAACTAAAAAAGTTTTTAAGATAATTCTCTAAAATTTCGTACCAGTGTTTAAGAATATATAACACATGTTTGGAACTAAGGATTAAAAAATTTTGTTTATTTACATTTTTTATGATTGTTTTTTTCTGTGATAAATGTAACTTTTTCGAAAAATTTGTACTTTTGTAGCATTTTGGCTCATAACATACAAATAAATAGAAATATTGCAAAGATAATAGTTCATAACACAGATAAATGTCTTTTGAATATAATAGTAGAAGGGTTTTTTATTTTATGCATTAGAATAAGTTTTACAGCTTTTTCCGTAATCTACAAAAAACGCCTTATTAATGCATAAAATTACCAATTTTTTCAAAAAATATATATACCCAGAAAAGTTTTTAACCAATTTTATGTTTCCACTTAAACTCAAACAAAAAATGAGTTTAAAAGTTAATTTCAAGCAATATTTAAAAAAAAAAAGTTGTCACTAGTAGTCAGATACCTTAATGTAATTCATAAGGCTCATCAACTTTTTTTGTCAGACAAAAATAGTTCTTCCCCCAATTGCGTAATATATAAATGACTTCTAATAGCATAAAAATAAAGAAAGAAAGAATTAAATAATGAAACATGAGCTTTTTTCTATAAATACTTTTTTTCTATTTTAACAATTCGTTTAGTATTTAAAATACAATATGTTACAATTAAGTAATGAATACCCAACTTAAATCACAATAAAAATCTTATGATGTAGCACACAAAAAATTCTTTTCTCATTTAAAGGGTTAAACTTCGTTGATTGTTGACGTCAGGAATGTTGCTTTACTATAAAAAAATTTTAAAGGTCATTCTCACTGCATGTGATTCACGCACATCAGATTGCTGTCCAGTAAGAATAAGAACCTGATTGGGGAAATATATTCTCCGGCAAAACCTACCAATTACGTTTTATTTTTCGCTTGGAAGTGGGTCCCACTAAAGACATAGTTTCCAGTAAGACATCGAAATTGAGCATCATGAGCTGCGGTCAGCAAGCGGTAGGGTGACCGTTTTGATCAGTCTGCGTCGGGAACTAGGGTGCATGGTATCGGTATTAATTGAACTGTTCTACTGTAAAGTGATCGACTTCGTACGCAGACCGTCATGCTACTTAAGAGCCATCCTCTCTACAGAGGATCAAATTTGTGATGGCATGTCCTGAGACTATTGCCAACAGCCTATCGCGGAGTTCTAGTTCAACGTAAATACTATTGATATCCTCATCAGGTGAAACTTGAAAACATTAAGAGCTTAGTCAAGAACTCAACAGTGTCCACCCTTTTTTTTCTTTTTAGTTTATATCAAATTTCCGTTAGAGAATCTTATCAGCGAAAAAACACGCCAATCACATTCTCATTCGTACGCGAAAAAATCGCAAACAGTGAGAACGGTCCCTATCGGGTCAGCTGAGGCATTTTAAGCCACGATTCATCTACAACTGATTTAGGAGATCAGGGGTCACTGAATCTTCGGAACAATCCTCGAACTTTATATCTCTTACTGAATAGTAATTGTTCTCAAACCTTTATATACGTCCTCAAATCTTCTGAAACCACCCCATCGTTTTTAATTTGCAGTGAAATATCAAATGACAAAATTCGGAAATGCGCATCTTTTATTAAACAAAATAATTTTATCTTACTACAGAAAGCAGAAAAGTACCATGCTAAAATTAACTTATGAAAACTTCGTATTCGTTTGTAAAATAATTCCAGCAAAAAATAAACTAATAATCATAAACTCCTTCATTTTACAAGTGATGAACAAATGTAGAACATCTAAAGATAGATCAAAACTACTTAATAATGACATCAAGCTTGATGAAGATGGCTTCGCAACTGATATTAGTTATTATTATTTTTTTTTTAAAAAAAGTGAGAGCTCTGTTGCACATCTAAATTATTATTTTCTATGAATATATGGGTATCCTCGAGTGGTAAAACTTTTTGAGGAATCCCCAAGCGATTTGTCTTCAAATCATGGTTCAGAAATCTGGTCACATTACCTCTGAGAATATTTCACACGAGCACTTGGTTGGTTAAACCATTGCTAAGATTCGTTACCTCTGGAGGGTGGCCGCAAGTGCGTGAATCACTTGCAGTATGAACGATCCCTAAGTTAGAAAATAAACCCTACGACACATTAGCTATTCATTCAAGGAGAAATGGGGAAATATTTTGGCATACTGGTTGCAATAGTCTGAGGCGTAGAGATATCATGTCCACCATCGCATCTTTCCAGGCGTATGAGCGACGGTCAGTCACGTGGGTGGTATTAATGCAGTCGTTACCACCAAATTCACACACCCGGTAGTGGTGCAAAAATCCCACGTCTGGTGGTATATTCATCATCGTCTTCCCCGTGATGAACTCCCACACAAAGTGGTTCCCCATTTCAACCACCCTCTCTGGTAAAATGACGCACTTGGAACGCTGCTTGTGGGCGTGGAACTTGGACTTCCTGGTAGTCTTCTGCAAAGTGAGCAGCTTGTAGGGTAGGCTCACTGCAGATGAATCATCTGGCCACTGAAGATAGAAGAAAGCGTTTTGGAAGGAGAAAGCCCCTGTCCTGTCGGGATTCTTTCTTAGCAAGTACTCCAACATGACTTTGAGGGAATTGTTTTTGTGTGGGATGACGTATTCGTCCAAGTCTATCATGAGGACGTAGCGGAATCGATACATCGTCCGGTACAAGCAGTCATTAAGGGCCGCAAAGAGACCCTCGGTTCGTATCTCTTTCTGAGACACAATGTCCAGCTGCCATGGCAGAACGGTGACCACGCCTTCCGTAACATACTTCTTCAATATACACTCCACATCCGGGCCTACTGTGTGATTGTACAACACAAAATGGTTCACGCCCATTATCCTGTTGAGCTCTATGAATTCAATCAAGTTCTTCACTTTGTTGTATTCGTAGTGGAGCGGTTTGATGCACACAGCCACCCCTTCCGGCTTTTTGTAAAGTTTTTTGTTATTCCTCACGAGCAGCTTGTTTCCAACCGTGAGTAGTGTCTCACTTTGTTTGATGATAGACACGTGGGTCGGTATGAGGGGTTGTTTTAAGGGACAGAGGATGAAATAAGCACTGTACTTGAGATTCCAGTTCTCTCTGATGAGTCTGTTAATACCCACCACAGTTAAGGAATCTCCTTTGCTGAAGCTGAATCTGCAGAACACTTTGTCCGCCAGACGAGTTCTGGCCGCGGCTATCACCCTCACCCACTTTGTTCGCCTGTCATCGTAGTAGGCAGAGTAAACGAAAAACTTATCTTTCGCATTGGAAACACTTTGCCAGAAGTCTTCATGTTCGACTGTCACTGTATCGTTCTCCTCGTATTTCAGCTCTCTGGCAACTCTGCTGTTGGAAGGTGGCGGCGCTGAATCCATCATATCGTCTCCGAAATTGAACATGGACAAGAACTTTTCTTCTCTCCAGCGTTCGTCTTCAACGTAGAACACTTCTGTGACTAGCATGCAGGCAAAGACAGCGAAGAAGATGACCACCAGAAAGCAGGATTTGGCTCGCCTTTCGCTCGCCCTTTTTAAAGCTGCCATCCTGTTGCTGTTCCTTGCTGAGCGAGCCTTCGCCATCTTGTTTTTTTCCTTCCCTTCAACCGTTTTCCCTCACCATCGGACAGATACTTCTGCTTTTGTTGCTCACTGTAAAAAAACAAAAAAAAAAAAAAAACAAGAAGCTTTAATTTATATAATTTGGGTTCTTTTATTAGACTCTATACTAACTAAAACTAACTCAGTGGCGCGACAGCCCATTAAGAGGGCCAAGGCCGACTGTGCCCATCTCAGTTTTCTTGACCTTGGGCTCTGGGGTGCAGGAGCATATGTTCCGGTCAGGTGGTCAGCCGAACGCGGAACCCCCAGTGTTAGTTCCCAAGCATGCTTGGTACTCATTTTATCGACCCACTGAAGGGATGAAAGGCTGAGTCGGCCTTGCCCGGCCCAAGGATCGAACCAAGGACCTGTGGCACGACAGCGCGAAGCGCTACCGCTCAGCCACCGGGCGTCATTAGACTCTATATCTGTCCTGTATTTAACTACAAGTATATACCTACAAGTAACCTACAAGTGTATACTTGTGTCTGTAAAATTTAAAATGATTCTGCATTAAAATCTTAACTTATAACTGAATTAAACTTCAGATCGTTTTTACAATAAAAAAGTTTTTCATTATCCGGGAAAGAAAGCATTTACCTTCCGCTGGCGTGTGAAAGGTTAAATAACTTCAGAATGATTTGCAGTGGCTCAGGGGGATCACCTAGATTTCGCAATACTTTATCCAGGAGTTCCCTTGTCTTCTGGATTGGGTTCAAAATTACAAGGCTATCCTAGAAGGCATGTAACTTTAACTACAACCTTTTGTCGGAATTTTCTTATTAGTGTCACGAAAATGTTTGCACTAAAAACCTTTTGTTTAATTAAGCAAAAATATTGCAGTTTCAAACCTTTGATCCTAAAAGGATTAAAAATTAATTTTCAAAGGTTTTTTTTAAAAAAAAATAGTGTCACTTAGGTCCATCGTGACGTTTCAACTGACGTCACGCTAGCGATAGGATGAAATTAAATTGTGCATTAAAATCTCTTGACAAGGTGGATTTTAGCTGAGTCTACAAGACGTTGCGAAAAGAAACCTTATAAGATTTAAGATCACCTTGAGACTAGCTTTGTTCAAGGATTTTTTTCACCCTTCAAAACCCTTAGTCAACCTCGATTTAAGGGCTTTATATAGAAGGAGGT
The DNA here is from genome assembly GCF_982258835.1 of Parasteatoda tepidariorum. Taxonomy (NCBI): domain Eukaryota; kingdom Metazoa; phylum Arthropoda; class Arachnida; order Araneae; family Theridiidae; genus Parasteatoda; species Parasteatoda tepidariorum. The sequence continues at coordinate 2,068,204 of NC_141761.1, forward strand.
TTTCCAAGATTTTGGATGAAGGTAATGTGCGTAGAATAGAGCAGATGGACACAAATCTCATTTTAAGGTTAGAAGGTTTACACGTAAAACGCATAACAAACCTTCTCAGGTTTACATTAAAAGGTTTTTGCTGAGTGAAAATAAACCTTATTTTGATATCTGGGTATAGAGCTGAACATTAGTAGTCGTAAACCGTAAAAAATTGGTTCGGCTGTTCAACGACCGTTACAAGATATTAAAAAAAAATTTATTTATTTTTGTTATTATATGCTATATGCTTTTGTTACTATATTGACTATAATGCTTACAAAGCAGGTGACCAATTCAGCTAAATCTTGCATATTAAAAAAAATAAACAATGTTGCATTTTCCTGTTTAATACTATCTAATATGCTTACATTAATATTGCTTTCCCTAACTTTCCCTAACTTTAGAACTAACATTCTACTGATGTCAGTGTTCCATTTCCCCGTACAGACCAGTCCATTCTACTGATATCAGTGTTCCATTTCCCCGTACAGACCAGTCCATTCTACTGATATCAGTGTTCCATTTCCCCGTACAGACCAGTCCATTCTACTGATATCAGTGTTCCATTTCCCCGTACAGACCAGTCCATTCTACTGATATCAGTGTTCCATTTCCCCGTACAGACCAGTCCATTCTACTGATATCAGTGTTCCATTTCCCCGTACAGACCAGTTCATTCTACTGATATCAGTCCATTCTACTGATTTAGACCAATACAGTGTATTGACCTACTCTACTGATATCAATATATCATGACCAGTCCATTGTACTGATTTACTCTACTGATATCAGTGTTCCATTTCCCCGTACAGATTAATACATTTTTTTTATTGATTTCTATTGGTCATTTTTTGCAGGGTGGTGCTTCTTTAAAAGCTAATTTTAGTGTCAAGTGTAGAGGAAAGTCTGAGGTTATTTTTTTGTAACGAGTCTCTCCTGCCACACTCAGCGAAGAATCTGTCCCACATTACCAGATTCGGATTGGAATTGTTTCGGGAGATTAAAGAATAAATACTAAAAAAGGAATGGCTTCTTGCATCAGTTAGTTTTGAGTGTTGAACATTGTGAGAGGGCAAAAGAATGAAGAGTTTACTTACTTCTCGATTCTTCTTCTAATGAGATCTTCTTCTTAGCAAAACACCTTTTCTTTCCTGAAAATAAAAATATTTATTACTTCTCTATTGTGACAAGCTCAGTTCTAAGTACATTCATTCAATTTCTTTCTTTACGATGGACTTAAGAGGCTGTTCCAATAGCACGTAAGTGCATTTGTTGTAATTTTGTGTTTCCTCCCTTAGCAGCAAAAATAAGCAATTCACAAACTTCCTGCCATGTTTAAGTAAGAAAATCGCAACAATTTATAGTTTGTCTGAAGTAAGAACTCCCCAAGTCATTCGTCTGGGCCCGTGGCGGTGACTATGGTAACGAGGTATAACTATTTCAAGTAGGGGTGTGGGGTTACTGTTTAAGCTCGGGTTGGCGAGAGAAAGGTAATATTTTTCTTCGGTCTATTGTGTTAGTATTAGAAATGCGCTATATTCTTGTTTCCATTACAGCAGACGGTCTCAGACAGGGGAGTTCTTACCATAGACAAGTTATACATGTTTTTTTAAAATTTAATTGGTTCTGTAATTTGTTTCAGCAATTTAATTTTAGGATAAAATTCAAATTTATTGCATAAAATTTTGAGTGGAATATGCTTTGGAAATATTTTGAGTTTTCTTTGTGCGGTTATATCAGTTGGACTCGGAAACTTTTCACCGAAATTTATTTTTTATTTCTCCGAACTCAGAATTTAAAATTTTTCAAATAGTAAATTTTTTATTACTTTTTATTTTACTTCTTTTTTTTAAAAAAAAATTGAAAATAAAATTATTTTAGTGTTTTAGCATATTGCTCATACCTCTCTCTCAAACATGTGAGCTAAAATAAGCAGATTACAACCCTTTACGTAATGAGTGAACGGTCCCTTATAATTCCATGTTGAGTAAAATACGAGGAATTTTTTTTTTTTTTTTTTTACCGTAACTAGGTAGTGAACATACTGATGTGAAAAACGATGTTGTCCACAAATTATACCATCATATGTTTCGTTCCGTCAAGAAAAAAAATCAACAATTTTTTGAAATCATATCTGTAAAGAACGGAATCGATATTTTATCCAATCACTACACTTTCATAACATCACTGTCACCGTTTTGTGAAATCCAAAATAGTGTTAAGAAGGTACATTCTTAAAAACTTTTTCGTTTTGACGAATGAACAGAGTACAGGTTTTCTAAAATCAGTTGATGTATAAAATTAAAAGAACGAACGTGATTTTAATAAGCACAGTATTTGCATTTAAATTTTTTTCTTCCTTGCGCGTTTTCTTAACTGAGAGGAGAGGGTTAAATGATGATTCATTAATTCATTTAAGTCTGACCATTCAATTTACCAAAAAAGTATAGTCTTCCGGATGGCGGTTCGTTATTTTATTTTTTTAAGAACTCTAAATACTCAGACAAGAATGACGATTTTCATTTTTAAAACAAAACAAAAAAAATTAATTTAAAAATATATAATTTTTAAAGTTAAAAAAAAATGTTCTAAAATATTCATCATCTCAAATGCCTGTTTAGAAAAAATTCAATTCCCCCTTTCCTAAAAGAGGGGAAGAGTATAGAAGAAAGTTTTCAAGCTTCCAAAGTTTTTTTTTTTTTTTACATTTTAAATAATGATTGAAATATCTAAGTTATCAGAAACTTTCTGCTATCTAGCCTGCAAAATTTAAATGGATTAGATATATTAAAATTTATTAATATTAGATTTATAAAGATTTATTAAAAAGCAGCTGAATTTTTAAGCAAAACATCAGAAGCAGGATATGTTAATAGTGATCAGAATGAGTGGAAATCTAATGGCGCAATTATGATGGGTGACTGAAGTACCCCAATCTTTATTCAATACATTTTACAAGATCATTGAAGACCGCACTGTGCAAAACAATCTCTGGAGAAAAAAAACCCAGGAAAATAAAACATTTTACACAATCCTTCAATACCGCATTCTGCAAAACAATCTCTGAAAAAAAATTAAAAAACTAAGAATAGGTGCGGGGGGAAAAAACAGGAAAATTAATTTCAGGTGAATAAAATAAAGTGATGTACTGATATTTATATCAAATATTTAGTTGTGAATTCACATAATAGAGTAGAAACTCTTGAATGAGAGATCAGAATAAACCAATATGTACACATTCGAAGAATTTTGAATGTTTTGTATATTGGCCTGTTAAAATATGTAATAAAATAAAACGTGGTACCTTATTATTTAATTTTTTGATCATTATTAAATAAAATAATTTCGACTTACAAAAGGGTAAGGGGGATCCATGAAAAGAATACCGGGCAGGTCTGTACCGAGTAGTGGCACTTAACTTCAAAAACATGAATGTAGGGAATAAAGGACAAGAACATAATACTTAACAAAACTTTAGTGTAAGGAATATTGGGCAAATGATACTTAACTTTAAAGAAAGAAAAAAACTAGCTCTAAAAGTGTGAAAACGTTGCATTTCTTAACTTTTCAAACCTTCCATTCCCATAGGGCAGTGATGGGAATCAGCCGGTAAGACCATAAAGTTTCTTACAATTTCTCCCTGCTATTCACTTAAACCATTACATTTCAAAAAGAGTTCGATTCGTAGTTAGCAGACATAGTGTATTTTATTTTATTTTATAACCGTCGTTGAACAGCCGACCCAATTTCTTGGGTTTGCGACTCCGCAGCCTTTTAATTTTGAACTCAATCCAGAAGATACAAGGGATCAAGTATTGAGAGAAATTTGTCTTCATGGAAGACTTTTTGATGGAAGTAATCCACATTTTAAGTAACGTGGAGAGGGAAACTACCAACGGATAGCTTGACGGCATGGGAACTCATGATCCGTCTTCCACTGAGGATATTTTACCGTCAGCATTGTGGTCGGTGCAAGCCGGATGTGAAATTCGTATCTATCGCCGGGATTCGAACCCGATATACCTCATTGGAAGGCGAACCCCTGAGCGACTCAGAAAGAGTATAATGTGGAATATTGGAGCCTATTTCAAGAAATATTTCTAGTTAAAAATGCAAAGACACCTATTTTTCCTTCCCGCTGAAGGAACAGAAGACTATTAACCAGGAAACTAATATTTCAAAAAAAGATTAACACTCATGTCGCATATTGTACAGAAGATACACGTTTTTAAAGAACGCCAAGTGGATCAGACGGAAAATGTAACAAAAAGAGCCAACAAGTAAGACACCAGGCCACTTGCCACCAGGCTAACAGTGGGAGGCTCTCGCGGTCTTCCTCTCAGTAGAGCGTTCGCCCTCCAATGAGGTGAACCAGGTTCGAATCCCAGCTATGACTGTTCGATAAGAATTCCGTATCCGGCTGACCACAGGGATGACATAAAATAACCTACGGAGTGGTCGACGGATTGAACCCGCGCATAAGCCGTTGGAGGCTACCATGTAACGCTAATGAGGATAAGTACCACCCAAAAAGTGCTCCACGAAGGCAAATTTCTCCCAATACTTGATCCAGCAGTTCTCTTGTCTTCTGGATTGGGTTCATAATGACAAGGAGTTGTAAATCCGAAAATTAAGACGGCTGTTCAACGACGGTTATTAAATATGAAATAAAATTCCAAAGAGAAGGCAAAGAACGCTTCTGCTGAAACAGGCATGAATTCCATTCGTGGAACAAAAGAAGCAGATTGACTTTAGAAAATAATTCCATTATTTCCTTAATAGTTCCCGGTTCACCTCTGATTTTCGTAAAATTGGCAACAAAATATCAAATATTAAATTTGGTGATTTTATCATGATACCTTAGAGCAGCGGTTCTTAACCTATGGGTCGCGAAGCATATTTCTTGGGTCGCGCTGAGTCGAACCAAGAAAGTTAGTAATAACCCAATAATAAGTAATACCAACATCTCCTAGAAGAAGTCATTGTGGCTTACTCAGCCTAATTTTGACTTTTCTTTGGGTCGCGACATGAACATATTTCTCAAATTTGGGTCGCAGCTTAAAAAGGTTAAGAACCACTGCCTTAGAGCATGGTATGAAAATTATTCATTCCTATAAATTAACTTTTGTATTTTTTACCAAATGTGGTGTAGTGAGAACTCTAATTTAAAAAATTTTACCACCTGAACAGAAAAATTATCAAAAGAATGGTTACAATATCATAGATTTTGGTTTTATTAAACGGAATTATAATCAGTATTATTATTTTTTTGGGTCAGAAATTATTTTTTTTGTGCATTTTTTTTTTACCAAAACTGTTCGGGAATTTTAACAGATTTTTGTTCTCCGTACTTTAAACTTAATTTTTCTAGTCAATACATAAAATCAGCAGAAATAAAAATTATTATCTTTAAAACCACCATTAATTCGCAGTTCGAATTCGAATTGTAGAATCTAAGGGAATTTGTAAGAGCCTCCCACTAATATAAAGAATACTTAATTTCTATCGGAGCCAAGTTCTTAATGTTTCATTTTATTATCACAAGAAAGCTCCTGCTCGCCCGAAAAGTTTTAAGCAGTTCCTTTCAAGATAGTTTCTCCAAAGTTTTATTTCATACTCCAATGTCATGATGTGAATTTTGAGGGAATTAGAAAGATCTCCTTCTCTACTTTTTTTTTTCATTCCTTTATGTCGCCCTAGAGCTGCACTATGGGCTATTGACTACGAGCTGACCTGAGAATGAGCTGGAGACAGCATACATGCGTCACAGCCCGTTTTACAGAGAGGGCAGATTTATACATCACCCATCCATCTGCAGGTCGTAATTTTTACCTGAACCAAGGAGGACTTTGTGACCCATAACAAATAAATACCTCTGGAGGTACTGAAGTGATCGTCCTCTGGTTCAGGTTAAAATTACGATGTGCGGATGGATGGGTGATGTGTCTTCCCGTAAAACGGGCTGTGACGTATGTAAATGCAGTGTTCAACCAGCTTCTCCAGAACATATTCTGCTTTGCATTTGACTTTCTATGGTGGAACTTACTTCAGAACAGTGGGGGGTTATTGGTATCAAAATTATGTTGTTGTCGCCGGCCATTAAGACAGGTGGGGTTCGATTGCTCTTGTTTTCATGTGGCGCCATGTATGACTAATTTGACTTCTGCCACACCCATACGTCAAACCCGTTTATAGGGTGGACCCATCCATTCATTCTTCCACAGATCGTAATTTTAAACTGAACCAGAGAATGATCAATCTCCAATTCAGTACCCCCAGAGGAATTATTTGTTATGGAAATATGGATGACATTGTGATCGGGTAGATTTAACGTGCCCCAGGCACCATTAATTAAGTTTTCAAGCCGGCTGTTCTCGTTAAGAATATATATATATATATATATATATATATATATATATATATATATATATATATATATATATATATTTATATATATATACGTTTAAATTACAAAAAAATTAATAATGATATTTTTTTTCTGTCTACATAATACTTGCAGGACAATAGTTCATTATTCAAAGATATGTCCCCCAAACTACGCCACTGCCTCAGATCCCCTATTTGTTGCGGTCAGTGACCTCCTGGAGCTTATCTAACATATGTCAGATTAAGAGGATAAACAACAACATGCCGTGATATTTTTATAATTAATTATAGTTACATTCATGCTTTTACTATCCCAGAAAGCATATAACCAACCTTGTGGCTGAATTGTCCTTTTATTGTCACGCTTGTACTAAAACCCTTTTTTCAATAAAGACAAAAATATTGCAGTTTCAAACCTTTCATCCTAAAAGGATTAAAAACTATTTCCTAAAACTTTTTTAAAAAGTATTGCCACTTAGGAAAAATGGTCACTTAGTTCCATAAGGACGTTCTAGCTGAACTCACACTAGCGATAGGATCAAATTGCATTTGCCCATTAAAATGTCATGACAAGGTGGATTTTAGCTAAGCATACAAGACGTTGCGAAAAGAAACCTTATAAATACCTAGATTTAAGATTATATTCTTCTTAAGACTAGCTTTATTTAAGGATACTTCCCTGCTTGAAAACCCTAGGACAACCTCGATTTTCAGGTTTTTATATAAGTATTTTATATAGTTTTCCCAGGTTTGGGATGAGGGTAATGGGCGTACTTGTCGCAGCTCTCGTTTTAAGATTAGAAGGTTTACACGTAAACCGCATAAAAAACCTTTATAGGTTTACATTAATAGGTTTTAGATGAGTGAAATTAAACCTTATTTTGCTATCTGGGTATTTAATGCTTATCTTATCAATCCTTCAAATTTTATAATTTAATTTCTTCAAATTAATTGTAAATGTACTACTTATATCTCGCAAAAATGATAAAAGAAAACTCTTTTTTTGTCTCTTTTTTTCTTTTTTTGTTTTTTTTTTTCTCTTCTTTTTTTGTCTTCCGCTTTTGTGAATTTGTGCAAATAGGGTCCGTTATTGCAAAAAAAAAAAAAAAAAAAAAAAAAAAAAAAAAAAAACTTTTTCAAGGAGTTTTTAAATTGTAAAGACATTCTAGATTATGCTCAACACTGTAAAATTATGATTAAAAAAATTAAATTTTAAAAAATAAACAACAATTGCTGCTTCTAAATTAGAGATGCAACATACAAATATTTGGTATTTAGCCTATACTGCTGAACGCAGAATATTAATTTCGGACGAATAATGGAAAAATCGTCTGCCGAAGACAAAACTTAATTTGTTTACATCCATCTTTCTTGTTTTCTGCCCTGGGAAGGGTTTATTCAATTAACAAAACAATAATGAAGATAAACAAATGTGTGAAGGGTCCATTAACGGACCACACACACACATATATATATATATATATATATATATATATATATATATATAATTTATTTTCCAGTAATCAAATTTGTAATTAAAGTTATTTTTACAATAGCAGGAATTACTGAAAAGAACACCTTTCAGTTTAGAAAAGGGAAAAATTAAAATATGCATAAGGAGGTATTTCTTTAACTGTAATAAAGTTAACTACTTTATTGCTTCAATAAAAGAACTCAGGAATTAAATTTAAAAAAGAATTGTTGCATAATTAAAAATTTATTAAAATTACAGTTATTTATTGAATTAAGAAAACGGGGTCGTATTAGACATTCCATTAAAACACATTACCATTTGACTTTCACTTTTCTATATTTTTGAATAAAAGGGCGAAATTGAAACGATTATTTCCAAATTGCCTTCAGTAATTCGCGTTTTGAACTAGTCTTCACGTTTTTTTCCCTGCATCGAAATGATTTAAAGATTCGCCCAACATTTTAATCGACACATTGTCTCCATCGTGGCATATATGCATGCTTTTGTTTCGTAATCGCAATCAAAAATATTTCCACAAATTAAACATTCAACTTTACATCGTTTTCGCAGTCTTTTCAACTTAAATAATCTATCTGCATGTTTCAAAACTATGACAAATTGAAGAAATACTCAGTCCGTGGTCAAACTATTAGACGCATTATTAGATTCAATGCAAAATCTTAATTATCAGATGATACTATACAGCTATATTGTTTTTATGTGACTGAAACCGGTTTGTACTTGTTTACGTTAGTGTATCAATAGGTTAAATTAAACGACATATAATATGAATTCGACGATTGGATACATGAAACGATATATTATAGAATATTTATTATATTAGGTACAGTACAGAACCCGTTATCCGGAAATCAGAAAACCGGAAAACCAAAAAACCGGAAAACCAAAAAACCGGAACGAAATTCGATAAATTTTCCCTCCATTTTTTAAAAAAAATGTTTTTTCCTCATAAGATTTTAGGATTTTTTTTTCTATTTTGAAAGATGTTTACCTTACCATCATTTTGGAAATAATCATTAGTGTATTACTTCATCGTTTTTTCTTCTTTTTAAGATTATTTCGAAAAAAAAAATTTTTTTTTTTAGTTGGGTTTAACAATGAAAAAGACGGCTTTTTGTAGCAATTCAGAAAACCGGAAAAATCAGTTATCCGGAATAGCGATGGTCCCGATCGTTCCGGATAATCGGTTCCCTACTGTATTATATTAGTACATTATAATAAATAGACCAAAGTATTAGACGCACCGTATTTTTTTCAATAATGGCATGTTTTGCACGAGTTTATGTGCAATACTTTTATATTTAAACATACATGTAACGGGTTTTCATTCAGAATTTTTTTTTTATATACTTCCTATTATTATTTATATTTAACGTATTGCATTATAATGTTAGATACAAAAACATTAACAAATATAAACCGGTTTTAGCTGCGTAAAAACAATGCAGCTGTATAGAGTATTACCTGATAATTAAGATTTTACGTTTAATCCTATTGCGCGTCTAATAATTCAGCCACGTGCTTTTGTTTTGTAATCACAATATTTCCACAAATTAAATAGTCAATTTTTTTCAGCTGTATCTTTTAAAACTAAGATAAGGTTTTGTATTAAGATAGGTGTTACCAATATTTAGTGTCACAATGACGTCCCTCATTATTCTTTTAATTCAATTCATTTGATTAAAAATTAGAAGTCTATTTATATTTAATTTAAAATCATATTGTGTAAATCCCTTTTAATATTCAAAGAATAAAAATTAGTATTATCGTCGACGAAGCAAAATGAATTTCTCGGAGTAAATATTATTTAATAAAATAGTATAATTTTGAAAATTATAGATAATTAAATCATCAATAAATCTAAAAACAAATTCAATATTAAGAGAATAACTTTTTTTCCTAACAGTGTAAAAATAAGTTAGCTAGGAGAGATGAAAAATTAGATCCTTGTCGTATTCCATCAATTTGAATAAAAATATGTTTTCTATTGTAAAGATAATTATTAAAAAGACAAATATCAATTAGAATTTCCCCATAATCAAATTTGCAATTAAAGGTATTTTCATAATCACAGAAAAAAAAGGATATTTTTATAATCATAGTCTCAAAAGAACATCTTATAGTTTAGAAAGGGGAATGCTATTGTAAAGATCCTGGGAAGCAAAAATCGCGATAGAATAAATTTTATTTTGCTTAATAAAGTCTAAAATCGTTTGAATATTAGTGATCATTCATGAAAAACCTTCTTTGATGATATTGTTAACAATTTGATTTAAGTAGTTAGAGGAAATAGTGCCATGTTCTGTTAAGTATTAGATCCACAAGTGATTGTTCTAAACTTAAAAGGAATTTAAGGACATTTTGGACTGTATGAAAATTGTACATTATTAATTGTACATTATTAATTTTACATTTTAATCTCTCAGTTCTAAATTTCCTATAATATTTAAATTATTAGTAATAATATGTTTATAATATTATATTTTCTCTTCCACTCAGTAAAATTCATAATCAAATAAATCCATTTTTCCTAAATTTTTGCTAGTATTATTATAATTAAAAATAGGTCTATGAAAAATGCTATTATATTCATTAAGTTATAATCAGGTTGAACTCTTTTAGTGCAATTCCATACATTTTTAAATAAAATATGAAACTCATACTTATCAAAAAGATAAACTCATCAAATAGCTTTTATAAGTACAAAGCAAAGAATTCAAAAGTGTAAATTAGAAGGAAAAAAATGTTGCTGATAAGAAATCGAAGTCGATATATGTCATCATTTAATGGCCGAAAATAAAATCTTTCTCCTCGTTAGAAAGAAAATTTACTTTTGCGATTTTTAAGAGAGTTTTATTAATGTTGAGCCCAGTTTATCCTTATCTTTAATATTAAAGAGTGAGGAACAAATCTGTGTATGTTGGAAAATGTCATTTAAACCATATGGCAAAATTGTTTTGTGTAAAAGCATGCAATAGTTTCTCTTTTCGCAGTCTTAAATCGAAATCATCTACAATATCTAAAACACAAATTTTAACACTATTTTACGATTGAATTCTATTGAATTAATCGATTGAATTATTTTTTTATCAATAATACTGAGCTCTGTAATTAAGTTAAACTACTTAATAAATTTATTAAATTTTAATTTTTGTCATAAAATTTCTCGTTTCTTTTATTCTCTGTTGCCTCTTATAAATATATCTATATGAATATATTTATAGGCACACATTACAACTTACAAAGAAAACACAGACAACAAAAGAAAACAAGAAAATAAAATTTAAAAAAAAAAAAAAGATTTTTAATAAATGATTAAAACAAAATTTAAAAAGAAGATTGTTAAAAAAAATAAATTAATTATTAAATATATATGTAAGAAACAATCAAGATTGAAAGAGAAAATTACACAACTATTCATTTTCTATTCTATTTAACAGACTAATGTATTGATGGAATTATTTCGTTTTGCTCCCTATTTAAATCAGGTTAGTGCGCCATGACCGCAGAATTTGCATGAAAAACTTAGATCATCTCTGTATAACTTAGAGTCTCTTGAAGAAGAACTTACCCTCATCGAGATTGAGATGAAGTGTTCGAGCAAATGTTGTCTTCCCCGCAAGACAAGAGGATTCAATGGCGGCGAGCTGAGGACATCTTTTGTTCCCGACACGTATCATTGCGCATGCGCTCCTTCATTGATGTGTGATAGAGGATGCTATTACCACCCATCCGGTGTTCCCCACTTTTGGGAGAACATTTTGTGTTGAGGACCTCAAAAAATGCCTCGAATAGACATAAAAAAATAACATTTAAATAAAATATCATGTCCTCAAAATAACAATGGAATTTAAAAAAAAAAAGTCTTATACAGTAAATCCTCGCTGCAACAATATTTTGAGGATCAAATATAGTGTTATACCTACATACTTAGGGAACACAATGAGATTTTTTTTTATCAAATGTTATATATGTATTAACTTTAGATGTTATGCCAAAAATTAATTTGCAGAGTGTTAATGGTGGTTAAATATTAAAAACAATTGAAATAAATTCAGAAAATAAGATCGTAAACATACCATTTTTATTGATCTGATATTTTTGTTTGTTTATTCATTTTTTTGACTGTCAATTCAACCCACGAAGTATGCATTGAGTCCAAAGCACGAAAATCCAGCAGTGAGTCTTCTTTTGTCAAAAAACACGAATAATAAATGGAGAAAATAAGGTTGAAATTTAACAAAAAAAAAATCGTTTTACACGGGTTTATTGCTTTAGAGCAGGGGTGTCAAACTCAAAAGCTAACTTGAGCCAAATAAACAATGCTTTACTTTAGGTGGGCCGCAAAAAAAAAATATATGTTCATAGAAATAAATATTTTTATTTTGAATAGTACATTGTAATAAACATATATAAAGTTAAATTATTGTTTGATACTTGACATCTCTTCTCTGCTACTATCTTTCCTATTTCGGGAGAAATTTTATTAGCCGAGACTACTTTCAAAATTGACCCAAAGTGAGCGTTATTAATACGGTTTCGGACAGGAGATTTATTTCCATTCATAACAGAAAATAATTGCTCGCACTGAATAAGTACTTCCAAACATGGAAATAATTTCATGTGCGAATTTTCGAGTATTTTCAAACCTTGCCGGTAAATATTTGTAAAATTCAGTCAAACCCACTTCAATGAATTTTGCCTTCAAATTTAAGTCGTACTGAATCTCAGTCACATCCATTTGCATATTATTGGTTACTGAGTCTATATTTATTGGGAAAATTGAAGAAAACAAACAAAATTTGTCTTCCAAGGAATTAAAATCTTTAAACCTTGTTTCAAATTCTGTTCTAAGATTTGAAATTTTTTCTGCGTATTTTTGATACGATGCAGTATACCTGGAATGGCAGGTGCCGCAAGCCAATTAGAACTTTGCATTTTCGCGTGTACAATTTAAAATGATCCGTATAGTTTATAAATAAAGTATATTCTAATTTTATATACTAGTTTTCTTTCTAATTCACATTTCTATTTTATTTCTACTTTGCGCCGGATATATTGACTGGGCCGCAAAAATGCTCAGCTCGGCCCGCGAGTTTGACACCCCTGCTTTAGAGAATATCGTAATATTGAGAGGAGAATGACATTAATTCAAATGCAAGTTCGCCGGGACCATGAAACAGGATCGCGATAAAGGGAGTTATTGTTTAATGGATATCGTAGTAGCGAGTGTTCACTGCATCGATTTCTCTGGAACTATTAGAAAGATTATGTTTCCTGTCAAATAAAGTTAAATTCTTTAAAATGACGCAGAAAGTTGTAGAATAAAATAAAATATTTTTTTTTGGATGGAATTAATTTTGGATGAATGAAAAGGTCACAGGTACAGTGCGCGAAAAGAAACGGACCACCCTGAATAACTTCACGTTCTAGGATTCAGTTTTAATAGTTCCGAGGGTGATTTCAAATATGCTAAAAGGTTATTTTAAGTTTCTAAATCAGACACAAAAATTCTCTGAACATTTCTCCTTTTCTACGGATTTCTGACCCAGAAATATAGAAGATCCTCGGTAAAGACAGTGATCCTAAGTTCATTTTACTTTCTGCCTACTTCCCCATATCTCGTCATTTTTTTAAAAACAAATTTGCACACAGTTATTGAATTTTAAATATCTGACTTTATTGAAATTCAATTTTTCAGGAACTATTCATCCGATTTTGCAATATAAAGAATTGTGTACTCTAAAACCCAACATTTTTTTCGAGCATATTATGAAATAAAATAATAGTAAATGTTTACATCTTTGGATAAACGAATTTTATAATTGTGTGCAAAAGTTCTTCAATTCCCGAGCTATAGCGAAATACTACTCAAAAATTAAGGGATCCCAAACTATTTCCCAGATTGCGGTTACTCCCTATATTCAAGTCAGCGAAAGCTCAAAACATCATCTGCACTAATTAATTAGCATATTTGGAGCCCTTAAACCACACTTTCAAAAATTAAAAAAAGGTCCTACAGAGAGATCTTTCAACAAATCCGGTTTATTTTGAAGAAAAACCCAGATATTAAACTTCTTTTAAGTCAGTTATTTTGACTCTTATTGCATAAATGAGAATTCAATACAGATTACGTTATTCTCTGTTCTATTGAGTCTAGTTCTGTATTTCTAAAGGTGATGAACGAATCATTTTTATGCTGTTATTTCGGAGAAGTTTTTGTATTTGATTTCGTGCAGTAAATCAAATTGGCGATCACCCCCCGTGAACCATTAAGAGGACGCCATACAGCGAAAGAAAATTTTCCTCTCTAATTCTCTTCATTATTTATTTTAAGTGTAGAAAAAGTAATTCAGACAAACTAATAAGAGTAAGCTATGAAGCTTCAAGTATTGAAAAAAAAATTTTGAAATATACAAATGAAAATAAATTATGAAATTACTTAGGATTACGCAATAGAGAAGTTCTTTTCTAATAATTTGTTTGCATTTTAGTATTTTTTTTTTCAGCAATTGAAACTTTATGACTTACACAACGTTTGCCTGAGCTTACTTTTTAAATCAATAATGAATTCATTATAATAAATTAATTTATTATAATAATTAATAATAATGAAAGAGAATTTGTGACGAAAATTTTCTTCCCCGGTATGGCGTCCTCTTAAATCAGATTCTTAATTCCTAGTATGTGAAAATCCTATCATTAGACCAAAAGTTATTCAGGGGGTTCTTTTTCGCACCAGGGCCTTGCTTAGGGGATGATCTTTCAAATTTAGGACTGATTTATATTACAAGTCTTTCTTTACGTTTGCTGAATCTTTGATATATTTTAACTGTTCCTTAGATGTTAAAATATATGAATTATAATTAATATTTCAAAATGAATCTTATTTCATTTCAGTTAATGTTCCTTTATGTAAATGTTGAAATAAAATTTTTTTTCTCTTACAACTTTTATGTCATGAAAACATATTACAAATATTTCCTATTTATGAATATGTGTGGGCAATTCCCAAGAACTGTTACAGAAAACATCGAGAAAAGTAAAAACAGGGTTTGGCATGACTAAAAAATATGTAATTAAAAAAACTCGCATGATTTTTTTTTAAAAAAATCATAAATTTAAGCAGTATTGCATTATCTCTATTTAATTTTAAACACGTTTGTTTTGACCCGAATTTACTTCACGAGAATCAGTGATCCGAAACACGGGATTCGAATTAATTTATTTGAATCATTGATTCGTATCCGTGATCTGAATCGTATGATTCACATCACTGATATGAAATCAGCTGTTTCAAATAGTGATCCGAATGACTTCATTTGATTTATGATCCGACTCACATGATTTGTATCACTGATCTGAAATCACCTCATTAGAATCATTATTCGAACAGGGTGAGTAGCAAAATACAGGCATGAAAGTGGACAAAAATAAAAAAAGCTTAACTTTTACAATGCAGGTCACTGGGAGGATTTATAAAAGCAACTTTCAACTATGCTGGGAGAAGCATTTAGACAGTTAACTTTAAATTTTTCTTAAATATAATTTTAAAATTGTGACCACTACTATATTAAAAAAAATTAAACAATTATTTCAAAATCACGTGAATATGAATCGCGATTTTAGATTTTATTAATCGCGTGAATATGAATCGCGATATTGGATTTTAAAATCGCGTGAATACGAATCGCGATTTTGAATTTTAATATCGCGTGAATATGAATTTAAAATCGCATGAATATGAATCGCGATTTTGGATTTTAAAATCGCGTGAATATGAATCGTGCGGTTGGATTCAAAAATCGCATGAATATGAATCGTGCGGTTGGATTTTAAAATCGCGTGAATATGAATCGCGATTTTGGATTTTAAAATCACGTGAATATGAATCGCGCTGTTGGATTTTAAAAACACGAAAATACAAATCGCGTAATTAAGAATCGCAATGAGTAATTTTTAAATAGCGTACAAATAAGAAAAGCGATATCTGATATTAATCGCGATGCTGGATTTTAAACTCGCGAGAATACAAATCGCGATATTGGGTTTTAAAAAAGCTGAAATACAAATCGCGATATTGGATTTTTAAATTGAGTGAATAGGAATCGCTAGTACGGCATTTAAATCGCAACACGTAACTTTTAAATCAGTTAAATACGAAAATCAATGATTGATATTAAAATCGTCTGATTAAAAATCGCGATTTTAGCAGATTCCGAATATTTAAAATTCCGAAAATCAGCCAAACAAAAGAAATCAAATATCGGCGGTCGGAAACGAAACGCTTAGACTCCTTTCCACTCTATAGCGGAAGTCGCGGTAATCCGACTATCGTTCGGGAGGCTTGGGTTCTCTAATTGAACTCCCCAAAAATTTTAGTTTTTGGAACATGGTCGGAAATTTTAAAAATTGGGAGAAAAAAGCGGATTTCCGCTTTTTCGTGGAAGTCTTTCATCTCTCAACAAAAAATAAGCACTTTTTAAGTACTCAAAAAATATTTTTAAGCACTATATACATAAACAAAATAATTTTATGACTTTACATGATCATGATAAAATAATTATTCATGACAAAGAACTCCTTTCTTGATTATATTAGCCATTATAAAATGATCAAGATATTTTTCGGTTCCATGTCAGAGGGTGGAAAATGAAGCTTGAAATAGACAATATCTTGCAAAATGCAGCAGAGTTGCACATGAGAGTGCAATAATCTCACCGAACCCAGCTCACAATACGAGGCGAAAATCGACACGGTAAAGAGAAAAATCTCATTTTCGGAAAGGGAAAATTAAGCACTTTTTAAAAATACCAAATGAAAAGAGTACCTTTAAGGGCTTTTAAAAAACGGAAATAAGCACCTTTAAGCACTTTTTAAAAACGCTACGCACCATGTCTAATAGTGATCCAATTTATTCTTGACAATGATCCAAATCACATGATTTAAACAAGTGATTTAAATTGCTTGACTTAAATCAGTTATCTGCTGTATCACTTTATTCGAATAGTAATCAAGGATAAGTGATCCATAGCAAGTCATAAAAATCAATGATACAAATCTCTTGATTCGAATAGTGATCCAAATACCATGATTTGAATCATTTATGCGACTTCCTTCCTTCTAATAGTGATCCTAATAACAATTCGAATCAGTAATCTAAATCACTTGATCCGAAACATTTCATTCGAATCAATTATCTGAATCGTATGATCTAAACCAGTAACTTGAATCACTTGATTCAAATCATATATCCAAAAAACTTTAATCGCATCACTGAACTGAATCGTTTGATTCGAATGACTATTTTCTAAATCCCTTGACTTGAATCCCTAATCGAAATTATATGATTCGAATAAGTGATGTGAGTAACTTGATTCGAATTCGGCGCTTTCACTGGGTTATTTTAGTGCAAACTCAGTGTTTCACTGTAATTTGCTTATCAATTCATTTAAGGGGAAAAAAAATAAATAAATTGCACAACTACAAAGTAATTATAAATAAGTGCACAAAGTAAGTATAAATAAATTGCACAACGAGCAGGATCCTTTTTTTTTTGCGTTTTATTCCTATAAAAATTATAAGGATAATTTTGATTCATTCTGTGGCGTAAATACCACTATAAATATTGAATACCAATTCCCTAGTATACTATAAGACATGTTAACTTGATTCTATCTTGAGTTACCTTTTGATAGATGAAGGTTGACATAGTCGATAAATATAATCCCCTCAATTCCTTCAGCAGAAAGGCAAACGAGAGAAATAATCATGCTTTTTTTTAGAAGACTATAAAATGGAGGCATATTAAATACAGTGGCGTAGCGAGGGGTGGGCAAGGGGGGGCATCATGCCCCGGGCGCTACTCACAAAGGGGCGCCAAATGTTCCGCAAAACAAAAAAATTCTGGATAATTTTTATTTTTATTATAATTAATTTCTGGAAAATATATTCTAAATTTTGTGTCAGTTTAAGATAATAAATGTTAATTCGTAAATAAAAAGGGAAAAAAGGAACACTAATAGTCTAAATCAAACGTAATTATATATTTAGTGGCCCCCATCTCCCCAAGCTCTTGGGCGCATTCATATCTCCCCCCCCCCCCAAAAAAAAAAAAATTTGCTAACTTCCCCCTTCCATGTTAGCTTGTTCGAAATAGTGCTACGTTGCTTCTTTTATTTATGTACTTAAAAAAAATTCTCTCGTCTAAATTCCCCCCACTCAAACTATTCGTTTTATTTAGTGTAAAAATCCCCCCCCCAAGCTTTAAGTGGGCGCATCGTGCGCCCACCTTCCTCCCTGATGGGGACCCCTGAATATATTCATAATAGAAATGGCACGTCTTTTCTGCTGGAAGGGCTAACTCGACCTGTGTCTGTCAGCACTTCCTTATGGCATCTGCGCTGAGTGGTTACATAAATTATCTCCTTTCTTGAATTGTCTGATAAAATAATATGTTATAATAAATATTTACAGTGTTCGAAGTACAAACATTCGTTCTTTCAGAACACTATTCATTTTTATTTCTATAAACCAGTAATTTCCAACTGGCGGCCCGCGGGCCGTATCTGGCTTATCGAAGCTTTTTTTTTGTGGTCCGCGAACTAAAATATATTAGTTGTCATTTTTTTGCGGACAATTTTCGTAAACAATCTGTATATGTTTAAAATACTTTTCTCATAATAAAAATCTAATTTCCTCGTTTCTGTGAAATTTAACATACCAATGGTGCAAAAAAATTTATTTCTCAGGTTTTGCATCCAAGAAAATATTTATTCAAATACAAAAATAATCGTGCATGTTGCTCTTTTTCATTATTTTTTTTTTTTTTGTATTCTGTGAATATAATTTAGCATGTGTGTATCAGACATTTTCACGAAGAAATTCTCTGATTTAACTTTTTGAAACCACTCATTTTGGAAGGAAATTTTTACACATACATTTGTGAATTTTAAATGTAAATATCTATTCTCTGATAGTTGCAGTAGACAAACCTCAATTTTCTCATTGAACATTTTGTGTGCTATGTAAGTTTTAATACCAACCTTTTCAAAGTTTTATATCTTAACAATTAGATATCTGTTGCGCATTAATTGTTTAATACATAGGTGCTCATTATTGTAGCCTGATTTTTAATACGCAATTAAAAATTTTTAAAAATCTACTTCTTATTTTAATTTGTAATTCAATACTTTTTTTTTTGAACAACTTGGTAAAAATCTGACAGTAATATGTAATGTTTCTTCAAACATAAAAGAGTCCTACATAAAATTTTGATAAAGTTGCGGCCCGCCATTTGATTTGTGTTTTTAATTGTAGCCCCCGGCCTCATGTTAGTTGGAAACCTCTGCTATAAACGCAATGTAGCTTACGCTTGTTATTTTAAAACGATAACAATAACACTCTAATGTACTTATATGTAACGTCACGGAAAGAAGTATCCGGAAAATAACAACTAAAGGATCGTATATTTTTTAATGTAGATACTTCTCACACAACAAATATAGCGTTTTGTCGTTTCTAGGAAAGGACACTGTAAGATTTCAATTTTCGTTAACTCTCCATTTTAGTAAACATTTCTTAAGGAAATACAAAGAGAAATAATTTGTAACATTTAGAGATCCTGTGAGAGTTAGGCGCGCCTTTATTGGCGAGTGGTGGCCATTTGGCGATGAGATGTTGAGTTGGATTGTATTTGTGTGTGTTGTGGAAATGAGAAGATTTTGTAAATAATAGATTTCTGATCCTGGAATACCTATTTGCTACGCACTACAGACAAGTATACTTATTAGAGGCTCCACCGAGATCGGGAGAAAGAAGGTATGTGTTCTCATTTGTTTCACATCCCAGGCCATAATATTTTCAAATAAATTTTTCAACCTAGAAATTTTTTTTTAACATGCCAGTAATTGCACAAAAGAGAATGTATTGTGAATACATGTGCATATATGCACATGTATTCATTATGAAATGCATATATGCACATGTATTATGCATATGAATGTTTATATTACATGAATATTGATTAAGTTTAAGTTATTCCTAATTATAAAGAATATATAATATCTTGATATTCTTAGCTGGAGAATTTTTGTTTTTATATGGTATTTGTTCTAATATTGTATTTTAATGAAGATAGTGATTTTCATTGATATAAAGGGTTGTGGATTTGAATTGTTTATATGTGGGAAGAAAGTGATGAAGAACGTCAGTTCTAAACATATTCGTTTGACATTGCCTTAGATGAAATGTTTTAAACGGAAGTTTTTTTTAACGAAATTTGGTTTTCATCTAGTGTAGATTTATTTTATCGATTTTATTAATTCATATTAGGCTCACATCAGTGCAGCAGATATATAAATAGTTATGTAAATGTATATGTTGTTTCAGTTTGAGTGGTTTTAAGTATTGGTAAGTGAAACTCATTTTGGAATTAAGAAAACGAAATATAAACTCTTTGAGGCGTCAGTCTTTTTGGCGTCAGCAGAAATATATGAGAATTCATTTTTGCTTTTCTTTTTTTCTGTTGCATTTGCGAGGGGGAAAGAAGATTGTTTATGTTATGAGTAGTCGATTGGCGACGTGAATTATTTAAGTAGTAGAATTTAATTTAATTCATTTTTATGGTTTTTAAATGAGAAGAGTATAAATTTCTTTTTATAGAATTGAAAACTAAGTTGTGATATTTTGTTTCTTTCTCTCTTATGTTCAAGTAGAGAGATAAATGATCTATTTCCTCTTATTTCTGTAAACCAATTATAGTGGTAGCTATTAGAATTTTTAAGGCTTACTTTTTGAATTATTTACTTGATTTATTGTTATAATAAGATCTATATATAAATTTGAAAAATGTCTTTTTGAAGTAAAGCTAAAAAGTGTGAGTGTGATCTGTTTGTGATCGTGGTAGAATTGGGAGTAGAGGTTTCGGAGGACCTTAAAATAATTGTTTTAAAACAAGGAAAGTTTGTAGTACAAACTATGAGGAAGAATTTGTTACAAATTTATGCGAAAGTGCAATAAATGCTAGGATCGAAAAAGAAAGGTTAGAAAAGGAAGAGAAAGATCGGGAATTTGAGCTACTGAAACAGGAGAAGGACAGGGAATTCGAACTAATAAAACAGGAGAAAGACAAGGAATTTGAAAAAAAAAGAAAAAAAAAGCGGCTGGAACTCGAGTGCCTTAAAGCAAAGCAGGACCCAATGTTTTTACATCAGTTGTGGGTTCTACTTTCAGTCAAAATTTTCAAAAGCTTATGCCAAAATTTAACATAAAAACAGATGATATATTAACATAACAAATTTAACATAAAAACAGATGCTCGAGAGTCCGAGAAATTAACTCGTGAGTATCCAAATGTAAAATCTTTATTACTAACCAGATTTAAAATAAGTGCCGAAAAATTTAGAGAGTTGTTAGTAAAATCACAAAAAAATCCCGATTCTTCGTGGTATGATTTTTATCATGAATTAAGCGCTTATCTGGATGGGTGGCTTGTAGGCCTTAAAATTGAAATTTTTTAACAGCTCAAAGACTTAATGTTAGTAGATCTAAAAGCAGGATTTCGATTGAATTTAAAGAGCACTTTCTTGAAGAGTGTGCCTCTATAAAGTCAGTTTGGTGTGAGGATTGTAAGGAGTTCTGTTTACCATCCACAGAGCAATCCAATCGAGAGCTTCCATCGTTCTATAAAACGGATTTTGAAAGTTTTATGTATTGAAGCTGCTCCTCATTGGAAAATTTAGACACCTCTAGCTCTTTTTGCATTAAGAACTGTAACGCATTAACAGTAATATCTTAATTAATTTAATAAAAATTATTTTTTATTTAGACCATGTCAACGCCAGGTAAAAAACTAAGCGGTTCCCAGAATCGGAAAAGAAAACTACTGCAAGAAAAAGAAGCTCTGAAATCTAGAGTAATAATGGAGTCATACTTAGGAAAAAAGTCGCAAAAAGAAAATCCAGAAGACAAAAAGGATGCAGATGTAAAATCAGATTCAGAGTCAGAACCAGATTCAAGTTGTACACCTACTGCTGCTAAACTTTTATGTACTAATAACACAACTCAACAAATAGAAGACTCTGAAGAAAGTGGCCCAAGTACATCAGAAATGATAGATCCATGTTCACATTTAATAAAAAGCACAGAAAATACACTTGCTGTAATTCCAGACGTTCTTGAGTTCAACGATGTTGCCTATTTAAAATTTAGCAACAATCTTCCAATAATATCGAACCAACTTCGAAAAGAAATGATTATTCGTGGATCTTGCACATTTCAAAACGAAGCCAGTTTAAATGCAGCAACAGCATCAACCAATCGTCTAATGCCAAAATCTTGGTTTTCTCGACGTGTAGGTAATGAAGAGGAAGGAATTGAAGTTAACCGATCTTGGTTATTATATTCACCAAAAAATAATGCAGCGTACTGCTTTTGTTGCTTACTGTTTATTACATCAGATTCCGCTACGCAATCATCTTTCGTAACATCTGCTGGTTTTAATAAATGGAAGAAAAAAGATAAATTGATTAGTCATGAAAGAAGTCCAAATCACCGAAAATCACTTACGGCTTGGAAAGAAACAGAACGAAGATTGATAAGTAGAGCCGGAATTGATGCATCATTAGAAGCGAACATTCAGTCCGAAAAAGAGCGGTGGCGAAATATATTGCAAAGAATATTAGCTTGCATGAGGTATTTAATTATACAAAATCTTCCTCTACGTGGCCATGTTGAAAAACTAGCACTTCAAGATGGTACAAATGTAGGAAACCTATTATCTTTACTTAGACTTGTAGCTCAGTTTGATCCGCTCCTAGCAAATCATCTTAAACATTCCACAGAAACTCCAAAAACTGTCTCATATATGTCACCACAGATTCAAAATGAATTCATTCATCTTCTGGCATCTACAGTTCGAAATCAACTAATAAACGATATCAAAAGAAATAAATATTATGGACTTTTGTTTGATTCAACTCCTGATATCTCTCATCGAGAACAAATGTCCCAAGTCGTTAGGTATGTAGATGTTGATTTTATCAATAAAAAAGTTTCCATCAAAGAATCTTTTTTGGGTTTTATTGAAATACATGATAAAGATGCAGCCTCGATCGAAAATTCAATTTTAGAGAAATTAAATTCCGATGAAATTTCATTAACGAATTGCAGATCACAATGTTACGATAATGCTGCCGTGATGGCAGGTCGCATATCTGGCGTTCAACAAAGAATATTGGAAAGAAATCCTAAAGCATTATTTGTAAATTGTGATAACCATTCATTGAATTTAGTAGGAGTTACTGCAGCTAAACAAGATCCAATCGTTGTGACATGTTTTGGAATAATTGAAAACATATATCTCTTTTTCTCACGTTCAACGTTACGATGGGAATTATTAAAAAATGCTTCAACAAAAACTGTCAAACGTGAATCTGAAACACGATGGAGCGCCAGAATACAAGCGGTTAGCGTTATCGTCGATGGGCTAGAGAATATAGTAGAGCTATTAGAAAAATTAGCAGAGGACACAACCACTACAAGTGACACGAGAAGTGAAGCTACAATTCTGTTGCAAAATATACTAAGTTTTAGTTTCATAACTTTAGTTCATTTCTGGTATGAAATCTTAAGGAGGATTGATCGTGTACAGCTCAGATTACAAGATCCTAGAATGAATTTCAGAGAAGCATTCCATGATCTTGAATCATTAGCGACTGAACTAGCCGAAATTCGAGACAAGCTCTGTGAAGAGGCAATAGAAAAAGCGAAGTCTCTTTGTGAAAAATGGGATATTGATACAACAATACGTGTAAGAAGACGCCGCAAAATGCCCGGAGAATTGGCTAGAGATGTTGGTCTTCCCGCAGAAAGTGAAATTTCTCGCGTTATGAAAAGCGTTCTTGATCGTCTCCAACAGGAAATATGTACGCGATTTACACGATTAAGGGACCTTAATTTCAAATTTGGATTTCTACTAGACGTTGAAAATTTATTAAACAGGGATAATGTTGATAACGACCTTGAAGAAAATTGTAAAAATTTGGGTGAATTTTTTAATACAGATTTCAATGGGATAGAACTCTTTATCGAAATATGTGACTGCAAAATGTTACTCCGCAGTAGAAAAGAAATTGAACCTAAAACTCCATTAGAATTTCTTACTTTTGTAATCTCGTATGGAGAAGATGTTTTTCCAAACCTGAGAGTGGCACTTCAAATACTCCTGACTATCTCAGTATCAATTGCTAGCTGCGAACGTTCATTCAGCAAATTAAAATTAATTTTAACATATCTACGATCAACGATGGGACAAGATCGCCTAAGTGACCTAGCATTTTTAAGTGTGGAAAGAGAAAAATTTGAAATGATCAACTTTGATGATATTATTGATAAATTTGCTTCATCAAAAGCAAGGAAAATTTATACATAGTAATTAGTTTTATTAATATTTTGTAATCACATTATTAAATATATGTATCTCCTTAGAGATAATAAATATTTTCTTTTTTATTGATTTAAAACTGCGAGGTTTTTAAATATTTTTTTATAAATATGTAAAATAAATAATAGGTATCTTTTGAACTAATTCTAGATGATCTTTCAAAATCTAGTCTTGTTTTCTCAACTATATTTTTTGTCTCAAATTTAAAGCCTAGATTGAGCCTATGACTTTATTTTGCTTTATTTATTTATTTATTAATTTGCGAGTATATTTTACATATAATATATGGTTTTCGAATATGGGGGAGGGGGCGCTGAAAAGGTATTGTGCCCCGGGCGCGAGTTAAGCTCACTACGCCACTGATTAAATATTACCGAAAAAAAAGAGAAAAAAATTTTTTAATGTCAATTCTATTATAGATAAAATCATTTTTGCCAAATTCATTATCGAACAACACACAGATTTGAATCCGTAAGTGATTCGAATCAAATACTGATTCTATTGATTCAAATCACTTAGATGGTTCTTTTGTATATTGATTCAAATCACTTAGATGGTTCTTTTGTAAGACTCCACTGTACACTGATCGTCGTAAGCCCGAAAATGCGTCAGTTTTTCAAATGCGGTTATAAAATAAAATAATATACTCGTGGAACATTTTATTTTAAAATTAACTCACTTCAATATTTTTTTTAATGTCCAGAAATACAACATGCTGATTAAAATAAATAAACAAAAGCGTACCACAAAATATAAATATTTATTTAGTTTCTGGTAACATTCTTAAGAATCGTCGTCCTCATCTGAGCTGGAGAGTTCAGTGTTTATTTGAGCTTTGATGCTCGATTCAATGACATTAAGGCGCATATCATATTCCTGATCCAGTCCCAGGTAGCTGTCACTTATTATATACAACTTATAAGACACCACTCCAACAGAATCAGGAGTGTAGAACATCAACTAGAAAAAAAAGAAATGCTTAGAGACAGACAGATTAGGTCTACGCTTGAGAAAATTATATGAAAAAATTTTGAAGTTATTATTGTTTTTAGAATTGTTATCGGATTTATGTCACAAAAATGTTTCAAATTATCAGTTAATTAGAGACAAAACTTATTCTTTTGGGTCATCAAAGCTTTTAAATAGGGAGAATACGCGTAAATGTGACTTTTTAAAACGAGTGAATTTGAACCACGATCTTTGAACTTAAAATCGTATGAAATTGAATCGTGAATTTTGATTTTTAGGATAGCGAGTAAATGGATAGCGATATTTGATTTTTAAATACTTTGTATCAAAGTAGAATTTCTGGTCTTTAAATACCATAATAACAAACTGCGTTTTTTTAATACTTTTTATATACCCGGAAAACTAATCGCGATGTTTGTTTCATAAATCGTTTGAAAACAAGAATTACGATATAGCATTTTAAAATTGTGAAAATACGAATTGCGATGCGTGTTGTTTAAACCACGGGCATATTAGTCACGATAGGCGTTTTTTTAAAGATAAAATTCGGACGTTGTGATCCTCGAACATTACGTAGATTATACACTCTAAAGTGTGTTGTGCTGTTCGAATCGTATATCGAGAAAAATACAAGCGAATCTGAAGAATTAAAATTTGCTATAAACTATAAAAATTACACGAAGAAAGGTGAATATAAATAATAAAAAAAAACTCCCTCTATGGATAAAATAACGTATAATTAAGAATTATAAAGCTACCATAATGAATTTAAAGATCGATAAGACATAGTATAGTCATTGTACAAAAATGACGATAATTAACGAGATATTCCGAAAACGTAATGAAAAATCTGCCAATATTAAAATAGAGAAAGCCTCAGCCCGGGTTAAAATAAACAAGAAATTCGATCTTTTAGTAGTCCAAACCTTGTATCCAATTTCCTTTGAGAAATACAATCCACACCCATGAAATTGAATCTTGAATTGTTATCGAATTTAATTGTTATCTTTGTTTTTCTTTTCTGTTCTTTGTTCTTCTTTTTTGTTGGTTGTTCCTCTTTTTCGTTCGTTGTTCTTCTTTTTTGTAGGGCAAGAAGAAATGAAGAACGAAATTCTAATCAACACCAATCATCGTAATTTGATGGAAGATGTATTACCATTACGTTGTTTATTCAGCAAATTATATTTATGATTCTTGAACCAACAACAATCATCAAAATTTGATGGGAGATATTGTTTTACCATTATGATGACTAACCAGTAAGTTACTTTTTTGTGTTTTCACTACAGCGCGAGAATCTCGCATATTTTTTTCTTTTCTCATATTAAAAAATGATTACCGCGAGAAATTCGCGCATTCTATAAATAAATGTCAAAATTCGCGAATTTCTCACACTTTGGAAAAAGCTTCGAATTACGCCATTTAGAATAAAATCCGTTTCACTTTTCTTCCTGGATCTTTCATTATTTTCAACATCTGCCCCGTTTTCTAGCTTCTCTATTTACCAGTATTGTTCAGAATCTTTTCGAACAGAACACAACCACGGAACCCCTTTCAGAACGCATTTCTCTGTAACCACGTGTTTATCGTAGGCAAGGTTTCTTCATGTAAGACATTCACATTCTTTATGTGCTGATGTAAGATGGACAAATACCTTGTAAAGGCAAAATCTTCTATGATGATGCACCAAAAATATTCAATGCTTTTAAAAATAGAAGACGTTAAAAATGTATTATAATTAAAGAAATGATTTTTTTTCAAGAGTTTTTGTGTTTTTTTAGTTTTTAGAAATCTCACTTAACTTTTTGAAATCTCACCCTGTTTTTGAGAAAGGGTGAGAAATTCTCACCCATTTTTTTTCTATGATGAAAACATTGATTTATTATTGTTGAACCAACAACAACCATCAAACTATAAAGGAAGATGTTGCACCACTATTACGATTGTTAGGCATCAAGTGTTATGTTTCCTACACTTGGACCAACAATTATCAAAATATGATGGAAGATGTTGCTATAACAGGGTTTCCACTCCAATCAGAAAAAAAAAAAATCTCTGTGTTTTCCCTGTACATATTACACACAATCACTGTTCTCTTGTATGACCTACATTGAGCTAACTATACCAGTTTTAATTGCAGGAAAAACTGGGGAGAAAAAAGGAACAGCTGAACATACTTAAATAATGCTATAGTAAATGATTAGAGCTGAACTATCATGGTAAAATATCCCACAGATTACGCTTTAAGTGGTCATCCTTTTTCAAAAGACAAAAATAAGAAGCCAAGGCACGTAGGCATATTTTTCAACAAAAAAATGAGCACTTTTTAAGCACTTGAAAAAAAAAATTTACAGTGTTTAGTGGGTCCCCATAATCAGCAAAAATTCGAGTGATTTTTTGGTTTGATTCCAGAGGGCGGAAAATGAAGTCTGAAATGGAGAATCTCTTGCAAAATGCAGCAGAGTTGCACTTGAGAGGGCACAAATCCTTCCCGCTGAATCTAGCTCAGCATGAGCAAATGCAGACCCGCAAGTATTTCATCGAACATGTAAAACGAATGAAGTTTTCATACACTACAAACAGACGGTAGGCCGAAAAATGTGAGAAAACGTCGAAATGGACAATGACTTTTTGCATAATTCGTGGCAAAAATCGACATGGTAAAGAAAAAATATCTCATTTTGGAAAAGGGAAAATCAAGCACTTTTCAAAAAACACACAATGAAAAAAGCACCTTTAAGGGCTTTTAAAAAAAGTTACGCACACTGGAAACAGAATTCACTGCATTTTCCCACACTAAAAAGAAAGAATCGAAATTCCCTGCATTTTCTTGTTACTACTTTGTGTCCCCTTTCTTTGTGTTTCCTTCCCTGTGGAGAAGCAATCCTGTATAAGGATGGCCAGTCTGTAAAGAAGCAGGCTGATTTACCTGATGTGAGGATGGTTGTCCAATGTATCCTACTCTCTTCATAGCAATAAGCTCTTTTGTTTCAATATTTCCAAGAACAAGAAACCATCCTTCTTCTTTTTGCTTTGGAAATTTAGGTGCTTTGGCTTTCCTGTCATTTCGACGCCTGCTCACACGTTTCAGAGAGATATTCAGCACATATTCTTGATCAGCATGCACCTCTATCCCATCTGGCAAAGCTCCTCCTGAAATTATGCTCATTTTTAAAGTCATAACTTGACACAAGTTTAAAGTGAAATCAATAAAACAATTATTGGAGTAATGGAAAAAAAAGAAGACAAACAAACCCCTAAGACTGTTTTATTATGTCATAATAAGAAATTCATTTAGCTTATTGCTTAAAATTAATTATATTTTTTCTAAGCGAAAGACGGCAGGGGAAATTTTTTCCCCTGCTACTTCAAGCTACTCTGAAATTTTCTCAGTTCCTATTTTGTTATATTTTATAACCATCATTAAGCAGTCGACACAATTTTTTCCCTCGTTACAACTAAATCACCTCAGACTTTCCTCTACACTTGTCACTAAAATAAGGTTTTAAAGAGGCACCAGACTCAGACAGTATCAAAAATAAATAATTTTTCTAAAATATTTATAACCGTCGTTGAACAGCCGAACCAATTTTTTGGGTTTACGATTACTAATGTTCAACTACGTAGCCTTGTAATTTTGACCCGAATTCAGAAGACAAGGAAACTCCTAAATTAAGTATTGGGAGATATTTTGGTGGAGGACTTCGTGATGGAACTAACCTGCATTTGCGTTACATGGAGAGGAAGATAACGAGGATCCCTCACGGTTATCCTGATGACAAGGGGACTCTAACGTCAGCACTGTGGTTAGTGCAAACCGGATACCGAATTTGAATCCGGTTCACCTCATTGGAAAGCAAAAACTCTATCCCCTGAGCCATCACGACTCTTTCTTAGTTATTTGAAAAAATTTTATTTAAATAAAAACTGGCCTTCTTTTAATTTTAAGTGGCAAAAAAAAAAACAAGTTATTTTAAGCCTTGTTTAAATTCTGCAACCCTACAATTATTGTTATAGGCAGGTTCCACTATACAATAAAAGACAATGTAAAAAATTAAAGAGATAAAAAAAACTCAGACAGTAAATGAAAAACACAAAAGCAAGGTGAAACTTAAGATGTTTAAGTTCATTAAACAAAATGGCTCATGGCCATATCAAATTTGGAATTCTATGGCTCAAGTAATATCGTTAATTTCATCAAACGATAACAAACAAAAAGGGTGTTAGAATGGAATTATCAGAATGAATAGAAAAAAAAGTTTTCACTGCCGGATCTGTTGGGACACAGAGAGAGACTCCAAATCTAAGATGATTGAAAAACCCACTCTTAAGGACCAAGAACTGGAAAATACTAGTGGGATGAAGTCTAAGCAGTTGAGTCATTGAGGAAGGAAGAAACTGTTCGATCATGGAAGAAAACAAAATTGAATTGTATTAAGTACAGACAAAGTTACATACTATAGTTTTGATTCAATGAACAAAAATTGAAACCGTACAAAACATACCCTATCAATCCAATCAAGAACAGATTTTTTTGATCTCCTGATTTGATTTAATCTTTTGATTGACATTTCATGTCAATTATAAAAATGTCATTTATAATGTGTAACAACTGATTTGGCAGTATAGACCAGAGTTTGTTAATTAAAACTTACTAACACTGCAATACGTTTACAATAAATTTTAAAGCTATGAAAATGAAATTTAAAAAACAAATCAAATGATTTAAATCACCAAAAATCTTGATTTTTATAAGCAGGCCCCACAGTACAAATATAAGAACTAAATACAGGGTTGCCATTCAAATCTGGAAAAAAAAAATTCCCAGAGTTTTCTTAGAATGTTTTATACACAATATATTCAGACAAAACAACTACGGCGCTCTAGTGTGAGCTATATTGGTCAAACAATGCTAGTTTTAATTGCTGGAAAAATTTAAAGAAATACAGAACAGCATAATCTACTAAAAACAAACAGTTTACTATAGTAGAAATATCATCCTTAAATATTCCATAGAAGGAATATTGAGTGGTCACCACTTACTAAAAGACGAAAATAAGACAAAAATTCCCCGTATTTTCCACGTTTGTAAGGAAAAACTCAAAAATCCCTGCATTATCCTTGTTATTTTAAGCGATGTTCAAATTCCCTGTACAGGGTGCGTAGCCAAATCTTTCAACAAAAATAAGTACTTTTTTAAGAATATTATATGTGAACAAAATGGAAAATAATTTTCAAGGACTTTACATGATCATGATAAAATAACTAGTTTCTGACAAAGAACTGTTTTTCTGGATTATATTAGCTACCATAATAAGATTTGAGAAATTTTTCGGCCTGATTTCAGAGGGAGGAAAATGAAGTCTGAAATCTAGAATCTCTTGCAAAATGCAGCAGAGTTGCACATGAGAAGGCAAGAATAATCCACACTGAATACAGCTCAGTATATGCGGACCTACAAGCATCTCATCAAATGGGTAAAATGATTGGTGCTTTCATGTGCTACAGAACGACGGTAAGCCGATGTGCTTTGTGTTTGAATGATTTGTGAAAACCGTGAATAGAACAATATGAAAACCACACTTTTGCTTAATCCGTGACGAAAATCGTCATGGTAAAGAAAAAAATCTCATTCTTGAAAAGGGAAAATTAAGCAATTTTTAAAAGCACTATGAACCCTGCGTGTAGCTAAAAACAGGAAAATATCCAGTAGATTTTACAGAATAGGATAAATTTCATTTGTAGAAAAATGTACTTTTACACACAGAGAGGGATTTTTATGGTCATCAAAGTAAAAAAAACTGCAATATTTTAAAGTTACCATTAAATGATCTTGAAATGTTATGTTTATTCATAATTTTGAACAGAAATTTAATTCATCAACTAAATTTTATAAATGAGGATTACATTTATTTAAATATTCAAGCAAGCAATAATTTGCATTAAAAATTATTTTTCAATCGGGATTTTTTAAAAAAGCTTGCCCAATTTTAGGGAATTTTCTAAAAATTGCCACTCAAATCTGGATTAAAAAAAATTCCCTGTACATATTACACACAATATATTAAGAGGAAACAACAATTACTATGCTCTTGTGTGAGCTACATTGGGTTAACTATATTTGTTTTAATTGCTGGAAAAACAGCTCAACATACTTAAATAATGCTATGGTAAATGAAATAGTTTAGTATAACTGAAATATCATGTTTAAATATCCCACAGATTATGCTTTGAGTGGTCACCATTTTTTAAAAGACAAAAATGAGAAAATTATTCCCTGTAATTTCCCAGTTTGCAAAGAAAAATTCAAAACTCCCTGCATTTTCCAGGTGTTCACTGTTCTCCCGTGGAGTCGTAATCCTGTTAAAGAGCTTTTAAAAAAAGAAAATAGAAAACAAGCACCTTTAAGCACTTTTTAAAAATCCTAAGCACCCTGTTTCTAGGTTTTCCCCGTGGAGTGGCAACTCTGAAATAGTGAAAAACAAGACTTACGATTGTTTTGAAATTTAAGCTGTTTTGCTTCTTTGACATTTGAATCTTCCCACCAGCCGTTCACACATGCTGAAACGCTGATCACAGGTAAATCCATCAGTGTTGAATAAATCTATCAAAACAATGAACTGATCTTGAAGACACTTTATTAAAAGAAAACAAAAACATAGCTGCCAACATGGATAAAAAAAAAATCCAGCACACTTCACACAAAGGGACTTTTAGGGATTTTTAGTCATCAAAATAGAAAAAATGCAATATTTTCCAGATATGATTTCACATTAAATGATCTTGAAATGTTATGTAATATGTTTATTCACAGGGGTCTGTCTCAAGTGTTTTTTAAAAAGGAATCTATTTTGTGAAAATTTAGACATAATTTGTGAAAATTAAAATTCATGTTAACAAATCAACACAAAAAGATGGTAAAATAAGAAAATATTTTCAAAAATTGTAATTACAAATAAAAACCATTTATGACTGATAAATTTCTATACATAATTTTTCCATATGTTCAAAATCAATTTTGCTATTGTAAAATTTCGGGGTTAATATTGTATCCAAATTTAAAATTTTATAAAATCATCAGCCATGCAAGCTGTGTGGGAAACGAATTATTCTACTAAGTCATAATAGCAAACCACGGGTGGGTTCCATTGCAAATCGAAATGCATAATTAACACTCAAGTTTATCGTTTTTACGTCGAAATATATTTTTTTTAAAAAGCAGGGGGGGGGGGGGAATTGTAGAGCTTGCTTTTTTAAAGTATTTTTCTGAACTACCGTTTTTCTTTAAGTTGAATTTGTGATGGTAACGCTAAACGGTAGTAAATTTGCCCTAGACAGATCCCTGATTCATAATTTTAAATAGTAATAGGCATTTTATTCATCAAAGACAGTTATCTGAACTTTATAAATGAGTCTCGCTTCATCATGTATTAGTGACACTTATTTAAATATTCAAGCAAGAAATAATCTATACAAAAATTCTATTTCATTAGGGATTTTTTAAGGAAACTTAAACAATTTTAGGAAATTTTCTGAAATGTACAAAAAACTAGGAGAATTTTTATTAAACCAGGAGAAACTGGAAAGTTTGGCAGCTATGGAAAAACATTTAAAATGAAAGAAGACGAACAAACCTCATTGATTTGGCTTTCCTCAAATTCATCTCGCAAAACAGTTGCCAACACTTCATATTTATTAGTTACTTTGTGAATCAACAAAGGCAAACAATCAATCAACATTTTTTCTGTCTCACTCTTCTTTTCAGAGCTGAATCTAAAAACAACACATTTTATATTATGACACTTACTTTGCTTTTATACCGAGCAGAGATCCGATTTTTGAGCCGGTTTAAATTAAAATTCACAACTAAAATGGTTATCTTAGTTTTGTGCAAGTAAATTTTTATTTGTTTATTATTAAAAAAAAACTGATTTAAAGCGTTTGATTCGTTAAAATTAAATTATTGAGAAGAAAATATTTTTTAAAACATCATTTATAAACATGCTCTTTGGGTTGTGATTTTTTATAGTCTGACTTCAGTGATAATGGAGGTTTAACCCATTTTTGGCCAAAGGCGTGCAAACGCACCATTTCAATAAATATTTTTTTATTAACAATGTGACAAATATTTTTCTCTTATTTTATTTTTCTGCTATTCTTAAAGGTTCGGAAGACATCTATAAAATATTAGTAATTCAATTAGAGTAAACACTTTCTGTTGATAAATTTTTAAACTACTTTAGCTTATTAACTTAAAACGGTTATTGACAAATGAAATTTTTTGAAAATGTATAATTATTCCTTTTGAGATTTATCATATGTTTTTATGATATATTAAAGTTACAAGTCAGTAAATAAAACAACAAAAAGAACAAAACAAATTTCATAAAAAAAAAACAAGCGTTCTACTAAATGGTTTGTTTATTGATTTAATGAATGGTGCTTATACGTAACATTTTATTGCTTAAATATAATTTTTCACACAAGAAGACATTTTTTGTGTTTTAATGAATGTAATGCAAGCATATTTCAATTAAAATAACACCACATTTAATAAAATTTATAAGCTTGGCCTAATATGGGTTAACACTAGAAAGACTGAAACTTAGTATATTGCCCAAAAGCAGTCAAAATGACTGGATTGCAAAAGAATAATCAATGTGTAAAGAAATTTGTTTAAAGTTAATTTTTAATACTTTTTCATCTTACTCACAGTTATATAACAAGTTATTAGCAAATATTAACAATAAAAAAATTATATGTTGCACAAAAAGTCATAAAATTCTAAGAAATTGTGTCATTATACACAACATTGTTTTTCTAATTGAAATTAGAAAGCAGTCAAAATGATTTCCTTGGGAAATCTTGTGTCAAACAAAGAAATAATTTAAAAGGGATGCTTGTAAATTATTATAATTTAAAACAGACTTAAAAAAAAGAAGACTAAAAGGGGAATGAAATTTTAGTTTTTCATTAGCTGTATGTGAAATAGTGTGCAAGTAATAAATGTATTTTTGTTTCTTTAAATACAAATGCTTCTAAAATGTATTAAATATAAAGAATAAATTTTTCTCCAAGTTTCTACAGAAAAATGTTTATTTGAATAATTTTTTTCATTATCGTATTTTGATCCCAACTAGAGTACTCTTTATGCTGGCCAGGTGGTGAGCGTCCACGTTGGTTGTGGGTTCGAATTCCGCTCATGGCATGGATGTTTCACTCTGTTCTCTATTGTGTGAATGTGGCCCAACCTATAATAGGGTATCTGTGGCAGTGTGGTGTGGGTAATGTTGCTCGCCTCTGTGACTAAGGTTCACTGGTTAACATTAAATGAGCAACATTTCCAAGGTGAAGAACAAAAGTTCAGTGCCTGCCATACATAAAAAAGTGCACTCTTTGATGGATGTCGGGCTGAAAAATTGCCTCACTGTTTTTAAAAATTTAGAATGTTCAGTTTGGAAAAAAAAAGTTTTTTAATTATTCAGTGATTAGTTAGTAAAAAATAATTTCAAATATTTCAGCTACAGTATTTTTAAATTATACTTAGAGTTATTAATACGTTTTATAAGATGATATGGATAATAAATGTAAAAATAAAATAAATTAATAATAATAATAATAAAGGATTTTTGGTAACTTTGATTTGTAGTAGAGATTATGACATTCAGATATAAAAACCAAAGTAATGAACTCTATTTTGGGAATATATTCCACATTTAGGTTGCGATAGGGAAAATTGAAAATGAGCAATGTGTTTTCCACAAAAAAATGTCCAGAAAAAAGGTTTAAAGGTTAGTAAAAAATCTTGATATGCTCATCTCATAGGGATACAGAAAATTCTCAGAGCTAATATAGGATTAGAATGCAGTTTTCTCTTATATTTTTTTTCATTTGAAATTTCCTCTAAATTATGGTGTTTTTCATTATAGTCTTCAAAATATTTTTAGAAAGTAAAATTCATGTATGATAATTTTTTCTTTGACAAACAAAACAAAAAGTCATAAGATTTTTCAAAATTTTTGAATCAACTACCTGTTAAAAATAACAGAAACTAAAATGTACCGAAATAATAATTTATAAAATTAAATTTAAAGTGCCACTCACAAGGAATTCAAACTAAATAAATTGACACGTAAAGTCATTTGTGCTACATTTAGTTTTATCGAAAATATTGTTTTTCATTAAAAAAAAATAGAAAGTTGACATGACATAAGAATTCAAAAAATATTTTAATGATGACTATTCCATTTTTTCTCATACTCAATGCCTTATTTATTCAAATACTACATTTTTTATAGGTATTCAAATTTCTTTCTTAAGAGAAAAAATTCGTAGAGTAAATGTTTTTTTTTTTTTTTTTAAATAAAAAAGTTAGTAGCTAGTAGAAAATTTTTTCATTCTATAGCATTTACAAGAGATTATCGCTATAGGATTTAAAGTAAAAGAACACTGCTTTCATTTATGGACTATCACATTTAGGCACACCGTATATTTCGGAATTTAAGTCGAGAAATTTTAGAAAACTTTCCAAAGTGGAGGGAGGGGAAAGGGTCGGCTTACGACTGGCACCAAGGAGGACATCTCAACCAAAATGCAAAGCTAAGAGTCAGTAAATATTGCAAAATGTACAAACAAAACATAAATATACTTAAGATAATACTTGAAAATGGAATGCCAAAGTATGAAAATTAAAAAAGGACATAAAAAGGAATAATTTGAAAGAAATACTATTATTTTTTTTTTAATCTTCTAATTAGAAATTCGGAAGGCTTCTTTTACAATGACACTGTACTACAAAAATGTTGGTACATTTTTACATATTTAAACATAGTATGCTTTACTTTTTTTCTGCCAGCTTATATACAAATTTTGAATTTTGGGGGAATTTACAAATGAAAATAGTACTCTTTGGCTTATACATGGATGGGGTTATATTCGGAAAAATACTGTATCCAATTATTTTTATCATCCTATAGCACTAAAATATTGCCTGAATAACACAAGTTATGGTAATCATCATACTCGAACGTTTTCGGAGTTTCAGGAAACTCCATTTAAGTGCCAGAGAAACAACAGGTATACATAAAGTGTCAAAATAAAAGTTCCAAGGAATACCTGAAGCAAGACAAGTGCTGCTTTTCAACAAAAGGGAGTGTGAGGAGAGTGTTGTCGCTATGCCAACGACCCTGCATGACCATTTGCAAGAGTAACATCGAGAGAAGAGTCGGTCCCAACCATCCTTTATCAGAGGATACATCTATCATTGCCTGAAACACGAATAACATTTTATTATTGATACTTTCAGTTATTCTTCAACATATTACACATGCTATTAGGCTTAAAAGAAGGTAATTAAAAAAACTAGATTAATATCTTAGGATCACTAATCTAGTGGTTACTGTACTGGACTAAGGGGCCAGTGGCAGAGCCTGACTAGAGCAGGGGCAATTGCCCGGGACCCCCACATCAAAAGG
Organism: Parasteatoda tepidariorum; assembly: GCF_982258835.1. NCBI lineage: Eukaryota > Metazoa > Arthropoda > Arachnida > Araneae > Theridiidae > Parasteatoda > Parasteatoda tepidariorum. Next base: position 2,105,003 of record NC_141761.1, read on the forward strand.
GGACCAGAATCGAATAAAAAGTTTATTTTATGTTTCTTTTTTTAATGAACCTTTCTTAAAACAAAATATCAGTACACTGTAATATCGCCCAGTTTTATGCTAGCTAATTCATTAGTCTACCATATAAATACAATCTATATTTCGTAAATCCATGGCTTTCTAAGGCAGAATTCAACAAATTCTAGTAGTTAGGATGAAGAAATTGGGTCAATCAAAAGCCCGAATTGTTACACATTGCAACATATTTACAAAATACAGGCTTCTGATTGGCTTAATTGAACCATTGTAATTGCATAAATTTAGCTGAATTCTATCCTAACGTCAGCAAGGATATGAATTTTTCGCAGCTAGGTAGCAAAGTTAACAATCAGAAATCGGCATTCAACAATATGGACACAGAATTATCAGAAAATCAATAAAATGGACAGAACATTATTTCATCCGACCATTGGAGGGATAGAGACTTTATAGCTATTTCAGGTTCTAGTCAATTTTCGTGTTAACTATAATAAGGTAAGAAAATTTAAATACCTCCATAAAGTTTGGTTCTTCATTACTGAAGTAATGAAGCACCCAAAGAAGTTCTCGCACCCCGAACCCAATTAGGTTAAGTCGGGCCCTGGCCTGTGGTTGTAGGTTGGAATCCCACTGTAGGCATGGATCTATCTGTGTTCTATGTCCTTTCTTCTATGTGAATGTATCCCCCCCCTATAAAAGGGTTTGTGATTGCACGATGTGGGAGACGCTACTGCACTGCTGTGGCTTAGCCACAGGTTCTCACTGGGTAATGATAAGATAGTAGCAGTTCTGAAATTTCTGGGGACAATGCGTAATAGATCTAAATGCTTGCCATTGAAAAAAAAATATCTTAGGAAAAATATTGGATTCTTTTAGGTATTATATCAACCTCAAATTAATTTCTATTCTCAGACTTTTCCCTGTTCTGTGACCCCTCAGATGATGATGCAAAAAAAAGAAAAAAAAAGAATTAAAACTGAATAACTTTGAATCTTATGATCAGATTTCAATCAACTTACAAGGGGAAGGCACAACTAACGGTTTAAAAATATTTGAAAATAATTGTATTTGTTTTTAAAATTGTGGGTTGCCCTTAGTTTCATATAAGTTAAATACAAAGTTGATCTGTTTAACTGTTATTTTCTGCACCTAAGAATATATATACATTATTTAAAAAGTGACTTTAAAACAGTAAGATATGTAAACGAAATGTTTCATTTACAATACAATATTTTCAATACCAAATACAATTTTTGTTAATACAGTCAAAGTGAATCTCCAAAGGAACGAAATTTCGGTTCACTATATCCGCACTGAAAACAATTTTAACTCATTTTTCCGAACTGCTCCCTTTTATTACACATTATTAAAATAAATGACATAAAAGAAATACAAAAATGATTAAACAATATGTAGTAACAAAAAATGTGTTCACTTTTATTTTTTATGACTCTTCGTTTTGCGTACAAAAAATTGAAGGATGTCCTTTATTGAGGGATGGGAAACTGAAGAAGCAAACAAGAAAAAAAAAATGCTTATGGCTACATTCCATTCCATAGATGGTTTTGAAAATTGGTATATGTATTTTATGTAAAAATTTCAAAATTACCAAAAAATGAAGGAAAAAACTCAGTTGAAGGCAGAAAAAAGTTAATAATATCCAATTTCCTCTCTTCTTTTGGTTCTCTGTATCCACAAAAAATAATATTATATGTGTATAGCAAGGCAGGGGAGTTCACTATAGGACTGTTGTTTTACAAAAAGAGATTCAATACCTGAATAATACGTATAGCCTGATCCAGAACAGATTTCAGATCAGTGTTATAATCCGCACAGGGAAGGTGAAGACGAGAGAAGTGTGATTGAAGTAATAAATTTGCTTTCGTATGAGGGCTGTCAAAAGTAAGAGGCTGAACTTCAAGGGGGCACATTTTTGCAAGATCCCTGCAAAATAGATAATATACATTATTTTATGAGAAAATTCACTGACAAGAAATTTATTTTTATCAGCATTTATAAGAAATATTAGCTTTAAAACTTTGCGCCTCTAATCACTAAACATTTATTTTACAGTAACTAATTCAAAAATTGACAAAAAAATAATTGAAGATAGTTGGATTAATACTTGCTTAAGATACAAATAACATAACTGCTAACATTGATGATACAAACATAGGTAAATTTTGCATATATTGTGAAACTTCTGAACTGTGTCTAAGTGACCATTTGTGTAAAGAGCTGTTTCAAGTTATCAATAAATTAATTATTCAAAAGATAAAAAAAAAGTAGAAAACTGATTTAAACAACTAAACTAAAACAATGATTAAACTAAAACAATGATTCAAAAAAAATCTCAATCATGCAGTGTAGCTTATTTTCATGATCCTCAATAACTTTGGTTCTACATTTTAATGGACTTTCACTAGCAATTTACTTGTCACTGGATTTACCAAAATTCTTCTTTAGACAACTCTATAAGAATTCTAAAGAAAAATTATTCGACAAATACAGTGAAACCTCCGTTAAGCGGACATTCATGGGACCAAAAACTTTGTCCGTTTATGAGAGTTGTCCGTTTACGGGAAGGGTACCCTAATAACCAAATTTAACACCGTAAATTGTTTTTAGAATATTCTCAAAGATGTAGAAATAATTAAATAATATCTACAAGGATACTGTAAATATCTACAAGAATATTTATTTAATCAATAAGAATGATAAAAAAGAATATATAAAGAAGTTTGATATAAATACATAATACAACCAAATAGGAGCGTACTGTCCTCAGTCCGTTTCAATTATTAGGTTCACATCCCCTTACACCTACTTATCATTTGATAGGGAACATGGTTAATACCTTCTTGCAAAATAAACCTCCCATGATTCACAGAAAAAAAAGTAATGCATACCTGTAAGTCGTGAGGACCCATGGAGATGATTATTCACAATTGATCAGCTATCAAGTGTCTGAATAAATGTTTCATCTATATAAACACCTCAAAGATTATACTTCTGTTCTCTTTTTTTTACCCCAGTTGTGTTAAATACAGTCTTCAAATTGATAAGAAAATTAAAGAAATTTTCAATGGGGAAGAAGCATTGAGAGAAGTCATTTCAACTTGAGGGGTCTCATAACCTGTGTGGTCCAGATGAAAAGATCAAAAGATGCCGATGTCAGAATTATTTCAGGAGTGCAGTACCATTTTCTATCCTTTCTTTACAAAGATAAGGGAAGGTGACAGGAGAAAGATTGATTTTTCGGTGGTGAAATAGCTTAACAATATTTTTAGTTATGGATAAGGCAAAAAGTTTAATTTACATGCTTTAAAAATGGTGAAATTTTTCTTTTTTTTAGCTTGCAATTTATTTAGAAAAAGTAGTGTCCGGTTTGTAGAGATTAAAAACAAGGTTTCAGGATCAAAATGACTGTCCGCGTCCGGTTACAGGAGTGTCCGCTTTGGGGAGAATGTACGTAATGGTTTATTCATAGAAGATTCCCGGGGAATTAAAAATATGTCTGTATTGAGAGGCGTCCGTTTTGCAGGAGTGTCCATAACAGGAGGTTTCACTGTATATTGATGAGGTAGAATAGTTTAAAATGAAATGATGAAGTGCCTCCTATTGTAAGTGATAGAATGGGATTCGTGATAGGTAGGTACTTCGCAATAGAGTAGTACAATGGGTTATTGTTGACGGTCTGAGAAACATCCCAGGGGATGCTCCAAAGACATGCCATTGCAATTTTGATCCCTTACAAAAGAGATGGCATCCCTGCCTCGGTGGCCTCGACAACCTCCGCATGAAAGAGCACTTAAGGGTCGAACAGTTCGACGAGGGACGATACCTGGCATCCCCGGTCCCTATGCAGGCCGATCAAAGTGGTCACCTACCCGCTGGCCAATCAAAGTTACTGCAGCCAGCGATGCTTGACTTTGGTGTTCTATTAGAAACCGTTTCTTTACGATCAGTCCAGTGCAGGGCTGAGATTCATGAAGGCACCCACAAAAGGTTATTGTGAGAGTTGCAAACCAGCCAACATTGGATAAATAAAATAACAGAGATTTTACAAGAGACATTTCTTAGGCTACATGTAAAGTTCGGATACATCATGCATTATCACGTAAGTTAAAAAAAGAAATTCAAAAATGAAAATAATATACGCACTTACATTTAGCGGAGTAAAAAATATGCACAAACCGACTACTACTACTAATGTTCAACTCCGTAGCCTTGTAATTTTGAATCCAATCTAGAAGACAAGGAAACTCCTAGATCAAGTATTGTGAGAATTTCTCATGGAGGACTTTTTGATGGAACTAGCTCGCATTTGCGTTACATGGAGAGGAAAACCACAAGGTGACTTTAACCCATGATTCGTCTACCACTGAGGATATTTTATATCAGAGCTGTTTTTGGTGCAAGCTGGATTTGGAATTCGTGATGACCAGCCATCGCTGGGATTCAAACTTGATACATCTCATTGGAAGGAGAATGCTCTATCCCCTGAGCCATAACGGTCCCATGGCATGTGATTAGGTCCATTAGAGGAAGCTTACTGAGACAGCCTTGGGCTGCAGCGCACTTCAAAATGAACTTTAAAGTATGATTTGCTGGGATTTTGTGTTGAAAAAAAAAGATACTTTGTTTGAACACTAAAGATTTCAAAGTAGGAATGGAGGCACACAAAGTCAAACAATAGTATGATTAGAAACACTTACATATTCAGTGCATCTTCATTGTGGCGCACAGGAAGTTCATTATATTCATGAGTATCACACATGATTTGAAGCATTTCTTCAATGGTAGCCTCTTTATGTATTTGTTGCGTAAACACCATTATTGTCTTATGGTTCAAATAGTAATAAGATGCTATTTTTCCCAACACTGTGGGGGAGACTGTTCTTTCATCCTAAAAAAGTAATTTATTACAGGCTATCATTACAGGATGTCTCATTTAAATTTTTTTTTAAATAGCGAAATGTAATACCAAAAGTGGCTTTTTCATATGGATATTACAAAATTTTTTTTTTTCAAATCAAGTAACACCTTCTGTGAGAAGTACAGTCTTGAAATTTCAAATACGAACACCAAAATTTGCAGTTTTATTAATTAGGTTAAACAATCATATATTTTAGTAAGGAAATCGTACTTGCAATAAAAATATACTTTTAAGTCACAAAAACAAAGTTATATACTTGCTCATGGAACAAAGTTGCCTCCTCTGAGACTAGAAATTCAACACCCTAAACAAGAGAGTCAACTGCAACTAGTGCTTCTCCACCAACCCTACCTAATGGGGACTAAATTAACAAATAAGAGTCATCATCTAGCAAAATTGGTACAAATTAGGATTTTAATTGAAATCTTGCTGAGATAGCAAAGTCAATCTTATGTTGGCCTTTCGAGCATCAAAACCACATACTCGAAAAGCTGCTGTTCTCAACTTCACTGTTCGTTTAACTATGAAACTGTGGCACTATAATGTCAGAATTATTAGCTCTTTGTTCTATACATTTATTAAGACTGGTAATAAAGTAATCAGCGCATCAATGCTTTCCTGAAATTATAGTACACTTATTATAGGACAGCAAGTATCATCAGAAAAAGTTGGCTGTCATTTGAATAAAATGACACAGAAAGGGAAATCTCAGGAGTAATTTCAGCCCTTTTATTACATGCAAATCAATTGATCCTCTCATATCAATAAGAAATTTATGCTTGACAACAGAAATCTTTTTATCCTCGAGACAAATACACCCAGAAAAGAATTTTGACGCCTGATCTGTAAAAGATATTAATTTATCATCCCTTTGTGTTTTGAACAGTTGTTTTCCAGTTTAAAGCTTTTTTTTTGTGCTTATGTAACCACTATGGCAGCATGTATTTAGGTGAACAACTATGTTATTGTTGGGATAAATGCAAAAAACATTAAGCTTGATAGAAATTTGTCAGGCTACTGTAAAAAAAGCTAGCTCATTGTTACTTTTGGGATTTTAAACCAATTTAACCGCTCCCCTGATTATTCCCAGTTAACTCGGGTATGTACAGATTGCAAATATTTATTATCACGAGGAAACTCGGGCATAGCTGAATTTGCCAGTTTTTATTTTTATTTTATCACATTTTTACTCGGCTGGAAGCAAACAAATCATAATCTGCTGTGTTTGGAAATTTGCCAACTTTTGCTGTTGGATTGTGGGACTGTACACTTTGCGCAATTGCATATACGATGGTTACTGATTTTGCATAGAAAAAAAAAAGAACAAACAAAAATGGCGTATCACTTCACTAGTGTTTGGGAAATTACTTTGTGTTGCTCCTTGTTTTAAAAAACTATCATACAAAGACTAATATTTAACTTTTTTCATTTGTATAACACGGGATAGTAAATTGATGGTAAATTAAATAATTTTTACGTATAAAAAAATTAAAAATTCAACTTAAATCTTGTGTATAATGTTTTGTAGTTCCTTGTATTTATTAATAAAATAAAAAAATATGTTGATTATTTGCATTTCTTTTCCTAAGAAAAAAAAAACAAGTAAAAACATTTTTCCTTGCTGAAAGCTTAATTTATTTAAAATCTTTGAGGCTTATTAATTTAAAATCAGACAACAGTTTACACAACAAAGAACAAATTTCTAAGTTTGTTCTAAAAAAAAAAGACAAAAAAGACATTTTTTTGATTCAATAGAAAGCTGTGATGATGCAGAATACACATTCAATTCAATCAAATGTTGCAAAATAAAATAATCATAGCTGTCAACATAAATAGGGAAAAATTCTGCAAATTATACGGAATAATATAAATTTCATGATAACTGTTGCATAATATACTAAATATTTTTACATATAGGGAATTTTAAGGATTTTTGTTGTCATCAAAATACAAAACTTTATTAAACTATAAACGGTTTGCGATATTTTCCACTTATGAACAACATTAAATGAAATTAAAAAATTTTCTATTATGTTAAATCATAATTTTGAATAGTAAAAGATAAATAATTTATTATTCATGGTTAAAAGATCATGTTTAGATATCATGTTTAAATATCCCATAAATAACACTTTTTTCACCATTATTACTAAGTCACCTTTTAATAGACAAAAATAAACAAATTTTCCCAGTTTGTAAGAAAAGAAAAATCAAAATTCTACACATTTCCCCCGTTATTTTAGACAATTTTTAAACTCTCTGTAATTTCCAGGTTTTCCATGTGGAGTGGCTACCCTGCAATTGAAACATTTTGTTAATTTTGATGAAGATACGTACATCATCTATAACAACACACTTTGCGTCTGACAGCACCTTCAGGCAGTGGTTTATTAAACTTGACAAAAAACTATTGATCTTTTCACCTTCAACATCTTCTAGCCTGTAAAACCTGTAATTAAAACAAATTTTTAGTAAACAGTTATTACAGAAAAAACGTTTAATGAAGAGAAACTAAAAATTATGAAGAAGCATATAATGTAGGCAGTTAAAAGAAGAATCAGAAATATAAAAAGGTGTTACAATATGCTAGAAGGAAGAAAAACTAAGAAAACCTAACAGCGTGCTTAGCCAAATCTGTCAACAAGGATAAGCACATGTTAAGTACTTTAAAGCACTAAAAAATGTTTTTTTAAATACCATATACATTAACTAAATGCAAAATAATTTTCAGAGACTTTACATGATCATGATAAAATAGCTAGTTTTTGAATATGAACTCTCGTCTTGATTATATTATCCACCATAAAAAGATCGAGTGATTTTTCGGTTTGATTTCAGAGGGCGAAAAATGAAGCCTGAAATTGAGAATATCTTGCAAAATGCAGCGGAGTTTCACACGAGAGTGCAGTAATCTCACCGAACCAAGCACAGTAAACATACATGCGGATTTGCAAGTATTTCCTCAAACTTGTAAAATAATTGGCGATTTTATACGCTACTGGTCGACAGTACCCCAAAATACATTGTGTTTAAATTAATTGTGAAAACGTTGAATAGAACAATGTGAAAACTACTTTTTTGCAATACATGGCAAAAATCGACATGGTAAAAAAAGAAGAAATCTCATTTTCAAAAAGGGAAAATTAAGCACTTTTTAAAAACAGCCCCCCCCCCCCAAAAAAAAACACCTTTAAGGTTATTTTGGCAAAATGATTTGATTTTGCATTCCTCGAGTTGGCATTATTCTAAAATATTTTGTGCCTCTCTTTTCGAGTTTGTAATTTTAGAGTATAACTGTATTATGATTTGAAAATCTGACACTCTCAATATAAGAAGGAAATCAACATGCTAAACAGGAATATAATAATTAAAAGGAAGCAATACTTACATTTCACTTAATTATAAGACACCTATAAGCATGCCATAGCAATTTAGGAAATAAAGCTGAACTTAGTGCACTAACGTAATACGTCAAAAAAAATTTTTTTTCCTTCCAAATTACAATTAAACAAGAATTGTAAATTAAACTAAAATTAATATTTTAGAGGAATGAAAGTAAATAAAATAAAGTTGACAATATTAAGCAATATTTAACAATTTTGTTGCGAGGTATATGACTCTTCTGTAAGTTTCTTTAAAATGTTATTACTTATGGAACTCTCAATAATTGGAATAATTTATTACTGAAGATTTAGCATTCTTTTCAAAATTGTAATTTAGCTTAATATTCTATTAATCGGCACAAATTTAAGTGTTTCACTAATTTCATCAGCAATTAAAAATTTTTTCCTCTCAGAACGAAACCGTGTGACAGGAGGGCTTATCAAGAGAAACATTTTCTACCTCTAATTTCTTCCAGAAGAACAGAAGCAAATTGGTCGATAGTGGTTTGAGCTGTGATGGCTCAGGGGATATAGTGTTTGCCTTCGAATCCCGGCAATGGCTGGCTGATGCGAATTCTACTACCGGCTACCACTGACCACAGCGCTGACATAAAAATATCCTCAGTGGAAGACGGATTATGGGTTACAGTCCCCTTGCCATTAGGATAATTGTGGGCTGTTTTCCTCTCCATGTAAAGCAAATGTGGGTTAGTTCCATCAAAACGTCCTCCACGAAGGAAAATTTCTTCCAATACTTGATCCAGGAGTTCCTTTGTCTTCTGGATTGGGTTCAAAATTACAAGGCTACAGTGTTGAACATTTGTAGTCAAAAACTCAAGAATTGGGTTCAACAATGCTTATAAAATATAGTGGTTTACAGTGCAACACTTGTTTGTACAGAAATAAATCTTATAAGAAAATATAAATGAATAAGAATGCAACTTTACCATCAAGTAATGATTATAATATAGAATCATGTATTATTAATACATAATTTTTTACTCTCTCTAACGTTTTCAAAAGAAAAAAACCTAGTTTTTATATAATTTTAATTTCAGTAGTTTTCTTTGGGCTAGTTTTACTCAGAATGAACTTTTACTCAGACAACAGAAGGGTTAGGAAAGATTGATACAAAACAATTTGATTAATAGAGCGAAGGTTTTAAACACTTAATTATTAGATCTTTAATAAAATCACCATATCTTTTATTTAAAGGCAAAAGTACATGAAAAGTCGAGACTATTTTTGTAGTTTCTTTTCTGAAATATATAAAACATTATTAGATGAAATTTTATTAAAAGCAGTTTTGACGAAGCTAACTTTAATTAGTTGCAAAGTAGTTTTTTTGTTGACAATTTTAAAGTTTAATAGGAAAAACCCACGATTTTTAACGATTGCAAATATAAACATTTGTTTTGCAAGTATAAATGATGAGAAAGATTTTAAACTATTTTTAAAAATTACCAGGTTCTCATAGTAATAAGTAATTATCACTAGATAAATTTTTACTATTTTTGAAACCATTCAAAAATTAAAACTTTTTTTAATTCCGTAAAAATGTAAACAATTTTGCACAATTTATCCATATAAAAAAATGGAAATTCAAAAATAATTACTAATCTAGTAAAATCTTATCGAAAAATGATGCAATATTTTACGGTTTAGCTAATATTATTGGCACTCCTAAATCTTTTTACAGTTAATTATAACACCTTTACTGTACTTAAGACTTTGCAGGTGTGCCAACTATTATGATTTATCAGTAATTATTACGATTTGTCAGTAATTATAGCGATTTCATATTCAAGATTATAGTCCTCCTGTTAAACAATAAAAGCTACGGTTTCAGGGAATTTCAACAGTAATCTGTTTAAAATAAGTTTTTTCCGCTTTGTTGGAACTAATTATTGGAATTTAGTCATTAGCAACTAATTTATGTTAGTTTTTCTTAAAACAATTATAAAAATAATAAATGAAACATAAAAACGATCAAAACAAGAAATTTCCCCTTCCAAAGAGCAATTCTCTTTACAAGAAAATCAAAAGAACAAAACTGAAATACTGTGAGGAAAATTGTTTAGTGGTTTAGATGCAATCTCTAATTTAACCAAAAACTAGAGCATTGATTTCAAGTAATGATTTAATAAACTATTTAATTCGTAATTTAGGTATTTTATTTACAGTTGCACATAGTTGGGAGGGTGTGGAGAACATCCCTGAGAATGATCTGGAGACACCATCGGTTAGGATACATTCACACAGATCGTAATTTTGACCTGAAGCAGAGCTCAATCAATCTCAGATTCAGTACCCTTAGAGGTATTGACTTATTATGGAAACTTGGAGGATTTTGTGACCCTGCAGATGCACTAGTCACAATTCTGCACTTTTGCCGACATGGATCGAACTCACGATTTCAAGGACATGGGCCCAATGCCCAACCAGTTAGGCTATATTGGCATTTATCTAAATGTTATTCTTTTATGCATTAAACACATGCATAATTTTATTACTATAAAATGTATAAACATTTTAAAATTGTACCGATGAGCACTACAATTTCATTGTTACCACCTGTAAATTCATTTCTGTGCTATTGAACTTTTGATTACTGATAGCTAGCTTTAAAAGTTGGCACGTCTGCTTTTTTCTCTCTATCATAAGCAAAAAACACAAGAGCAAAGCTTTTATGAACCTCAAAATGCGAATAAAAATCCCAGCAACAAAACTTTTACAGACAGAAATAAAAGGACAGAGAAAGAATTTGCTGTTTAAAAAACTATAACACTGAAAATTTTTTTAAAATTTTTTTTTACAAATTTTTGACAATTTAAAAGGGCTGAAATCAGAACAACTATTAATTTACATAAGTTAAACAGCCCTTCATAAAAATTACAATAAAATTGCTGGTAAAAGCAGCTGAAAGTGAACTTTTTTACAATTTGTGGTTTAATTTTAAGAGAAAAAATTAAGACTCTTATATAATTACAATGAAAAAAATTTAAAATACAGACTTCTATGTATGTAGTTAACATTCATCTACAGGTTCTATTTCTCATTTGTAAGTTGACCCACAAGCTTGTTATTTTATAAAAAAAAATAACTAAAAGCTTTCAATATGTAATATAAATGGTTTTATACTTACGTGGGATTTTTCAACAATCTTCGAAAGAAATAAGTCCAAGTTAGATAATCTAAGCACTGCTGTTTAGAGTTTATAGTGCCAGCAACTACTTCTGCATTTAAATGTTCGGGCAAAACACCAATCAAGCTAATGAAAAATAAATATTTAGCATTAATATATCTCAGATTAAAATCACAATTTAAATCAATTCATTTCAAAAAATCTTTTTTTAAAAAATTGAGTTTATTTTATTCATTTTGTCAGTGTTGTCCAAGTCCAGTTCGGGCAGGAGAAAAAGTAACGTTTCCATTTTGTGAAGCCAGAGCTGAGTTCGTTTCTACTTTAGGATAGTTAATTCACTATTTTCCTAATAGATGGCATTAGTGGTCCTAGTTTTTCCCTGATTGCGACTTCAATCGGGGGTGGAAAAATGTGGGTGTTGTCAGCTGCTCAGATAAACACTTGGATTGATAAACGAAGACAGAGTTTCGCTTACTCGCTTAGTTCGGCTTTTCAGTGAGTTTTTTTTGCAAATAATTTTCTTTTTTAGCAATGTCTGATTAAGACACCCGATTCAGGAAAGAGGATAAGACAAGAGACACGGGCTTGTGTGCAGTACAGTGTTTTGGCATAAACCATACTGTAAAAGATTTGTAAAATGTATGTATTGAAAATCATATTGTTGCGTTTTTTCATATTATATTTAGCTTCAAAATTTTGTTTAATTTGCTCTAATTGAATAAGATGTGTGTGCAATCCAATAAATCTTCCATTTTAGGTCCATTTGTTTTCTGTTTGTTTTTTGTCAAAGAAAATTTTTGGTCCATTTTTCTGAACTATATGTCACTGTTAAGGGGTTAATATCAATAATTTATTAGTATCAAAAATTCATTAAGGAAAATTATTATTGAATTATTTTTAACTAACATGATTGAAAATTATTATAACTCAATAAAATCATGGCTGTTTTTGTTCTAGCTCAATATCCTAAAATTTAAGAGGCAGGGAAACAATTTGTCAGTTAGATATCCAATGAAGAGTAAAATAGTTTAGATCAAAATATATGAATGAAAAAAACTTCTAATTTACTTTGGGAAGAACAAAACTTTTCGATTGAAAAAAGTCACAGTTAATTAAAATCAATTATATAGTTTTCAAAAAACATTTGATTTAGATCAAGTGATTACGCCAACGCTAACTGGAATGTGATGAATAATTAAATTGATCAAACCAGCCTACTAAAGGATGAGCGGATATTGTTTCGTTTAATTAATGTGCACATTTCATAAAGGGTTTTAACCATTAAGATTAACCATTAAAATGGTTAAAATAAATAAGTAATTATCACTAAAGAAATAAAATCATAGTTTTTTTTTTGAAGTTCAAAACTTTTATGAATTAGTTGAGACAGAAATAAAATTGTATAGTTAGATATCAAATGAGGAGTAAATTCAATAAGAACAGAGAACAATTACTATTCTACATTACTCTCGGCAGAACAAGTCTTTCTTTATTATTTACATACACAAAAACGTAAACTACAATGTTTAATAACTTTAAACTATGAACTTGATAGAAAAACCTCATTGGCTTCAAAAATATGAGGTTAACAGTATCACCACTACTGTACATTTTTATTTTAAATTCTTTACGGACTTTTGAAGACATAAATACAGATTGTGATAAACTTTTAAATATCAGGAGTTGCCTCAAGCAACAGCACTACACGAGATGATACTGAATAACATTAATCTTTATTTTAATGAGATGAATAATTAAATACCTTGAAAATCCGGACTGCACAGGGTTTCGGAAAGTCCGGATCTACGAATTTTAGAATCCTTACTTAAATTGATAGAATTATTGAAGTTTTGAATTTGCCCGAAACAATTTCCTGATTAAACGCGCACGTGTAGATCTCCAACATCGTTTTTAACAACTTAACATAAACATACGCTTTAAACAATAACAGGGTGCGTAGCTTAATCTTTCAACAAAAAATAAACACCTTTTAAGCACTCAAAAAATATTTTTAAGCACTATGTACATTAACAAAGTGCAAAATAATTTTCAAAGATCATGACAAAATAACTAGAATTTGACGAAGAACTCTTTCCCTGATTATATTAGCCATTAAAAATTGATCAAGAGATTTTTTGGTTCGATTTCAGAGGGTGGAAAATGACGCTTGAAATTGAGAATATCTCGCAAAATGCAGCAGAGTTGAAACAGGAGAGTGCAAGAATCTTACCAAACCCAGCTCACTAGACGCACACGCGGACTCCCAAGTACTTCATCAAACCTGTAAAATGATTGGCGGTTTCATACGTTATGGACTGACGGTATGGTACACTGAAATTGATTGTGGTTGATGAAGATGAATTCTGAAAACGTTGAATAGAAAAATATGAAAAGCACGTTTTTACATAATACATGGCGAAAATCGACATTCCAGTTCATAAATCTCATTTTCGAAAAGGGACAATTAAGCACTTTTCAAAAACACCCAATAAAAAAAGTACCTTTAAGGGCTTTTAAAAAATGAAAATTGAAAATAAGCACCTTTAAGCACTTTTTAAAAACGCTACGCACCATGAATAAATAAGAGACATTAAATGAAACGGAGACAAAAAATAGCTTAAAATAATAATATACTTAAATCGACAAAATCAATTAAATGTTAACCAAATTATTTCTTAAACACATCAAAAATCGTAAGTTGTTTCGCTCCATCCACCAAAACTAGGTGGTAGAAGAATGCCTCCTCCTGCACGCCTTATCTATATAGCTCTGATAAGAATGACTTGAGTTTCTTTATCAGCTATGCGGTTTCATTCACTCCCCTCACCTCTTCTTCTACTGCTTCGTTGTTCAACAAAAGTTGCGGTTTAGCACTTTTTCATTTAAATTTTTATTTTGAAAATTTTTTCTGATGAACTGGAAGTAAGAGTCCACATTTTATAGATTTTTGGATTTTAGGAATAACTTTGGAATAATTTCGGTTTCATTATTTGTGTCGCTATTTATCTTTTTTACAGTGCTGTTTAGTACTGATTCACTGATCAGTATTTTTTTCACCCTCTACAAATTCCTATTCAGTTTTATTCTAAATAGCATTAGAAAAAAAAACAACCTTGATTCAACAGGAAAAGGTTCATGCAAAAATTTCTGATAGAATCCTTTCTTGATGTCTTGAACTAAGACCACGGCTACTCCAGTTGTGTCGAATTGAGGACGTCCCGCTCTGCCTGCCATCTGCATCACGTCTGTAGAATAGAAATTTAAGTTCTTTAAAAATACTTCAGATAAATTATAACTGTTTTTTACTAAGCAATAAAGTAGTTAAAATCATACATGATCAAAAATTTTTTTTTAATACTTTCTAAGAATAGTTAAAAAGAAAAACATACTTCTTTTAGTATACTTTTATATATACATATATGTAGATATATACATACAATGTAGAGAAAACAATGTAGAGAGTTCACAATGTAGAGAAATCATGAAAAAAATTACAGAATGATGAAAAAAAGAAAATTATTTTTAAATAAAATCAATAAAAATCAGGAAAAAAATATAATCCCTTCATCAGCTCACACGATAATATCCGCAAAAAGGAGTGCTTTCTAATATTGTATCAATACAGCCAAAGCAAAATATATGAATACAATAGTTTGAAGAGCGCTCAAATAGTGTGAGGAGCACTCAAATTTTTTTTTTTTAAAAAACAAAATAGAATCGAACACATTAAGTAATAAATATCACATAAAAAAACAGAAAATAAAATGTAACGAAAAAACAAAACATAAACAAAATCTATAAAACGAGTAGCCAATTCAAATGAACTTACATGAACAGTAAAATTTTCAAGAATGATTTAAAATATTTTCGTAATAAGATCACCGGATTACAAAATATGAAAACAGAAATGCAAATTGAAGTAAAAGCAGAGATAGAAGGATTTTGCTTTACAGCGTGTTCTTACTGCAGTACTGAAGCATGTTTGATTTGTTAGTTGCCGAGGATTGGCCCGAAAATGGATGTGTGCAAGGTAATATTACACATGATAATTTAAAGAAGTTTATAATTAATAAGGTTTATATTTAATTATACAGTAGAGAGCCAATTATCCGGGATGCTCGGGACCATCGTTATCCCGGATGTCTAAATTTTTGAAATGGAGGGAAAATCAAGCAAAATTTTACCTGGTTTTCCGGATACCGGATAAATGGTCTTGTACTGTACAATTTTATTGATTTTAAAAAATCAACTTTTATTTAAGAAAAGAGAGAGAAAGAAACATGAATTGCCTAATCAGATTTAAAAACTATGGAGAAATCAATAGCAATAACTGTCAAAAACGCGATAGAATTATTGCCGTAAAAAGTAATTGAATGAACGATTCGAACTTTCCATATTGCCTGAAATATATAGGGATATTTAAAAACCATGGGAGAATCTATATCAATAACTGCCATAAATACATTCGAAACATTACATCGATTTACGATGCTATTGGTGCAAATCGAGAGCATGTCCAATAGTGATTATCTAAATTATTACGTAAATATATAATTAAATATTATGCACATTTTACGTTGATTAGGTGATTTCATGCAAATTTTAGGAAGTTTATGTTGTAAATTTCTGTAGAAAATAAAAGTAAAAATTTTTATTTTTAGAATGAAAAATCATTTTGCATGAGCTCTGTAACTTTCTGCGACAATGTTGCTGTTGTGTGATGAATAACAGTTAAAAAAATTTTGACCTACATTTTATTTGCTTTGTGATTGAGACTTTTACTTTAAGATTGATATTTTATATTTTCCTATCCATGATTGACAATATCCAACAAAAATTTTATATTATTCAAAATGCCCTATTATTAACATGCTATCTCAATTCTTTAGTTTGGGGCCTGGTTTACATCACAAAATATACTTTTAATACCTCATTTTCCATCACCCATATTTTATTATACTATTTTTAAATAATTTGTACAGGGTATCTGCTACAATGTAGATTTTTAAATCTATGATTTTCCATGAATAATTTCAAGAATTTTTCACGACTTTTCGAAGTTACTCTTTTCTCCAGAAAAACGTAACAATAAATTTCAAAAAGCATTAAAAAAATAACATTCATTGAAATGATAGGTATAATTAAAACTGTTATACTCTGCATCTTCATATTTATTGATTTTAAACTTAAAAACAGAGTAAAGAAAGAGTTAAAGCAATATAAAATAGCTGAAAAATAAATAAAAAAAAGCAAAAAACTAAATACAGTCAGATATATGTAGTTATATAAAGCTGTTTTGTTTCTTCTTTAAAGTAAGTGTAACATAAAAAGCCTAAACTGGAATTTTAAATTGATAAAATAAAAAAAATTCTAAAATCACAAGTTTAAAAGATAATTCACTCTAAAAATGATGTTTTCTTTCTTTCATTCTTTGAAAGAACATCATAATTTTTAAAGAACAGGGTAAAAACATTTTATACTTTAATAGAATATGACTATGAGTGGGGATTTTGCTAAAAATTTAGAGAGTTGAAACATCGGAACACTGTGAAATTGGAAGGAGGGGATAAATTCCATTTTAAAAAGTTGATTTTTCGGCTTACCATGCTTTGTTTAGAAAAATGGTTTAAATCATGACAAATTTTGTTCGATATCCAAATCCATGACTTTCCAGGTGGGTTGATAGATTGAATGTAGAAGTTTTATGGCACAAGATCCAAAGGAGGATATGCTGCGCCAAACAATTTGTTGAGTTAGATCTAATGGTAAATTGCACACAATAGTTTCATTGTCATAAAATAAATGAAACTAATAAAATTGTTTATCTCAAGACACGTATTTTCAAAACTTCACAAAAATCAATAAAAAGCGTAATTCTATAAAATACACAGAAAAGGTAAAACGGTTCATGGATAGGAAATAAGAGTGAATAAAATCAGATAAAACAGTTACATACAATATAAAATACCAATAGCTAGCAGAAATGCGAAAATGTTAGGATGATGAATATCATCTAACAAATCCTTCATACATAAAATCGTGCTCTTAAAAAATGTAAGACGATGTTGGTTAAAACAAGGACAAATGTGATGAACTTTAAGTAAAACATTACTCGCATTTGGGAGGAGATTCTCCAAACAACAGATGAAGATGCGTGAGTCGAGTGTGGCTGATTCTGAGACGATTAAGCTTTACATCTACATTACATAAACGTAATACAGGTAAGGGGTCTATATATGGTTTGATGTTATAAAGTTTATTTTGGGTTTGAAGGTCCCAATGCTGTTGCCAAAGGGACGAGATGAACTGTCGAACATGTAGTTTAATGTCTGAGAATGGTACAGATATTGTTAATTCAGTAGTTGCAGATCGTGCTGCAGAATCAGCCAACTCATTCCCTGGTATACCGACGTGACTCGGTATCCAGCAAAATAAAATATCAAATCCTTTTTTGTGAAGAGCGATTAATAAATGATTAATGAAGCATAAGATTGGGTGAATATCGCTGCGAAAATTTTCTAGCTAGTTCAAAATGCTCTTATTATCGGAGTATATAAAATACTTTAGTTCGGAGCATAAAGAAATCAGCCGCAATGCCAATAGGATGGCAACAGCTTCCGCAGTGAAGACGGAACAAATATCTGGGATTTTGTAGCTATAAGTATCATCAGCGATGACTTTCCAGGGGGGCAGATACTCTATAACTAATATTTCATTACAATATTTAGCAGGTGTTTGATTGGTATTTTACCGTTATAAATGTACTAAATACAATATTTCAAAAAAAGAAAAAGTTAGTTCATCATTTTTAATATACCAGTAAAATTGCCTTGAGTGTCATTCCTAGCACAAATGACTTTAAACTTATGATCCTTATTTAAATGCTTTGATATTTTTTATCCCATAGTGTTCATATATTCCCACAGTAATCATATATTTTGTTTTGATAATATTACAATACAATATCAGAAAACACTAGTTTTTTTTTTCTTTTCGATATAACAATGCAGGTGGATCATATCTTTTTGTTGTTGCCTACATTTAAATTTCTTATTTTTTTTAAAAATAGTTTTTTATTGTTTCCTCCTTTACTTTCTGTTTCCTTTGTGTAATTCTCTCTCTATATATGTTACTGTAAATGACCGAAATCGGTGGTTATTGACTTTCACTGTCGACCACACAGATTGGACTCCATTATTAAACTATGTCGCATTAACTTCAAATTTTTCCAATTTTGTTCAAAATATTGCTTTATCAATTATTTATATACTTGTGCGTTCTAAACTCTGAATGTTAATTATTTCAATGATCTCTTTTTTTTTTAGAAAATAGAATGCGATATTTGCCATATTTTCTATCATAAATAGAAATATCCGATGAAATATTTTTGTGTATTGCAATAATGTAATCTAAAATTTTGCTGATTTTTTCCTGGAAAACTTGGATAAGTCTGGGAATTCTATTTCTAAAATGGAGTGGGAATCATCTCACCTGTTATAGGAAAATCGACATATCTCTGAACTTTGCCATCAAAATATTCTGTTCCTTTGATAACCACAAGATGTGCAGGCAAATTAATACCCCATGCTAAAGTGGCTGTTGCAATTAAAACCTATAAAAAACACTTTCAGTTACATAAATAAATAAATATATATACATACAGTGAACTCTCACTACTACTATATCTGATACAACAGCAACTTCCTCTATTACAATAATGTTTCGTGGTTCCAACAAACTTGCATATGTATTAATGTTATCCTCCTCTCTTGCGATATTATCTGAAGCAATAAACTCCTGTAAAACAATTTTTATTACAGTCAAACCCCGCTATAGTGAACCTTCAAGGGACCGAAATTTCGGTTCACTATAACCGGGAGTTCACTATATCCGTTACGCAGGCAATTTCACTTATAGTTCCCAAACTCCTCCCTTTTATTACATTATATTCATATAAATGACTGAAAAATATTATGTATTAGCAAAAAATGTGTTATTTTCCATCACTCTTCGTCTTACGTACAAATAAAAATTAGTAATCTTTAGCTGATGAGCAATCCTCAACACCAGATATGGAAGCACTTCCCGACTCTCAGATACGTTTTTCCTGAATTTCTGTTATTCCGCTTTTTAAGCCTGTCTAACCTGCCATTCGAGCACATAAAAGTAGTTTCTATAGATGGTTTTAAAAATCGGTTTATCTATTTATTTTGAAGTAGAAATTTCAAAATTATTACAAAGAAAATAGGGGGGAAATCAGTCGAAGACAGAAAAAAGTTCATTATATCCAACTTCCTCACATTTTAGGTTCACTATATCCACTAATAATAACATTATGCGTGTATAGCAAGGCACGGGACCGAGCATTTCGTTCACTATACCCGGGAGTTCACTATAAGCCGTGTTCACTATAGTTTGACTGTATTTTCAAATTTCAACCTTATTTTCCCGACATACTATTGGTTTTCAAATAATGTAAAAAAATCTTATTTTATATTTTGGCATTTTTTTTCTTCGTTCTTTTCTAACCAGAGGAGTCCCAATGCTGATTATGTACTTATGTTATTTCTTTTCACCACAGTGAATGACTTTTGTATTCAATACTCCATCCTTGATGTACATAGACCACCCCCCAAGACTGTTCCATTCTTAGAATTGCCTTTCTTATCTCTTAAGAAGTCACAGATGTAACATTCCTATCTGATGTCATATTTAACCATAATCACCACTCTGCAAATTAAATTTTTGTATAAACAGATTTATAGTTAATACATGCATAACATTAAAATTAAATAAAAATCTTATTGTGTCCCCAAAGTATAGTAATATATCCCTATACTACAATATATTTATCTGATCCCTAAAATACTGTTGTAGCGAGGCTTTACTGCGTGTGTGTATATAGATATGGAAAAATAGTAAATGTACTACTCACTTGAATCTTCCCGTTTAAAAAGAGTTCTTCCACTAGTTTTCTGTCCTTTTCATGTAAGCCGGCATGATGGAGACCAATGCCAAAAGCAATAGTCAGTTTCAAATTCTGATCTCGCACGAGGCTTATTATCGATTGGCTCTGCAAGAAGATTTTTATTTTCAAATATAAAACTTATTTGTTCTTTTTAAAAGTACGAATCACGCATTACATTATTTTGAGACAATGTTAGAAACTGGGATTATATTTTTAATAGAATGTGTAAATTTACAATATATAAAGAATGAAACAAATTTAATTTACAGGGTTTCTACTAAAAAAACTAATGTTAAAATAACAACTTTTTATTCTTATTTTTTAAAGTGACTAAAGTAAAGATTATTTATTATATTAAGTGATCAAAATAAAATGGATGTAAAAATCTGGCACGGCTAACCCTCTAATAAACAACTGAAATAACATTTAAGAAACTTGTTATTTGCAAGAAACGTTTTCTATTTTAGATATCTGACCCAGAATAATTTGTATTGAAACAATTCTTTAAAAACTCTTTAGCCTCAAAATTAATAACACTTCATAAGCAATGGAGTGTATACAGGGCTGGCTGACGTTGTGTATGATCGAGACTGAGAAGCAACAGTGAGTTGGATGATGTCGCAGTTACAAGTAGCAGCCAACTGTTCAATGTGAACCATCCATCTACTGTTAAGATAGACATTACGTCTGAAGGTCACCCATGTCAACCCTCATCTATGTTAAGGTACCCCACCATAGAATCGAGTTAACCATGTTTTATATGCTATTAAATAAGGATTATATTTTTGTTGTGGTAGATAGACTACAATAATGTCCGTACACCATTTGCTTCCACGCTGCCCTCTCAAATGATTTATTTCTATAAAAATCTGCTCTCATTTGCAGATTCTTTTAAAGTCTGTCGACATATTGTTTTGAAAGTATAAGAAGGTAGAAATGTTGGATACCTGAGCTCGAAAAAAAAAAAAAAAAGGTTGGGTAAATTATTGTTGAAACAATTCTTACTTCATGATCTGAATTGACATGCAACCACTGCCTAGGCTCTTCTTCAGTTACTAAAAATGAGATCAAATCGAGTGCAGTGAGGCGAGTTTGACGTCTCGACGAGACAAATACTAAAGTTGGTTTGTCAGGAGAATGGGTTTTAATAGCTGGAAAAGGAAGAAGTATTTATCAACACACAATGTATGAATCAAGATAACTATTGAGAGTGGAAAAATTTTTGGGTTATCAAATATTTACTGCAATGAAATATGAATTGTAATTTGGGAGTGCGGGTTCACTTTTTATAAAAAGGTGATACAGCCCCATTTAAAATTAAAATTTTTCACTCAATATTATTGAAATTTAATTAAAAATTAAAAAGAAAAAACAGATAATTTTTTTGAAAAAATTTATCTAATTCAAGTGAGCTTTTGTTTGCAAAAACTGCTACCCCCCACTCATCCTCTTGCAAAGGTTACAAGACATTCCTATTTCTGTCCGATAAGAAAATTCTTAGTTTAATATGTCACAGTGAACAGAATAATAATGGCATATTGAAATAAAGTGACACAGAATAAAAATAAATAATGTTACAGGGAGGGGAGAGAGCCCTCCATTCCTGAGATGATTCCGCTGTCACTGATTCTAATGAAATATGTAACTGCTAATAAAAAGAATGTAAAAAGCTAAAATTCAGATTCTTTTATTATGTTTTAAAAGTTTTGACTTTTAAAAGAATAGTAAAGGCCACAGATACCTGCTTGCCAACCTGAAAGTTTTACCCAAACTTCATTTCATGAGCTTCATTTTTAAGGCCTAGCTTTACTCATTCTCAAATAATCAAAATTATTATTTTTTTAATGAAAAAATTCTGCCAACAAACCTAATGTTGTTTCATGTTTTAGCATGAGTAATTGATCATTATAATAAGCACAAGTAATTGATTATTGTAATCAATTACAGTTGCAATCAAAATTATGAGTGCTTGCAATCAGAACTTGTGATGATAATAAGGAGTAACTGATTGCTGCAATTAAAAAAATTTAATAGTTCACAATTTCATCATACAGATGTAATCATACGTCAGGGTTACCCGTAATCCTAAGTACCCGTATTCCCGATTTCAAATAAGTTATTACAAACTACTAATTATGTTTAATCAATTACAGTTGTAATTTAAGCCCAACTGTGTTATGCACGCTGCTTTTTTTAAAATTTATTTTTTAAATGATGTTCTAAAAATAGGTAACTTAAAACTTTTGATTGATAAACATTTCATTCAATTTAAAAGCATTACGATTTTAAAAAATACAAAATCATAAATTTTAGTGTTTGAAAGCATATTCTTAAATAAACAGTTTTATACTAAACATAGTAAGGAATAAAAACCAAAGGCAAAATGTAAGAAAATATATAAAAATAAGATTGTCTTTGTGGATAAAACACAACTATACTAATTATGAAGCATTATTAAAATATAATACAGCTCTAAATAAATTTTAAGGTTGTCTAAATTGATGTGTAATAATTAATGTGACCAAATGTCCTCATATCTTGAGAACATTTCATTAATTGTCTTAAAGCTTAACATAATTCTCCAAAAGCATAGAATCTTTTTCTATAGGCAATGAAATATTAAAGTAATCAGAAATATGCATGTTTTTGTCTAAATAATTAAGTTTTACACAGAGGATGCAAAGCGAAAATTTAAAAAAAAAAAACACCATGTTAAAACTAGTAAAAACTCTATTCTGAAAATAATTTTGTCAAAAATAAAAAAAATTTTAAAAATCACTTAAGCATTTATTTCACCAATGTTAAACAAAAGCAGGTGATATTTCAAAACTGATTAGTAATGAAATCAAGCTTGATGAAAATGGTTAGGCACCTGAACCTTATCTTATTAGCGTGAAATATTGTTCTACATGAAACACATGTTTGGCCCTGTGAGTCAGCAATAAATTATTATTGCATTTTACGTGTTTAACTTGAAATTTTCAAGCACATGAAAAAGGAAAGTGAACACAGCACAGATAATAAGCATGTGAATAAAATACCAATCATTCATTTTGAGCAATGCTATTTCCATTTTCGTCCTTTGTTACAAGTAGCAGATGGGCAAATTAATAAAATAGTTTAAAGTAGTTAAAACTTTTAAGCTAATTTCAATTTGTTTGCTTCATTATCATAATAGTATTGTTTGTACACATCATTGTAGTACATAACATCTACTAATAATACATAATAGTTTTCCTGCTGTATGGGATAAAACAAAACTCGATTATAAAATGAAATAATTATGATAGTCCCAGCCAATTTCGAATTGATGAGGTTTGATTGCGTCAGTTATCAATTAAATTTGATTCTATTATTACAATTTAAACAAAAATACAGAACAGTTGGCTCGTTGATAGTTATTCAATAATTATCATTTTGAGAAACATTTAAGATTGAGAGAAGAAAGATAGTGTTAAGTAGGCACCTTGATATGTAGGCTTATTCATGAGGGCCATTCTCGGGCAGTAGTGCTTTCCATGATATCCAGAAATGTGGATTTCCAGTGGTACAGGTCGCACGGATGACCGGAAATTGTACAAACCTATCTAAAACATAAGTCACATTAAATCAGTTTAAGGGATAACTATTTCAGAATTGTAGTCAAAAGTAGTTATGAACCTAATACCATAGCATTTTTCTTTTATCATCTCTTTTTTCTAAAAACACGCCAAGGTGAAAAAAAGAAATTGTTTAAATTATATTTTTTGTTTATAAATTAAGAACGATTTTTGTTTTGGTTCATATCTAGCTCTTTCTTAGAGGGTTTCTATTTACATTTTTCCCCCTCAATTTTTCTTGAAAATATTATAATTGGAAAACTGAGATGTTCGGTTTTAAAACTTTCTTCTAAAAGTTAAGATAGATTTTTATTTTTCATCTTTCGTTAAAAGCATTCCTGATAGACTTTTAAGGCTTTAATAATTTTTTTTGCTGGAAAATATAAATTTAGCATTAAATTTTTGTTTTAAAAATTAAAAAGATATCTTTTTTTCTATATATATTTTTTCCAACTTAACAACTTAGCTTTATTAGCTGTTAGTTGCTTTTTTATTTATACTTCTAACCAAAAATAGCTAATTTGTGATTATTTGTAGTAAATAATAATGTGTGATTATATCGGGGATGAGAGTGGTCAGAAAGTAAAAAAGAGGAAATCAAAGAATATATACAAAAAATTGACAAAAAAGTGCGATTTTTAAACTTGCAAACCATGCGATTATAAATCCCCATGATTAATTTTAAAATTGTATTAATATATGAATGTGAATCACATACATGATTTTAAATTGAGAGAATATGATTCCCGATATGAGGCTTTTAAATCAAGTGAATATGAAACTCTACATTGAATTTAAAAATGCGAAAATACAAATCATGATGCATAATTTTCAGATCAAGTAAATACAAATCCCAATGTAAATTTTTAAAGAACTTATAAACATGAAAATCGATGTTTGATATTACAATGGCAAAAACGAATCACGACATAGGATTTTAAGCGCGCGTGAATACGAATCGCTACATAGGGTTTTAAAAGAGCGGAAATACAAAGCGCAATATTGGATTTTTAAATCTCGTAAATGAGAATTGCAATGCACGATATTTAAATAGCCTGAATAAGAATTGCAACATTCAACTTTTAAATCAGGTAAATACGAAAATCGATGTTTGATAATAAAATCACGATTTTAAAAATGCATAAATACAAAAAGCGATATTGGATTTTTAAATCTTGCAAATAAGAATAGCAAAGTATGATATTTAAATAACGTAAATAAGAAAATGCGCAACTTTTAAATCAGGTAAATATATTAAAATCGTGAGAATAAGAATCAAGATATTTGCAGAGTCTGGTCTTGGGATTTCTAAAAGGCTTATTTGTATTGTTTTTGTTTAAACATAATAAATAAAAATTTACAAGATTAATTGAATGAGCAAATAAATATTTTCAATGCAAATCCATCTCCCTTTTCATTTTTTTTTCGTTTGCTTTCACACCAGACAACAGAAAACGGCAAAGTCTGAATAACAAAAATCTTACGGTAAAATCTGAGAAAATAGATAAATAAATTAAAATTACGGAAGGGTTAGCAACTAGGACGTAGTTTGAATTTTCTGTTTATCTTTGAAAATTGTAAATAAATATAATTCTTTAATTTCAATGACTGAATTTTAATAAAAAAGGGAGATATTTATAAAAAAAAAAAAAAAAAAAAAACTGAAACATTTAGAGAATCAGAGTTTCTGATAAAAAGGCTGAAATTCGAGAGACAAAAAATCTCTTCCCTGCATAAAGGTCAACCAGTTTCATACCAAGGAAATGATTTTTAGAGAAACTTCAGAGGGAGGAATAAGGACTTCAATACTTTCTCTCTGTGGAAAATTAAATTCCTCATAAAATATTTTAACCTCTGCACAAAAAATTTTCAACGGAAATCAGCGGGAAAAATCTGGAGAAAAAAAAAAAGCGGAAATCTGCGAATCAGCGGGAGAATCACATCCCTGTTATGTGTAAATAATAAATAAATAAGGACTAAACTTTTTTACACATAAAAGCAATATTTATATTTAATAAAATCGCTATTCGAGTGTTGAATATTTTTGGCCAAATATTTCGTAGTCGGCCAAATCTCTATTCGTTACACCCATTGTTAAAATCTATCAATTACTATTAATATTATTATTAATCTCTAAAATCTAATTCCCTTCAAAAACACTGAATTGGCTGAAGAATTTTTCATTCCTTAAAAAGAAAAAAAAAACAGTATTTGTATTGTTTTGAATTATAGTGCTAACACAGGAAAAATAAGTTTTAAAAAGAAAACAAAAATGGGCACTTGTCGAATATTTTCAACACTGAAGTTATGCATGCTAAACTTATTTTCCCTACATCATAAAAATCTTAAAACTTTAGAGTGAAAGTTACTGTGCTGTCATAGAAAGTCCTAAAAAAGTCGCTAAATTATTAACGACGCCAATGATGCTTAGTTAGTTATGTTTATAGGTACAGTGCGCAAAAAACATCACCCTGAATAACTTTCGTTCTAATGATCCGATTTTCACATACTATGTGTTAATCTTAATGATTCCTATGGGCAACCTCAAATATGCTAATCATTATATGCTAACAACTAATTAAGTTACAAAATTGGACACAAAAACATACTTTCTCTGAATATATATTTTTTGTTACGTATTTGAATTATTAACTTTCAAAATATAGGAGGCAGCTGGAATCAGGGAAATATGGTCCTCGTAGTGTGTTCAGGGGAGAGATCCAAAGTTCCGACCCCTTAAAGTTAATTTCACTTTTTGTGTTTTTAGTTAAATTTTTAGAACTAATTAAGCAATTAAAAAAATTATCTCACTCATAAAACCCATTTATCCAAAGATAATTTCATGCAAAAAATATTTTTTAACAGTTATTTATTATTATTTAACTGTGGTTGAATTATAAGTTTTCAAATATTTTTTAATACTATATAAATCAACATATTTTTCGATTGAAAAATATAAAGTTTAAACTGTTTTTTTTTTTTAATTTGAAGCCAAGAAAAATTTATCGTAATTGTTTTTAAAAAAAGTAATTTGGAGACAATGAAGAAATATTTAAATGTGGTAAACTTTCGAGAAACTTGACTTACATGCGCGTAAAATTTCATTCATATTTTTCTCACAAATAATCGGTTGCTAATCCTTTTTTTTTGAATTATAAAATACAACGTCTCTTATAAAGTTGTCTAAAATTTTTTTTGAATAAAAAACGTTTTATGCAATGAATGTTGAGTTTTATAAAACATGTCTCTGATAGAATGTGATCATAAATCAGCTTCTTTAATTTTTAGCTTGTTTTTTCAATAATTGACACAATTTCAATAATATAGATAAGTATGAATAAATTTGGAATAATGTATTTATCATTTCTCCAATGCATATTTTATAATTAGAATTTATAATTAAAGCATATTTTATAATTAGAATTTTTAAGAATCTTAAATTTTTTAGCATTTTAACCTTGAATAACCTAACATAATCTTGAATAATCTGTAATATTAAAATTTTTTTTTTTTAATTACTAGTCTATGCATGTTTTACAGAACTTCTTTACCAACTATTTAATTCAATTTTAACATTTCTCAAAATCTTATTCTTTACTCTGACACATATATTATTTTTTTATTGATATACTAATCAATTTTTTCAGTAATTTAATTTAGATATCTCTTTAAAGTTAAATTCGTTTTTAAATTATTGTCAAGTTTTTATTAAAAGGGAGCTTAGAATTCAGGGATGAGATTAGCCAAAAAGCAAAAAAGCTGAATTTCCACGATAGTAAATTTTACGCAAGCGCAACCCTTTAATAATAACAGTTTAAGGTAATAAATAATGTGTTGACATACAATTGTGTACTAATCTATCATTATATAAATGATTACATTGATACTTAACATTTTTTAGTGAAAATAAAAATTACCACCTGAAAAAATAAATCTGGAAATTATATTTTTCCCCAGTTCACATAAGAGACAATTATTACTTGAAAAACTACCTGGTTTAGCAAATTAAAACTACTGAGAATATACATTAATATTTCATTTCTTTTAATAAATACTGTAATGTGATTTATAGCAAATATATCAGTAATCTTTTTCCCCAAAAACAAATTAAATTAAATCTCTTTTTAAGTGATTGCTTTTGTTCGCTATATCTTTTATGTTTTCTACATTTAGTCGTTAGTCCATCTTCAAACATCTTGTGACAAATCCTATTTTTTCTTCTTTGCAAGCACAGAATGTAAGTTTTGAATATATTCCCTTCCAGTTTCTCTGATGTTGTAACACTTACATATACTAATAATCGTCCTTAGAAAAACAGTCACCTTTATAGTAACTAATTTTAAAAAAATGTACTTCTTACAAGAATCGTGATAGTTGATCTTAAAATTGCGTGAATATAAATAACAATTATGGATTTTGAAATCACATGAATATGAAACTAGATATACGATTTTGAAAATGAGAAAATACAAACTGGGATATTAATGGAAAATAAATTTAATAATTTTAGTTTTATATGATTGTAAATTGTAATTATTTAATCAAAAATAACATATTTTAAAGATAACATCAGTGATAATTTCTAACTTATAGCTGTATATGAACAAAAAAATAGTCATCAGCATAATGATAAAAGTTTGGGTTGTCATCAGCATAATATTAGTAAGTTTGGGTTGTCATCAGCATAATATTAATAAGTTTGGGTTGTCGTCAGCATAATATTAATAAGTTTGGGTTGTCATCAGCATAATATTAATAAGTTTGGGTTGTCATCAGCATAAAATTTTTTTTGGGTTGTCATCAGCATAATATTAAAAGTTTGGGTTGTCATCAGCATAATATTAATAAGTTTGGGTTGTCATCAGCATAAAATTAATAAGTTTGGGTTGTCAGCAGCATAAAATTATTTTCGGGTTGTCATCAGCATAATACTAAAAGTTTGGGTTGTCATCAGCATAAAATTAAGTTTGGGTTGTCATCAGCATAATATTAATAAGTTTGGGCTGTCATCAGCATAAAATTAATAAGTTTGGGTTGTCATCAGCATAAAATTATTTTTGGGTTGTCATCAGCATAATACTAAAAGTTTGGGTTGTCATCAGCATAAAATTAAGTTTGGGCTGTCATCAGCATAAAAATTATTTTTGGGTTGTCATCAGCATAATATTAATAAGTTTGGGTTGTCATCAGCATAAAATTAATAAGTTTGGGTTGTCATCAGCATAAAATTTTTTTTGGGTTGTCATCAGCATAATATTAAAAGTTTGGGTTGTCATCAGCATAATATTAATAAGTTTGGGTTGTCATCAGCATAAAATTAATAAGTTTGGGTTGTCATCAGCATAAAATTAAGTTTGGGTTGTCATCAGCATAATATTAATAAGTTTGGGCTGTCATCAGCATAAAATTAATAAGTTTGGGTTGTCATCAGCATAAAATTATTTTTGGGTTGTCATCAGCATAATACTAAAAGTTTGGGTTGTCATCAGCATAAAATTAAGTTTGGGCTGTCATCAGCATAAAAAAGTTTTTTTGGGTTGTCATCAGCATAAAATTAATAAGTTTGGGTTGTCATCAGCATAATATTAATAAGTCTGGGTTGTCATCAGCATAAATTTTTTTTTGGGTTGTCATCAGCATAATATTAAAAGTTTGGGTTGTCATCAGCATAATATTAATAAGTTTGGGTTGTCATTAGCATAAAATTAATAAGTTTGGGTTGTCATCAGCATAAAATTATTTTTGGCCTGTATGACCTATGTCATTATCCAGGTGGGCATTGGAAAAAAAAATTTCCTTTTATTTATTGCTAAGAATGTTTTTATGCTATTTTTTACTCAATTTTCGAATAAATTTTTTTAAATTAAAAATAACGATTTTAC
The DNA here is from genome assembly GCF_982258835.1 of Parasteatoda tepidariorum. Classification (NCBI taxonomy): domain Eukaryota; kingdom Metazoa; phylum Arthropoda; class Arachnida; order Araneae; family Theridiidae; genus Parasteatoda; species Parasteatoda tepidariorum. The sequence continues at coordinate 2,134,937 of NC_141761.1, forward strand.
TTTTTTTTTAAATTTAAAATATTAGCAAATTTTAATAATAATTATTTATTCTGTTTAATTTAAATACCTAAGAAAGAAAAAGGATAAATTATAAAAATAGAGAAGTTAAGCTAAAGAAGTATGAAAATTGTGTTAAAACTCTCTATACTATTTGCATCAAATTTTATTTATTTTACTAGGAGGCTCCGCCCCCTGCTCGCCAACCCCCGAGAATTGCTACGCAATCCTATGTGGTTCACGCTGTGAACCATGGCTCTCTGCGCTCGCTTGCCAATGAACACAATGTTCTAGCACAAAGACATAGTATATTATCATCAAAGACATGGTATTTTATCATCAAAGACATAGTATTGTACTTATGTAGAAGAATTCTATCAATGTTCTTATTTGCTTTTAAAAAAGTATATTAGCTATTTAGATTGTACATGGTGAAAAAATCAAAACATTAGCTAAATAAGAAACATATTAGCAAAATAAATTATCTGAGATAATAACCCTCAAAAAGTCTTTCATTTTCAAGAACACAAAAATTTGCTTTATCGCCAAATGAAATATTTTTTGGTGATCAGCATTATTGAAATCAATTTCTATATTAATTAACATTTGTGATAAAGTACATAGCATTTTAGAACAAAATAAGGATGTTTTACATACAATAAATTAAAATGCATGGCTGTTAGCATCACCCGAGAAATACCACGTGGAGGTCGCCATGCTGCATTTCTAATCGGGGTGTTTTGATTTTGTCAGTTCCCCTTGCCTACTGCCAATAGAACTTTCAATTAAATTTTTTTCCAAAAAACATTTTTTTCTGCAAAGCTCTAAGAAATTAACACTAAGCATTTAGAATTTCTTTGAAAACACAATTATAGATTTGGCATCTTGGAGCAATTACTGAAAGGCTGTCAAATGACTTAACTCTTGACAGGCCAACATAAAGTTGTCCATGACTTAAAACTTGACTACATCTTTAACAGTTATTATTGCACTTGATCTCTGCAATCTACGCCTTCCATAACATTCCTCAATACTTTCTTTCTATACAAAAATTGCTATTTTAGTTTGAAAAATTACATGACAATCAGCAACTGTTTAGATAATTGTTTCGTATTTGATAAGAATTTTGCATTTTATAGCATAAATAACAGCAATTATAAATAAAATTTTGATGATGAGTTAATTAACTCTTTTTCCCCCAAAATTTTTTTTTAATTAAATCCCTTTTTAAGTGATTGCTTTTGTTTGCTGTATCTTTTATGTTTGTTATATTTAGTCGTTAGTCCATCTTCAAACATCTTGTGACAAATCCTTTTTTTTTCTTCTTTGCAAGCACAGAATGTAAGTTTTGAATATATTCCCTTCCAGTTTCTCTGATGTTGTAACACTTACATATACGAATAATCGTCGAACGAATCGCTACATAGGTTTTTAAAAAGACGTAAATACGAATCACAATATCGGATTTTTAAATCTCGTAAATAAATCGCAACACGCAAATATGAAAAGATATGTTTGGTATTAAAATCGTGAGAATAAGAATCGAGATATTAGCAGATTCCAGGCTTGGGACCTCTGAAAGGCTTGTCAGAAGCAGCGTCGTTTGAACTACGAAAATCGGATCCATCTGGAGGGCGGGTAAAAAATTCGGAAAATCTTATCTGCTGCGTGTAAAGGGGAGAAAATAGGTAAAATAAGTAAAAATGAGAAAGGATTGGTAGCTATGTAGTTTGAATTTTCTGTTCCTTTTTGAAAATCGGTGAATTTTCTGAAAAAGCAGAATACTAATTTAAAAAAATGAAATTTTTAGAAAATCTGAATTTTTGATAAAAAAAAAGCTGAAATTTAAGAGATAAAAGTGAAAAAAGCGGAAATCCGCTAAAAAACGGAAAAATCTCATCCCTGAGAATTATTGCTATGCTTAATAAAATAAAATAAAATCATAAATAATGCCTCATAAAAAGTTCATGCATATTAAATACTAAAATCCTGGAAAATTATAAATAATTTATAAATAAATGTAATTTTTAAGGGAATCAACTAAATCAAATCTGTTAACAGAAATCAACTAAAAACAAATCTGTTGCTTAGAAACCTGTAGATATTTTTTTTATTCACTATTTAAAAAAGAAAAAAAAGTCTTTCCAACACGAACAAACACAAAAAATGATGAATGGCTTCAGTTTATATTTAATTCTATTTTTATTCTCTCAGTTTGGTTGTTTAGCAACGGAGTATTTCTTTCCAGTCAATTACGCATTTAGAGTATGGTTATATTAAATTTATCCTTTTTCCATGGCAGAAGTTCTTCGCCTCTTTTTGGGACGCCGCCAAATATATAAAAACTTCCTAGCAGCCCTATTTTTGATCCAATTTTTCTGCAAAATTTTGTCCACCCCGATACTTTGAGGGTTAGGAAAACAAATCTTATGTATCTGATTTCATAACTTAATTAATAGTTAACACTAATTAATTAGCATATGTTTCATTATTTTTTTTTCATATTATGTGAATTCTTATGAGCCTTTTGAATATTTTTCAAGAAGAAAATTTTTTTTCGGAAGAATGCTAAATTCATTTATTTTCAAAAACTAAGATAAAATAACGAAATAACTATACTTATCCTTGAATAAATAACTTTGAGGACATGACATAAAATTTAAAAAAGAAAAAAAAAATTGTGACTGAAGTCTTAATTTTATTTATTTAGAAATTTCTTTAAAGTGATTGAATTTTACTTTTCTAGTTGGAGAAATAATTTAAAACCCCATTTTGTTACAAATGTAAAAATGACTGCAAACTGGTAAAATGAGATACTAGTTATAAATTTGTCTGCTATATATTTTAAAAAAACATACAAATTTCAATGTAGGATCATTGCAATTTTCATTGATATATAGTTATTAGTAAGGCTCGGATTTTGATGACATTTGCATTTTTTGCATTTTTGGTCCTTTAGAACATTTTTTTAGGCATTTTTTTAGGGCATTTTTTCTTAAATTTTGGGGGTGTATTTTGAATTTTAAAGCATTTTTTTAAGTTTTTCGTTAATTTTTCCAATTTTTATTATATTTTGGGGCATTTTTATTACATGAAATGCAAGATTTGTCTCATAATTTTACATTTCATAATGTAACTCTCAATACCACCTGCATGCCATTATGTTTTTCCATTATGTTATTGATTGATATAAAATCTTTAGAAGTAATTCTTTGTTACAGCTTTCCTTTTTCTTTTTGTTTTGTTATTTTAGGATATAAAACATATTTTTCAAACTTTAATGAACATAGAACAAGTATTGCATTGCTTTATAATTTTTGAAATGACTCATAATAATTTTAAAGAGTAAAACATTGTTTTAGTTCAATATTTTTACTTTATTTAAGTCATGTCATAAGGCATTTTTAGCGCAATTTTCGCATTTTTAAAGCATTCTTAAGGGCATTAGTTGAGATTTTTTAGGTCATCCAAATCTGGGCTCTAGTTATTAGATTATTTAATAACATGTTAATGAGGCCATTAACAATAGCAAATGCATACCCTCCAACTGCTACGGAATTTCCGTAGTTTCAGAAATCTTCTCTTTAGACGGTAGCAAAATTATTGTCTTAATATTTTAAAAAAATTAATTTTAGCGTAACTTGTCCACTATTACTTATAAAAGTGCAGGCCATATGGCTAGATTCTTAAGTTCTGATAAAAGTTTTATGAGAGATCCATCATTTGCTTTAAAAATTTCTACTTCAGTTCGCTACCACTAAAAAGAATTATTTTCAAAATCCTCATAAGTTGGAGGGTATGCAAATGGATTACTGTTTCTAAGCATTTTTCGAGATTTCATCTAATTTGTTTGAATGATAAATTATCATTTATCAGTTTCGCAACATTTCACTTTATGACACTCTTTCTTTCAATTCCTACCACTAGTTCACACTTTCCCTAATATATACATCTTTTCCAAAATTTCAATCGTTAATAAAATACTTTTTATTCAAATACATTTTTTAAAAATAGTAGTGGATGCTAATACAGTTTTTTCAAATATTAATTCACTCATTAAACAGTGCTGAGCGAAAAACGAAATAAAATTTTCTGATTGGTTAAGTATTAGTCGTTGTTTTAAATTTTTCTAGAAGTTCTTCACATATTCTAAAAATAACACCAGTGATAATTTCTGACTTATAGCTCTATTTGAACAAAAAAATAGTTTATTGTGCACACTTAAATACATAATTTATTTATATTCGCTGTGTCAGATAAATTCATTAACCACGCCGCCAAATTTCTACTTTTATAGCCTTTTTTTTTCAATTCCTACTATTAGTTCACACTCTCTGTATATTTTGCTTAAATTTTTGAACGTTAACAAAATTTAACTTTTTATTCATTCGTTCAAGTTCAAATACATTTTTTTAAACTTGTAGTGGATGCCACTTGATGCCAATACAGTTTTTTCCCAAATATTAATTCATTCATTAATTAATTTTAGTTTTATATGGAAGAAAATTTTTTTAATTATTTAATAAAAAGTAACTAAGATAAAATTTTTCTTTGCTGATCTAAGTAGGAATTGACCTAAATTTTCTTTTTATATTGCTTGTTTTTTTTTTTCTTTATCAAAATTTTAAAATCAAAATTATTATTTAGACTTTGTTTTTCTGAATGTAATCTGCAATATCAATAAAATCTACTTTAATCCATGATTTATTTCCTCAAAAAAAAAAAATCAGTTCATTTAAATTATAACAATCCTGTAATTTGTTCATAATTCATAATGAGAAAATGTACCTCCTTGATTCCCAGCCAATTTGCAATGTCACAGGCATTTGCCAGAGCTGTCGAAAGTCCGACCACCCTCAGCTTTCTTTCAGTGTGAGCAGAAATGAAATTGGTCCGAGACACGATGACTTCGAGAACGGGTCCTCGATCTTCGCCTGAAAAATGAACACATTACTCTTCAATTTTTTACTTTAATGAAATCAAATCTCTCCTCAAAATATCAATGTTTTGATCAACAATAAACTCTTTTAAATCTCAGGGCTATCTGACCCATTCCCCAATAATAGTGTTCATAAAGTCATTTTTACATTTGAAAAGGACTTTAGAAGTCATAACTTCCTCTATAAATTGCCAACATGGACAGGAACAAAAGAATATAAATTTCATGATAACTGTTGCATAATGTACTAAATATTTTACACAAAGGGAATTTTAGACATTTTCATAGACATCAAAATAGAAAAAATTCAATATTTTCCAGTTGTGATTTCACATTAAATGATCTTGAAATGATGAATGAAGCATTTAATTCATCAAAGAAAGAGAGAGAGAGAGAGAGAGATAACCGAATTTTATAAATGAGGCTTGCTTTCTCATGCATTCATTTAAATATTCAAGCAAGCAAGAAATATTCTGTACAAAAATTCTATTTCAATAAGGATTTTTTTAGGAAATTTACTCAATTTTAGGGAATTTTCTAAAATGTACAAAAACCAGGATAATTTTTTTTAGTCATCAAAATAGAAAAACAGCAATATTTTCCAGTCATTAAACATACTTGAAATGTTATGCATTATTTTTATTTATAATTTCAAATATTAATAGGCACTTAATTTATAAAGGATAGTCAAAAGACTTTTTAATTAATTTAAATAGAGTTCTGTATAAAAATAAATTGAATATTTTATAACAAAAACACTTTTGAACTGAATTCAATATACGAGGTTCACTTCATTATGTATTAGTAATACTTATTTAAATATTAAAGCAAGCTATAATCTGTACAAAAATTGTATTTCAATAAGAAATTTTCTAAAATGTACAAAAACCAGGAGAATTTTTATTAAACCAGTAGACTAGGAGGAACAGGCAAAATACAGTAGATTTGGCAGCTATGAAGCTACTATTCTCTGTAAGTAAATGTGGCTTTATTCATCATTAACATGATAATTTTGTGGAATTTAACCCTTTCGAGCCGACTGTCACATATATGTGACAGCAAGAAACGCGCTCACTTCCCGGCCGACACACCCGCGTGTCAGAGAGTTTTCTCGTTCACCCCCGACCGTCACATATTTGTGCCAGCGTTTCGGAACGTTTTAAAAAATGAAATTTCTTCCAAAGGATGGCATTGTAAGTCCATATGGTTTCAGATACATGTAGAGTTGACCTTCTACTCAAGATGAAAGTACATTCACGTGGTTTTTAGGGGAAGGAGAGGAGGGGGGGAATGTTTTATGAGGGCTCTTTAAATTAGCACGTGATATTTATTTACAGTAAGTAAGGGAGTTTTTTTTATCTCTCGCTACTTTCGATTTTCGGATTAGTTTTTAGTGGATAATTAGATCTTGTAGGCTTGAATTTTTTTTCTTTTTACCGTTAGAATGTCGAAGCGTCGAAAATTTTTAACTGAGCTGGAAATAGAGGAAATTATGCGAAATATTTAAACTTATTAATATTTATATTACATTTAAACAAGAAATAACTTAAGTAAATAAAGTATCCATAGAAATATATATAAAGCATATGTCACTTAAATACTCTACAGAACAATATTAAACAACGCGCTGATATTTCGGTAATTTCATGGAATTAGGCTTAACATCGAAAAACCCTCCGGCCCTGGGGAGACACACGCTAGAGAGACTGCCGGCCTCAGCGGTAAGCGCGCTTTCGCGCTTTGCGTCGCGAAAGGGTTAAGAAAAGCTTACAGTGGTAAAATTGAGGATAATTTAATCACAGATCCAAACTAACCTTCTTTAGAGATTTTACTGCATATAAAATTAATATTTTCTTTTTTCTAATAATTTCCTTTTAAAAGCATTTGACTCGCAAGTAACTTTTTTTTCATAAATAAATGTAAATTTTGCATTGAATCTGGTCGTTTTAAATTTCTTCTTGCTACAAGTGTTGATGATGCAGAGAGCTTTTCAAAATATTAAAATTAGGTTAGGAACAGGTAATCTTTCAAAAAATATTTGAAAACACGATTTCTACTAAAAGTTAAGTTATATTTATTTCTTAAAGGTAATCATTTACATTTTATTTTATTCATAAATTATACATTTATTTCATTTTACATCTTATTTTTCATGAAATTTATAAATACAAGTTATAATTCAAATTTGCTTACTTTTTTACAAGAAAAAAAGAAGGGAAACGAATGTAAAACAGTGTTTACAGAAGTTTTCTTCTTAAGGTTTTTGAGTTTTTTATAAGAATTATGGTCATCAATATTTTAGCTCTGATGACAAATAATGAACATTGTAACTGTATTTCTAAAAAAATAAATAAATCTGTTTTTATTTCAAGTTTTTCATTTAGCTTGCTTCTACATTACAGAGCAGCTAACATATTTTTAATTTGGTTGAGTTTCGTTAATTCTTGCTGAACAAATGATGAGAAAAAAAAATTCAATTATCAAAAAATATATTGTTATACCTAACAAATGAATTTCATCAATGACAATGAGAGCAACTGCTTTCACATAATTTCTAGTCTGCCAACTTCTGCTGACTCCATCCCATTTCTCTGGCGTAGTCACAATGATGTCTGCTCGGGCAATAGCATTTGCATCAGGTGTCACATCTCCAGTCAACTCAACAACACTGCAAATTATAAATAACTCATATCAGAATACCTTCTCCATTGGCATTACATATCCCCCTAATGTTAATTTGAATTCCTATGTCAAGAGTTTCACCTCAAATCCTTGTTATGCTGAATGTTTTTTGACTTAAAAAGTGAATATTTTCAGAAAAATCCCCACTTTTTGACACTCAACATTACTGTCTCCAAATACAATTCTTTAAATATGCAACAGTATGCACAGAATAACCCCAAAAAGATTTAAAGAGCTTTACTTCATAATACAATAACAAAAAGCAATAAGAAAAAAAAATATCAGTAAACAAAAGTAAGTAAAATAGATGTTTAAAAACAATATGCATTTAGTGGATGGTCCCTCAGATAAAACATTGTGTTTAAGAAACTCAATTAATTCTTATCTGTATTAAATTAAATGAATAAAAGGGAGAGGAAAATTTTGAGGTTAGTAAGCTTTGTGATTCTTGACTGCTCTGAGGATCAACATGAAAATGTGTACTTAGTGAATGGTCTTACTAATCTATAAATAGAATAGCGCAAGAAGATCATTAGCTTGCCATTGACGAAGACTTCAATAACGATTATCAATAACGCACTTCAATGACGACGAAATTAACAAGAGAAATAAAACTTTCTTTTGCCATTAAAATTTGGCAGTGTTTAGTTGGTCCCCGAAAATTCGAGAGAAGTTTTAATTCCATTTCAGAGAATGGAAAATGAAGCCTGAAATTGAGAATATCTTGCAAAATGAAGCAGAGTTGCACATGAGAGTGCAAGAATTCTTCCCACTGACTCCAGAGCAACCCCCCACATGGCAGTAGCTTGGTTACCACAAAATTGTGACTTGGAGATGCCTAGGGGGAAATATCCTTTTTGGCGCAGATCGGAGCAATTTAAGACAACTACTTCAATTTGGAGCATGTAGGCGCAGGTTTTCACAATTGGCGCGGATCGGCTCAGCACTTGCACCACTGCCGTTGTTGAACAGCCAACCCAATTTTTGGGTTTACGACTACTAATGTTCAACTCCACAGCCTTGTAATTTTGAACCCAATCCAGAAGACAAGGGAACTCCTGGATCAAGTATTGGGAAAAATTTGCCTTTGTGGAGAATTTTTGATGGAACCAATCCGCATCAGAGTTACATGGAGAAGAAAACCATGAAAATCTCCTATGGTTAGCTCGAAGGCAAGGGGACTTTAACCCATGATCCGTCTACCATTGAGGATATTTCACGCTAGCACTGTGGTCGGTGCAAGCCAGATGCAGAATTCGTATTAACCAGCCATCTTTGGGATTTGAACCCAGTTCTCCTCATTGAAAGGTGAATGCTCGATACCCTGAGTCACCCAGACTGAAGTACATATGTTAGGATATAAGTCGCTGAACAGCCGACCCTATTTTAGGCTTACGGCTGCTAATGTTCAGCTCTGTAGTCTTGCAATTTTGAACCAATCCAGAAGACAAGGAAACTCCTGGATCAGTACCCCCAGAGGCATTGATTTGTTATGGGAACATGGAGGACTTTGGGACTCAAGAGATTTAATGTGCATCAGTAACCATTTACTACATGGGGAGTCTTTGGCCGGCCTGGGATTGAACCCACAAACTCTTGAACATGGGCACAGTGCCCTACCAACCAGGCTATCCTGGTCCAAGTACATAAGTTTGGAAAACATCAGTTCAATGGAAAAAATGTTGTTCATAAACATATAATAAAATCTGTTCAATTAAGAATAAAGAAAAGCTTACCTTTTTTTAAGATTTTCTCCAAATCGAACTCTCCAGTCTTCAATTCTTTCTCTAACTAGAGCTTTAAGAGGTGCAATGTAAACAACCTTTATTAAAAAGTACAAATTCATGCAAAAAACCATAAATGATGTTAAAAAATATAGACACTCACATAAACAGCATACACAGTAAAGAAAAAAAAAAGATTAAATCAAAAGTCTTTTATGGATTAAAAATGTACTAAGAGAAATGCACTGGAATAGCACATCTGAGAGTTTGAACTAATTTTAATCAGTTATGACTCTTGAAATCAGTAATTATAATTATAGGAAATAACTTCAGTAAAATAATAGTATGAAAAAAAAAAGCCTAAATTTAAATAGATATATACTTATTCTAATGACAGTACATTGAATAAATCTTAAAAAATACAACCACAATTGCATTAGAATTAAATTTCAAACTCCTCAATTCACAATAAAATAACTTAAAATCAACAATATAGAATTATGTTACCATGATGAATATTTTCTATGTTTTTAATTATTTGTTAGTTTTTATTTAAGTTGAATCTAAAATTCATTTTACTTTATTCATTTTCATATCCATACACTTAAAACAAGTTCAGAAATAAACAAACTATTGATATAGAGATGAGAATTTCAACTATCAGACAAAAAGAATTAATACATTTCATATATTGAGCTTTTTTTAATTTCATATATTAAATTTCATACATTAAATTATTTTATTTCAACTCAGGGGATAGAGTTCTCGCTGCTCAATGAGGTGACCGGAGTTCGATCCCAGCGATAGCTGGTCGATTCGAATTCTGCACCTGGCTTGCACCGAACACAGTGCTGACATAAAATATCCTCAGTGGTTGACGAATAATGGGTTAGAGTCCACTTGCCGTCAGGCTAACTGTGGAAGGTTTTCAAGGTTTTCCCTTCCATGTAATGCAAATGCAGGTTAGTTGTATCAAAAGTTCCTCCACAAAAGGCAAATTTCTCCCAATACCTTATCCAGGAGTTGCCTTGTTTTTCGGATTGGGTTCAAAATTAAAAGGCTATGGAGTTGAACATTAGTAGCCTTAAACCCTAAATTGGGCCTGCTGTTTAACAAATGTTATAAAACAAAATTTCAAATATTAAATATTTTAAAAATAAACAGTAGAATTTCCTTGGTAAATATGTTTACAGTTGCAAATTAAGTTTAAAGATAGAAACAATGAACAACAAATTTTAACAAGAAGAAAATGATATGAAGTGCCTTTTGACATCATTGATAACAGTGAGTGTTAATTTTAATAGTAAGTTCTAAAGAACATAAATTAGGGGGCATGATAGACATGTGGCTAACTACAGGTGTATTTCTTTAGAAGTGTGCTTAAGGATAGCTAAAAATAGTGCAAGATTCTTTTTTGTAAAGAGGAAGATAACTTAGATAGTGGTCGCCCACACATTGGTTGATAAATAAGGAGTAAAAATTTTCTAGAGGGAAACAATGCTCGCTTTACGCTTTTTTACATTGATACTGGAAATAAGCAAACATGTCTTCTATTCAAACCTTTCTCATATAAAATTGCTAATTTAAACAGCAGAAAAAATTTATTTCCCTAAATTTTTTTTCCTCACTATAGTGGAAGGCTAGTATTTCAAACTTTTATGACTTGCAAATTTGACATAATAACTGACTTCTCCTAATGTTCTGTACCTGTTACATTTAGCATATACTGCATTCTAAATTTTTAATTAAGTTTTTTAAACATTATTTTGTTTCGAAATTATAAATTAGTATGTACATTAATATTATTAGTTTTGCATACTTTTAAAAAGTTATTTTTAAACTTTAATCATTGAATTTCAGAACTGAGAGAGAATTGCGAATGAGAACTTAGTTGTTCCTGAAACTTTACATCCAAGTACGGAAGTGCATTAAACCTGATCAGAGAAGTTACAGGGCAAAATTTCAAAACTGAGGCAATCTCCACCTATCAGGCTGTACTTGGATGTAAAAATTTCAGGAACAACTTTTAAAGTTCTTTTTCAATTCTTTTCAGAGGGGTAGTTTTGGGAAGGGTTTGGGGGAGAAAACCCCTTCCAAAATTATACACTACTTGATTAATGGGCTAGTCGGTTCGGTAAGTAAGATGTAGACTTTTTTTCGTCATTCAAACCTTGAATATATATATATATATATATATACAGTCGAACTCGTTTATAACGAACACAAAGGGACCGTAACATGTACTCGTTAAATCCGAGTGCTCGTAATAAACGGGTCCTTAAGGCAGACGTGCAACCAGAAGAGTGGAGGGGGGCTTGGGAGGTCAAATGATAGAGTTGACTTAGAATTTAATTAATACTTACTTACTTTAATTACATTAATTAATTTAATTAAATATTTATCTTAATTTAGTGACAGCTAACCCCTCCCCCCAAACCAGCAAAAAATTTCTAGTTGCGCTACAGTCTTAAAGGAAAGGAAATATAAACGGAAAGAAAAATAAAGGAAAAGATTCTTACCAAAACATTTATTTTTTTCATTAATCTACATATTTAAAATAGTTTGTCAGCTTACTTTTAACTCGCGCATTTCATATCATTTTGAAAAAAAGATAAGACAGAAAGACTAGAAAGATGAGAAAAGATTGCCAGACAGAAAAATATTGCTCGCTAAAACCGGGTCTTGCTCGTTAAAAGCGACTTTTGTTCCATAGACTTAACACTTAACATTGATCCAACCAAATATTCTCGTTTCCCTCGTTAAATCCGAGTTCTCGTTAAATCCGAGCTCGTTATAAACGAGTTCGACTGTATATATATATATGTGTATATATATATATATATATATATATATATATATATATATATATATATATATATATATATATATATATATATATATAGCTGCAAACTTGTACTGCTGTTGAGAAAAAAACTTCTTAGTAGTAGCAATATTATAGCAGTTTGACGTATCAGTTTAAAGTTTCAAACAATCTTCAGTTTAAAGTTTCAAACAATTTTTTAACCATGACAAATCAATAATTAAAAAATATATAAATATGATCTATTTGCTAGCTTACTTAGCTCTTCAATGTTTAATTAGTTTAACTATTAATAAAAAAATTTCGAATTTCGCTTGTTCATTTACTACCACTTAGTAAAATCAGTGACCGCATAAGTCGGCAGGTCAGAAAGCGTAACGCCGCTCCAAACATACAGTAATAACTACACCACTGATTCTCTTCAGCTCAATTAAAATCCTTATTTACCTTTGAGGCTGGATATTCATTGAAAATCCGGAACATGGCGATTTCAGCCGCTATGGTTTTTCCTGAACCAGTGGGAGCACCAAGAAGTACATTGTTGTCCGTGTAGTACAGAGTATGAAATATCTGTGACTGAACAGGATTAAAATAATCAAACTTATACAGGCTCTCATACCTTTCATTTTTAAGAACAGATTTGGGCAGAGGTGTCAGTGTTAACAGCTCTAGAAATAAAGAATTAAATTTATATTATTCTATAACAGATAATCTTTAAGTGCAAAATTATTTGAAGAAATTTAATGAGCTACAGTTAGACAATACATCGTGAAATATAATTTTGGTCCAATTACTGCAATAGCCATATTAAAAATATATTCTCACCATATATCGTAAATACGATAAATAAATACCAACATGTGATACAGTCGCACTTGTTTATCTTGAATCTCACGGGAAAGGCAAAAAAAATTTGAGATAAAGAGGTTTCAAGTTATACTATACAGGTACTTCAAAATTCTTTGAAAAATTATTTTTTAAAGTCCAACCTTCGTTGTTTTGATAATTCTTTTAAGGTTAGAAAGAGCAGCAAATCCCCTATAGCCAATATTTTCTTAGGATTCAAGAAAAGTTTGTAAGAGATCCACAGCTTTTGCTGCTCCTTTTGCTCTCTTTCTCTAACTATACTAGCTGTTTTCTACAGTTCACTTTAAAACTCCTAATTAACCTTTGATCCATTGGTTACAATTTGGAGGTGAAAATGAATTTCTATTCTTAGCTTTCTTATCTATGTTGAAAAGCTAACCCCTGGTGGTCACTCTATCCTACTCATCAACCCTTCACTTACTGCCAAAATCATTGTATTCTTCTCAAGTTAAGAGAGTGCAGGGACAGGGACTGAAATTCCAAGAAACACCCCCAACCTGTTCATCTCCACTTCCTGAGGGTTCACGAGATTCATCTCTGCCTGCAAGTTCTACTGATAAAGAAAGTTATGTTGTTTAGACATGGGTGCTCGATTTTTAGAAATTTGAGAAACAGAGGTTTTGAAGAAAAAAAAGGATCGACATAAATATGGAAAATACATTGATTTTAAATAGTAAATGTAGGGTACTTAAGAAATTTCAAGATATACAGGTTTTCATGATAAAGAGGTCCGAGATAAACATGCTCAACTCTAATAAAAAAAAATATGCATTCAATAAATACTTACACTCGATAAATTACAAAAATATTAACAATTCATAAAAACCAAAAAATACCTATACTCCGTAAATATCGACTACATCTTAACCCAATGAGTACAACATTCTCTCATCGGGAAGAATTTTCCCCCCCCACAGTCTAAGGACATTGGCGACTGCTTGCGATGCAATGCAAAATACCGATATTTTCTGGCAATATCACATTATAAAAATTCTGATATAGCTTAGCACTACATAATCCTTTAACTGTTCTTCTTTTTTGCCAGAAATGTTGACAAAAAAAAGCATATTTTTTTTAGTATAATTGCTATTTACAATTATTTTGAGTATAGTTATGCTAGCATTTTTAATTCTTTTCTTATGAATGTTTACATTGGTAAAATAAAACTTAATTCGAATCTTCTTATGATTATAATAACGAGATAATTCAGCAAAAAACATTTAAGGTGCGGATATGGGCCCATATTAAGTTGGAGGCAACATTACTTTTGGTTTGACAGGGTGCATAGCCAAATCTTTCAACAAAAAATAAGCACCTCTTAAGTACTTTTCAAGCACTCAAAAATATTTTTACGCACTATATACATTAACAAACTGCAAAATAATTTTCAAAGACCTGACATGATAAAACAACTAGTTTAGACTAATGGAGGAGATTTAACTTTGAACTGCACTAGATTAAAATAAATAATCGGATGGGCACACGTGATTCGAATGAGGGATCTTGCTTTTTTTTTAAAAAAAAAAAAAAATATTGCCTTTTAGACCCACTGGAACAAAGAAGCGGGAAAGGCCGCGGTTGAGATGGGCTGATTCAGTGGAGTCTGATTTTTCTCGCAATTAATGAAAAGAATTGGAGGTCAAAGAAAAATCGGAAGTCGTGAAAGAGAAATCTTCAGAGGACGGCATTGGGCTGTCTGTCCAACTATGATGACGATGAAGTTTGAATAACAATATTTTTTTTAAGTCATTTAACAAATCATTTTCCAAGACATTAACTGTTCTATAGTGGTGAAAACAAAAACTTGGAGATAAAACTACATTCAACGAAATTAAAAAGGTTCTTTCAATGTTATGCACAAGGGAGTTTAGTAGAATTTTTTATACAAAGAGTTTCAGTACTCAAATTATATATTATTGCATTGCACTACAAATTAGATATTCTCCTCATAACTACAAGGATCTTCACAAATTACCCAATAATAATATAGTACTATATGTACATATAGGTACTCAAGGCAACGAGGAGGCAGATCGAGCAGCTAAGAAAGCCATCAATCTCTGCCAAATTACCCTTGAGATCCCAAGCTCCATTGCCCAAATTATAACTCAGGTTAAATTATATAGCATGAAGCGCTGGGGGCTGGAATGGCGGAGTTCCGAGAAAGGGAGACAGACATACAATTTTTTTAAAGACCCGGAATTAAATAGACTACAAGCAAACTTCTATTTCAATCAATTTTTAACAGGCCACAGAGTGTTTGGAGAGAAGCAATATAAATTATTCCACAAAACTCCAGAATGTAATTACTGTGGTGAATATGAATCTATTGATCACTTGTTAATGAATTGTTCTCAATTCCAGACACTTCAGGGCAATCACTTTAATAATATTAGTCAATATCAATGCTATGCTAACCTGACTTGTAGAAATATCATAAAAAAGATTATTTAACAAACTTTAGCAGATGTATTGGGGGGCGGTCTTTAATGGTCTCGGAACCTGCTCATTCAAGCTTGGGTGTCTCAATTTTATTAATGGTATAGTTTTGTAACTTTTACTATGTCTTTTATATAAACTCTTCTACTTGCTCCAATTTTATTGTAATTACTTTTGCACTATTTAATTGGTTTTAAAAGTACTGTTTTAATATGTTACACTATGTTGTTCTTTTGTAAATTTTGCATGTTTATCTTTTAAATTGTTCTTTTAACTGACACTTTTAATATATTGCTGTTTTAATGTTTTATCACCTTACCCTAAATAAGGGAGGGTTGGAGAAAATTATTTTCCATACTACTATATGTAACTACTAATCTACAGTAGCGCTTACATCTTCTTAAACAGGGTGCACAGCCAAATTTCTCAACAAAAAATAAGCACCATTAAAGTACTTTTTAAGCACTATAAACATTGACAAAATGCAAAAGACTTTACATGATCATGATAAAATAACTAGTTTCTGACAAAGAACTCTTATCTTGATTATATTAGCAACCACAAAAAAATAGAGAGATTTTTTTGTTCGATTTCAGAGGGTGGAAAATGAAGCCTGAAATTCAGAATATCTTGCAAAATTCAGCAGAGTTGCAAGTAAGAGTGCAAGAATCTCACGAACCTAGCTCAGTAGGAGCACATGCGAACTCCCAAGTATTTTATCAAACATGCAACATGATTGGCGCTATCATACATTACGGACCAACGGTACGTCGGCCGAAATAGATTGTGGTTGAATGAATTGTGAAAATATTGAATAAAACGATGAGAAAACCAAGCTTTTGCATAATACACAGCGAAAATTGACACGATTAAGAAGGAAAAAAATCTCATTTTCGAAAAGGGCCAGCATTTCAGCATTTTTTAAAAACCCGCCATGAAAAAAAGCACCTTTAAGGGATGTAATGTGTTGTAAATAATTTATCCAGGTAGGAAATAACTACATATCCTTTTCATATTTCCACAACACAAACAAATATAACAATCAGACAAAAAAAACTATATAAAAATTGTTTTATGTGGTGAGTGCATTTATATAAATGTTGAAATTTTTGGTAAGCAAGATTTCATATGCATATTATATCTTTCGATATTTTACAAACTTCTGAAACTTATGTATATATAAATATGTATAAGAAGAATTAAACGTTTCTAGGATGTTAAATTTTTTCTTATGGCCTGGTGATGATTCGAGAACACCCCTCACAACATTTTATTTTTGAAAGTAACGATATGGATATCAAAGTGATTAACTATGTGTGATCCACAATACTAACTAACTGTGCTCCATAATAATGATAATCGATAGTGATAACTGTCACCCATAACAGTGAATTGTGATCCATAATAGTGATAATCCATAATACTAATAAACCCTTTGCAGAAATGATTCAAGAACCATCATGAACTTAAGGTCATATAAACATCCATACGTCTTGCTAAACTTTTCAGAAATAAACTGCTTCTTTCAGAATGATGATGAGAGAACTCAATTGGTTACTTACCTCATGGAAAGTTTTATTTTTTTGCCCTGTTTATCGGGAAAGACAAAGTCTGATGGTAGGAGGAGTCTGTGAGAGTGAGTTGGGCGCGCCAGTGTTGGGGAGTGGAACTATTCGGTGAGGAGAGGAGAGTTCTAACTGGAAGTGAAAACATTGCTTTGAACATTTTCTCTCTCGGAATAAATTTTTATATTATTTTTTTTTGGTCTAATTGTTACATTTGCTTATGTTGCGGAAATATGAAAAAGATATAATAAATAATAGTTATTGCCAACCTGGATAAATTATTTACAACACATTACAGGACTTTTAAAAATGAAAATAAGCACCTTTAAGCACTTTTTAAAAACGCTATGCACCATGTTAAATATATTGTTTTGAAAGTTCTTAGAAGTGATGTCTCAAGAAAAGTGTGCTACAAACCTGTGTGTGTTTGGCGATGCTGAGGCAAGATCAAATTATCAAATGGAAATGAAAATTCCCTGTTGGATCCCAACCAACGATCAGAGACTGCATGAATTATATAACATGAAGGCTGCTCATCTCTCCTCAGAGGAATTGTAAACACCAATGTTTGAGCTTCTTTAAATTTCACCTTAAAAGGAAAAAAAAAACTTTTTTAGACAACATCACAAGCGATTTACTTTCAATACAACTGACTTTTCATGTAAGTTAAAATAAACCTATCATCTCGTTGGTGAGCCCGTTATTTTGCACACAGCTCAAAATGTGTGTAGAGAAAATGACAGAAAATACAGTTTTTCATCCCAAACACATGGTGCATAGCTAAATTTTTCAACAAAAAATAAACACCTTTTAAGTACTTTTTAACCACTTATAAAATATCTTTATGCACTATATACATTAACAAAATAATTTTCAAAAACTTTACATGGTCATGATGAAATAATTAGTTTCTGACAAAGAATTCTTTTCTTGATTATTATAGCCACCATAGAAAGATATAAACAGGGTGCGTAGCCAAATTATTCAACAAAAAATAAGCACCCTTTAAGCACTTTTCAAGCACTCAAAAGATATTTTAAGCACTTAATAAAATATCATAAATGGGTAGGGTTGGAAAGTTTTTGACAATTAACGGTTTTATCTTGTTTCAACCGTCATGTAAAAAAAAAAAACTTTCGGCATTGTTTTTGACAATTGTTAAAAATTATGAAGTTCATATAAAACGAATAGTGTTTTCATACGCTACTGACTGACAATACGACGAAATAGATTGGGGTTGAATGAATTGTGAAAACGTTAGATAGAACAATGTGAACTGTGTCTTTTTGCATAATTCCCAGCTAAAATCAACATGATAAAGGAAAAATCTAATTTGAAAAAGGGAAAATTAATCACTTTTTAAAACACCTAATGAGAAAAGCACCTTTTAGGGCTTTTGAAAAATGAAAATAAGAACCTTAAAGCTTTTCTTTAAAGATGCTACGCACCCTGTATAGAGATCTTTGTGTTTGAATGAATTGTGAAAATGCCGAATAGAACAATGTGAAAACCACGTTTTTGCTTAATACATGGTGAAAATCGACATGGTAAAGAAAAAAAACTCATTTTCGAAAGGGGAAAATTAAGCACTCTTTAAGAACATCCCATAAAAAAGTACCGTTAAGGGCTTTTAAAAACAGAAAATAAGAACCTTTAAGCACTTTTTAAAAACGCTACATACCGTGAAACATTACCCATATTTTTTTCAAAGGATGGCGAGCCTGTTATTTTGCACACAGCTCAAAATGTATGTTTAAAAAAAAAAAAAAACACACCTTTTTTATCCCAAATTTAATAACTAAACGTGGAATTTCGTACTAGCTTTTACTTACTTGTTAAAATATTAGGCATTATTACTGGGCAAAACCTTGATTTTCAGAGTTAGGTATATTACAGATGTATGCAACTTTTCAAGTGATCTTTTCATTTTTAGATCAACAAACAATAAAGTGGTTCTTAAAAATAAAAATTCCAAAAATGTAAATTTACTACTATTATCAAATATATGTACTAATTTTAAAAAAATGTGGTAAGTGATTTCCGCAAATGAGTGACATCACATTACAAGCATATTTGGATTCATTAGTTCATTCTTTAAAAAGCAAACAATGCTAGAAAAAAAAGTTACAAAATCAGAATAAAATACTATCTCCATTTTATAAATATTTTGAGCTGTGTCCATTTTCTTTAAGGTATATTTTAAGCTATGTCCATTTTCTTAAATGCATTATTTGAGCAGTGTCTATTTTTTTTAAACAAGCACCTTGAGTTATGTCAGGAATAAAAAATTTACCTCTTTTTGGGGAAATATGAATGCTCAGTATCATAAGAAAGAGAATATTTCATTTTGGTGGAATGTTTAAGTATAATAAAATAATCATATTTATTGCATATAATATGATATTTGAAATTTCTAATCTTTTATGTTGTCTATAAAAGTATATTAATAAAAAGTGCTTCATACTCTTTTTAATGTTTTGCCACACGCTTGATGTATAACAACAAGTTATCCAACTATTTTTCTATCAGAAGTCTTATCCACGCAAATTATATTATTTTTTGTTTAAATTTACATTTTTCAGACAGATATTATCCATTAATTTTGTTTCATAAGTTTGCTTACAGCTCACAAATCTAAATTTTTGAAACTAATTTTCTTTGCTAGAAAGGTCAGTAGGTACTTTATTTACGTAGCACTAGAGCTGCACAATAGGCTATAGGTGACAGTCTAGAAAACATCCCTGTGGGTGATCCAAAGACATGTCATTGCAGTTTTGATGAGCCGAGAGGGGTGGGCTTAGCTGAAAGTGGTCACCCACCCGCTTACTGACCGCAACCACTTATGTTTGACTTCTGTGTTCTACTGGGAACTGTGTCGTTACGATCAGTCCACTGTGAGACTTTCTTTGCTAGAATAATTGTATCATCTATTTATAATGAAAATAATATACTAATGTTTGTGGAAATAGCAACATCAAGAAGGAATTGTCAAAAATGAAAAAAAAATTATTTTACTTATTACTGATAGTGGTATAAATAAATTATTAAATTTACAATATAAAAAAGAAATCAAAGAAGAAAATCAGTATTCTGCGTATCAGCCATGCTGAACGATAAAAACCTGTACACGGCTTGGCCTTAAATCATAAACGATCTATCTGAATGTAATTCTGGGTAAGTCTTGTTCGATATTCAGATAACATAGACTACCAACATGGGTGGGAAAACATCCAGTAGATTTTACGGAATAATACAAATTTCGTGGTAATTGATGCAGAAGGCAATATATATTTTACACATGGGAAATTTTATGGATTTTTACAGTCCTCAAAATAGATAAACTGCAAAATTTTACAGTTATGATTGACAAAGTGAACTTGAAATGTTACATATGAAGTTTACACATAATTTTGAATGGAAATATGCATCTAATTCATCAGAGATAGTTATGACGTAGGAGTTCTTTTTTTTAAAATTAATTTAAAATGGAGCTCTGAATAAAAATAAACTGAGCATTTTAGAACAAAAAAGTTTTAAACTGATTTGTATAAATGTGGCTCGCTTCATTATTTATTAATAAACACTTACATCAAGCAAGTAATAATCTGTGCGAAAATTCTAATTCAATAGGGATTTCCTAAGGAAACATACTCAATTTTAGAGAATTTTCAAAAATGTACAAAAATAAAGAGAGCTTTTTATTAAACCAGTAGAGTTAGGATGTACGAGGTTATATATCCCATCTTAGATGACCTATCTTAGAGAGGTAACACAAAAAATTAAAATATATGCTGAACATTAAGAATTAACACCAAATGCTTAAGATTACCCATCTTTAAGAGTTAAAACATTAAACTACATGTTAAAA
This sequence comes from Parasteatoda tepidariorum, assembly GCF_982258835.1. Lineage (NCBI taxonomy): Eukaryota > Metazoa > Arthropoda > Arachnida > Araneae > Theridiidae > Parasteatoda > Parasteatoda tepidariorum. The sequence goes on from NC_141761.1 coordinate 2,155,839, forward strand.
ATTCAGAGTTAACACTAATGTAACACTAATCATACCATAGCCGGTCAAATGACCGTCTAAGAACTTTTGTATCGAAAATGCGCATATCATCTTATCGGTTTTGCACAATTGACTTCATGACTTTTTCTATCAATTATACACAGTTAATATTCTATCATTATTTTTGGATTTTGTTTCCTTCGAATAATACTTGTTGTATACCTATTTCTACCACAACCGGTCATTTGACCGGCAGAACAACGTATTGCTTTATAAGTTTATCGGACCAGAAATTATGATGTTATACGTGTTCAACGTAATGCATTCGATTATAGTTGCACATTTCTGCAAAGACTATTGCATAATTAGTTCAATCGGAATAACTGTGAATTCAAATTTCAAGCATGACTTAAAATTTTGAATTGGCATTTTTGTGTAAGAAAAAAAGTGACAAAAACTAAATGTTTTGGTCAGTAGCTTTATATTTTATTTTGATAGCCATACATCATTTCTAACTAATTGTTAGTTTTTACCCAGAAAAATGTCGAAACAATTAAAGCAGCACAAGTACTTAGAAGAAATAAATAATATAGGCAAAGAGTTTTCTGAAATTGAAGAAGATGGATTTTCTGAAAATGAGGATACACTGGTTGGAAATGATGAGTTTGAATATATATCGTTTGAATATACATCAAAATTTGTTCAAATTGTGAAAAATATGCTTGAGGAAAAAGAACAACGGAAACACCCTGTATGTGTAAAATATGCGTTGAGCAATTAAAAATTCTTATTCTTGGTGTCTGTAATACATGAAAGTTGGCAAAATACAATTTTGTTTAATTATAATAAAGCTTTTTTTTGTTTATTTCCTTCCTAACATCCATATTTCATACATTCAATCAAGAAGCATAAAGTCCGGTCATTTGACCGGCTATGGTAGAAATAAGTATAAATTAAGTATTTTTATGTTTAGTGTTAACTCTAAATGTTTAGGAAAATCTGTTTATGGCAGTTAACAGAAAACATTAAACTACATGTTAAACATTCAAGGATAACACAAAATTAACTCTAAATGATTACTTGTTTTCGGGGCAGTATGAAGTACTCAAAATGGTAAATACGATCACTATCTGGATCACAAATCCATATCCAGAATGCTTCTGATCCAGAACCATGATGCTTATCAGACCACACAAAATCAGGTTCAATATTCAAAGTTATTCGAAGTATGCAGTCTGTAATAGGCTGGACAACAGGAGTGATTAACAAATTGGGTATGTACTGCAGACAAGTCTTGATAGTGTGCCTCTCTCGAAAACAGCGTGTCATGATACCTGCAATAAAACTGAATGTTAAGAAAATATATATATTTGTTCCATACTTATAAAAACTGACATCAATTAAATTTAACGAGGCACATTCAAATTAATTGAAAAGTAACAATATATTATGCAGTTTATATCTACCACTACAAAAATATAATTCCAATTTACTAGTATATAAGACATGTTAACTCGATTCTATGGTAGGGTACCTTCTCATAGATGATGGTTGACATTGTCAAAAACTACTATCCCCACATTGGTGACCCGGAAGTGATGTGAACAAACCTACCCTGGCAGAAATGCCAACTACGATTTGAACAAGCTTACTTCGATGGATGATCCACGCATTGAACAGCTGACTTGCTACTTGTGACTGCGACATTATCCACCTCCTCGCGCTGCCTGCTACTCAGTCTCGATTACACACAACGTCGGCTTGTGTACAATCGACTGCTGATGGCAACACAGGAGGGGCTACTATCGTGAACTTAATACAGTTCTCACGATCAGCATAAAAAAGTACGGCAATCTTAATACAGCTCTCCTGGCTTCTCGCAAAACAGCAATGAATTAAGTAGTGGTATTCGTTCATCGAATTTCATCCCAGATATAATTCTGGTGGGGGAGTACAGTAGTGTATCTACCACAACAAAAATATAATTCCAATTAACTAGTATAAGACACGTTAACTCAATTCTATGGTGGGGTACCTCTTCATAGATGAAGGTTGACACTTCGCCCCACACATTATAAATGAATTATAAACTCATGTGTCCCAAAACTCATGGTAAACATGTTAGAGGGTAGAACAAAACTAGGTAAACACAAATTATTTTACAATCCATGGCCAAAACGCAAGCCGTAACATGTTGTGTCAGGAAATGATGTCGACGGAATACAGGACTAACAGAGATAGAATGAAACAAAACTGATAAAATAAAGAACAACATTTTATTCCACAAAAAGAAATTAAATAACACTAAGTCTCCCATCACAGGAACTACTCAAAATTCACAATATCTTTTATCATATCATACTTATATAATAAAAGGCGTTACACACATCCACATTGTAATGGACTGGTACATGCAACAGCAAAGTGGCATTAGGACGCAAGGTCACGTGGGGACCGAAGCACGGATTAATAATGTAATTGGATGTTGTCCCATCACGCTAAAACCTCATGCATGTGATGTGAGCTGGAACACGGTTTAATAATTATAATAAACGCCTCTTGCAAAAACACAAAGTATGAATCCCATCCAGGCGTATTGGCAGTAGGAATGGCCCCAATCAGACTATCGTGCATAATTACAGCACAGACAGTTAGTGCGAAACTAAACATTGCTGGAATGAAGAGGGACACATTGAGTATGGGTTTTCCAGTTGTCCACACATGTTATTTGAAATACCCTCACACGTGAAGATGTATTCGTCAGTGAACAACATATGAACTCCTGATCCACAGTCATCTGTTAGAGAAACCATGTGGCAAAATTGACAAATACCTGGAAATCTGATGGTCCTGAACTCTCTGTGCATGGTAGAGATGTATTTCTTTATCTCACAACAATTGCCATACCTTATTAGGGGAAACAAGTGAACGGCTTGGGACAATGCTAGATTCAGGCCTCTCGCTGATACGGCGCACAATGTCGTCTATTACAGGGGGCGTTTTTTCACTCCTGCATGCAACATGAAAAGAAACCCCTTTCACACATTTGTTGGTCTTACATCTTAGGATCAGGGATGCACCCTGTTGGAGTATCGGTCCAATTATTGAGCTTCCCATACATTGCTGCCTAAACTTCGTGCTTGCAATGCACCCCCCATCCTTCCCCCACAGAGCAAATGAAGGCACATGCTGAGAACAGCCTTTTTATGGCTTTTGCTTGGAGGCATCTTCCACAGTTGGGAACCAATTACAGTAATTGATTACAACTGTAACTGATAACAGATAGTTACACTTACATAATCATAATTACAGGTAATAGCAATCAAAAGTTACAAAAAATTTTTTGCCAATATTGTAGACTCTACAGCGTAGAGTGTTACCTAACCTTATAATGTAGTGATGCATGTTTTATAAATTTATAAGTAAATCATGAAAGCAATATTAAGCAAGAACAAAGAAAATGTAAACATAATATGTGATGTAAGTAATGTTTCATATTGAGTTGCCTTATTTGGGCACTGATGTATTCTTTGATTGTTTTTATCCTGATATTCCTGATCCCTGAAATTCAAAAAAAAATTTTAAACTCAGAGAAGTTTTTGAAATTGTTTTTTTTTTTCCTCCATGTTTAACACAAGTTATTATTAAGGTTTTGGCATAAAATGACAAAATTTCCTGAAAATTTCAGGTTTCTCTGATAATGTGTCAACCAGGGTTGGCAAGGTTTAGGACAGAATGGATTAATCCACGGCTTAAACCCTGGTTTAAACTGTCCTGTCCAAAACCCTTTTACTCAAATTATGTTACAATTTTATTTGAACAATATTTAAAAGGTAAAACAAACATAGAACTAATAACATATTGATAATTAAATCTACTAGAGAATATTTGTTTTTATTAAAAGTATAATGTTTCATTAATATTGTTTGACTCTTCAACTTTAACATTAAACAAAGGATTATTAATCAGTAATTATGTTCAATTGGTCCTCTAATTCAATAGTACATAACTGAAGCTTGACCTTGCCATACAAGTTAAGCTATTAGGGGGTTAATCATAAACAGTTTTATTTATCTATAGTACTATTCAAGAATACTTTTATTTCATTCATGTTCGATTCTCTTAGCATAGTGGTGATACATCAATGTCAGTAACTGAAACTGATGTTATGCCCTTCAAAACTGTTAACACATTTTTCAGTTATTTTGTATTTCCAATTTAAACTAATATATTTTTATTTAAAAACAATTTTTTTTAAAAATAGATGTCTTTTTTTATCATCCTGTGATGCAGAAGTTATAAAAAAAATTTTAAAAAATATAGTGAAAAATAAAAAGTTAATTTTTAAACAAATTTAGTATTTTTTTAAAAAAATTATTATTTTTTTAATATTGCATTATTTATCCTTATGCAAAAACTTTATTTATCAGTATTTAAAGCATATTTATATTTAAAGGATTAGGTATTCACTTTTGTTGTTCAATGAACTGTGGAGCTTCAAAAATTATAAACCTTTTCCTATTATATTATTTTCCTTTAATAAGTTAAAGTAAATTGTATAAAAAATATCAAATATTTATTGATACATACAATTATTATGTGTACAATGGTTACACCTATTGAATTTTTACCCTTTACCAAGGTTAAAGGTTTTGGACACTTTAAGACAGTTTTACCCAGTTTAAGACAGTTTTATCCAGTTTAGGACAGTTTTATCTAGTTTAGGACAGTAAAACCCACGTGTCCTGTCCAAAACCAGTTTAGGACGTCCAAAATCCCAACCCTGGTGTCAACTGTTGAATGTGACTGACTGGAAAGAAAAAATAATTAACACTGTTTGGATTTGGACATGAGAGAAATTATTTATGTTATAATATTCATTTAACCATAAGTTTAAAACGCTTTATTTATGTTATAAATATTCCAGATTGAAATATCGCAGATTTCTTCTACGGCGTGTTTTTTTGCTCCAGAAGAAACTTTACAACAAACAATGTTAAAAAATGCACGCCTACCTATGTCTTCAGGTTCCAATTCGAGCATTCTTTCAACAGTCATGTGCTGGCGTTCCCACGCCACATCGATTTTTTTCAAGACATCTCTACTGAGTTCAGGAAACTGATGCAGAGGTGACTGAAATGTTGGGGGATCAGAGCTCCACATCTGCTTCTCTAACATTTTCGAGATTTTAAGGAAAGCGCTGGTGAGGAGTGCCCAACTTTTTCGTAGACTTATTTCAAATAAAGCTCTGGCAATACGAGTTGAATTCTAAAAGAAAACAAAAAATGTACAACTTTGCAATCGATATATATATAGTGGTCAATCATTAATTCATTTATTATGAATCTTTACCAAAAATGCTGTGTTGTGCCATTAAATTAGAGAGAGGCAATAGTGGTGAGATGGGCTTCCAAAGTGGGCACATTTATTGAAAAAAGGTTTTGGGTTCAGACTAAAGATTTCTTATATTATTCAGTCCTAGACACAGTGAGATTTAGTCTGATCGTAAAAAGTGATACTTAATGAAGGAAGCGACACAATCACTCTTAGGCGAACATCAGAGGTGGAGCATACAAGTATACCAAAGTCTGTAAAAGTGTACTCTAACAGATATGCAGGACATTTCCTTCCTTTTTTAACACATGCATTTTGCATAGTATTAATCTATGTCATTTTCAATGAAGATTAGTTATCATCATATTAAGGACAGAAGAAATTATTTGATGTCTCTATGTAATCCTCTGTATCGAGGCTGCGGGCTTGGATTAAAATTCTTCTTGCTCTAAAAGAGAGCCAAATTCAGGCAGTAAGGAGGGCTTATTATCAAAATGCACGGAAAAGAGGCCTAGATGAAGGAGAAAAGTGACTAACAAATTTATAAAATCCGCTGATATTTTCTGGTCATAAAATTATAAACATTTTCTTTAAATATTTTAATACCATTTAAAATTGTACAACTGGCATGCTGTTGTTTCTTATACTTGTTTTATGGTTTAGGAAAGTCAAAATATTATTATTGGTCATGTGATGCGTTTGAAAATGCAAAATATTCCGGTCTCTAGCCTTATATCGCTCCAAATAATCAGCCGTCACAGAATGAATCAAATAAAATAATTATAGTTTGTCTATGGTAGGAACTCCCCACCACAAAGTCTTAGGCTGTCTGCTGCTATGGAAACAAGAAGGAGGGTAGCTTCTCTTAACTCACAATAGACGGAAGAAAAAGATTCTGTTTGTCTCCGACCCGAGCCAAAACAATGGCCCCACACCCCTACTTGAAGTGGTTATACCTCGTTGCCGTACATAGTCACCGCCAGGGGTCCACACAAATGGCTTGGGGAGTATTTACATTAGACAAACTATAGATAGACTTTTGATTGTTCCACAATTAAGCGTAGAGAAAATTTTATTCATAGCAAATTACTGAAATATTTTCATGAATGATGCCTTTAAGACAGGTTGTCAATTGAAGTAAATAGCAAATGCCTTCTTGAGAAACCAGGACAGAAGAAACAATAAAATGCTTGTACAACAAGACATCTTAATCTTAAAAGTACAGGGGTGATTTTGAACCCAACTCAAAAATTCTGAAAATTTCTCGAGTAAAATAATGAATGACGCATAAAAAAGTAATGTCTTTATAAATTTAAATCATTGAAATTTTCAAAACATGAAATTCTAAATAAATTATACGCAGAATTATTTAAATGAATAACTATGTATAAGTTTATTTTCATCTCTAATCACATTAATTATTCTACCAGAGGAAATATTTACAAATGAAAGAGATGCCAAGCATAAATCTCTATTCTAATATTTTTAAATAAAACACACAAGAGTTTTTATACGTAAATGTGACTGATGATTTCTTGAAACTTCTGGACCTTGGATTTCCAAATCGCAGTAAGCGGAAAATCCGGATGCCCTGAATGCATCCCTGAAATAACATAGGGAGGAAGGAAAAATTTCTTTTTTTTTAACTGATTATTGGAATTGAATTTTAGAAGAGACTCACTTGGATGACGTACTGCTGATCCGATATAAGAGAGAATCCCTCAATCGAAATTTTAGAAAGATAAGTCTGAAGCAGAATATTAACTTTTCCTTCGCGATTCTCACATCCCAGAGGAACATTATGAGGACACTGATGCAACAACTGATCCAACTCATTTGATTCATCATCTCTTACCTAAAAACAGAAATTTTTTCTAAAAAAAATTTTTTTTTTTTAAAATCATATCAAAAAATATTTTATTTTATCCACTTTTGCCATTTTATTTCATCCACTTTTTTTTGCTTTCATTTTATTTCATCACACTTCTGTTTGCTTTTATTTTATTTCATCACACTTCTTTAGAAAAATCAGTTTCATATGGCTCAATTTCTTATTAGTTATCTTTCTTTATTCTCTACTACTATAACTAAAATATTTAACATTTCTAACTAAAATTATTAGATAATTGTTAAAAACTTAATACTGAATGAATAAAATAGGAGTGCACAACTTTTTTGAGTGAAGGGCCACTTGCACAGCACGTAGATTAATGAAGGGCTGCACTCATATTTAGGCATGCTGGTGGCAAATATGATAATTTTAATCTAAGCATTAGTGCTCTAAGCACCAAATATTTTTATCAGTAAACTTAATAACATATGTGCAGAAAATTAAATGTTTTCAATTATTTGAATTTAAGTAAAACTAAAAAAAAAAACTGTTAAATTTTTAAAAAAAAACTTTTTCTGTTTTTCAGAATAATTAATTTGTCAAATATTTATATATGTACATAAATATTGGAAGGGGGATATAAGTTCTAACGTAAAGGAACCTAACAGAATGGAAGTGCAAAAAAAAAAAAAAAACATATATGCATTTTATAGAGTAATATAAATTTGAGTTAAATATTTTTACTAAAAGAACATTTATAATGCTTAAAAAAAAACAAATTAAAAGAAATTTTTTATCTAGTTCAGAAGATCCCGCGGGTCAAACACCAATAGTCGGCGGTCAGCGTAGGCCCTAGGTTGTTCAAAAAAATTACCTTCAGTATGAAGAAGTTTTTTTTCATAATCATATGCAACTACATACAGTAGAGTCCCGATTATTCGAGTTTCTGCTTTAACCGAGCTATCAAATATTTCAATGATTTTTTGTTCTAGTTTATTTTTAAAACTACCACCGAAAAAAATTCTGAATTTCATCTTTCAAACACTCAGGAAAACGGAATCCAACAGCTCGATCTGAGGAAATGACCGTCAAAATCGTCAGTAATGAAAATGAATCTAGCGAAGATGATGACGATGAAAATCTTCATACAGATGGACTAAAAGCTATCGGAAGTGCTATTGAATATATAGAACAAGAAGAGGCGACAACAGCCTCTTCCTGATATTCCTAAAAACTAGACGAAATATTTCCGCAAAAAAGTGCCAAAGTAATGCAAATCAAAAAAGGATTAAGGACTTTAATACTCGTAAGTATGCTCTTTAAGTATTTTTAAGTAAGATTTTTAATTAGTTAAATATATTAGATTTATACCTACTCCTTTTCATTTTTCTTTTAATACTCTTACTTTTAACCGAGTTTTTGGTTATTCGAGTTAAATGTGGTCCACATTAACTACGATAATCGGGACTCTACCGTACTTAAAAAGTACCTATATTTAAATAAATATAAAACTAAAGAGCATAACTGAAATGCGTTTACATAGCTGCCAACATTTTAAGACAACAATACAGTACAGAACCCGTTATCTGGAAACCAAAAAACCGGAAAACCATAAAACCGGAACGAAATTCGGTAAATTTTCCCGCCATTTTTAATAAAAAAAAATTTTTTTTCCTCATAAGATTTTAGGATTTTTCGTTTTTTTTTAAAAGATGTTTACCATACCATCATTTTGGAAATAATCATTAGTGTATTACTTCATCGTTTTTTCTTCTGTTTAAGATTATTTCCAAATTTTTTTTTCCAGTTGGATTTAACAATAAAAAAAACGGTTTTTTGTAACGATTCAGAAAACCGAAAAAATCAGTTATCCGGAATAGCGATGGTCCCGATCGTTCCGGATAATCGGTTCCCTACTGTATAAATTTAATGATAATTGTTGCAAAATATATTAAATAATCAAGAAATTTTATATATATGTTTATTCATAATTTTGAATAGTAATGAGCATTTAATTCATCACAGACAGAGAGAGTCAATCGAATTTCATAAATGAGGCTCCCTTTCTTATGCATTAGACATTTATTTAAATATTGAAGCAAGCAGTAATCTGCACAAAAAATTCTACGGATTTTTTAAGGAAACTTACTCAATTTTAGGGAATTTTCTAAAATTCCCTGCAAAAACCAGTAGACCGGGAGAAACTAGTAGAATCCAGTAGTATACTAGAAAATCTAGTAGAGCTGACAGCTATGTTTTTATTAAACAAAAAATTATTTTATTTGAGGAAAATCAGGATTTATTTAAAAAAAAAAAAAAAAAATCAAGTGGTCAAATGACTGGATAGTAGGTCAAATGACTGGATAGTAGGTCAAATGACTGGATAGTAGGTCAAATGACTGGATAGTAGGTCAAATGACTGGACCATAGTAGGTCAAATGACTGGACTTTATGTTTCTTGATTGAATGTATGAAATATGGATGTTAGGAGGGAAATAAACTAAAAAAAACTTTATTATAATTAAACATAATTGTATAGTGCCAATTTCTTGTATTGCAAACACAAAGAATTAGAATTTTTAATTGCTCAACACATTTTTTTACATACAGGGGTGTTTCCATTGTACATTTTCCGGAAACATATTTCTTCTAATTATTATTATTTCCATAATTCTCATAATTAATAGTATTTCTTCTAAGAACTTGTGCTGTCTTGATTGTTTTGACATTTTTCTGGGTAAAAACTAAAAGTTAGTCAGAAATGAATCAAAATAATATATAAGCTACCTACCAAAACTTTTAGTTTTTTTCACTTTTTCTTACACAAAAATGCCAATTTAAAATTTTAAATACTTCAAATTTGAATTCACAGTGATTCTGATTGAACTAATTAAGCAAACAGCTTTTGTAGAAATGTGAAACTATAATCGAATGCAATACGTCGAACATGCATAACATCGTAATTTCTGATCCGATAAACTCATAAAGCAATAAATTGTTCTGCCGGTCAAATGACCGGTTGTGGTAGAAATAGGTATACGACAAGAATTATTCTAAACATACAAAATACAGAAATAATAATAGGATATTAACTGTTGTATATAATTGTTCGAAAAAATCATGCAGTCAAATGTGCAAAAGCAATAAGATGATATGCTCATTTTTGAAGCAAAAGTTCTTAAACGGTCATTCGACCGGCTGTGGTATGTTTCGTGTTAAATGAAACCAAATCTGATAATACCTTAAGCTGGTCAAACTCTTGAGCTTCAGAGATCAATCCAAATATTTCTCCGTCATAGAGAAATGGAACATCACTTGTTAACAGTTTGTTGTTGAATCGAATTATTGTTTCCACATTAATGTAAAAATGACTGGCAGTCCGTCCCGTGTCACTCACATGAAGATACCCATTCTTCATATCATACCTAATCATGGCTGCTTTGTCTAACTTCAAGGCTGCAGTCTCCAGGAGTTTCCTTCTGTGATTTTTCAGTAAGTAATCATCCTATAAAAAAAAAGAAACGCCAGTAGATTTTATTTGAATAGAAATTATAGTGGAATATCACTCTTCTAGGTAAGTTTTGCTTCCTTAGTAAACTGTAGAGCAGAGGTTTCCAACTTACATGAGGTCGAGGGCCACCAGTCAAACGGAGGGCAGCAACTTTATCAACAAAAAAAATTTTTTTTTACTTATTAGGAATTATATCAACGACTAAAAAAATTCTCAAGCATCTGAAATTAAATTTCTTTTCTTTACCGCCCATGCCACATTCAAGTCAAAGAATTTAAATAAAACATGATACTCATTACCTTCTTGTGTTCTAAAATTTACAAATGTAAATAATTTCGTCCAAAATGAGTGGTTTCATAAAGTTAAATCGGAGAATTTCTCCGAGAGAATTTCTGATATGCACATGCTAATTTATATTCACAAAATATAAAAAAAAAGAGCAACATGAGCAATTATTTTTGTATTTGAATAAATATTTTCTTGGATGCAAAACCTGAGAAAAAATTTTTTTTGCACCAGTGGTATGTTAAATTTCACAGAAACGAAGAAATTAAGTTTTTTTTAACGAAAGAAAAGTATTTCAAATCCATATAGATTTTTTATGAAAATTGTCCGCAAAAAAATGACAACTAATATATTTTAGTTTGCGGGCCACAAAAAAAGGCTTTGCGGGTCGCCAGTTGGTAAACACTGCTCTAGAGAGTCTATAGCTCACTTTGGGGGGGGGGGAGTATTAACTTTGGATATTTATATCGGACATTAAAAGAAAAATTTGTAAAACAATTTACTGCCTAATTACAATTATTTCTGTACTAAATTGTTCAGGTACATGCCTCAAGGTTCACCAGGGTTCAGTCATTAAAAAAAAACATTGTTACATGAAAAATTATTTTTTCTCAAAAATCAAAAGGATCCTCAGGTTTGACCTCCTCCAAAAAACAAAAAAAATAAATAAATAATAATTTGATATATTGAATCATGAATTATCATATAGTGGTTTTAATATCCATTTATTTTTACAGTATTGCTGAACCCTAAGGAGAAAAAAATTTCTCTTTTTCTTCCTTCTTATACTTTGTTCTTTAGCGTTGCCATAGATAAGAAAAAAAGGTAATATATTTAAATTACAATTTCTCAAGAACTATTCAACCAATTTCACTCAAATTTTTCACTTTGCTATATTTGCTTTAAAATTATGTAAAAAATTGCACACCTTACAATTCAAAATTTTACGACTATTATTAAAGAAAAATAATAAAAAGTAATATTTACTAAAAAAATATTCCTTGCGTGAAATTATCTTTAGGTAAATGAATTTTATTACTGTGAGAAAAACGTTTTAGTTAGCTTAAAAAGTTCTTGAGAAAAATACAGATTACACAAAAAGCAAAATTAACATTAAAGGGTCCAAACTTGGGACCATATTTTCCAGATTGCGGCTACTCTTAATATTTGTGGAGTCAGAAATCCAAATCTGTTGGGAAAAAAAGGTATGTTAATAAAGAGAAAGTTTGTGCTTCACGTATGATTTCGTAACGTAAAATACTATTTACCCAAGTTAGTTAATATTAGTTGTAATATTTGTGATCGTCCCCTCGAACCATTAAGATTAAATTCCAAAACATGAAGGTCCGAACTTTAGATCAAAAGTTATTCAGGGTGGTTTGCTTTTTCTTTTGTGCACTGTTGCAATAGTTTTAATCAAAATTCTTCGTCTATAGTGGTAAGGGGGCTTTAATTTCTTAATAGAATTAAAGCATTATGGCCGTTTCAGATACATCTCAATTTGGATATGATGTAGGGGTATTTATCATAGAAGCATGAATAAAATCGTTTAGGAACAATTGATTTATTAAGTAAATATTAAATTGAAGATGGTCACATTCCAAAATTATAAAAATAAAGAAAAGAAGTCTCTCAAAGGAATCAAGAAAATCATTCTCTTTACATCAAGAATATTTTGTAAAGATATACTTTATTTGAAGGTTGGGACCGGAAGGCCGAAGTACCCAGTCCACAACAGATAGTTAGGAGTGGGAAGAGATTCATGTTTGGCGATTTATCAAAACATAATATAGCTAAAAATAAAGCTAATCCCTCATAATCAATATTAAATTTTGAAAATAATTAGGCAAAAATGAATGTGGCCAAAAAGAGTGTGAGAATTAGTACAACCATGTAATTGAAACATTTTTTTTGGTAAGGAATAAAGAGTTAAAAATAGATTTTTGTTTTCGATTTAGTCACGATAGTGAATTAATGAGTCCTACAGTCCAAATAAAAAGCTAGCCATTATATTGATTGTTAAGAAAAGTATAAAATATTTAATATTCTATAATAAGTATAAAAAGTAATAAAAATTAAAAAATTGGTTTAATGTATTTAAAATTCGACTAAGAATGATTTAAAAAATATAAGTTCAAGAAATTAAAGAAATTTATAAAGCTAGGAAACATATAATGCCTATTGTGGTATAACACACGCACTATACTTTAACGTATGTAGAAGAACATACCTTCACATCTTTTGGTTTCAAACCATAAGCCAAAGGATTTCCCATTTTCCGTTGATGCATGTAAGTGTAACTCAGCCATTCAATGCCCTCCTCAATGCTTGTCACAGTGCCTAGTGCAACCTTTCAAAAAAAGAACACAATTTGACACAAATAAAATTTTTACAGAGACTGAATGAAAGAAATCAGCATCGAGCCAGAAAATGTATGAAATAAATTTTTAGCACTATCTTCATAAATCCAGACTTGTCTGCCACCTTAAGGTAGTTAGCCAAAGATTATTACAGTATAAATGCAGGAGAACGCCAAACTGCGGAATAAAATTTTCATTGCAAATTCTCTTTCTCCTTCATTTCATTACTAATTTAAAATTTAAAGTGTAGAAAAGTTCAGGCAAACCTAGAGTGTGTCGTTAAGTTTCAATTGTTGAAAAAAATACTTCAAAATATTAAAATGCAAACAAAAAGATTTGAAGAGAACTTCTCTGCTACATAATCCTAAGTTATCATCTCAAAATTAATTTTCATTTGTATATTTTAAAATTTTCTCTTCCATACTTGAAACTTCCGTGGCTTACTCTAGGTTTTTCTGAACTCACTTTCTCAACACTTTAAATTAGTAGATTGAAGGAGAAAGAGAATTTACGACGAAAACGGTATGGTGTGCTATGTTAATCTATGTTACATTAAGGTTCTTGTATTAGCAAATACAAGAACCTTAAAAGTCATATATATACTCTACATGATCATATAAATACTCTACATAATCATATAAATACTCTACATAATCTTATAAATACTCTATGTAGTAGAATTTAAGTAGAATTTTATGTGATATTACTAAAAGAATAGAATCAATCCCTATACAGTTTAGTCTGTAATCAAGTAACAGAAAAAAAAAAATTCTTTACTTTTGCTCTTTGCAGTGTTCACTCAATACAGTTTTAAAATTTTCATTAGAAACAAATTAAGAGATGTTTTAAAATGCAACAATTTTCACGCATTTGTTTGTTTCCTTTTAAAATGAAAATTAATGTGAAAAAACATTTGCAAATGTTGTAATAATTTGTAGTTTTGTGCTGTAGGCTTTCTACTAGTAGCTTAATAAGTATTAAAAGAATAGATAAAACTTAAACAAATATGATATAAAAAATCATTTTCATATCGACTTTTTTTAAAGGAAATGATTATCTTTATATTTTTCTCATACAAAATATAAGAATTGGTTTATGTATTTAAGAGTACTTGATTATAAAAATAAAGTAAGCCAATAGAAAATGTGAACATAATATGCAATTTGTTGTGAAGTATATGCTTAGTATGCAATTCGTTAATTAGGAAATATGAATAAAATTTTATTATGACATTTTAACAATTCTTTAATAAATTAGGTTTTTCTATACTTCCATTTATAAAAAATTAAAATTATTTTAATTTATTAAGAAATTCATCATGTTTTAAATCATTATCATCTTTTATCATCTTCAAATATCATTTTCTATAGCAGCCTTTCCCAAAGTGTGCTACGCGTACCCCCAGGGGTACAGGAAGATTTATTGAGGCAGTGTTTTCATCATAGAAAAAAAATGGGTGAGAATTTCTCACCCTTTCTCAAAAACAGGGCGAGATTTCAAAAAGTTAAGTGAGATTTCTAAAAACTAAAAAAACACAAATAGACTTGAAAAAAAAATCATTTCTTTAATTATAAATTATAATTTATAATACAATTTTAACGTCTTCTATTTTTTAAAGCATTGAATATTTCTGCTACATCATCATAGAAGATTTTGCTTTTACAAGGTATTTGTCCATCTTACATTAGTGCATAAAAAATTTGAATGTCGTACACGAGGAAACCTTACCTACGGTAAACACGTGGTTTCAGAGAAATGTGTTCTGAAAGGGGTTCCGTGGTTTCGAAGGGTAGTGTTCTGTTGTTCGAAAAGGTTCTAAACAATACTGGTAAATAGGGAAGCTAAATAAAACGGGGCAGATGTTGAAAATAATGAAAGATCCAGGAAGAAAAGTGAAACAAATTTTATTCTAAATAGCGTAATGCGAAGCTTTTTCCAAAATTCGAGAATTTTGAAATTGATTTATAGAATGCGCAAATTTCTTGCGGTAATAATTTTTTAATGCGAGAAAAGAAAAAAATATGTGTGATTCTCGTGCTGTAGTGAAAACACTGATTGAGGGTATACGTTCTTACGCGAGGAAAGGAAAATTGCATAAAAATTTATTTAAAAACAAAGCTAGCCATGAAAATTCACCATTACGTATTTTTCTATTGACAATTTTTTGCAGAGTTAACAGTTAATAATTAGTGGTGTCAACAGCCAGTTGTGATTTTTAACTTTTGTGCATTTTTTTATTAATGGTACACAGGGTTACGCAAACCCAGAAACATTCTAACATTTTTACAAATTAATGTATATTTTATAATTTATTTAATATATTGTTATTAAAAAAAATTATACTTTTTTATCAAAAAAGTTGGCCATTTCTTTTTCTATAGGCATTTTACTTTAAATAACTTCATAAAGGCAACTGAATCTAAACATAATTACAGGCTTCAAAAATGTTTTAAAAAATTGGTTAAAGAGAGTGTCAACACTTTTTATTCTTCCACAGAAGTCTAAGAAAATGAGGAGCACCATTTGGGGACCAGTGCCATAGAATTTAAAGGAACACATTAACCAGCGTCTATACTGAGCTTATGTGTACATATATATATATATATAGAAATATATATATATATATAGTTAGTAAGAGAACTGCATCAATAAAATCTTACCTCCGCATTGAGATTATCGGGAATCTTTTCTTCAAATCTGCTCTCTATTTGATGTTGCCTCGTTAGCATAGATAGATAGTGAGACAGTTTATCGTGGGATGTGATGATGATGCCCTCCCCCTTCTTGTCGTACTGGGGTCGACCCGCTCTGCCAAATATCTGCATCACATCTAAGACATTGAGGTCAACAAAATTGCTCTGTTTTGAGTCATATACTTCAGTACCCTGCAATAAATAAAAAAAATAAAAAAACTGCAATGACTCAATAAATTTTAATAAAGCTTGAATGCATGCTTAAACCATCTATAATAAAAGACAAAAAACATTTTAATAAGTATGAATAAAAAGCAAAATTGAAAAATGGAACTTATCAGTTGTAGAGACAGGAGTTGGCAAGTTTTTGTCACAGGTGGAAAAAAAGGGTGGGGGGGGAGTCACAGTGTTTCCAATTCGATTTAAATATCGTGAAAACTTTAAAACGTTTCTAGCAATTTGAAAAGTAGTTTTTGTTAACCGCTTTCATGATTAGCCCCAGTTAACCCAGACAGCCCTAAACTTTTAGTCTGGAGAAGTTCTCCCCAAAGCCGCACACTATCTAGAGTTCATGTTTATAAATTTAATAGAGAAACATTTTATAGCAACTGTATCATAAAAAATATCTTTTCTCACATGATTAATTTCAAATTAATACAAAATATGAAAAACTTCAACTGTTGTATTAATAACTTTAAAAAGGAAAGAGAGAGTATAAGTTGGCAAAGTAATTACCTTTATGATGACAGCTCTGGCAGGCAAATTAACACCCCAGGCTAGGGTCGAAGTGCAAACGAGAACTTTTATCAGTTTTTGACGGAAGTATTTTTCAACCAAATTTCTATCTGATCTCAGCATTCCAGCATGATGAATAGCAAAACCATATTCAAAGAGCTCTCGCAATTGCTTATTTCTGGATTTAAAAATCTGAAGGGGAAAAAAAATACAAAGTTTTTTTTTATTTGTAATTATAAAGGCTAGGATGTTCTTAGTTAAAAAATTCTCAAAAAATGCCCCCAAAAATGCAAAAAAAAAAAGGTTATCAAAAAACATTAAAAAAAACCTTAAAATGTAAAAAAAGGTCCTTAGAAATTTTCAAAAACCTGTTTTATATTAGCTTCTGTTATCAAAAAATAATAAATCATAATCTGATTTATTAAAGTAACTAAAGTAGTTGTTGTCTATGGACAAGAATTAAGACTTCTGCCACACCCATATGTCCCTGTTTATAGGGCGAATCCATTAATTCAATCTCCAATTTCATACCTCCAGAGGTATAATTCGATATAGGAACATAGAGGACTTTGTGACCTGTCAGATTTATCGTGCACCAGGCACTATTTACTACACGGGGCGTTTTTGCCCAGCTGGATTCAAACTCCCGTTTTCCAGAACAAGTCCAGTGCCCGGGCAATCAAATAAGTAGTAATTAAACTAAATGTGGAATTTATGAATAAAATAAAATTTATAACAACGTATAAGACTTAATTAATATTTGCTTACAGTCTTCATTATTATCAGATTTGCATTGTATTAACAAATGAATTTCATTGTTGCTAAAATTGGAAGATAGAAAACTTAAGCCATAAACAATTAAAACAGTAAACCTTCTTGTTCGAATTTGAAAATTGTATTGAATGTGGGGTTTAGTGGCACAAGGTCCAAAAAAGGAGATACTGCGCTAAACACACGGTTTTAAAAACAGATTAAAAGGTTAAGTAAAGCACAAGCATAAAACAGGTGAAATAGTGAAAGTTCTAAAACAATGTTGTAAAATTACATACAGTAAAATCAATAAAACTTCATGGTAAATTTTCAAAAATGGTAAGTAGTATAAAGCAACTCTATACAACTTAAAATTCCAATAGCGCGTAAAAATGCAAAGATGTTAGGATGGTGATTTTTATCTAACAAGTCTTTTATACATAAAATCGTGCTTCCAAAAAGGTAAGGCGCTGTTGATTAAAATATGGGCAAGTGATTAAATATGATGAATTGAAAGTGAAACGTTACAAGCATGGCATGTTCGAATTTGAAAAGAACCAAGCATATTTTTAATAACATTTAAAATGAATTAAAAAATACTTACATTATTTTTGGCTACTGCAAATTCTGAGGAATCTAATTTATCAGTAAATAAATGTGCTTCATTATATTTCATAGCTAAATCTCGTAGTATAGTAGCTGTTCTCACAGTAGAATTTCTAGCGTGAACAAAAACCATCACCTATAAATTGAATATTTAAATAAGGAAGTACTAACTTTCCAAACTAGCCATCAGCAGTACAATAACGCAGAAATATATAAAGTTAGAATTTAGGAAATTCAAATTAGAGCAACTTTAACATGTATATGCTACTTAATTCTACATAGAAATACATCATTAATAAAATTATGCACAGATTATTCTATTAAACAAAAAAGTAACACTTAGATAAAGGTACAAAATTAAAAATTCTGAAATTTTATACGTCATTATAAAATAATAAAGTTAAATTGATTACTTAGAACCGATGTTCTAGTTTTTATACAAATTAGAACCAGCCTTTTTGCCTCTTTTTCATCCAGCACTCAAAAAGGGTTGCTCCTCAAATCTGGAGAGAAAAAAAATTCCTAGTGTTTTCCCCAGTAGATATTATACACACTATATTAAGTTACTGCGCTCCTGTGTGAGCTATATTGGGCTAACTATAATAAGATTTGAGTTCTTTTGCTTTTTAATATTTAATAATGTAATAGTATAATTATAACTTTAATATTTGTGATGCAAAGTATGTATCTATTATTCAAAAAAATTTATAGTAGATTAGTTACAAACAAGAAAATTTCATAACACTTGGTAGTTAAGAGGGAAAAAAAAGTACTTTAAGCAGTTTATTACAAAATTTTTCAAAAACCGCCATTTTTATTACTTGAGTGTAATATTGACTATAAAATTGTAACAATCATGGATAAATTATAACAGTTGGCACTTCAAGTACATGAAACTCAATAAAAATTCTGGAACGAAGTTTAAGCCTCCTGTCTCAGTAAACAAATGATTAACTAAAAGTCACAAGATAAAAGATTCAATTGAAAACAAAGCTGGAAAGTTAAAAAATTAATCACTAGTCTTTGAACTAGTGAGTGTAAGATATAGCACAGTAAAACTACAGATATATTGATATACAAGTCCCATAACCGTAATCATCGAGACTTCTGCAAGTTCGTATAGTAGGTTTTTTAAGGTGAACAAACATCATAACATGCCTTATACAGAAATAAGAAATAGACGATAACACAAGCTTGCGATGAAAAAAATAAGAGGGGTCTGATAGCTGAACTTTATGTATTTTTTGGTGCTGAAATGGAAAACAATAGTGAAAATTTTCCATCACGTCACATTTTCTTGAAAAATTAAATTTTACTAGAATTTTTATGAAAATTTACCATAAAATTTTTTTTTATTTTTTAATTACTTCTCCTCTTGCTTGACCAGCATTCCACTTTAGTAAAATCTACAAAAGTGTTCCTTTTTGACACCTATATGCTACCGTCCCTCTCTCTGTCGCAATATCTTTCGGTCAATAGCGTCACAAAAATTCTTATCTTGGCTTGCTGACCTCTCAGGAACACTAGCAAGCGTATTATGGAGTCATTTTTTGGAAGTAATTTTAATGCCTGCTTTTCTCTGTACGTTTCGTGAAACATGGACTCGAGTCCTAGACTCTGAAAATTTCCCAGATGACTTTTGTTACATATGCGGCGAACATAGTGTTGTTAAAAATCACACGAAGACAATTACAGACTATAAAAGACAACATTATCGTGCATATTTTTGCATGAAACTCGGAGACCAGGATGAATCGGGGGCTCCTCATAAAGTTCGTGTGCAGTGCCTTAATGATTTACGCTTCTGGCTCTGAGGAAAGAATACTGCCTTACGATTTGCAATTCCTCTGTGACATGGAGGAAGCCTAAGAACCACTTTGATGATTGTTGTTTTTGTTCCTGCCATGTTCGTGGATATAACCGGAAAAATCAAAGGCTTATATCTTATCTTGATAACATTCCATCAGCCATATGTCCCGTTCCTCATGGACCTGATGTGCCTTTGCCTCCAACTGAATTGCCAGTCATTTCTTCAGAGTCTTTAGACATGGAAAATCCAGAAGTTCAAGGTTCCAATATCGAATATAAGCCATCTGTACCCGGTTTACCTCAGCCCTTCTCTCAGGTTGAACTTAATAACTGACCAGAGATCTGGGCTTTTCGTAAGAGGCAATTGTTAGGCTCTAGACTGGAAGAAAAAAACTTCTTGGCCTAAATAACATCTTTTTATTGCAACCAGAATGAATGAAAAGAATTTATCAAGTACTTTGACGAAGAGGAAAACTTGGTCTTTAGTTCTGATGTTCCTGGATTGATGAGCAAATTTAATATAATCTACGATAAAGATGAGTGGTAGCTGTTTATAGATTTATCTAAAAGAAGCCTTAGAGCTGTCCTTGTAAATCCTTTATTTGTAAATATTGCTCAAATTACATGTAAAAAGACCTCGTTAGAAAGTGATTATTCAAAAGTGCGATTAAAAGTTTTCGGCATTTTTTTATTGTGTACAGAAACTTTTGAAGTATGATTTGTATCTCGCAATTAATGAAAAGAATTGGAGATCAAAGATAAATCAGAAGTTGTCATGGAGAACTCTTCAGAGGAAGGCATTGGCTCACATTGGGCTGTGTGGCCAACTATGATGATGACAGAAGCTTTTGCGGGCCGCTGGTTGTGCACCCTTATCTTAGAAGAAACATTTTTGTGTTAGATTCAAAACCTAAAGAAATTAAAAGAAGGAAAAAATACTAACTTGATGTTTCTCAACTAGAGCAGCCACTTTTTTGTAGCATATTTCATCCATATCTTTAACTTGTTGCAGAGGATGCCTGTTTTTGACTCCAATGAAAGTGGGCGAGAGGGGGACTGGGCGGAATCTATCGTCAAAGAAATAGAGCCCTTTGGAGAGGTTGACTCGTAAAAACGTTGCCACATCAAGATAGTTTGGCAGCGTTGCAGATAAACCTATTATACGAATCATGGATTGCTGCGATTCCACCTATAATGTTGCAAATTAGCACTTATTAACACAAAGTAAGACTTCTTACATAACAACTAAAATGATTCAGCGTCATAATTTTATCCGTCGTTGAGCATCCGACCCAATTTTGGGTTTAGGACGACTAATGTTCAACTCTGTAGCTTTGTCATTTTGAACCTAATCCAGAAGACAAGGGAACTCCTGGATCAGTACCCCCAGAGATATTGATTTGTTATGGGAATTTGTGACTCAACAGGTTTAACGTACATCAGTCACCATTTACTACACGAGGAGTATTCGGCCACCGGGAACTAAACCCAAGGGCTCTTGGACATGGACCCATTGCCCTATCAATCAGGCTATTCTGGCCTAGTGTCATAATTTTAGCAAAAACAATTGTTATTACATGCTTGAGTTTTGTAAAATATTGCAGGATATAAATAATTAATCCTCTAGAGCCAGCACAGAACAAATTCTTCAGTTTTTACTTTATCATGTATACATAAATCTATGTGTATATGCATTTAAATACAGAGTGTTTCAAAAACCTTTATGCTTTACTTAATTAAGATTCCTTATCCCAATAGAATTTATGTAAATCAATGCCCAAGTAATCAATTAATATTAATAATAATATAACAACTAAATAAGAAGTTGACACTCATTTAATATTTCATGTTTTAAAACATTTATAACCGTCATTGATCAGCCGACTCAATATTTTTTTGGTTTACAACTACTAATCTTCAACTCCATAGCCTTGTAATTTTGAACTCAATCCAGAAGACAAGAGAACTTCGGGATCAAGAGTTGGGAGAAATTTGCCTTCTTGGAGGACTTTTTGATAGAACTAACTTTTGATGGATTTTGAGTTACGTGGAGAGGGAAACCACGAAAACCTCCTACGGTTAGTTTATTATTATTTTTATTATTGCATTATTTATCCTTATGCAAATACATAATTTACCAGTAAAGAACATTTATTCATATTTAAAGGATAAGGTATTCACTTTTGTTGTTCAATGAATTGTGGAGCTATAAAGTTATGAATCTTTTCATATTATATTATTTTCCTACAATTAGTTAAAGCAAATTCTATACAGAATATCAAATTATTATTAATATATGTATTTATTATGTCTGCAAAGGTTACACTTTTTTTTACCTTTTACCAAAGTTTAAGGTTTTGGACACTTTTTATCAGTTTAGGACAATCTAAGACAGTAAAACCCAAGTGTCCCGCCAAAACCAGTTTAGGACATCCAAAACCACAACCCTGAGAATGTTAGGTTTTTTAGTAGTAGTTAACTGGGAATCCTTCCCTCAGGGGGGCGTAACGAAATCTTTCAACAGAAAATAAGCACCTTTTAAGTACTTTTAAAGCGAAAAAAAAAATTATTTTTACGCACCATATACATTAACAAAATGCAAAATAATTTTCAGACCTTACGTGATCAAGATAAAATAACTAGTTTCTGACAAAGAACTCTTTTCTTGATTATATTAGCCACCATAAAATGGTCGAGAGATTTTCGGTCCGATATCAGAGGGTGGGAAATGAAGCCTGAAATAGAGAATATCTAACAAAATGCAAGAGTTGCACACGAAAGTGCAATAATCTAACCGAACCCAGCTCAGTAGACTCAAATGTGGATTTGAAAGTATATCATCAATCACATAAAATGATTGGAGCTATCATATGCGATGGACCGACGATACGCTGAAATGGATTGTTGAATGAATTGTGAAAACGTTGAATGTGAAAAACACACTCTTGCTTAATATGTGGCGAAAATCGACCTTGTAAAAAGAATCGAATCTTTGAAAAGGGAAAATCAAGCACTTTTTAAAAACACCCAATGAGAAAAGCTGCTTTAAAGGGCTTTTAAAAAACAAATATCGAAAATAAGCATTTTTTAAAAATGCTACACACCATGTTCCCTGTTTCCAGAGAAAGTAGTTACAGGAAATCAAAACTGAAATAAAAAAATGGAATATCTTACCAATCTTATTGTGCGTGCCACAAGAGCCTCTAAAACAGGACCTCTGTCACTATCTAGCAAATGTACTTCATCTAGAATAAGCAACCTAACCAACTGTGACAATGCTATGTCACCAGTTGATTTTCTGGTCACAACATCCCATTTCTCTGGTGTCGTAATAAGCATCTAAGGAATACATGCACATCATTAAGATCAGAGTTGGAAAAGAACAAGATTTTTTTCTTTAAAAAAATTGGTTTTTCTTTTTTATTTAAATCAGATTTTTTAATATTTAAAGGCAGATTTTTTTTTTTAAATATACATAAAATGCATTCTAATGCATGTAATATATGGCTTTCATAAAATGTATTAGATATGATCATGTATAGACTTAATATTATCAAACTAAAATATTTAATACTACCTATTCAAATGGTTAAAATTATTATGAAAAAAAAAACATGGTTATTTTTATTTCAAGTAGAACACCCTCAAAAATCAATTTGTCATTTAGATTTCAAACGAAGAATAAATTAATTTAAATCAATAAACATAAAAAAAAAAGATAATTCACTGTTTAAAATTTTTTTTTTCAATAACGGCAGGCACTGAACTTTCATTCTTTGCTTTAGAAGATGCCAGAAGTGTTGCTCATTTATCGTTATCCAGTGGGCACCTGTGAATGAAAGTCACGGAAGCGAGTAACATTATCCACTCCACATTGGCACATATGAGGCATTTGTATGAAAACGTCTTGTTCACAAGATTTGGCAAAAGTTTCAAAATGCAGATTTCAGAATTTAATTCTCACTTTAAATTTTAGATTGCGTGGAAAATTTCATCGGATTATAAATTTTGATAGGCGGAAGTTCGCAAATCAATGGTCTCATGATATGCGGAATTCCGCAAAAAAATCACACGCCCTGCTCCTAGTTTCTACACCTGGAGGGATGATACGATATACCAGGAATTCCGGAATGCACGCAGAATACAATCACCCCCATAATAAATAATTCTTTAAAAGCTTCCACACCACTTTTATTAACAATCATTCTTTCAGTTGTTAGTGTTTTTAAAGTCAAATTAAGCATTATTTTTCAGTGTAAAATTTTTAATGTCAATGAAATCAAACTTTAGAAAAAATTTTCCTGCTAAAAATCCTTAACCACTTCCCTTACAGACTTAAAAAAAAAAAATGCAAAAAATAAATATATATTTTTATTTTACTAACAAATACAGGGAACTAAAACAAAACATAATGCACAAGCTTTAAGTTGAAATTTGAATTTTTTTTATGAGTAAGAAACATTTCATTTAAAATCAGTTTACTATCCTGAGTTATTTCGGGTAAATGAAAAAAGTCAAATATTAGTCTTTTGTATGATAGTTCTTAAAACAAGGGACAATACAAAGTGATACTTCTTCAAACGTCATAAAAGGAATACAGCAACCATCGTAAATACAATCACACAAAACACATGTGCAACATCAAAACTCGCAATTAAAACTTGGCAAACTTCCAATTGCAGCAGGTTATGTATTTTGCTTCGGACCGAGTAAAAACGTGATAAAACAAAATGTACCGACACATTCTGCTAAGCCGGAGTTTTCTCTCAGGATGAGAGTGATAAATATTTCAGGGTATCTGCTACATTTTAGATTTTCAAATTCATGACTTTTCATGATTTTCCATGACTAATTCCAAGAATTTTTCATGGCTTAACGAAGTTGCTATTTTCTCCAACAAAAACGCAACAATAAATTAAAAAAAGCATTATAATAACATTTTTCGAAATAGGCATAACCAAAACTATTATACTCTTCATCTTTATATTTATAGATTTCAAACTTAAAAAACAGAGTAAGAAAAGAGTTGAAAAAATAAAATAGCTGAAAAAAATACAAAAGCAAAGAAAAAATTTTTCTGCAGAATTAATATTCCAAAGATACTTTTCTTGTTCATCAGAAAGGAAAGAAATACTCCTGATTTTTCTGTTCATTTCGGAATAAAAAAAATTCGCCAATAACTGGTTTGCTTCAACTAGAATTTTAAATTGATAAAATTAAAAAAAAAATAATAATAAAAATTCTTGAATCACAGAAGAGAGTTTAAAGGATAATTCGCTCTAGAAATGATAGTTTTTCTTTCATTTTTTGAAAGAACACCATAAGTTTTAAAGAACATGATAAAATCATTTTATATTCAAATAAAATATGACTGAGTGGTGATTTTGTTAGAAATTCAGATATTTGGAACAGGATGAATTTGGGGAAAGGGAGATTCCATTTTAAAAATTAGATTTTTCAGAGACCTAAATCCATTACTTTCTATGATTTTTTTTAAAAAATAGTAAAAATCATGACATTTCATGACAAATTTTGTTCAATACCGAAATTCATGACTTTCCATGATTTTTCATGACTTTTCAGGCGCGCGGATACCCTGTATTTTCAATCAATCTATACGTACTCAAGTTAACGCGGGGGAAGTGGTTAATATTTTTAAATCATAGATTTTTAAAAGAAAATAAATTAAGATATGATTTTAATTACTTGATTCATATTAGTCATGTACTTACCTGAGTTTGCATGATTTCAGTCTTCGTCAATTGCATATCACCGGTGAGTTCCTTCACAACGATATTCAAATCTTTAAGCCGAGCACTAAAATTTCTCACCATTTCAGCGGCTAAAGCTTTCATTGGAGCAACATAAACTATCTATTGAAAACAAATTAATAGTAAGGGATAACAAACACTTATCAAACGAAATATTCTATGAGTGAGTAACTTTTCGTCTAATGATAAGACTTCTAGATACATCAGGGGTTTTAGATTTTTTTTGGTACTTGTTAGTGAAAATTTAAACGAAATTTGCAAAAATTAAAAATTATATTAAAATATCAACAAAAATTATGGCAGAATAAGAAATATTTTTCAAAAATTATCACAACAAATAAAAATCATTTAAGACTGGTAAATTTCTATATAAATTTTTCCCATATGTTCAAAAACAATTTTGCTATTGTAAAATTTTGGGCTTAAAAAATCCATTAACATCATTGTCCACAGCTAAATTTCAACTTGAATTTAATAAAAACTTACATTTAACAATACTAGCACTAAAAGTTATCTTCATTATGAGAACATTTTTGATTAGGCCATACAGAAAAAAGTTTTACAGAGAAAATAATGTTTCACAAAAAAATTAAAACATCTATTAGAATAAATTTAGAAATCCAGAGATTAGAAATTTATAATGCAAATCTAATGTTTAAAATAATGGTTCAAATTTTGACTTCCTGTAAACTTTACAGAGGGACAACTTGTTCTTAAAAGAAGAAACTTGTTCCTTAAAAAAAGAAACTTGTTCTTAAAAGAAGAAACTTGCTCCTTAAAAAAAGAAACTTGTTCTTAAAAAAAAGAAATATTTAATATTAAAACAATTTTTCAAACAGTTTAGAATTGAATCTAGTTTAAACAATAGCATTCATTTCAAAACAATTTAACACGTAATTTTTAAATAAATACAAAAATTGCAAAAAACAAAATTTTTAAATAAGAGTAAAAAGGCAACAATTGCAGAGAATAATGAATTTTTTTAAGTAATTTAAATAACTGCAATTTTAAAATATTTTACATAAAGGAATATAGTAAAATTTCAACTTATAATTATTTAAAGAGCAATTTGCTTTTCAAAGCTGAGTTTATCATCAGGTAATATTTAAATCTGTATTTTCGGCAGTTACTGATAGTGATTTTCCCGTGGTTTTTTAGCATTCTAATATATTTCAAGCAAATATGGAAAATTCAAACCGTTTATCAGTATTTACTCTTCAAGGCAATAATTCTATTGAATTTTTGGCAGTTACTGTTACTCATTTCTCCATAGTTTTCAAATCCGATATTTTTTATACCATATTATTTATAACAACCTAATCTCGAAACAAAACAAGCATTTGAGGAATCCGATTTGTGCGATAAATAATTTGCGCTTTTGTGAAACGAAAAACCCGGAATTCAGAGTTCACCCAGAGTACAATCACCCTTGATAATAAAAGGTACCTTAATGGATTTCTTAAAAACGCCACGCAGCCTGCATGAGAATGAAGCAGATAAGAAAGAGTTACTTTGAACTTGTTCCTTTGCAGTTCTCCATTTTGAATGTTCTGCCGGATTTCGTGAACAACAGTCAGGAGGGCAACGTTGGTCTTCCCGGCACCAGTCGGGGCACACACAAGCATGTTCTCATTTGTGTCGTAAGCCGTTTTGAATACCATAGACTGAATACAGTTGAGTTGCGTGATGTTTTGAAACGCCTTTTGGCCAATCTAAAAAACAACAAATAAAATATTAGATTTCAATTCTTTTTTTAATAATTATAAGAAACCAAAAATTGATTGGTCATCATAAATTCACTAAAATGACCATAACTGAAATAATTAAGCTTAAAATTTAATGAAGTTGTTACACATTATACTGCACATAATAATCTACAAAATATCATAAAAAAATATTAACCAGACAATAATGGTGTTGCAGAAATTAGCATAGGTATGAAATGAATAAATCAGTCACGTCAGTTTTAAAAAAAACTAGCCGCAATACGGCGATGTGCTGTACTTTCAATAATGGCATCTACAAGTTCCATTGTTCTTGCAAAGCAGTTGCAAGTGTGACAAGGGTCTAAGAAGGAGGATTGCGAGTTGCTTGGCCTTTCTAAAGCATCCCAAACACGATCGATAGGATTCAAACCCAGTGAATGTGCCGATCACCCCATATTTGCTGAAGATAATCACCAACGATTCAACTCCAGTGCAGCCTTGCATTTTCGTCCTGTAGCACGAAATCATCAACTAATACACCAGCATTAGGGTGGGCATAAACTTAAATGTCTATACCTGTGAACATTCACAGTTCCATGTGGAAAGACATGCACGCCTGTCCGCCCACCCAAAGAGATACTGCCTCACACATAGACATTGCCTCCTTGGCATGCATCTCTTTTCTAGATGTTTGACGGATATATATTGAGTTCTCTCCCAAACAAACCATAGGTGAACCGTTCAGTGGTCATGTTGCTATGCCACCTTAAGCATTCCGTTCTATGGCTATGTTGCTATGCAGGGCATCTACTACATATTAGATTTTAAAATCCATAACTTTTCTTGACTAATTCCAAGAATTTTTTATGACTTACCGAAGTTACTATTTTCTGCGACAAAAACACAACAATAAATTTAATAATTCTAATTTATCTACTCAAGCAAACAGCATCAGCTTTTAACCACAGGATATCATTGCTGGACACACTCAAAGCCCCCATGGCTGAATCGCAGGCACATAATCGCAAAACGTAATTCAGTTTTTGCCAAAAGGCAAAAGGATTTTTCCTTTGGGAAGTTAGAAATTTTGGTTTTCATTCCTGCAGAATTTTTTAAGATGTATAATTTCTTTTTTTCTGAAAAATTATAATCTAAAGATACTTTTCTTATTCATCTGTAAATAAAGAAAGGTGATTTGTCTGTTCTCATTTGGGAATTAAAAAAAATTTGCCAATGACTGGCTTGCTTCAGCTGGAATTTTAAATTGATAAAATAAAAAAATAATAAAAAAAATCTGAAAACGTGGAAAATTAAAATATAATTCGCACTAGAAATGATGTTCTTTCATTCATATTTTTGAAAAAACACCATAATTTTTAAGGAAAACCATAAAATCATTTTATTTAAAATATGACTGTGAGTGAGGATTTTGTTATAAATTCAGATATTCGGAACACTGAAATTGGAGAGGTCAATTCCATTTTAAAAATCATGGATTATTTAAAAACATTTTGTAACTTTTCATTAATTTATAATAATCAATGCATTTAAAACTATTGTTACAAGAATCTAATAAGTTAATAAATAACGCACAATATATATAAAATATATATAATAAATATATAGTATATAACATTTATTACTTATGGTACAACAAAAAAAACTTCAGAGGCAGGGGTCAGTCCAGGCCAAATTTACTATCAGTTAGCGGTACCTTCACAAATTCAACTTTAGGAGAAACGGTAGTTTCACAAAATACTTTTTCTTAAAATTTCATTTTTGTATCCCATAAGAAACGATAAATCCATATTTTTACCCTATTTTTGTGTTGATCTTTTAATATAATTTTTAATTTTCACAAATTATGTTACAATAACTTCCCAGTTACATTCTTAAGAGATTCGACACATGAAAAAAATAACTCACTTCATCTAAGGCTGAAATCTGCACAAGGTCAACAGGCAATTGGTTAGCTATGGATACAGTGGCTGGAATAACAATCTCTTCATAAACTGAGTTATTATCATGTTTAGCATCAGAAGGTATTCTCAACTATAAAAAAAAAAAATTCAAATGTGAAATTTCTAACACTTTTTCTCAAATGTCTTTATTAAACCTCTTCTTCCCACCAACTTCATTCATTTTGGTATGTCGATGGGAAGCGATTTTCCCAACTTTATTAATTTTTGAATATTGATGGGAAGCGATTTTCCCACCTACCACGGGTGGCCTCTTTATAAGGCCTTACTTCCCACCAATTTCATTCATTTTTGAACGTCGATGGGAAGCGATTTTCTCGCCTACAAAGGGGTGATTGTGGCAGGAAATAAAAAAAAAACCTGAAAATTTCATTAGAAAAAATTTGATAACAAGATATCAATTTATATACTATTCATATTTAATATAATTTTTTGAACTAAAATTTATAATTAAATTACCTTTTAATAAAACACACTTTCATCATAACAAATTTAAGAAGTTCTTACAAGAATTGCGATATCGGATTTTAAGAAAAAGGAATCAAAAATCACTATATTGGGATTTAAAATCGTGTAGATATGAATCGCGATATTCGATTTAGGAAAGCAATAATATAAATCGCAACATCAGATTTCTGAAAACCGAAAATATAAATACGACTAGGTCAGATAGCGACATTGGATTTTAAATTCGAATGAATAGGAATCGCTATATTGATTTCAAAAACTTGTAAATACAAATTGCGATGTTGGATTTTTAAATCGCCTGAATACTATTCAGAACGAATGATTTAAATCATGTAAATACGAAAGTTGATGTTTGATATTAAAATTGCGATATTAGCGGATTACGGCGTAGTTTCAAAGATCAAAAACGATAAAAATCCGACAAAAAAAATAATTATATCAAAATTGTGGAAGAGTCACTTGTCTTGTTAACGCAATTCAGCAAAGTAAAGATTTCAAAATTTACAAGAAAACAAAAAAAAAAAAAAAAAATTACATCAAAATTGTGGAAGAGTCATTTGTTTTGTTAACGCAATTCAGCAAAGCAAAGGTTTCAAAATTTAAATTTCAGAGCATTATTCTTACTTAAAATGTTACCTAGCAGTGAAAATTTCAATGTTTTATAAGTCTTGAATCGCGGGTAAAAAATCACAATTGTCCGGTAAAAATCACAATTGCGGGTTTTGAGTTTACCACTACTGATGTTCAACTCCACAGCCTCGTAATTTTGAACTCAATCCAGAAGACAAGGGAACTCCTGGATCAAGTATTGGGAGAAATTTTCCTTTCGTGGAGGACTTTTTTTTATGGAAATAACGAGCACTTGAGTTACATGGAGAGGAAAACCAAGAAAACCTCCCAGAGTCAGCCAGACAAAAAGGGGAATCCTTCCCATGATGCATCTACCACTGAGAATATTTTACAGCAAAACGGTGGTCGGTACAAGCTGGATGCAGAATTCTTAAAGACCTTCACTTCACTGGAAGACAAACTCGCTCTATCCCCTGAGCCATCGTGACTCGACTTAAACAATCAACACTCCACATACCACAGAACTGGCAATAGCACCACATGTTGAGGAATAAGGGAAGCTTTTTGCCTTCAGTGGATATTTTTTCACCAATTTTCAACAAATATGGAGAAATTTGAGAATGTGCAGGTAAACAAGATTCATTGCTGTTTTGTGAGAAGCCAGGAGAGCTGTATTACAATCACCGGACTTTGTTTACAGTCGAGGTCGCTCTCGTGTTGCCATTAGCAGTCGAGTGTTTACAGGCCGAAGTTGTGTAGGATCGAGACTGAGTAGCAACAGAGAGAGGAGGTGGATCTCGTCCAAAGGCCATCAATGTGGGGAGTGAGTTGTTATCGACAATGTCAACCTTCATCTATGAAAAGGTATCCCACCATAGAATCGAGTTAACATGCCTTATATACTAGTGATTTGGAATTATATTTTTGTAGTGGTAGATACGCTACAAGTTTAAATTTTTTTTAGACAAGATTTTAAAATATCTCATACCCAATATTGGCCTATTTGAGTAAAATTCTATGATTGCATGATTACATGCATGAATGTTACCTGCTTTCCACCAATGAAAGAGGCATTCATCTGTATCTCACTATATCTATCATAAACATTTGGAAACATGGATGTGTTGTTATAAGTGGATGATGAAGACTTCTGGCGAAAGATGGGCGTAGTTTGTTCCACTACCAAAGCCTCCATCCTGCAATAATAACAAAATAAGCATTATCCCTGAGGCAGACATTTTTTTTGGCCTTTCTGCAACAAAACTCTCTAGCACTAATATCAAAATACTCTTCAAGATACTTTTTATTATAACAAACATATATGTTACTATTTAAAATAACAAAAGCGCTATGTTTACAAAAAAAGCTATACATAATTTTAATCTTCTTAATGAAACATGTAATAATTTTTATGGTTGATATTCTCGCATTTTGTTTGGGGGGGTGACAAGATAATTATTTCCTTCTTCGCATTTTGTAAATAATTATCACAATATAAAAAATAATTAAAAATCATGAAATCCGTTGTAGTAATTGTTGAAAAAAAAAGTGCGAGGTCGAAATCACACGAATCGGTTTCCACAAATGCGAATTTCATTTCGAGATTCGGTTGCTGCAATAGAAAATATCGGATTTAAAAACTATGGAGAAATTAATAGCAATGACTGCCGAAAATTCGATAGAATTATTGCCTTAGAATGTAAATACTCAAATGTACAGTTCGAATTTTCCATATTGTTTGAAACATATTGGGATATTTAAAAATCCATGTGAAAATCAATATCAATAACTGCCGAAAATCCAATCGAAACATTGCATCGATTCGCGATTTTATAGGCTTAAATTGAGCTCGTCAGAAAGTGATTATCTAAATACAAGATTCAATTATTGTGTGTAAATTTCTGTGTGAAAAAAAGTAAAATGTTATAATTTTCAACAGAAAAATCTTTCTGCAAGAACTCTGTAACATTCTGCGACAGTGTTGCAGCGATTCTGCCAAAGGGTTATTAAATACTATACGATAAATTAATATTTGTAAAATTACTATATGCGAATAAGAAATGATGCATTTCTATACTTTTTATCATAACTTTTTAAAAGTGAGCAAATATGTACCGGGGACAATTGTCCACAATTCAAATGCAACACGATTGCAAACACATTACGTTAATAAATACCAATTTAAAAAACTCGAATTTTTGGAAACAAAGTGATTAAGAGTCTGAATATAATAAAAATAAGTTATCAAAATACAATAAATTGAATAAAAGGAAACTTAATAGCTGCAAAAATGTACCATATAAGAACAATCATGATCACATTGCATCTCTTGATCGTAATTTGATTTGTAAATTTTCTTTAGTAACTATTAGACTGCGTTTTTATTATTAAAAACACCAAAAGACATTTTTACTTGTAATTAGAGTGTCAGAAAAAATATACAAAGGGACATCAGTGCACCATCTGCTAGGACTGGGCGATGTTCACGATATATTGATTGATAAGCGATTATATTCCTAAAATAAACTCAATCTGAGTTACACATAGAAAGGAATGCATAAAAAAGTTAAGCGAATCCTGGAATAAAAGCAATCACTATTTCCGATGCTTCCAAAAATAGCCAATCCAAACATCGAATTGGCGATGATTGCACAACATCAATGTTTTCCAATTTATCGCCTAGTCCTACCATCTGCATCAAAAATTTTAACACTAAAAAAATATATTTTTCAAAAATTTAATTGAAATACATTTGTAAATATTTTCAGAGATAATAAAATAATATACTTAATGATGTGTATTAATAATTATATGCATATGTCTGGCATTTATTTGGTACCGTTATTATTCTTTAAGTTATTTTGCACATATTTATCAAATGTAATTTAATATTTTCATACATGTTCACCATCATACAAATATTTTACATTTACAATATATACATATTTACATTTACAATATATTACATCTTACTATTATTTATCTGACTCGTATTAAATGTTTTATCAGATAAACAAAAGTGTGAGAGAAAATTTATGATTGATGACAAAACTATTAGTTTTACCAGGGCCTGATCTAGTAATACGGGAGCTGCAGGCAAAGAACTGCAAAGACCTCCACAGGTTGTAGCCTTAAACCATGTTGGGGGAATATTATCTCGGAAATTTTGCATATATCACAAGAATATTATAGAAGATATCTGTCAAATATTACGTCATGGTATTTATATAATATTTCAAAATGTCTGACTTTTGAAGCTCTTTAATGAGCTGAAAAAATTTTGAAAGGAATATTTTTTAGAAAATTTTTTCCGTTGTTTGTGCTATTTGGGTATTGTAGCCCCCAGAGGCAGAATCATTGCAAAAAGGTGACACTGTCGCAGAACATTACGGAGTTCTTGTAAAAGGATTTTTTCGTTGGGAAGTAAAAAATTTTGGTTTTCTTTTCTGCAAAAATTTTCATTCTATTTTGTTGAATTCCAAGCGCAAAGGGAAATCAAACAAGTATTTTCTACAATACCCAAATAGCACACAAAAAATATATTAAATATTTCCGAAAACAAAAAATTCTATAAGAATATGTTACCTTAGGGTACAATGTTTAATTGCGATAAAATAATAAGAAAAAGAATCATAACTAAATTGTAAGTTAATTAAAAGTGCTTGTAAAAGAGGGGACAAATCAAATCCCACATTTTTTACATGCACTGTTATTTACACTAAATTCTGTGATTTGGATCATCCTAAACATTATCTGCAATTTTTTTTTTTTTTTTTTTTTTTTTAAATCATCACATTTCAAGGTAAAAAAAAGCATTAAGAGACTTTTGAAATTGCAAAAATATTTTTATTAAGTTCAAATAATGCATCATAACAGAGAGGACATGAAATGTAACAGAGGGGACGTCTTACAAATTTGACAAAAAGTTAAAGGTAAATATCACTGTTAAAAGTGACTCTTCAGTTATTTAAAGTTGGAGTTGGCAGCACCGCTATATTTGAAATTTTGAGAAACTGAGGGGGCATTTAGTTTTGTCTTCTCTGTTACATCCCCACTGCCGCATGAGAAACTTTAAAATTTAATTTTTTTTTTTTAAAAATATAACATAACATGATAGTACTAATAGACTTTATTGTAAAAACTAGTTATTAAGTTAAAAGGTTTTTTGTGTAATGAATAAAATAAACTTATAAGAATAATTGTAACAGAGGGGACAAAGATATATTAGAGATAATTTTTAACATAAAAAAGAAGAAAAAAATTTTTTTGATGGAATCACGGCATAATTAGACTAATGAACAATTTATTTTGCAATATAAATCCAACAATATGAAAAATCGTAATATTTTTAATAACTTATTCGTATTTTTAAAAAAAGAATTTTTTTGACAGAATTAGACAAAATCATGAATGCTCTCTATTTACAATAAATTTTACTATAATTATGCATAACTCCTAAAAATAACTTCTGAATTCATAAATTAGAACAAATTTTCTTTTAAACACACACAGTTCGCAGTTTTTAAAACCCTATATTTTTAATAGGATATTTTTTATTACAACTGAATCTCAAAATAAAAGCACGGATTTAGTAATCCCTTTTTGAAGTGTCCGATTCGCGTGATTTAGCCATCAATCTTCTTTCTTTCGTTGCTAGTTACTGCTACTGATTTCTCGATTTTTTTTTTATTTGATGATTTACACAATTCAAAAAAGGAAATAATTAGAATGTTTTCCCCCAATAAAATGCGAGAATATCGACAAAAATATAACATAATCAAATAAAAAAAGTTATATAATTTTATTTTAACTGAAAGTTTTTATTTCTAAGTTAACGTTTTTATTATTTCAAATTAGTAAAATGTATATTTATGTTATTCTTAAAATTATCTTGCAGAAAGATATTAGCATTAGAGTGCCATGTCGCAGAAAGCCCGAAAAATTTTTGCCACATGAATTGTATCTTCGTGGAAGTTCATGCATAAGCAGTCATTACAAAAGCCATCTTCATTATTTACAAGTGGAAATTTATTATGGTTCACAAAAATTTACGGTTTTCTTTTGTATTTGATTTTTGAAAAAAAAAATCATCCATTTGAATCATGATGAACAATTATTTAAATAATTTATCATGTTTTAAAAGAGATTTTTGGCAAAACAAAAAAATATAGCAGAGCTGTTAAACATTACCGTAGCTGCTTTAATTTCTGAGCATCTAAATTAAACGTGTTGTCATCAGTTTGTCGACTTTTTTCTTTATTTATCCTCCTTACATCCTTACGAATTTGCTTGCATAGCAATTTCTCTGTTTCAGACTAAAACAAATGAAAAATAAAGGCAACTTGTGAATAAATTTGATGGAAACTATCAAAAAAGTAATACAAGGAGTGATCAAATGAAAAGGTACGAAACAACGTAAAAACATATCAGCTAAATATTTGCTTATTCCGCCATGGGAGAACGTAGCGAGACATCTCGGAATGCAATTGGAGTCTCTGACTGGGATCGGAGCATGCGCAAGTGCCCGCATGCGCAGGAGAGAGCAGAGGCTCTTATCAAAAGTGGCATCCAAATGATGCGGCAGTCTGTATGAGGACAGGATGGCTTTCGCATTGCAAAATTCGACGATTGAGGAGCAGCGAGGTGTTATCCGATTTCCTCGAGCACAGAAAAACCATTAACTCTGATGTGTACTGTGAGACACTCTGACGCCTGCGCAGGTCCATCAAGAACAAAAGAAAGGGCTGCTCACAGAGGGTGCGGTTCTGCTCCATGATAATGCGCATCCACACGTCTCCAGAGTCACACACATGGAACTGTTCAAGTGGGACACATTGGACCATCCGCCCTACAATCCGGACATGTCGCCCTGCGATTTCCATGTGTTTGGTTGACTGAAGAAACACCTGAAAGGGAAGCTCTTCAACTCGGACGACGTACTCAAGGACTCCGTGAAGGACTGGGTCTCGTAACAGCCACAGAAATTCGGGGGGAAAGGAATCCTGCGGCTTGTTCATCAGTGGGATCGTTGTGCTTAGGCCTATGGTGTATATTTTGAATGAAGTCTACATTTGTACCCACCGTGTTGTTTCGTACCTTTTCATTTCATCACCCCTTGTAAAATATATACAGTGTAAGGCTTGAAAATTATATCAAGGTGTGTAACCAAATCTTTCAACAACAAATAAGCACCTTTTAAGCACTAAAAAAAATTTTTTAAGCACTATATACAGTAAGAAAATGCAAAATAATTTTCAAAGACTTTAGATGATCATCATGATAAAATAACCAATTTCTGACAACAAACTCTTTTCTTGATTATATTAGCCGTTATAAAATGATCGAGAGATTTTTCGTTTGATATCAGAGTGTGGAAAATGAAGTCTTAAATTGATAATATCATGCAAAATGCAGCAGAGTTGCACATAAGAAGGCAATAATCTCACTGAACCCAGCTCAGTAGACGCACATACGGACTGGTAAGTATTTCATCAAACATGCAAAACGATTGGCACTTTCATATGCTATGGATCGATGATACGCCGAAATGAATTGTGAAAACGTTGAATAGAACAATGTGAAAAGCACGTAAAAAAATAGTTAAAATCATGACATTACAAGACAAATTTGGTTCAATACCGAAATCCATGACTTTCCAAGTGCGCAGATACCCTGTTTTCATTAATGCTTATGTTTGCCTGATATGTTATGACACCGTATTTTAATTATGGTGTTGAAATTGATGTAGTTGAAGGGTATGCGAGCACGAAAAACCTACAGCCTTTCCGTAGGAGTAAAATACAAAAAAATGTAAAAGAATAAAACAAACCTGAATAGTAACTTGTGTCGTGTAAGAAGGATGTTTCTCATTGTTATAAGATTCTTCATGAGATTTGGTTGAAATAATTTCACTCCTATGATGCAAAATTGTCTGTATAAGTTCAATACATTCAAAGCCAAGAAGATCAAAGAGCTGCAAAATGAAAGATTTCTGACTTGAGCAAATAAATGAAAATAAAACTTTGTTGTGATTAAAACTTTATATCTCAATACCCTGAATTTGAGAAGAAAAAAAATTATGATATATTATTTTATGCACATAAAAAATTATTATGAAATTTTAGATAATGAAATAAAAATGTATTTAAAAAATTTTTGTTACATTTTTACATTATGCAAAAAGACAAAACATTGGTTCTTTCATTTCTGCAAGATTGTGAAAAATGGACGTAAAGGTGTAAATATTCAAAGAATTTAAATTTAATAAATTTAATTCAATTTCAGTCAGTGTACTCCCTAAGCGTTTTTTAAAGGGCGGCCCGCCTTGATTGCCCTTTGATCCCAATAAATACGCCTTTTTTGTAAAAATAAACAGCCATCTTTGAAAAACACAGTCTTTTTTTTTCAGATTCCATCTTGAAAAAAATTATTTCATTGTTTAAATAATAATTACACATTGGTAAAATTATCTGTGTTCATAGGTTAAGTTCTGGTTATTATTCTCTTAGGATTATAATTCTGGTTAGGATTATTTTCAACTGGTTAAATTTTTATAAGTTTCTTTTTTGTTTGGCAGGGGAGGTTATTAATAAATTAAAATGATTTTAAATTCCAAAACTATTTTTTAAATAAATATCTTTTTTTTAAAAAAAGTGCATCTTTTAAGTTTTCTTTTATAATTTTTAGTTTAAATTATAGAAAAAAGCTATCAAGCTGTTTATCAATTACAGTAGAGCGCCGATTATCCGAACTATGTCCGAATTCGCTTTTTTTTTCCTTCTCTTTTTTAAGTTTAGAATTTTTTTTAACTTATCGACAATTTTTCTAAATTTAGAGGAATAGATAATATCCACTACATCTGAAGACCATATTCAATT
The DNA here is from genome assembly GCF_982258835.1 of Parasteatoda tepidariorum. Lineage (NCBI taxonomy): Eukaryota > Metazoa > Arthropoda > Arachnida > Araneae > Theridiidae > Parasteatoda > Parasteatoda tepidariorum. The sequence continues at coordinate 2,194,103 of NC_141761.1, forward strand.
TACAACCTTTTTCAGCAGTTTTCTTATAGTAGCCATATATACATGCATTGTTATACAGTTAAACCTACATACCCCTTTAGCCCTCTTCAACTGAAAATTATCATCAAAGAATGCGAGCTTCATTTTGACAATCTACAAATGTTGGAAAGCGGAATGTGTTTATGAATAGATAAGTGCTGAAATTCTACAATTGGGGGATGGGTAGTTGTCACTCATGGTTAATGATCAGTGATTACAGTGCTTGGAATCTTAAATCTTGGAATAAAATTCTTATCAGAAAAACAAACGAAACTGCAGTTTGTGAATCGGTAGATCTTTCGGGTGAAAATATGCCAGATTATACAGCAGAAGAAGTAGAAGACTGGTGTCGAGACACTCAAATTTTAAATGATCATGAAATTGTTTCTAAAATTTTGAATGAAAATCGGAACTCCTCAGATTAAGAGGAAGAAGTACATGATCAAGTTCAAGATAGTGGAAATTCTCATAAGAGGCATGCAATTCATTAGATATTGCAATGAATTGCCCAGAATGCCAAAATGATGTTGATCCAATTCAGTTGATTTATTTAAAAAGAATAAGGGATATGGCTGCACAAAAAAGAGCATGCTCTTTGAAACAAAAGTCTTTGCTGGATATCTTTTGCAATGGAAAATAAAGAAAAATGTGGTAAAATTAGTAATTGACAAAAAAAATTATAAAAAAGCCGAAATATGATAAAAATGATTCAAATTGAAAAAAAAAAGTTTAAAAAAATATATTTAAAAATTGAAAAAAAAAAAGTTTTAAACTCGCCAGAGCTATTTTAGATAGTACTACCAGTCCTAAGTCTAGAAAAAGTGTGAAGAGAAGTTGGTGCATAAATAATAATCATTTAAACTAGGTTTTAAACAACTTTCCAATTATCCGAACATTTCATTATCCAAACCACGTTCGGTCCCGAGCAGTTCGGATAGTCAGCGCTCTACTGTAATTGCTTTTTTGTTAGTTAACTTTAAAAAATAATATGCACAGAGATTACCTTTTAGAATGCCTTTAATTATTTTTATAAACTACAGACTTTTCTCATATTTTGATAATGAGAGCAGGGGCCTGTCTAGGTTTTTCTGAGAGGTACCTAATTTGTGAAAAGTTAGACATAATTTGTGAAAATTAAAAATTATATTAAAAACTCAAGACAAAAATATGGATTTATGGTTTCTTATGGGATACAAAAATAAAATTTTAAGAAAACGTATTTTGTGAAACTACCGTTTTTCCTAAAGTTGAATTTGTGAAGGTACTGCTAAACGGTAGTAAATTTAGCCTGGACAGGGAATTGTTTTCTGAAATATACTCATAAGGTAGCATGAGAGGGTAATTTAAAAAATGCTGAAGATAAAATTCAGTTATTACATAATATTACACATTTTGATAAATATTTACAATGTTAAATTATTGCCCTTTCAAACCTCAAAGCGCGCTTTTTGCTTACAATGACTAAAGTCACATGATTTAATGTATAACTAGTATAATGACTTTTTACACTTTTCTCCGCTCACAACAAAATAAAGGAATCAGTTCAAATAAATAGTAATTTAATTGTTCTATCTGTTTCAAGCAATAAATTTGTTTGAGCAAACAAATTTAAATTCTGGAATTAATGAAATTATTCAATTCAATTGATCCTTGGATTGAGCATCAATGAAATGTTAACATTCTACTCCCCTAAAGGAAAAATATACGAAAAATTTATATTTATAATTTGTGAAAAGATAAAAAAAAATACATTAAAACTATTTGCTAAACATATAAATTACAATCCCCATGGCAGAACTTTTTCGTGCTCTCTGCGACATACCTCTCTAATACTAATATATTTCTGCAAGATTCTTTTAAAAATAACAATTTATATGTTATTAAACTAAAGTAACATAAATGTCAACTTCCAAAATAAAAAACTTTTTAGATCAATAAAATAATCTTTTAATTAAATATGAAATATTTTTTTATTCTAATATTATAGGCGATATTTTCGCATTTTGTAGAGGGAAAACACACTAATGATTTTCTTTTTCGCACATCATCATCACATTAAAAAAATAATTTAAAAAATCGTTAAATCTGTAGCATTTACTAATGGAGAAATAAAATGATTGCCGACAAAATCATGCAAATCGGACTTTTGAAAAAAGGGTTACTAAATGAGTATTTTTATTTTGAGATACAGCTGTTGTAATAAAGAATATCAGATTTTAAAAACTATGTGGAAATCAATAGTAATAACTGCATAAAAAAAATTTGAACGAAAATTTCTACAGAGATGAAAATAAAATTTTTTACTTCATTATTCTTTATTTTATTTATTATTCTCAAATGAGAATAGAAAAATCACAAACATATTTTTCCACTCCGATGCACGAGAAAGGCATCTTTTGAATATAATTCTGGAAAAAAGTAAAAATCTTCTGAAAATTTCAGCAGAAAAAAAACCCCAAATTTTTTTCCTTCCCAAAAACTAAAATCTTTCCGCAAAAACTCAGTAAAGTTCTATGACAATGTCGTCGTATCGCCTTGATTCTACAACGGAGATTACAGCTCTAAAATGAGTTGTAATCTAAAATTTTTATCCATTTAAAAACAATGCAACCTGTTGTGTTTTTTGCATTGTGTATAATTGTATTTACTTTTCATTACATGAATAAATAAGGAACAATAAAAAAGACAATCAATAATTCATCTTGATTTTACGAAAAATGAAAAATATATATGTAAGCTAAGTAAACAGTCAGCTGTTTTGCATCAAATAATTTTAAAGCAGCAGAGTGTTTTTATTTTCTTAACAAGTTCAATTATCCACGATTCTAGGCTTCTGTTTATTAAGAACTTGACCATAGTTTAAATACGAGCATTTAATTTAAAATAAAACCTAAATTAAAATAAAATACTTAAAATAGATTAGTATATTATTGAAAAATAATCAAAGTGGTAGCAAAAAGAATAAAAAATAGAGTAAAAGATAATAGAGTAATAGAATATAGTAAAAGTGAAATTAAATAGTTTGTAAAATAGTCCAGGGAAACACACACGACTAGGTAAATAAAATCTTAATCTTAAAATAAAAAATTTATTTTAAGATTAAGACACTGAAGATGATATACAACATGTTGAGAAATTTTAAGGTGCTTAAAAATATTGATAACATGTTCGGCAACTTTATTCTCTTTCTAGGGACTTGAAATAGCAAAACGAAAATTCTAATAATGATCGTTGATATTGCAATTTTATTCAAGAAGTTATAACAATACCTTTTATAAAACTTTTATATTTATTTAATTTGTAATTGCTTGATAGCTATAAAATATATATTGTAGAAATTGATAAATATATTATTATAAATATATTACTCCAAATCAATGCATATGTATGTATATTATTGAAATTGTATCAATTATTCAATGAACCGACTTAAAATAAAATTTTAAAAAAAGGAGATGTACAACAAGATTCTATCAGGAACATGTCTTTATTAAACTCAACATTCCTCGAATATAATGTTTTATTCAAACCTCTTTGGTAAATTACGAATAAACTTTCAGGCAATTTAAAAAGAAACATGGTATGTCATAATTTTAAAAAAAATTAACTCCCGACTATCAGCGGAAAAAATATAAATTAAATTTTATGTCAACTTTCTTGGAAGTTAACCACATTTGAATATTAATCGCCCCATTTAAATATTTATTGATTGTCGAGAAATTATTTTATAAAAAATAATTCATTTCAATTTTACTCGACTTCTACTAAATAAAAACAGTCGTAATTTTTGATTTTGCAATTGAAAAATACGTAGAGTTATATGGTATCAAAAAAACTGATGCCTCATAATTCACTTTTTTTTTATTCACAATGAAATTAAATAATTATTAAAAATTATTGTTTATATGAAATTATTTTTGGGTAAACTGGTTTCATGAGTGGATGAAATTGCCCAATTAATTTTAAAGCAAAATGTGACATTAAGAGGACTAAACTATTAGAGGGATACAATTTTCATATGACCTATATTTTTAAGGTAAAGAATCCAAATATGTCTATTCAGAGAAAGTATGTTTTTTTGTCTGATTTTGTAACTTAATTAGTTATTAGCAATAAATAATTAGCATATTTGAGGTCACCCTAAAAAACTATTAAGATTGACACTCAGTATGTGAAAATCCAATCATTAGGATGAAAGTTATTCAGAGTGATATCCTTTTATATTTTTGCACATAGCTTTAAAGTTTTCTTTTGAAAATCAAGCCCATTTTTTTTTTTTTGCTTTTCTATATAATTGTTTGTTTTAATTGGTATTTTAAAGATAGTGATTAAGATAGAGATTAAGTGATTAAGATAGTGATTAAGATAGAGATAAAGATAGTGATTAAGATAGAGATTTAAAGATAGAGATTAGTACCCAGTCAAATAAATATTTGCTACATCGCTTTAATTTTGTTAAAATGGCCATTAACCCTTTATAAAGCCATTGCCCCCCATCAATGGGAAACTATTTTCATACCTCTGATTTGTGAGGCCATCTTTTGATAACTTCAGAAAATAAAGGAAAAAACATACCAATAAAGAGGTTTTTTCCCCACATAAGTTAAGACGAATGCGAGATCAAGAAGAGAGGCTGACACGAGAGATTATATTAAATAATTATAATTAGGCAACATTTTGAGGAGAGATACTTAAATTAACACTAAACATACCATAACAGGTCAAATGATCCCTTGATAACTTTTGCATCAAAAAAATTACAGAATTCCTACTAGAATTTGGATGTAATGAGCGTATTACATTCGATTAGTTGCACATTTCTGCAAAGACTGTTGCGTAGTTGGTTCAATCAGAATAACTGTGAATTCAAGTTTTAAGAAAGTACCTAAAATTTTAGATTAGCATAGTTGTGTCAGAAAAAATGTCAAAAAATAAATGTTTTGGTAAATAGCAGGGTTGGCAAGATTTTGCCGCAGGTGGAAAAAACCATGGAAAATACCGGTAAAAACCGTCCTGGCAAAAACAGGTTTTTGCCAAGCAAATTGGCAAAAACCTATATTTTCCAAGATGAGAGGACAAAAGCACATTTTTGATACAAAATTATTCCTAAAATTGAAATATATACTATAAATATAAATAATTACAAAAAAATTAACAAAATTATTATTCCATAATTAAATGATAATGTAATAATATATCATTTTAGTAGTTTAAAACATTATTGATTGGAAAATTTGTGATTATTCTTTTTTTTCTCCAGTGAAATGAACTAATTTTAAATTAATATAACTATAATTTAAAGCATAAAATATCTATCAATATGTGTAGTTAATTATTGTACAAATAATAATTTTTTATAATAAATAATAATATTATACAAATAATAATATTTATTTATTTGTAAAAAACATTTATTTTAGGATTCTAAAATTAAAAGAGATCACAAACTTTCAATCTTTTAAAAATTATTACCATTATATTAATTATTAATATGTTAAAAATAATTTTTTCATGTAATGTATCAAAATTATTATTCCTTATGATTGATTTAAATTTGTTACAAATATTTTGTAATAATATTTAATCAGCAATTTAGATAATTTGGTTTTTGCCGGTTTTTACCAGTTTTTGCCGGTTTTTACCAGTTTTTGCCGGTTTTTACCAGGTTTTTGCCAATGTCCTGGCAAAAAACCCTTTTTGCCGGCAAAAACTCCAACCCTGGTAAATAGCTTATATTTTATTTTGATATTTTCATTTTATTTTTAACTAACTGTTAGTTTTTACCCAGAAAAACGTCAATACAATCGAGACAGCACAAGTTCTTAGAAGAAATAATATTAACTATAAGAATTATAATTATTATACATTCTTCTAATTATAACAATAATTTTAAGAATTATAGAAATAATAATAATTAGAAGAAATATGTTTGCGGAAAATGTACAATGCAAACACCCTGTATGTGTTAAAAATGCGTTAAGCAATGAATTAAAAATTCTCATTCTTTGTGTTTGTAATACATAAAAATTGGTAATATACAGTTTTGTTTAATTATAATAAAGTGTTTTTAGTTTTATTTCCTTCCTAACATCCATATTTCATGAACTGAATCAAGAAACAAAGTCCGGCCATTTGTCTGGCTATGATAGGCATAGATTAAGTGTTGGTATGTTTAGTGTTAATTGCACCAGTAAATGAAACAAAGAAATGATAATTACTTCATTCTGTAGTTCATCACTTGACCTGGATGATTTTAGAAGTTGAAAAACTGAGATTGCCAGCTCAGTAGACGACAGATTAGTAGTCCTAAGAGACTTCTCTAGCACATTTTCCAGCCAGCATCGATCAAACTTTTGAGGAGGAAGTATAACTCTTCTCAACTCTGGTGGCTCTTCTGAATGTTCCACGGAATGGAATTTAAAGCTCAAGCTATTGAACACATTGCGGTTCTTTTCAATCGGAGAAAGTTTAAAAGGGATCACAAAGAAACTTTCGTCAAGGGGCACTTGGTGAAAGAATTTTATTTTTGTTCCAAATTCCTCTTCCATCAAACCAATATCACTCTTCGCAAAACCGTATTCCTGATACTTCTCCCTGATGTCAGAGTCTAAAAAACCCATCAATTTCTGGACGCAGTCGAAGGCCTTCGCGTCGAGGGGAGGACGAACAACGCCAAACATACTTCGAAGCTGAAGTTTCTCTTTGTGTCCTATGGCCGTGCAATTGCGAAAAACTTCGATGAGATACACGATAAACTCTTCCAGAACCAAAGGTGATATTGCCTCGGACCCAGCTGAAATTTCAATGGAGCACAATTAAGAATAGAAATTGCAAACAAACATTTTATAACCATCGTTGACAGGGGTAATTGTGTCACAAAGTGAAAAACCCTGAATATTTTATGTGTAAAATATCAATTTATTTGTCATACAAGTTTTATACTAAACATAATTTTCCTCAATAAGATTTATAATTAAATTACCTACTAATGATGAATCTTTATAGTAACTAATCTTAGTTCTTACAGGAATCGTGTGATTTTGAAAATCACGTGAATATGAGTCGCGAAATTGGATTTTAAAATCATGAGACTATTATTGTAAAATTGCGTGAATACGAATCGTGATGTAAGATTTTTAAACCATGTAAATACGAATAGCAACGTGCAACTTTTAGATTAGATAAATATGAAATTCGATGTTCGATATTCAAATCGTGTAAATATGAATCGCGATACAAACGGATTCCTGCGCAGATTTAAATATTCAAAATGGCAAAAGTCTGCCAAACCAAAAGAATCAATTGGCGGATTTCTGCCCATTGAAAGAAGAATCACGTGTATGTAAGTGTCTCGTTATCGTAAATTAGTGAAAGTTTCCAAATTTGGATTTTAGATTGAGGAATTCAGGGAATATTCGTCGGATTATAAAATTTGATTAGAGAAAGTCTGAGAACCGACGGTCTTGAGTCAAGCGGGATTCCCAGAAAAACTATATGCCCTGCTCTTAATTTTTTCACCCAGAAGCATAATACGAAAAACCCGGAATTCCGGGAAACCTCCAGAATTCAAACACCCCTGCGTTGAACAGTCGACCCATTTTGTAGGGTTTACAACTCCTTAGAAGCCTTGTAATTTTGAACCCAATCCAAAAGACATGGGAAATCCTGGATGAAGTATTAGGAGACATTTGCCTTTGTGGAGGACTTTTTGATGGAACCAACACGCATGTGAGCTAAATGGAGAGGAGAATCTCCCTTGATTACAATGACAGCAAGGGGACTCTCAACCCATGATCCGTCTACCACTGAGTATATTTTAGGTTAGCACAGTGGTCCGTGCAGCATTTGTGTCGACCAGCCATTGCTGGGATTTGAATCCTGTTTATCTCATTGGAAGGCGAAAGCTCTATCCCCTGAACTGCCACAGCTCTAGAAAACAAATATTGCACAGACGTAAGGGCTGAAGGTTTGATCTGGCTAAATAATAAATGATGATTCAGTCGATGTAACAACTTATATACTGAATATTCTTTTTACAATATAAAATTATATTTTATTTAATCTGTTAACTAAGTATGATAAGAGTCATGGAAATTAAGGTGCGATGGTATGAGTTATAGCTATGAAAAACAACTTGAACAATAGATTATTTCTGGTAAATAGTTATACTCATAATATACTTATAATCATTGCTAATGTGTATTTTTTTTTTAAAAATAAATATTATCTGAAAATAAAATTCAACCAATTTTAAACTCATAAGATTATCAACTCAGCATAGCTGCCAACATGGATAGGAAAATATCAAGGATATTTTACAAAATAATATAAATTTTATGATAATTGTTGCGTAATGTATTAAATTTTACAAATAAGGAATTTTATAGTCATCAAAATAGAAAAAAAGCAATATTTTCCAGTTACGATTGACATTAAACATACTTGAAATGTTATGTAATAAGTTTACTCATAATTTCGAATATTAATAGGCATTTAATTCAAAGACAGTTAAAAGACTTTTTTTAATTAATTTAAAAAGAGAGTTATAAATAAAAATACACTGTACATTTTAGAACAAAATAACTTTTGAACTAATTTCTACAAATAATGATTGCTGCATAATATATAAGTAATACTTATTTAAATTTTCCAGCAAGCAATAATCAGTGCAAAAAATTCTATTGCAATAGGGATTTATTTATTTATTTATTTATTTTTTTTTTGGAAAACTTACAAGATTTAGGGAATTAAATCAAAAGCTGAATTTTCATTATAAATATAAATAAAAATATGAGGATGTCCATTACTTGCACATCCACACAAAATCTAAATATTTGTTGTACATAATTAAAGCCATAAAATTATTCTAGGTTGTTTATAGTCAAATGCCCTGTGGCAAAATATTTTCTAGCACTCTGCGACAAAACTCCCTAGCACTAATATTTTTCTGCAAGATGCTTTTAATAATGATAAACATATATGTTACTAATTTAAAATAACAAAAACTATTTGAATTTTTTTAATTGAACATACAATAATATTTTATTATAATAGTAGGGTCGATATTCTCGAAACTTTTTTTTTGGGGGGGGGGCAGGGGCGCACTATTTAGTTCCTTCTTCACATTTTGCAAATAATCATCACAATAAAAAAGTAATTAAAAATCATGAAATCCGTTGCTGTAAAAAAATTGACGACAAAATCACTCGAATCTGACTTCTCGAATGCGTGTTTCGAGATCAGGTTGTTGTAATAAATAATATCGTATAAAGAATATCAGATTTAAAATCTATAGAGAAATCAATAACAATAACTGTTAAAAATTCGATAGAATCGTTGCCTTAAAAAGTAAATACTCAAATGCACGATTGGAATTTTCCATATTGTTTGAAATACATAGGGACATTTAAAAACTCTGTAAAAATTAATATAAATAACTGTTTAAAAATTTAATTGAAACATTACATGGATTTGCGATAATATCGGCAGAAATTAAGGATGTCAAATGAGGGATTATCTGAATGTATGATTCAAATATTATGTGTTTTTTTTATTTACTTTTCAAAAAAAACATCTTGCCGCAAGAACTCTGTAACGTTCTGAGACAATGTCGCTGCGATTTTGCCACTGGGGTCATATGATAAAATAATTTTTACGTTAATAATTGACAAAATTAAAACTATATATATGCATATATAAGATGTTGATAAGATACAATTGTGGGTAGAGAAAGAGTAGTCTTTTACGTAATCATATTTTTAGTAGGTAGACAAAGCATCAATATCCAATTAAAAAATAACAGGCATCACCTTACACGTTCAGGATTTTAAAGGGAAAATCATACAGCTAATCCCTAACACATGCTTTACAAGGGATAATTAATCAATTATAATGGGCTGGAACACTTTGTGACAAGTTTCTCTCAGAATTTCATATTTCTTAAAAGGAAACACTTATTATGACAATTATTGCATTCTTTTACATAAAATTAGAACTTAAATGCTGGACGTGAATTACATACCATGAGAACACACAACAACGTTTAAACCTGCGCCTATGCCCCTAAAGAGGCATTTATTGGTTAATGGTTAAGGTTGCTAGACAAGACATATAGAATAAAGGGAAAACAAAAAGCAAATAGCCAACAAAAAATATATATATACATATATACATAAACTGAAAAAAGAAATAAATGTTTCGTATTAGTTAGAGCATTTTGATTAGAAAGTTTCCAGGAATAATTGGTCAAGTTTAGTAGAGGTTAGGGCTCACCATTGCATAATTTTGTCATTTTTTTATGAAAATTACTCCAGGCTTTCCTCGTATTCTTCTGGAAAATTAATCAGGTTGGTTGCCTTCTGTTTCAACTTAAGACTCGTATCGATAAATCTCTTCCAGGCAACGAAGACTTCTAGCTTTGGTTGTTTTAAGTGGTGTGATATGGTAAGCGGACATTGTATCACATAGTGCCCACTCCTTCACATGTGTGTCACCCTGGCTCCTAACACATGTGTTGTCAGTAGCCAGCAGAAATGTTTTAGATATGCATTGAAGAGCTCTTTACTATGAGAAGTTTCGTTTTGAATAATGAATTAAAAATGAGAATTTAGACTACGAAATAACATAAAAAGATTTGTCTAAGCTTTTTGTGTTGCATATTCGCTCACCGTGTTACCATCTCATAATCTTCTTTTTTTTTAAAAAAAAAGTTTTTATTTCTGCACAAGTAATAAATTTAAAAATTTAATCTTCATTTCTCAACAGTTTTATGACTTCCTGTTAACCAGGGGTCTGTCCAGACATTTTGTAAAAGGTCCGTTTTTGAAAAATTGTGAAAAAATTACTCGTAATTTGTGAATATAAAATAAAGGTTAAGTCACATTCTATCAACCAGGGTCCGTTTTTGTGAATTTGTGCAAATAGGGTCCGTTATTGCAAAAAAAAAAACAAAAATAATAAAAAATATAAAAATAAAAAAAACTTTTTCAAGGAGTTTTTAAATTGTAAAGGCATACAAGATTATGCTCAACACTGTAAAATTATAATTAAAAAAATTAAATTTAAAAAAATAAAGAGCAATTGCAGCTACTAAATTAGCGATGCAACATATAAATATTTGGTATTTAGCCTATACTGCTGAACGCAGAATATTCTTTTCGGACGAATAAAGGAAGAAGCGTCTGCGGAAGAAAAAATTTTGTTTGTTTACATCTGTCTTTCTTCCCTCCCCCCTTCTTGGGAAGGGTTTATTCGATTAACAAAACAATAATGAAGATGAACAAATTTGTGAAGGGTCCGCTTTTAAGGTAAAATATTTTGTGAAGGATCCGTTAACGGACCCAAATTTCTTCTAAACAGACCCCTGTTAACTAAAAATAAAACAGTAAAAAACTTGAATGAAATATTCTTTTTACACTGAAGAAAGACTTAAATTCAACTTACCTAGTTTCTTAGCAATGTCCATTAATTCCATAAACTTCTCATTAATTTCAGCAGCAGAATAATGAGTGGAATTTTTATACATATATTCTTTTACTCTATCCAAGGAAAACCTAAAAATTATCAAATTATACATTACTAAAAATTTTTTGTTTAGTTAACTCATCTAAAATAATTACACAGAGCCAATGAAAGGGAATTTTCAGAAGAGCCAATCAAAGATGATATCATAACCATTAAAGTATGAATAGCCACCATGTGGACGTTAACTGATAGTAGATAGATAGTGATAAATATTTAATTAAATTTTTAAAAATTTCAAAAGCCTTAAATTATTATACATATAAGAAAAATGAATAATTTATTTATAAAAAAAATATACGTGACTATACATATTACAATACAATATTACAGATAAATATTACATAAAAATATACAATATTACATGGAAGGACAAGAAGTAAAACATTTTTGTTTTAAAATTCTCCTTCTATGATAGGATATTTCTTTAACTTATTTAAAAAAAATTACAAATATAAATATATAATTATTTTTATTTTCTGATGATTTTGTTTGTTTCTTTTCTGAATTGGTTCTATGTATTTCATGTTTTTTTCCTCGACTTCTATACAAAACCTTCGGGGTACTGAAGGAGTTAATTCAGGCATTTGCCCTCTCTCTTAATAGAAAAGGTTCTGTTTTATGGCTACCGGGGCCGGTACCCCCTGAAGACGTTGGTCATATTTTTATTTCCTTCGTTTCTATTATTGCTGCAATTATCAAAAAACAATATGTTTTATGAAACTGATTATAATTATTTCAAATTAAATTGCTGGGGGACGTAAATCACATGAAAGAAAAAAATTAATACTCCTTAACAAATTGTCTAATTAACAAATTAATTTATTTAAAAAAACTACAGATTAGCAAAAAACATTGAAGATAGATAATGGGCAATTTCACTGTGTCAGATGTAAAAAATTAACATAAATTTTTAGAAAAATTCTCTCGTACAATGTAGGTTGAGTTTTAAAATCATAAAATTCTTATATCAAATATTTAGTACAATATAAGATATAAAAAAAACAAAATGTTTTTATAAAAACTGATTATAATTTCAAATTAAATTGCTGGTGGACGTAAATCACATGAAAGCAAAAAATGAATACTCTTTAACAATTTGCCTAAACACTGTGAATTTCAGTTTAAATGCAAACTTCACTTAATTTTGAAGCTGATATTCGAATAAAGAATTCTATGCAGTTCTTAACTGGTAAAATATGATGTATAATAAATTAGAAAATTTTTACTTCAATGTCAGACGTAAATTCTACAATATAAATTTAAGTTATGATAATTACTGAAAATTACTACAATTATAAATATACTGAAAATTGATTAAATTTTTTTTAAATTCCAAAAGCGTTATTTTTTCCATTAAATAACTTCAAATTTAAATTGTCCTCTATTTCCTGTTGGAATATGCGGATAGATGTGTTTTAAACATTTTTCATCCTGTAAAATTCGGTTGAAAAATCACTAATTTTAATTGTTTAGCATATATTTACAACAATGTAAATACATCTCTAATTTAAGCAATATTTCAATAAATCTTATAATTTTAAAAATCCTGGAGAAAAAATTAATAACTGTCGCTAAAAATTTTCCTATATTTTCTAAATAACATAGGAAAAAAAATTCAGAAAAGCTTAAAATTTTTTTAATATAATAGATTGAAAAAATATATTGCCGTATAATAAAAGAAATATATATTTTTTACTATATTAACAGTTTGTAATAATTTTTTCTGCAAAAAAAATATATATATTTTCATTCAGGTAAAATAATTTTTCTAAACATAGGAAAAATATGCAGAAAAGTTTAAAATTTTTTTAATACAATAAATGGGAAGAATATGTTACTGTACATTAAATTATAATAATTTTTTCTCTCTTTTAAATACCCTGCCCCCCGTTTCATTTGCCAATTAAAGGCCCAATAACTACTTCCAATTTTTATCCTGTTTACCTAAAAATTTAATAGGATGTGTATTACTATTGTAGTTTGCTTCCCATGTAGCTCAATTATTTATAAATGAATTCTCACAAATTGGCGAGATAATAAAAAACCATAAACACGTATGCGTCAATCAAAAGCGTTAAACATTTAAGCGTCATGGAAACATCAGTAACGTGCATTAATTTGAAACCAACTCAAATGAATGTTCTTGCATTGTCTATTTATGTTGATTTAAAATTGTGAAATCCAATTCAACATAAAATTTAATTAATGAATTAATTTACGGAATCTAAAAAAGTTCCCTTAAGTCTAACATTATATCATCCATATATTTATTAGATACAAGTCAGGCAGGGTTGGGTTTTTGACGTCAAAAAGTGGTTTTTGACATGACAAGGGTATAATACTGGTTTAAACCGTCAAAAACCCGTCGAAAACGTCAAAAACTGAAGTTTGCCATGAAAATATATAAACTTCAAAACTACCAACAGTTGCCATGCATTATATTGAAATTTAATTATACTATAGGTAATCAGCAGGTTTTAAAATATTTTTTAATTAAAATTAAGGTAAAATCTCTGAAATTTATATTCAAATGCATGTGCAGAAAAATTTTGCACAAAAATTGTTTAAATATTTATATTTTGAAAAAAAAATTTTTTTTTTGATACTTGAGAAAATTAAAAGTTTATTACTATGCATTTTTGACATATAAGGAACATATAACTAATATTTATAAGGAACTTACAAGTTATGTTGTATAAATACAAACTTGATACAAGCGTATAAAAAAATTTTTTTAATGTTATACCGAATATCTTTATTGTCCAGTATGTTAATTTGAATTTAAAAGTAGTTATATTTGTGAATAATGATAAATATAACTCATATTGTTTATTATATTTATTTATAATTATTACACTTATCATTTTAAAACAATTTTTATTTCTTAATTTTTTTTTCTCCACTTGTATTAAGAATACAAATAATGCATATCTTGAAAGCAAGAAGTAATTATTCAACAGCTGATTATTTGGATAAACTAAATTTTCAGCATAGTAAATGAATAGGCTGAATATACTGTAAATCGACACTAACTACTCTGTGTATTTAACAGAAAGCACTTAAATTTGTATTGCCTTATGTTAAAAAGATTATTAAGAAGATTTAAAATAATATTAAAAAGATTTTTCTTTAAAAGATGTCTAATGTACAAAACTGCTAATGTTTATCTTTAAAAATGTCTAATTTCTAGTATAATCTATACTATATACTAAATTTGGTTATAAATGAATTTCTTAATAATATCACTGCAGATTTTCAATAACACATGAAAATGAATACATAATATTACAAAAGATGTGAGCTTTCAAAAGTACAAGATTTTGGTTACTATTCAAAATATAAGTGTTTCTTCAAAATTTTAAATTTATTTTTTCTAGAACATATTTAGAAACACTATCCTTTATAAAAAATATATAAATTTTATGTATTAATTATATTTCACATATGAATATAGGTTTTTGACATTTTCGACATTTTTGACAGTGAGGTTTTTGACGTGACGGTTTAAACCATGGTTTAAACTGTCAAAAACTGTCACATGTCAAAAACCTGCCAACCCTGAAGTCAGGGGATGCAAAAACTGAGTTTTGCACCATTGTTGTAAGTCCCAACTACACATTTGTTTGTATTAGTATGGCTTGGAACTTAACATCTGAAAGCATATGTCAAACCTTTACAAAGGATTTGTTTTAACCTAAGCATGTGCCTAAGCTGAAGAACAGTTTCAGAATACAAGCCTGGTTGATTAACTACTTATTCATTAATTAACACACTGATTAAGGTGCAGAATTTCCTTTTTCGTGATCTGATTAGCCATTTCTAATCCACCAAATGGATTTCAAATTCTTTTTTTAAAAAAAATTATGACTAGATTTGGCCATGGTTGTTATACCTTTTGAGTGGGTCACCTTCAGTGATGTTTTTCTAGTCTCTTGCAGTTGCTGCCCAAAAGTTGCCTATTATTCTCAGGATACATAATAAATTATATTGTATTCTGTTATATTATTTCCTGATACGGAAATGTTCCCAATGATACCAACACACTAATCATTTAATGACTGTTAAATAATAATTTAAAATTTTATGTAAAATAACTATTTAACGTTTATTGTTGACATTGTCAAACAATACTTAAAATACATTGCTACCTTTAAAAGCAAACTACTATATTTCTATACGATACCCATTCGGTACTTGCACTTCCAGAAGATCACGGATACCCACACACGTGACCCATGTCGTCAGCGCTTACTGATCCTGTCTGGCCTAAGTTTCCCCACATATGTTAGAATGTTAATTAATTAAATACAGCATCCTATTTCACATCATGAACTATCTCATCTACATCCTATCTTAGATTAACTATACTTAATTAACTATTTGTTTTAATATTTTATTGCATCCCTGATATATTTTATTTTTGCGTACCGGGCAACTTCAATGCATATTAAGTTTGCTTATGTTTTACACGACTTCGTACCTGTATTTGTGTTGAATAACAAATACATAGTGAAAGAATCCTTGTGAAAGAATGTGTCACTAAAGAGAATTGATACTCGACGGACATTGCTTACTCGAAATAGAACAGGAAACAACAGTTGTTAACAAATGTTGCATTTTATCAACCGATCAAAATACCCACAAAACGCCCCTTGAAGGTATTCCATTACAAAAACTGGAAAGTGGTACAATAGCGATTACAGTATCAGGATTCATCGTGGCGACAGTGGTATAATAGTGTTGTCACACAAATTTACTGAGTTCTTGCAGAAGAATTTTTTCTTTGGGAAATAAAAAATTTTGCTTTTCTTTTCAGGGGCATTTCCGTATCGTGACCTGTTGCGCCAACTACAATCACTGGGTTGTCAAATAGATTTTAAACTTGCAAATTAAAAAAAAAAAAAAACATATAGAGTTTGTCCCTTTTTGTGACATTTTTTTTTTAGTTTCTTGTGGGCCAGTGCCCAGAAGTTTCCCAGACTTGGCGATTATTCTGCAGCAGATCAGGACACAGAAATCTCACCTTTTCTGTAGAAATTCTCGAAAGATTTTATCTTTTCTTCAGAATTATATTCAAAAGCTGCCTTTCTCGCACTTCAGAGTTGGGGGGGGGATGCTTGTGACTTTTCTATTCTCATTGGAGAATAATGAAAAATAAAGAAATAATGAAGTAAAAAATTTGGTTTCCTCCTCTGTGGAAATTTTAATTCCTATTTTTCATGCAGTTATTATCATTTAGTTATTACTACTGATTTCCTTATTGCTTTTAAATTCCAATACTATTTATCACAACAACTATATCTCGAAATAAAACATGTTTTAAGTAACCCTTTTTTGAAGAGTCCGATTCAGGTGATTTTGTCCATCTGCAGGGGTGATTGTGAGCCCAAGTCAAAATTCTGGAAAATTTCCTGAATTTGAAAAAAATACAAAAAACAGTTTAAATTGAAAAATTAGAAAAAAATTTAAACAAGGTTTTTTTACCTTTTTCTCAATATTTCTTAGTTTACTAAAAATATATTTAAAATTTTACACATACCTATACCATTTAGACATACCTATGATGACTTGGAGAAGTAATTAAAATTTACAAATATGCCTTTTTTTTTTTAGTTTATGATTATAACAACTATTTAGTGATAAAAAAAGAATATTAATCATGAATATAAGCTTATAAAGTATCTCTGTGGCTCTCCCTTACAAACAAATTAAATAAACTGTGTTTATAAGTTCCACCTTTAAAAATTTGATTTCCGGAAACTTAAGTGATCAATGATTTTTTGAAACGTCTGGACTTTCGATCTCCGGAAACTTCCGGATCACTGTTAGCGAAAAATCCGAAATTATCCGCCGTTACTGATACATTTTAGATTTTCAGTTTCATAACTTTTCATGACTTAATGAAGTTACTATTTTCACTGACAAAAACAGAATAAATTTCAAAAGCACTATAATAAAATTAATTAAAATGATAGGTATAACCAAAACTGTTATCCTCTGCATCTTTACATTTATTAATTTTTAATTTAAAAAACAGAATGAGTAGAAGCAATAAAATAGCTGAGCAAATATTTTTTTTTCCTAAAGAATTATATTCTAAAGATACTTTTCTTGATCATCAGAAAGGAAAAAAATACTCCTGATTTTTCTGTTCTCATTTCCAAATGAAAAAAAAATTTGCAAATGACTGGCTTGCTTCAGTTAGAATTTTAAATTTATAAAATAAAATAAATAAATAATAATAATTCTAAAATCGCAGAAGTTTAAAAGATACTTCCCTCTAGAAATGTTTTTTCTTTCATTTTTCGAAAAAACATAACTTTTAAAGAATATGATAAAAACATTTTATATTATATTTTAATAAAATGACTCTGAGTGGGGATTTTGTTACAAATTCAGATATTCTGAACACAGTGAAATTGGGAGAGGGAAATTCCATTTTAAAAACTAACATTTTCCGGGGACCTAAATCCATGACTTTCCAGGTGTGCGAATACCCTGTTAATGTGATGATGAATTATAAAATGTGAAAAAGGATATAATTAGTTTGTTATCTTCCTACAAAATGCGAGAATATCACACATAATGTAAGAATAAAATATTAACATATTCAATCACAAAAATTATTTTATTTGATCCAATTTTTTTTTAACTAATAAAAATATTTTTTGAAATTACAGATATAGTTTATATGAAGTTTATATATTTGCCATTGTTTAATATCTTGCAGAAAGATATTAGCATTATAGAGGTACGTCGCAGAAAGAATTCTGCCACAGGGTCAGGATTCGTACCCAGATGTGATAGTAAATTGGTCACTCACTTCGCATGATATTCTCTCAGCTCTTTTCGTTTCTTTATTAATGATTCTGGATCATAGTTATAATTTCCAGCCCACGGAGCAGCAACGTCACTGAATGCACGGAGATAACTCGTTAAACGTGGAAACTCCATTGATACAGAAGTCAATAGTTTTTAAATGAATCAAGCTCACATCATTTTAAGATTACCTGCAATAAGAATTCATAAAAAATGTGCAAAAGTTATTAACATGAATTCTACTAAAAAGAATATTTTTCATCGCTTACAAGTATACGACACTTTCATATCTTTCTCATATGTAAACTTTCCCGATCACAATAAAATGTCAGCATTTTCAGCTTTTAACTCTATTATTCTACTCAGCTTTTAGCTCTTCTTCGTCTTTTAACTGCTCTTAGGTTTATTTAGTTGTTGTTGTTGTTGTTGTTAATTTACGTCACACTAGAGCTGCGGAATGGGCTATTGGCGACGGTCTGGGAAACATCCCGGAAGATGATCCGAAGACATGCCATCACAGTTTTGATCCTCTGCGGAGGGGATGGCACCCCCGCTTCGGTAGCCCGACGACCTGCGCTCGAAATCGAGCACTTTACGGTAGCACAGTTTATCAAGGACCAATACCACACACCCTCGGTGCCAACGCAGACTGATCCAAGTGGTCACCCACCCGCACACTGACCGTAGCCAGTGATGCTTGACTTCGGTGACCTGCTGGGAACCGTGTCTTAACGATCAGTCCACTGCGGGACTAGGCTTATTTAGGATTTTGTAGTTGTTGTTGTTGATGATTTACGTCGCACTAGAGCTGCACAATGGGCTATTGGCGAGGGTCTGGGAAAAATCCCTGAGGATGATCCGAAAGCATGAAATCATAATTTTGATCCTCTGCAGAGGGGATGGCACCCCCGCTTCGGTTGCCCGACGACCTGCATGCTAAGTCGAGCACTTTACGGTAGAACAGTTTAACGAGGACCAATACCGCACACCCTCGGTCCTTACGCAGTCTAATGGTCACCCACCCGCACACTGACCGAAGCCAGTGATGCTTGACTTCGGTGATCTGATGGGAGCCGTGTCTTAACGATCAGTCCAATGCAGGACAGTCCCGCAGTGGACTGATCGTTTTATATACCAAACAACTTGGATCAGTCTGCGTAGGGACCGAGGGTGTGCGGTATTGGTCCTCGTTAAACTGTGCTACCGTAAAGTGCTCGACTTCGCGCGCAGGTCGTCGGGCTACCGAAGCGGGGGTGCCATCCCTTCCGCAGAGGATCAAAATTGTGATGGCATGTCTTCGGATCATCCTCCGGGATGTTTCCCAGACCGTCGCCAATAGCCCATTGTGCAGCTCTTGTGCGACGTAAAGTAACAACAACAACATATACCAAACAATCGTAAAAAAGGAAATTTTTATACACTAATTAGGGGGCACAAAATAGGCCAAAATAGATTTTGTTAATTAACCGGAAGGAAGTTCTTAAAGCTATATATTCCTGGAAGCAACGTGTGAGTCGTGGTGTGGTTCTTAGCTCCATGGGGAAAAAAGTTTGTAGACTCGGTGGTCAGGAGGGGTTCGGTCTTAGTCACAGATTAAAATTTAATTTTTTTCTTCCATTTACTTTATTTTATTTTTCGATATTTCAACGTGAATAAAGTGTTATATATATATAAATAATTATTTTTCTTTGGGAAAGAGGGAATATTAGCTAAAAAACGGATAAATTTCGACTCCAGAACTGCGCACACGACTCACTCCGTAAATACCTTTTATATTAACTTATAATTTCCAAACTCTGCCAGAAATTAGACTTTTATGTACCAAAAAATCGTACCAAACGGAATTTTTATACACTATTTAGGGGGCACATAAAGGGCCAGAATAGATTTTGTTAATTAACTGGAAGGAAGTTCTTTAACCTATATATTCGTGCAAGCAACGTGTGTGCCGTGGTGTGGGTGTTAGCTCCATGGATAAAGACGTTTGTAGAGTCGGTGGTCAGGGGTTAGGTCCTAGGCACATATATATTTTTTATTTTTTTATATGTTTTATTTAACTTTTTTGACATTTCATTTTTCGATATTTCAACTAGAATAAAGTGTTATATATATAAAAATAATTATTCTTCTTTGGGAAAGAGGGAATATTAGCTAAAAAACGAATAAATATCGACTCCGGAG
Source organism: Parasteatoda tepidariorum (assembly GCF_982258835.1). Taxonomy (NCBI): domain Eukaryota; kingdom Metazoa; phylum Arthropoda; class Arachnida; order Araneae; family Theridiidae; genus Parasteatoda; species Parasteatoda tepidariorum. Next base: position 2,214,644 of record NC_141761.1, read on the forward strand.
CTACGCAGACGACTCACTCTGTAACTCCCTTTAATTTTAACTTATAATTTTCAAACTCTGCCAGAAATTAGACTTTTATGTACCGAAAAATCGTACCAAAGGGAATTTTTATACACTAATTAGCGGGCACATAAAGGGCCAAAATAGATTTTGTTAATTAACCGGAAGGAAGTTCTTTAAGCTATATATTCGTGGAAGAAACGTGTGTGCCGTGGTGTGGTCGTTAGCGCCACCGGTAAAGAAGTTTGTAAAGTCGGTGGTCAGGGGTTCGTGCCTAGTCCCGGATAAATTTGTAATTTTTTTTTCTTTTTACTTTATTTTATTTTTTTAAATTTATTTTTCGATATTTCAACTAGAATAAAGTGTTATATATATAAAAATAATTGTTTTTCTTTGGGAAAGAGGGAATATTAGCTAAAAAACGAATAAATATCGTCTTCGGAGCTACGCAGACGACTCACTCTCTAACTCCCTTTAAATTTAACTTATAATTTTCAAACTCTGCCAGAAATTAGACTTTTATGTACCGAAAATTCGTACCAAAGGGAATTTTTATACACTAATTAGCGGGCACATAAAGGGCCAAAATAGATTTTGTTAATTAACCGGAAGGAAGTTCTTTAAGCTATATATTTGTGGAAGCAACGTGTGTGCCGTGGTGTGGTCGTGAGCGCCTCCGGTAAAGAAGTTTGTAAAGTCGGTGGTCAGGGGTTCGGACCTAGTCACGGATTAATTTTTAATTTTTTTTCTTTTTACTTTATTTTATTTTTTAAAATTTATTTTTCGATATTTCAACTTGAATAAAGTGTTATATATATGAAAATAATTGTTTTTCTTTGGGAAAGAGGGAATATTAGCTAAAAAACGAATATATATCGACTCCGGAGCTACGCAGACGACTCACTCTGTAACTCCCCTTAATACTAACATATAATTTTCAAACTCTGCCAGAAATTAGACTTTTATGTACCGAAAATTCGTACCAAAGGGAATTTTTATACACTAATTAGCGGGCACATAAAGGGTCAAAATAGATTTTGTTAATTAACCGGAAGGAAGTTCTTTAAGCTATATATTTGTGGAAGCAACGTGTGTGCCGTGGTGTGGTCGTTAGCGCCTCCGGTAGAGAAGTTTGTAAAGTCGGTGGTCAGGGGTTCGGACCTAGTAACGGATTAATTTTCAATTTTTTTTTCTTTTTATTTTATTTTACTTTTTAAAATCTATTTTTCGATATTTCAACTAGAATAAAGTGTTATATATATGAAAATAATTGTTTTTCTTTGGGAAAGAGGGAATATTAGCTAAAAAACGAATAAATATCGTCTCCGGAGCTACGCAGACGACTCACTCTGTAACTCCCTTTAATATTAACTTATAATTTTCAAACTCTGCCAGAAATTAGAATTGTATGTACCGAAAAATTGTACCAAAGGGAATTTTTATACACTAATTAGCGGACACAGAAAGGGCCAAAATAGATTTTGTTAATTAGCCGGAAGGAAATTCTTTAAGCTATATATTCGTGGAAGCAACGTGTGTGCCGTGGTGAGTTCGTTAGCGCCTCCGCTAAGGAAATTTGTAAAGTCGGTGGTTAGGGGTTCGGACCTAGTAACGGATTAATTTTCAATTTTTTTTTTCTTTTTATTTTTTTTTACTTTTTAAAAATTATTTTTCGATATTTCAGCTAGAATAAAGTGTTATATATATAAAAATAATTGTTTTTCTTTGGGAAAGATGGAATATTAGCTAAAAACGGAATAAATATCGTCTCCGGAGCTACGCAGACGACTCACTCTGTAACTCCCTTTAATATTAACTTATAATTTTCAAACTCTTCCAGAAATTAGACTTTTATGTACCGAAAAATCGTACCAAAGGGAATTTTTATACACTAATTAGCGGGCACATAAAGGGCCAAAATAGATTTTGTTAATTAACCGGAAGGAAGTTTTTTAAGCTATATATTCGTGGAAGAAACGTGTGTGCCGTTTTGTGGTCGTTAGCGCCACCGGTAAAGAAGGTTGTAAAGTCGGTGGTCAGGGGTTCGGGCCTAGTCACGGAATAATTTGTAATTTTTTTTTCTTTTTACTTTATTTTATTTTTTTATATTTATTTTTCGATATTTCAACTAGAATAAAGTGTTATATATATAAAAATAATTGTTTTTCTTTGAGAAAGAGGGAATATTAGCTAAAAAACGAATAAATATCGTCTTCGGAGCTACGCAGACGACTCACTCTGTAACTCCCTTTAATATTAACTTATAATTTCCAAACTCTGCCAGAAATTAGACTTGTATATACCAAAAAATCGTACCAAAGGGAATTTTTATACACTAATTAGCGGTCACATAAAGGGCCAAAATAGATTTTCTTAATTAACCGGAAGGAAGTTCTTTAAGCTACATATTCGTGGAATCAAAGTGTGCGCCGTGGTGTGGTCGTTAGCGCCACCGGTAAAGAAGTTTGTAGAGTTGGTGGTCAGGGGTTCGGACCTAGTCACGGGTTAATTTTCAATTTTTTTTTTTACTTTTAACTTTATTTTATTTTTTAAAATCTATTTTTCGATATTTCAGCTAGAATAAAGTGTTATATATATAAAAATATTTGTTTTTCTTTGGGAAAGAGGGAATATTAGCTAAAAAACGAATAAATATCGTCTCCGGAGCTACGCACACGACTCACTCTGTAACTGCCTTTAATATTAACTTATAATTTCCAAACTCTGCCAGAAATTAGACTTTTATGTACCGAAAATTCGTACCAAAGGGAATTTTTATACACTAATTAGCGGGCACATAAAGGGTCAAAATAGATTTTGTTAATTAACCGGAAGGAAGTTCTTTAAGCTATATATTTGTGGAAGCAACGTGTGTGCCGTGGTGTGGTCGTTAGCGCCTCCGGTGGAGAAGTTTGTAAAGTCGGTGGTCAGGGGTTCGGACCTAGTAACGGATTAATTTTCAATTTTTTTTTCTTTTTATTTTATTTTACTTTTTAAAATCTATTTTTCGATATTTCAACTAGAATAAAGTGTTATATATATGAAAATAATTGTTTTTCTTTGGGAAAGAGGGAATATTAGCTAAAAACGGAATAAATATCGTCTCCGGAGCTACGCAGACGACTCACTCTGTAACTCCCTTTAATATTAACTTATAATTTTCAAACTCTGCCAGAAATTAGAATTGTATGTACCGAAAAATCGTACCAAAGGGAATTTTTATACACTAATTAGCGGACACAGAAAGGGCCAAAATAGATTTTGTTAATTAGCCGGAAGGAAATTCTTTAAGCTATATATTCGTGGAAGCAACGTGTGTGCCGTGGTGAGGTCGTTAGCGCCTCCGCTAAGGAAATTTGTAAAGTCGGTGGTTAGGGGTTCGGACCTAGTAACGGATTAATTTTCAATTTCTTTTTTCTTTTTTATTTTTTTTTACTTTTTAAAAATTATTTTTCGATATTTCAGCTAGAATAAAGTGTTATATATATAAAAATAATTGTTTTTCTTTGGGAAAGATGGAATATTAGCTAAAAACGGAATAAATATCGTCTCCGGAGCTACGCAGACGACTCACTCTGTAACTCCCTTTAATATTAACTTATAATTTTCAAACTCTTCCAGAAATTAGACTTTTATGTACCGAAAAATCGTACCAAAGGGAATTTTTATACACTAATTAGCGGGCACATAAAGGGCCAAAATAGATTTTGTTAATTAACCGGAAGGAAGTTTTTTAAGCTATATATTCGTGGAAGAAACGTGTGTGCCGTTTTGTGGTCGTTAGCGATACCGGTAAAGAAGGTTGTAAAGTCGGTGGTCAGGGGTTCGGGCCTAGTCACGGAATAATTTGTAATTTTTTTTTCCTTTTACTTTATTTTATTTTTTTATATTTATTTTTCGATATTTCAACTAGAATAAAGTGTTATATATATAAAAATAATTGTTTTTCTTTGAGAAAGAGGGAATATTAGATAAAAAACGAATAAATATCGACTCCGGAGCTACGCAGACGACTCACTCTGTAACTCCCTTTAATATTAACTTATAATTTCCAAACTCGGCCAGAAATTAGACTTTTATGCACCGAAAATTCGTACCAAAGGGAATTTTTATACACTAATTAGCGGGCTCATAAAGGGATAAAATAGATTTTGTTAATTAACCGGAAGGAAGTTCTTTAAGCTATATATTCGTGCAAGCAACGTGTGTGCCGTGGTGTGGGTGTTAGCTCCATGCATAAAGACGTTTGTAGAGTCGGTGTTCAGGGGTTCGGTCCTAGGCACATATATATTTTTTATTTTTTTAAATTTTTTATTTAACTTTTTTTACATTTCATTTTTCGATATTTCAACTAGAATTAAGTGTTATATATATAAAAATAATTATTCTCCTTTGGGAAAGAGGGAATATTAGCTAAAAAACGAATATATATCGACTCCGGAGCTACGCAGACGACTCACTCTGTAACTCCCCTTAATATTAACATATAATTTTCAAACTCTGCCAGGAAATCAGACTTTTATGTACCGAAAAATCGTACCAAAGGGAATTTTTATACACTAATTAGGGGGCACATAATCGGCCAAAGTAGAGCTTGTTAATTAACCGGAAGGAAGTTCTTTAAGCTATATATTCATGGAAACAACGTGTGTGCCGTGGTGTGGTCGTTAGCGCCCCCAGTAAAGAAGTTTGTAAAGTCGTGTGGTCAGGGGTTCGGACCTAGTCACGGATTAATTTTTAATTTTTTTTTCTTTTTACTTTATTTTATTTTTTAAAATTTATTCTTCGATATTTCAACTAGAATAAAGTCTTAATATATATGAAAATAATTGTTTTTCTTTGGCAAAGAGGGAATATTAGCTAAAAAAACGAATAAATATTCGTCTTCGGAGCTACGCAGACGACTCACTCTTAACTCCCTTTAAATTTAACTTATAATTTTCAAACTCTGCCAGAAATTAGACTTTTATGTACCGAAAATTCGTACCGAAGGGGAATTTTTATACACTAATTAGCGGGCGCATAAAGGGCCAAAATAGATTTTGTTAATTAACCGGAAGGAAGTTCTTTAAGCTATATATTTGTGGAAACAACGTGTGTGCCGTGGTGTGGTCGTTAGCGCCTCCGGTAGAGAAGTTTGTAAAGTCGGTGGTCAGGGGTTCGGGCCTAGTCACGGATTAATTTGTAATTTTTTTTTCTTTTTATTTTATTTTACTTTTTAAAATCTATTTTTCGATATTTCAACTAGAATAAAGTGTTATATATATGAAAATAATTGTTTTTCTTTGGGAAAGAGGGAATATTAGCTAAAAAACGAATAAATATCGTCTCCGAGCTACGCAGACGACTCACTCTGTAACTCCCTTTAATATTAACTTATATTTTCAAACTCTGCCAGAAATTAGAATTGTATGTACCGAAAAATCGTACCAAAGGGAATTTTTATACACTAATTAGCGGGCGCATAAAGGGCCAAAATAGATTTTGTTAATTAACCGGAAGGAAGTTTTTTAAGCTATATATTCGTGGAAGAAACGTGTGTGCCGTGTTGTGGTCGTTAGCGCCACCGGTAAAGAAGGTTGTAAAGTCGGTGGTCAGGGGTTCGGGCCTAGTCACGGATTAATTTGTAATTTTTTTTTCTTTTTACTTTATTTTATTTTTTAAAATTTATTTTCGATTTTTCAACTAGAATAAAGTGGTTATATAAAAATAATTGTTTTCCTTTGGGAAAGAGGGAATATTAGCTAAAAAACGAATAAATATCGTCTCCGGAGCAAACGCAGAACGACTCACTCTGTAACTGCCTTTAATATTAACTTATAATTTCCTAACTCTGCCAGAAATTAGACTTGTATATACCAAAAAATCGTACCAAAGGGAATTTTTATACACTAATTAGCGGGCACATAAAGGGTTCAAAATAGATTTTCTTAATTAACCGGAAGGAAGTTCTTTAAGCTACATATTCGTGGAAGCAACGTGTGTGCCGTGGTGTGGTCGTTAGCGTCACCGGTAAAGAAGTTTGTAAAGTCGGTGGACAGGGGTTCGGACCTAGTCACGGTTTAATTTTTAATTTTTTTTTCTTTTTACTTTATTTTATTTTTTAAAACTTATTTTTCGATATTTCAACTAGAATAAAGTGTTATATATATGAAAATAATTGTTTTTCTTTGGAAAAGAGGGAATATTAGCTAAAAAACGAATAAATATCGTCTCCGGAGCTACGCAGACGACTCACTCTGTAACTCCCTTTAAATTTAACTTATAATTTTCAAACTCTGCCAGAAATTAGACTTTTATGTACCGAAAATTCGTACCAAAGGGAATTTTTATACACTAATTAGCGGGCACATAAAGGGCCAAAATAGATTTTGTTAATTAACCGGAAGGAAGTTCTTTAAGCTATATATTCGTGGAAGCAACGTGTGTGCCGTGGTGAGGTCGGTAGCGCCTCCGCTAAGGAAGTTTGTAAAGTCGGTGGTTAGGGGTTCGGACCTAGTAACGGATTAATTTTTAATTTTTTTTTTCTTTTTACTTTATTTTATTTTTTAAAATTTATTTTTCGATATTTCAACTAGAATAAAGTGTTATATATATAAAAATAATTGTTTTTCTTTGGGAAAGAGGGAATGTTAGCTAAAAAACGAATAAATATCGTCTTCGGAGCTACGCAGGCGACTCACTCTCTAACTCCCTTTAATATTAACTTATAATTTCCAAACTCTGCCAGAAAGTAGAATTTTATGTACCGAAAAATCGTACCAAAGGAAAATTTTATACACTAATTAGCGGGCTAATAAAGGGCCAAAATAGATTTTGTTAATTAACCGGAAGGAAGTTTTTTAAGCTATATATTCGTGGAAGAAACGTGTGTGCCGTGGTGTGGTCGTTAGCGCCACCGGTAAAGAAGGGTGTAACGTCGGTGGTCAGGGGTTCGGGCCTAGTCGCGGAATAATTTGTAATTTTTTTTTCTTTTTACTTTATTTTATTTTTTAAAATTTATTCTTCGATATTTCAACTAGAATAAAGTCTTATATATATGAAAATAATTGTTTTTCTTTGGCAAAGAGGGAATATTAGCTAAAAAACGAATAAATATCGTCTTCGGAGCTACGCAGACGACTCACTCTTTAACTCCCTTTAAATTTAACTTATAATTTTCAAACTCTGCCAGAAATTAGACTTTTATGTACCGAAAATTCGTACCGAAGGGAATTTTTATACACTAATTAGCGGGCGCATAAAGGGCCAAAATAGATTTTGTTAATTAACCGGAAGGAAGTTCTTTAAGCTATATATTTGTGGAAACAACGTGTGTGCCGTGGTGTGGTCGTTAGCGCCTCCGGTAGAGAAGTTTGTAAAGTCGGTGGTCAGGGGTTCGGGCCTAGTCACGGATTAATTTGTAATTTTTTTTTCTTTTTATTTTATTTTACTTCTTAAAATCTATTTTTCGATATTTCAACTAGAATAAAGTGTTATATATATGAAAATAATTGTTTTTCTTTGGGAAAGAGGGAATATTAGCTAAAAAACGAATAAATATCGTCTCCGGAGCTACGCAGACGACTCACTCTGTAACTCCCTTTAATATTAACTTATAATTTTCAAACTCTGCCAGAAATTAGAATTGTATGTACCGAAAAATCGTACCAAAGGGAATTTTTATACACTAATTAGCGGGCGCATAAAGGGCCAAAATAGATTTTGTTAATTAACCGGAAGGAAGTTTTTTAAGCTATATATTCGTGGAAGAAACGTGTGTGCCGTGTTGTGGTCGTTAGCGCCACCGGTAAAGAAGGTTGTAAAGTCGGTGGTCAGGGGTTCGGGCCTAGTCACGGATTAATTTGTAATTTTTTTTTCTTTTTACTTTATTTTATTTTTTAAAATTTATTTTTCGATTTTTCAACTAGAATAAAGTGTTATATAAAAATAATTGTTTTCCTTTGGGAAAGAGGGAATATTAGCTAAAAAACGAATAAATATCGTCTCCGGAGCAACGCAGACGACTCACTCTGTAACTGCCTTTAATATTAACTTATAATTTCCTAACTCTGCCAGAAATTAGACTTGTATATACCAAAAAATCGTACCAAAGGGAATTTTTATACACTAATTAGCGGGCACATAAAGGTTCAAAATAGATTTTCTTAATTAACCGGAAGGAAGTTCTTTAAGCTACATATTCGTGGAAGCAACGTGTGTGCCGTGGTGTGGTCGTTAGCGTCACCGGTAAAGAAGTTTGTAAAGTCGGTGGACAGGGGTTCGGACCTAGTCACGGTTTAATTTTTAATTTTTTTTTCTTTTTACTTTATTTTATTTTTTAAAACTTATTTTTCGATATTTCAACTAGAATAAAGTGTTATATATATGAAAATAATTGTTTTTCTTTGGAAAAGAGGGAATATTAGCTAAAAAACGAATAAATATCGTCTCCGGAGCTACGCAGACGACTCACTCTGTAACTCCCTTTAAATTTAACTTATAATTTTCAAACTCTGCCAGAAATTAGACTTTTATGTACCGAAAATTCGTACCAAAGGGAATTTTTATACACTAATTAGCGGGCACATAAAGGGCCAAAATAGATTTTGTTAATTAACCGGAAGGAAGTTCTTTAAGCTATATATTCGTGGAAGCAACGTGTGTGCCGTGGTGAGGTCGGTAGCGCCTCCGCTAAGGAAGTTTGTAAAGTCGGTGGTTAGGGGTTCGGACCTAGTAACGGATTAATTTTTAATTTTTTTTTTCTTTTTACTTTATTTTATTTTTTAAAATTTATTTTTCGATATTTCAACTAGAATAAAGTGTTATATATATAAAAATAATTGTTTTTCTTTGGGAAAGAGGGAATGTTAGCTAAAAAACGAATAAATATCGTCTTCGGAGCTACGCAGGCGACTCACTCTCTAACTCCCTTTAATATTAACTTATAATTTCCAAACTCTGCCAGAAAGTAGAATTTTATGTACCGAAAAATCGTACCAAAGGAAAATTTTATACACTAATTAGCGGGCTAATAAAGGGCCAAAATAGATTTTGTTAATTAACCGGAAGGAAGTTTTTTAAGCTATATATTCGTGGAAGAAACGTGTGTGCCGTGGTGTGGTCGTTAGCGCCACCGGTAAAGAAGGGTGTAACGTCGGTGGTCAGGGGTTCGGGCCTAGTCGCGGAATAATTTGTAATTTTTTTTCTTTTTACTTTATTTTATTTTTTAAAATTTATTTTTCGATATTTCAACTAGAATAAAGTGTTATATATATAAAAATAATTGTTTTTCTTTGGGAAAGAGGGAATATTAGCTAAAAAACGAATAAATATCGTCTTCGGAGCTACGCAGGCGACTCACTCTCTGACTCCCTTTAATATTAACTTATAATTTCCAAACTCTGCCAGAAAGTAGAATTTTATGAACCGAAAAATCGTACCAAAGGGAAATTTTATACACAAATTAGCGGGCTAATAAAGGGCTAAAATAGATTTTGTTAATTAACCGGAAGGAAGTTCTTTAAGCTACTTATTCGTGGAAGCAACGTGTGTGCCGTGGTGTGGTCGATAGAGCCACCGGTAAAGAAGTTTGTAAAGTCGGTGGTCAGGGGTTCGGACCTAGTCACGGATTAATTTTTAATTTTTTTTTCTTTTTACTTTATTTTATTTTTTAAAATCTATTTTTCGATATTTCAGCTAGAATAAAGTGTTATATATATAAAAATAATTGTTTTTCTTTGGGAAAGAGGGAATATTAGTTAAAAAACGAATAAATATCGTCTCCGGAGCTACGCACACGACTCACTCTGTATCTCCCTTTAATATTAACTTATAATTTCCAAACTCTGCCAGAAATTACACTTTTATATACCAAAAATCATACCAATGGGAATTTTTATACGCTAATTAGCGGGCACATAAAGGGCCAAAATAGATTTTGTTAATTAACCGGAAGGAAGTTCTTTAAGCTATATTTTCGTGCAAGCAACGTGTGTGCCGTGGTGTGGTCGTTAGCGCCTCCGGTGAAGAAGTTTGTAAAGTCGGTCATCAGGGGTTCGGACCTTGTCACGGATAATTTTTAATTTTTTTTCTTTCTCTTTTATTTTTTTTTATAAAATTTATTTTTCGATATTTCAACTGGAATAAAGTGTTATATATATGAAAATAATTGTTTTTCTTTGGGAAAGAGGGAATATTAGCTAAAAAACGAATAAATATCGTCTCCGGAGCTACGCAGACGACTCACTCTGTAACTCCCTTTAATATTAACTTATAATTTCCAAACTCTGCCAGAAATTACACTTTTATATACCAAAAATCATACCAATGGGAATTTTTATACGCTAATTAGCGGGCACATAAAGGGCCAAAATAGATTTTGTTAATTAACCGGAAGGAAGTTCTTTAAGCTATATATTCGTGGAATCAACGTGTGTGCCGTGGTGTGGTCGTTAGCGCCACCGGTAATTAAGTTTGTAAAGTCGGTGGTCAGGGGTTTGGACCTAGTCACGGATTAATTTTTAATTTTTTTTCTTTTTACTTTATTTTATTTTTTAAAATTTATTTTTCGATTTTTCAACTAGAATAAAGTGTTATATATATAAAAATAATTATTTTTCTTTGGGAAAGAGTGAATATTAGAAACGAATAAATATCGTCTCCGGAGCTACGCACACGACTCACTCTGTAACTCCCTTTAATATTAACTTATAATTTCCAAACTCTGCCAGAAATTAGCCTTTTATATACCAAAATATCGTACCAAAGGGAATTTTTATACTCTAATTACGGGGCACATAAAGGGCCAAAATGGATTTTGTTAATTAACCGGAAGGAAGTTTTTCAAGCTATATATTCGTAGAAGCAACGTGTGAGTCGTGGTGTGGTTGTTAGCGCCACCGGTAAAGAAGTTTGTAGAGTCGGTGGTCAGGGGTCCGGTCCTTGTCGGGGATTAATTTTTAATTTTTTTTTTATTTTTACTTTATTTTATTTTTTAAAAGTTATTTTCCGATATTTCAACTAGAATAAAGTGCTATATATTTAAAAATAATTGTTTTTCTTTGGGAAAGAGGGAATATTAACTAAAAAACGAATAAATATCGACTCCGGAGCTACGCACACGACTCACTCCGTAACTCCCTTTAATATTAACTTATAACTTCCAAACTCTGCCAGAAATTAGAGTTATATATGCCAAGCAATCGTAAAAAAGGAAATTTTTATACACTAATTAGGGGGCACATAAAGGGCCAAAATAGATTTTGTTAATTAACAACCGGAAGGAAGTTCCTTAAGCTATATATTCGTGGAAGCAACGTGTGAGTCGTGGTGTGGTTATTAGCTCCATGGGTAAAGAAGTTTGTAGACTCGTTGGATAAGGGGTTCGGTCCTAATCACGGATTAAATTTTTTTTTTCTTTCTATTTACCTTATTTTATTTTTTAAAATTTATCTTTCGATATTTCAGCGTGAATAAAGTGTTATATATATATATATATATATATATATATATATATATATATATATATATATATATATATATATAAACTCTAGAGTTTGAATAGGTTGTTGTCAGCTGTCAGGTATTATATTCACGAACTCAATGCTTAAGTACGTCATCTGGTATAACGGTTACAAGACCGGTTGTATGTCTTAACACTCGCAGCTGTATAGGAATGTACTATGATACTTTCCCCTTTTCTTAAAATTATTTTCCAATAATATTTTTTAAAGCTTCTGCTCCGCTTTCATTTAGAACTATGTTCAATGTTCCACTTACTCTCCTAATTTTAAAGTTTTTAGCCAATTTAAAAATCAAGACGGAAACAACCGTACGTCCTTCTCCTATGACTCTCCACACGTTAATAATAAAACCATGCGAAGTGTCGCCACTGGTAGAGTGTTCTGCTCCACGCCACTTGTAGCTCATTTCGATCACCAATCGAAAACTGTTTTATTCGCACCTGTCTATTCCATATTCCCAGTTATCGGTGACGTTAAAAGCATTTCATAGCAATTTTTTCAAGCAATTTGTAAGGATTCCCAGTCAAGTCTACAATCTATAAGCAAGAGTAGTCCTTTTTCCCCCCTTTTAGATATGCATTTTGAATCAAAATAGTTAAACGAAATGAAAGGGAAAGAGTGTTTATTTCATTTGGGTAAATAATCTTTCGCATTGGTAAATAATCTTTGGCAATATACTATACCTATTTCTCTACCATAGCATATCAAATGACCGGACTTAAAACACGATGATAGTATCGAACCTTTAATCATGATCGAAAAGATAACACATTGAGCATATTGTGAGGGGAACTAAGTATTACTTATTGTAATAGTTTCAATAATTCAAAATCTGTGATTATGTTTTTCACAACGAAAAGGTTGTCGCAGTTACTGAGGAACAAGTTTAGCTCATTAGTTTTAACCTATTTTGTGATATAATGCAAATTATAAACAACTTTTCCGGCATTTTAAATAATGGAGAAAATTGATCAGAAATTAAATGTAAGAAAAAGGTTTTTTTTAAGTGTTAATTAGGAGAGAATACTTTTAATTTAAAGATCAGAAAATAAAACTCACATAGTTAAAAGCTTATCATTTTTACAAATTTTTCAGAAATCTCTTATCAATTCAATTCTACTGCAAAATTACAAATCTTTCAGAAAAATCTTATTGCCAGATCTTTCATTAAAATTTTTTCTTTCTCATTTGTAATTGAGCCTTTATAATGCTGTGGGAAGTCCTACCAAATTATAAATTTTTCAATGTCGATTCCCACCAATGATTTGTGCAGATATTTGATGATACTTTCAGAAAAAGGGCTTTGTTTACATGAATGTGAGTAGAGGTAGCATTAGAGGTCAAAATTGGGCAGTTATTTTCTCAAGTGCATTCTTTCATCTGAACATTTCTTAGCGAATTTATTTGTAGTTTTAAGCTAAGAATTTTTTAAATTGGGTTAATCATGAACACAGAAGTTCAAGTTTCTGGCCAATTCCCTCCTTATAAGAGATAAAAATTTAGATCTCTCCCCCCAACTAAAAAATTTATAATAATAAATTAGGCTATATGCTACATTTTAGATTTTTACATTCATGATTAATTCCAAGAGTTTTTCATGACTTAGCGAAGCTACTATTTTCTCCGACAAAAACGCAACAATAAATTTAAAATATCATTATAATAACATTTATTGAAATGATAGGTACAATCACTAAAACTGAGTAAAAGTAGCTAAAAAAAATAAAGCAAAAAAACATTTTTTTTTTCAGCAGCATTATATTCTTAGGATACTTTTCTTGTTCATCAGAAATAATCCCGATTTTTCTGTTCTCATTTCGAAAAAAAAAAAAAAATCGCTAATGACTGGCTCGTTGCAGATAGAATTTCAAATTAAAATAAAAAATGATAAAAATTCTGAAATCACAGAAGTTTAAAAAATAATTCATTCTAAAAATGTTTTTTCTTTCATTTTTTGAAAGAATACTGTAATTTTTAAAGAAAATGATAAAAACATTTTATAAGTAAATCAAAACTGACTGTGAGTGGGGATTTTGCTACAAATTCAGATATTCGAAACACCATGAAATTGGGGGGTATATTCCATTTTAAAAATTAGATTTTTCGGTGACCTAAATGACTTTCAATGATTTTTTAGTTAAAATCATGACAAATTTTGTTCAATACTGAAATTCATAACTGTGCAGATACCCTGCTTATGATTCTTTTTAAAAAAAATAAATAATTCTTAATCCCAAAAGAGTATGTGTTGTTAGCAAATGTAGATGGCTGTTGACATTTAATTCAAAATTTCTCAGAAGTTACTAAAATAACACATTTGTTTTTATAGTCAAAATATTTATTGGTATGATAAGGTGAAATAATCATTGTACATTTCAATAAATAAAAACTTCATAATACATTATTCCAGAATATTTTAGTATATATTATTTTATTAAAACATGCTCAAAATTTCATATAAAATTTTGTCAAAAATAAATGCCTTTAGATAACAATTTGCATTTTAACCAGTGATTTCATAAGAAACACTGATTAAAATGCAATCCTAAGTATAAAACAAATTAGAGTAAATAAGAATTTTTATATTACATATAAATAAAAGCTTTTGTCAATTTTGATAAATATAATTCATAAAATATGCATAACGGTAAGATGTTTATATATACAGTTAGACACTGCGAGACACTACAGTTAGACATAGCGAACACTGTTTATAGTAAACTCAAAGATATAGTGAATGAAATGCTTGCACCCATGCCTTGCTACACACGCATAATGTTATTTATTGTGGACATAGTGAACCAAAAAAGAGGGCAATTTGGAAATTATGAACTTTTTTCTGTCTTAGACTTATTAATTTTTTTCATTTTTCTGCAATAATTTTGAAATTTCTACTTCAAAATAAATGCAATTACAGATTTTTAAATTATGATCTATAGCATGGAATGTAGCAATAAGCAATTTTTCTCGTTTGCGTCATTATTGAATTGGTTCAGCATTCAAAGACGCAATCTTCCAGTATCCGGACAAATGCTACAAGTCAAAGCCGATGAATTCGCTGAGGCTACTTATATGTTCTCAAATGGCTGGTTAGACAGGTTTAAAAAGCAGAATAACATAAATTCAGGAAAAATTATCTGAATCGGGAAGAGTTTCCGTATCTGAAGTTGAGGATTGCTCATCAGCTTAAAATAACTAATTTTCTTTGTATGCACGACGAAGAAAAATAAAAAATAAAAGTAAAAATTTCTTTTGTTACTATGCATTATTTTTCAGTCATTTTTGTATTTCATTTGTCATTTATTTAAATAATGTGTAATAAAACGGGGGAGTTTGGAACTATTAGTTAAAATTGTTTGCAGAGCGGTTATAGTGAATTCACGGTTATAACAAACCGAAATTTTGGTCCCTTTAAGGTTCACTACAGTATATTATAATTAAAGATGTTTATATACATATCATAATTTAGTTAGCAAACTCATTTTACTCATATAGAATGTTTATAATTATATAACAGCTGTTCAATAAGCAATTACATTGCATACATATATGATCATTATGATTTTCATTATCGTAATAACCCAATGTATAAAATAGGTTAGAATACTGTTCAGCTCTGAGGAGAACTCCTCTATACAAAAAGTCTGGGTCTGCCTGCTATTATGGTAGCAAAAGAAAACATATTTTTAATGGGGATGTATTGGATTAATGAAAGATTCGACTCTCATGTTGATCTGCGACAAAATGAAGGGAAAACTATTAACCAGGGATGATTGTGACACAAACTGAAAACCCCTGAAAATTTTATGTGTAAAAACTCAATAAGATATCAATTTATATACTATTCTGAGTTAATAAAATTTTTTATTAGTAACTAATTTAAGGACACATTCTTACAAGAATCGCGATTATTGGATTTAAAAATCGCATGAATATGAATCACGATATTGGATTTTAAGAATGTGAAAACACAAATCGCATTATTGGATTTTTGAATTGCGATGCACACAATTTTTTGATCCAGTGACTAGGAATAGTGACGTAGGATTTTAAACTCGCTCGAATATGAATCACGATATTAGAGGATTCCAACATAGTTTCAAACATTAAAAACTATGAAGAGCGGTCAAACCAAAAATGTATATTTGCAGAAGAGACTAGTGTTTGAAAAAATCTCGTTAACGTGATTCAGTGAAGCTTTAAAAATTTTAATTCTAGATTGTAGAACTTAATTGTTACTCTAAATGTTAAATTGCAGTGATAATTTCATCAGATTATAAGTTCTGATTCGCGAAAATCCGCAAATCAATGGTATTGAGATGAACGGAATTCTGCAAAAAAATCACATGCCTTGCTACTAGTTTCCAGACCTGGAGGAATAATACGGAAAACCCGGAATTCAAGGGCACACCCAGAATACTATCATCCCTGATTAACCCTTATCCGAAGTAACTTATCCTTGCAATAATAATTAACTGATTGAAGAATTAAATAATTACTTGATACCCTGCAAGACTGAAATCTGGAGGAGTTGTTCTGAAAGCTTCACTAAGGATTTTTAAAATAGACATAAATAAAACGTTCAGGAGAACTTTGATAAATATAATTCATTAAGTATGCATACCCGTAAAATGTTTATAATTATATAACTATATATTTAATAAGAAATAAAATTCCATACGTGCAAGATCTTTACAATTTTATCATAATCTAGTGTATAAAATAGTTAAGGGTAATAATTTATTTTTATTTTTATAATACATAGATAAGTTTCATGTGAATTTCGATTAATATAATTCATAAGTCACAAAATTTACAAAGATGTAAGATATTTATACTATGATATAATTTAATCAACAATTTCATTTCGTACATACAATTTTATCATCTTCATATCATTACATACAATTTTAAGATTTAACTAGCAAGCTCATTCCCATTTATACAAAATTAAATATTCATTAACACATACATTCTAAAGAAATAATGACATTTTTATATAAATATATCAAACACTGAGATTAAAGTACGCCAAAAAATTACATTTAATCTTGTCTGCAATATGTAATTTGATAAAAATTTAAAGCATATATAACAAGAGTACACAGGTCAGAAATACAAGTGTCAGGCACATACAGGACAGAGATACACAAGTGACAGGCACACACAGCTAAAATAATTTCTTATAAAGATTTCCTTCAAATTTTCAACATTTTAAAATAAATAATATTTCGGTTTTGAAAAAAGAATCATAAATAGAAAACATATACAAGCATGCAGAGTTTGTAATTATTAAATAAGCTTCTATTTGTAAATAAATAAAATTTAAAATAAATAAAGATTGAAAATCAATTTGAAAAAAAAATATAACTTTGTACCAAAATAAATGCTTTACAAAAGCTGCCAATCAATGAAATATATACACATACAGAATGTCCTATAATCACTGCCTTTGATATCTATTTTTAGCATCCATGTCAAAAGATTAAATCATGAGGACCTATTTGTTGTCGTAAATCAATGTTTAAGTGAAACACCCCAATCAAAATCCAACAAAGTTTTGTATATGTAGAACTAAAGAATAGAAAACTAGTTTAGATATCAGTTTTATCAAATTTTCTGACATGAATCTCTAATAGATTTTCTGAAACAGATAATTTTTGCTAACTATTGAATACATAAAATGGTCTATACAGGAAATTCTTTTAATATAAAAGGAAATATTAAATGCCAAAACTATATTACTTTAATAATTATAAATATAATTTTGCTGCAATAATGTTAGTTTACGGTAGTTTGTAGTACAAACAATTTCAGAAAATATATAAATGTTGTGAAATGCATACAATATTATGTGAAAACAATTTTAATGATATTTCAAAAGAGAAAATGAAAATCTGCATAACTTTATAACTCTAAATTTTCTTTTAATCTCTCTTAGCGATATTACTTATGCGCTATAGAAATTATTGCACACTGTATAAAAAAAGGGCATAACTGCATAAAAACTGAAATTTTTATAATAAAAAATTAAAAACAAAAACATGACTATAAATTTTTCTGTTGGAGAGATACAGTTAAAAAAAGGTTTCGTCTGATTGAGACAGGCTTGACTATAAATATTTCTATTTACATTATTTATATTTTTCAACTGATAATTTTAAATAGAAATAAAAATTGTATTCTCTTAAGTTAGATGTAACTAGCATTTTCAGAACTAAACAAATATTTTGAATTGATTTAAAAATAATAATTTCTCAATAAAAATAAATAAATAAAATAACTAAAAGTTTTCAACTCATTAATATAAATGATCTTTTCTTTATTGTTTGATAATATTACTTATTTAAACAGGGCTCTATTTCTCTATTTTCAAAATAAAGCTTAAGAGCTTTAAGAATTTTCAAGGAAAAAAAAATCACAAAGCTTCAAGGGGAAAAAAATAGGAGGATGCAATTATTTTAAAATCTATATTGAAATACTTAAGTAACTTAATAGCAATTAATGAACAAGTTCCAAAAATTAGGGAAAAAAAAAACATTTTGTCATTGAAACAGACACAGGTTGAAAATAATTGCTTAAATGCAGACTCAATTGTCTAGAAAATTTTCTTTACATTTTATGGGTAAATAAAATTTTTTTTACTTCCAGTTTCCTTAACTTTATGGTATAAAAAAATAACAATTGTTAGCCTATTTAAAAAGGAACCCTTTTTATGAGCATGCTTGTGCAACATTTTCCCCATGATTTCACTAATTAAATGTAACTTGAAAAATTTTTGATGTCAAAATGTTTCATTTTAAAGAATTACTAAACGACTTCAAGGAATTTAAAGACTATAAGAACCCTGTTAAAGTCCAAAAAAAATAAATAAATAAATAAATAAAAAAAAATAAAAAATTTAATAAAGTTTTTTTTTTTAAACCAAATTTTCCAAATATCATCAAATTTCCGAAAATTACACAAAAACTAGGAAACTTTCAATTTATACCAAAATTTCTTGTCAAATTACTACTGGTCAGATCTTGTGAAAGTAGCAGATACAGAGAGAACATTCTATTTTTCTAAAATTCATACACAATAAAAATGCGTGAAAAATCTACAAATTTTTAATAATACTGTATTTTACAGAAAAAAAAAATTGAAATGTTATGCTACCGTACCAAATTAAAAAGTATAAAAAAGGGCAAAAATATAATAGTTCTCCATGAAAAAAATAAAGACTGCAAAAAAATAAAAACTGAAATAGTAAAGTAGGAAGAAAGTACAAAAGAGCATTGCTGCCAATATGGACTGGAAAAAATACTGTAGATTTCACAAAACATAAATTTCATGATATTTGCTGCATAATATACCAAATATTTTACATACAGGGATTTTTATTGTCATCAAAATACAAAAATTTTATATTTACCAGTTATGATTGACATTAAACGAAATGCTTTTAACTTATGCTAAATCACAATTTTTAATAGTAATTTCTTACTGATAGTTTAAAGATGCTTTAAATAATTTAAAAAAAGAGAATCCAAATAAAAATAAACCACGATATTTTTAAATAAGAAAAAAAGCTTTATATTGAATACTATAAATGAAGCTCGCTTTATTACGTAACACCAATTTAAATATTCAAGCAAGCAATAAACTGTGAAAAATTCTATTTCAATAGGGATTTTTTAGGAAACTTAATTTTAGGGACTTTTCTAAAATGTACAAAAACCGGGAGAGATTGGATTAGACGAGTAAAGCGGGAGAAATTGGCATAATCCAGTAGAGTTGGCAGCTATGAAAAGAGAAATGCATAACATTTTCATTATTCAATACTGAAATTTTCGGTGTCTCACATTACACTATTTACTTATAAAAATACTGCACAGTTATAAAAACATGAATGAAAAAAAAATCAATCACTGTTTATAGAAAAATAGTTACATGAAAATATAATATTAGTTAATCAATATAATTTTAAAGAATTTTCTTTCATAGATTCTCGAAAAATCTGTTTATATCAACTTCTTGAATTCTGGTTTTTATTATACAACTTGAAGGCAAAGGGGTGAATGTTAATTGTAGAGATGCTGTGTTTCCCGTTCCATGCTCAAGTTAACCGCGTTTAGAAGCTCACTTAAGGCTGAATAGTTAAGCTCTTCCGGTTTAGGCAACTCTTCTTGAAAAGGTCTTGCCTTGAATACATTACTTTTGCAGGTCGAGGAGACGCCAATACCTTTTTCTCCGTTATTATCAATACCACTCTTCTCAACAGCGTGTCTTAACCACGGAAACCTGTGGAATAACAAAAGAAATTTATTATTACAATACAAAGTATCATAATGGCAAAAATATGATACAACAATTAATATAAATTTTTTTATTTTAGATACTTTTTCAGGGTGGCCACTCAAATCAGATTTCAAATTTCCCTGATTTTTCCAGATAAAAATCTTAAAATTTCCAGGTGTGTGTTTCTTTTTTCTCATGAAGTGTAGGATGTATACAAGAAAAGTGTTTATATTATAAAACATTTTATTCAAAATGTCATTTTTTAACATATCATTTCAAAAAAAATAATTTATTTTGACAATTTGGCAAGATATTTTATTTATTTTTTAATGTTTTGGGCAAAATTTCGAATCAAAAATTACATATTGACCAACAAAACAGTAAAATTAAATATTAATATATAGTTAGTTCTTAAAAACCCTTTTTTTTTAAAATTAAAATATGTTATAAACGGTTAAAATGAAATTGAAAAAATTATCTTTAATGCAAAAATTGTAACAATTTGTCGACAAGCATTGCTGTTAGCGATTGCAAAAAAAATGTTGTGATTGGTTGGTTTGCTGAGAAAAAATAATTCACAGATTTCTTTGAATGGGAGTACAAAAGCTTTTAGAAAAAGAGTGCAATATAAAATCTATTATTATTGAATTAAAACTAACTAATTTTTGGAGAATTCTATAAAGTTAAAAATACAAAAACACTTTGTTAAAATAGAAAAAAATTACCACCAAAGCATCGGAACAAACTTGAGCCATAAATGGATTCAGCCCAAGGACAGAATTTAAAAACAAAAGCTAACATCCTAATCCCTTCCACCTCCACAACAATCTTTTCTAAATTGCACAGTCCCATAGCAGTCAAAGGTTTCTACATTCGTTTAGCAACTGTGAGAGAATTTTACGTGGCATTCTATTTTAACAGAGCTCTAATGGAGCAAATTTTTATGCAAGCAAAGTATCGCTAAGTTGATGATATTTCAGCTGTTTGGCGATACATTTCCGTCTAGAAAAAAGTGGGCATAATGGATGAAATAATTTAAATTAGTGAGATTAAAAAAATTATCAAAGGAAAAATTTCCAGCTTTTCTTTAAAATTCCCTGATTTTTCCAGGTTTTCTCCAGTATAAAAAAATTCCCTGATAATTCCAGGTTTTCCAGGAGGGTGGCCACCCTGTTTTTATTAAATAATTACAATTTTTTTCTCCCATATTATAAAACTAAAATTTATTAATTCAGGGTGCATAGCCAAATCTTTGAATCAAAAATAAGCACTTTTTAAAAACTTTTCAAGCACTTTACAAAAATTTTCAAGCACTCAAAAAATTCATATTCAAACAATGATATTATTGAAAAACAAAAACTTTTTATAAACAGTTTTAGCGTTAAAAAAAAAAAAGAAACGGCGTAAATCGAAACAATCAGTACTTTCCCACATCACCAAGTGAATTCAACTTGACCCTTACCCCCTACGTCAAAAAAAAAGAGTTAGAAGTAAAATAAAATAAACAAGAACAAAATTAAAATGAAAAAGATTTCACAAGGATCTGATATTCTCTATCCGAATTGGAGCACTCTGGTTTCGGTTTCAAGAGTGCGCGCATGCGCAAGTCATAAGGTGGGTACGACATGAAGTTCGCGTGAATGATTACGTAGCAAACTCCCCATTTTTCGTGAAATGCATGGGATCCACCAGATATCACGGAAAGGAAGAAAAAAATTATTCAGAAAAAAAGCACTTTTTAAAAACGCCAGCTGAAAAAAGCACCTTTAAGTACTTTTTACAAACGCTACGCACCCTGTAATTGAATTTTATTAATGAATTATTATCTGAAAAAAAAAAAAAAAAAACTGTATTAACACCAATTATCCTGAACTACAAGTTTAAAAAAATATATATGAACTTGAATGGATGAATAAGAACGATTTGAACAAGATAACAGGGAGAACTAATAGTAGGAATTGAAGAACGTGTGGTATCAGACAACTATGAAAGTATAAATTTTGAGACCTACCACGTCATGTTCTTTATTGAATTTATCTGACACGGTCAATATAAAATATTTAAATGTACGCACTAAACTATTCTTTTATTAAAATAGAGCGATAATTTAGAAATTATCACTGATGTTATCTTTAAAATATGCGAAAAACTGAATCGCTTATAGTAAAATCTTAAACACTGACTAACGCTCAACCCATCAGAAAATTGCATTTTCTTTTCTGCTCATCTCTATTTAATGAATGAATTATATTTGAAAAAAGTCTTGTAAAAGTAGGTTGAAAAAATCACTAATTTTAATTTTAACTGTGCAAGGTATGTTAACAACAATGTAAATAAAACTAATATTTTCCTTAAATTTAATAATTTTAAAAAACCTGGAATAAGAAAAATAATAGTTTTATTTATTGCCTGCATAAAATTAAATGATCCTTTTGTACAGTTCTTACGATCTATTATATTTGATGTTTCAAAGCAGACAATATTATCAGATGTACCTTTTACTTGCATCATTTGGTGGCAAAGCTAACAGTGAACAAGAAAAAGCATATGTCCCTGGTTGTAGCATTAAAGATAAGATAATTTTTTTTCTATGAATTCAAGAATAAATTTTTATGTTTTTTTAATATCCCCTCTCCAGTTCTCATTTGTCAATTACAGGCCCAATAGCTGCTAACGGTTTGTATCCCATTTACTTAACAATTGAATAGGATGCGTGTTATTGTGGTACTTTGCTATGCAAGTAGGTTTATTATCTCTTTAAAAAAAAAATTTCTTTACTCAAAATAATACATAAATAACTACAGAATGTTCAGAATTTTTTCTTCTTCTAAATACATACATTTTTCAAGCTCTAAGCAAAATGATTGATTTAAAATATTCTAAATTGAGTTAAATTGTTTCTCACAAAATTGAAACTGAGTTGCTTACCTCACATGAATAAACAAAATAAAAGTAAAATATAAAAATATTTATAAAAACTTCATTGATCAATTTTAAGTCTAATATAAATAACTTAAAGTACAGCATAGTTAAACAAATTTTATTAGGTTACTGAAGTGAAATATATTATTGTAAATTAACCTAAAGGAACATAAAGATGGATTCTATTCATATTTCATTTCATAAAGAAAAAGCAAAACTAGAGAAATAAATAAATAAAAACAAATGTAAGAAAAAGAAAAGCAGTCGTGTCTGATGCAAAAACAATTAATTATTAATTGACAATAAAAATACTTATTATTATCAAAATTTTGTTTTAAACAGAAAAAATAATTTAATTATGTTAAATCTTAGTTGCACAGAACGATTAATTATGTATCTTTGTATCGGACTTAAAATATCAGTAAGTGCATGAGAATTTTTTTTTGTAAATCAAAATGTGAAATGTTTCGACACATTTGTGCCTGTTAATAACCTATTTTGTTACAATTCACTTCAATTTCGTCCATTTCCCATTATTAGTGTGAATTTTTTTTTAAAAAAAAACTGTACTTTGTTAGAGATTCACTCACCATAGTTAAAAATTTCAAATGATGTTGCCTTTCATTTAATAGTCTGAAACTTAATGAAAACTGATATTAAGGTATAAGTCATTATTTCTAAATCTTCAATTTTTTTCATCTGGTTGCCAAGCTTGAAACCTGTACCTGCACAGTGCAGAACAAAAATAGAAGGTTTCATTTTCCTTCTTTCTAATAAACAAATATAATTAATAAAAATTTACATTCTAAGTTTCTTTGCTTTTTGTTAGCTTTTTAGGGTAAAGGAGAAACAGTTTCGGAAATATCTCTGGAATGTAAGCAAAACATTTACGAACTTTCAACATTGTGATAAATACACAATTCGAATTTTGAATCAAAAATCAAATATTTACCAACAGAAACATTTAATGTTATAATCTAGCTCACAAAAGAACCTTTTTCCTTTTAATAAAATATGCTATAGAGGGTTAAATTGAAATTCAAAAAATTAGCATCAATGCAACAATTGAAACGATTCTGCTATTAGTGATTCAAGAAAATGAGCGATTTGTTGGCTTTGCTGAGAAAAAATAATTCATTGGATGAGAAGACAAAAGCTTTCGGAAGAAGAGTGCAAGAGAAAATCTATTATTAAATTATAACCAACTAGTTTTTGGAAAGTTAAAAACACTAAAACATTTTGTTAAAAGAAAAAAATACCCTCAAAGCGTTGGAGCAAACTTGAATGAACTGAACCAGGGGAGCACAAATATCCTAAACCCTTCTTCCACCTCTATTACAATTTTTGCCTTTCCTAAACTGTTTAATCTCCAAAGCGGTCTTCGCCATTCATTTAGCAACATGGGAGAGTTTCATATGGCATTCTAGTTTAGCAGGGAAAGAATTATAATGTAAGAGAAGTATTACTAAGTTGATGATATTTCAACTGTTTGACAATTAATTTCAAGCTACATAAAGAGGATATAACAGATGGTAAAATAATTCAAATTAAGAAAAAAATTCCCCGATTTTTCAAGGTTTTTATCCTAATTTCGCTGACTTTCCCAGGTTCATTCCAGTATAAAAAAAATTCACCGATAATTCCAGGTGGGTGGCCACCCTGTCTTTCTAGAAAAAAAAAAAAGGATACATCCTTCATTTACATACAGGGTTCATGCTCTACTTTAGAAATAAAATTCAAGTACTTTTCAAGGACTTTTTAAGACTTATTATAAAATTCTCAAGGACTTAATTTTTAGTAAAAGATAGACTAAAATTTTACATTTTAAACTAAAATGTTTTGACGATAATAGTTAGTTGACAGTCGATAATAGCAGTACTGAAAAATAAGACTTCCATTGCTCTCTTGATTTCAGAAAGTGATCTAAGTATAAAAAAAGCAAGGGTGATTGGCATCAAGTCAAGAATAAAATTCATGATTCATAAAAACGTTCAGATTTGAATTTTGCACAAGGCCTATTTTAAGCTAGGTATACAACCTCTGAATAAGCAAAAATTCGGGCAGGACGGGGGGAATGTTCTCTATAATACTGTGATATCAATTAGATATTTAAAAACAACTCTGCCGGGAGATTTTTATTTAATATTTAAAGTGGCAGAAGCATTTAGACAGTGAAATTTAAATTGCTCTTAAATATAATTTTGAAATTTTGACCACTTTTCTATTAAAGAAAATTAATCAATTATTGGATGTTGCGGCTTAATTATCATTTTAAATTTATTACGGGTCAACCATTTTAAATTGAATCAGTTGCCAACTTTCACCTCAATATCTTCTGATAGATTCTTACTAACAATTTTGGTCACTTTGATTATTTTAATTAACCACTCATACTTGAATTAATTTTTTTTCAGTAGCATCAATCATACGCACTTGACATGGTCACATGAACACGAATCGTAACGAGTAGTTTTCAAATAGAGTATAAATACGAAAATCGATGTTTAATATTACAACATCGATGTTTGATATTGCAACATCGATGTTTGATATTGCAAAATGCGTGAATACGAATAGCGACATTGGATTTTAAACTTGCGGAAAAATAATCACGATATTGGGGTTTAAAAATGCTTAAGTACAAATCGCGATATTAGATTTTTAAATTGCTTTAATGGGAATTGCAAGTACAATTTTTGAATCACGCGAAAACGAATCGCAACACATAGCTTTTAAATCAGTTTAATACGAAGATCGATGATTGATATTAAAACTGCCTGAATAAGAATCGAGATTTTGTCAGAATCTGGCGCCGTTTCCAATATTTAAAATTCCTAAAATCAGCCAAACATACATAAAATCTTAAAATCATACAGTACGTGTCATCATCTGAAAGGCGGGAAAGTCATTCTCTCACGCTTACGTGCGTCAAAAAGTTAAACACAGAAATGCTGGAAATAGGGCTGTTTTCCTGAGTTTTCGATACTTTTTAAGGTCATTTTGAGTTCTTCAAGGATTTAATACCATTTTCAAGTACTTCTAGGGGCCCTTGAAAATCAAAATGAAATTCAAGTACTTTTCAAGGTTTTTTCAAGGCCGCGGGAACCCTGTACATACATAAATTTAACTTAATATTTTGGAGAATTTCTAGTTGAATTACAAAATTCTTAATATCAATAAATGTAAGAAATTTTCCTTAATGGAAATGGTTAGTGTGAATCATCGTTTTGAAATTTGCACTCATAGAACACTTACAAATTGAGAATCGTGAAATCGCCACTTGGTCTCTGCAATGATATGTCTGTCATTGGGACATTGTTCAAGAAGATTCCATAAGAACCATTCTGAGTTATGTGAGAATCAGAAATCAGCAATTCAGTGAAGCTTTCAGTCGAATATTCACCTTCTGCGTCTACATGCAGTCCATACCTTTCATTGCGCTCAATATTTGAAGACTGTAAGTGTAACGAACTTAAAGATTTCATTTGGATACCATCTTTCTACAAATGAGAGAGGTTATTAGAAATCAGAACATAATCGGAAAAAAAAATAGATTATGCAGAGAAAATGAAAATTGATAAAATTAAAACTCATCAATTCTCACAACACCCATTCAGAAATTCAAGAATGTAAATTTGAGGTAGTTGACAATGTCGTTTGCTTGGGCTCTGCAAACAACAAGAGGAACAATATAAAGAAGAATTACTATAGCCAATAAATGTTTTAATAAATCTACTGTAATTCATAGAAGTTGTAAATCTCTTCTAAGATCAATTTTAACATATGCTTGTGAAACCTGTCTTGTACGGATGTTGGGTACCTTTTAAGAGAAAGACAAGTATTTTTAGAGATAAATGTTGTGTGGCTTAGAAGTCTAGAGACTCTTTATATATAATTAACCTGACATTATTAAACGACAAAGAATAAAATGGGCAGGCCACGTTATCAGAATGGACGAAGACCGTACCACAACAAGAGAGTTTTCAATGCCAGACCAGTTGGCACACCAAAAAGAGGCAGGCCGAATTTGAGATGGGTAGATAGTTTAGAAAAGACTTCCTGAGAAGGCCAAGGCCCACCCTGGGCTGTTGAGCTATTGATGATGATGAAATCTCTCAAGCCATTTATTAAATCAGGAAAATCCATTAAATTAAAATTCATTAATTCATTCATTAAATCATGAAAATTCATTAATTCATTCATTAAATCATGAAAATTCACAAATTAAAATGAAAATTTCGGAACCACCTTCTGCCTCATTAAAAAGTACCCGCTCTACTATACACTAGGACAAACTTCACACTATATTACCTAAATGTCTACCTCAGGGGTAACTGTGACACAAAGTAAAAAAACTCCCGAAAATTTTGTGCAAAAATCTATAGCAATTTATATACCATATAAATTTGCCACATTGGATTTTTAAATTATGCGAATACAAATCGCAATGTGTAAATTCTAAATTAGGTTAATACGGAAATCGACGTTTGACATTCAAATAGTGCAAATAGAAATCGCGATATTAGCGGATTCCGACGCAGTTCCAAACATTCAAAATGGTAAAATTAAGTCAATTTTAAACCACCTGAATACAATTTGCAACACATAACTTTAGGTTGATACTAAAATCAATGTCTGATAGTTTAACCGTGCGAATAGGAATCACAATATTAGCGAATTCCGGTGCAGTTTAAAACGGCAAAAATCTGCCACACCAAAAGAATCCCGAGTATGTTAGTGAGAATTAGTGAAGTTTTAAAATTTGAATTTTAGATTGAGAAATTCCGCTAAAATTTCGTCACATTAAAAGTTTTTCATAAGTGGAAGTTTGAGGTTTTCAGGGATGCAGAATTTCACGGATATTCTTAGAAAAATCAAATGCCTACTTTTAAATTTTAGACCAGGAACTATTATACGAAAAATCTAGAGTTCCTCGGAATAGAACCACCTCTGATACTTGTAATTAAGGGGCACAATGTTATTGCAAACAATATCAATACATTATAAATAATGAGGTCGTTATGAACAACTATATTTCTTTCATTCAAAAACTACGTTTAACATATTATATACAGTTAATTTTGCATTTTTTTCACATAAAATTTTCTTTACACATAAAGTTTTTTTCAGAAACAATACTTTAAATTATGTTCAGAAAAAAATTAAGAATAAAAAATGTCAACATCTTTTATTGAAGAGCAATTCAAAATATATAATAAGCATATAAGTAATGAGATAGAAATAGATGACTTTGCATCAATTCACTTTTAAAAACTTATTTTAATGTATTACATACAACTAATTTTGCATTTTCTTTTTATCAAATTTTCATTACATATAAAGTTTCTTTCAGAGACAATGCTTTAAATTAGGTAAAGAAAAGTTATTACGAAAAGTTAAGATTATTTATTACAGAGTATTTCAAAAAATTTCACAAAATGAAAACTTTAAAACACATCTGTTATACTCTGAATCTTCATATATACAGATTTTAAATTTAAAAAAACAGAGTAAAGAAAGAGTTGAAGCAACAATATAGCTGAAAAAAAAATACAAAAGCAAAAAGCTTTTTTTTTTCTGCAGAATTATATTCTAAAGATTCTTCTCTTGTTCATCGGAAAGGAATGAAATACTCGTGATTTTTCAGAATATGAAGGAAAAAAATGCCAATGACTGGCTGGCGTCAGCTAGAATTTTAAATTGATAAAATAAAATAAAAAATAAATAATAATAAAAATTCAGAAATCACAGAAGTTTAAAAGATAATTCGCTCAAGAAATTATGTTTTTTCTTTCATTTTTTAAAAGAGCACCATAATTTTTGAAGAACATTTTATATTGTAATAAAATATGACAGTGAGTGGGGATTTTGTTAGAGAAATCCATTTTAAAAAGTAGATTTTTTGGCTACCTAAATCTATGACTTTCCTTGAATTTTTTAAAAAATAGTGAAAATCATGACTTTTTAGGTGTGCATACCCTGCTGGCAATAAATAATAGGATACACAGTATTATACAACATTTTAATCCTATCACCATTAAAACATGTATCCATATCTGCAACATTGGAGAAATAAAATAACGGAGATTTTACCAGTAACATATTTTAGGTGACAAGTTGAGTTTTGATATAACATGCATAATCACTTAAGTCAAAAAGAGAAATTCAAAATTGGAAATATTATAAGCACTTACAGTTTGCAGGGGTCTTAGGTTTTTATGAGAGGTACCTATTTTGTGATAATTTAGACATAATTTGTGAAAATTAAAAATTATATTAAAAAATCAACACAAAAATATGGTAAAGTTGGAAGATATTTTCAAATTTTGTCACTACAAATAAAAATCATTTATGAGTGGTAAATTTTTATATATTTTTCCCCATATATTCAAAGATAATTTTTCTATATTAAAATATTGGGCTTAAAACTGTATCTAAATTTAAAAATCCATAACAATTATTGTCCATTTTTAAATTTCAACTTGAATTAAAAAAAAAAAACATGCATGCATGCACAGTACTTTTATTAAAAATTATTTTCATTATGAGAACATTTCTCACAGGGTCATATAGAAAAAAGTTTCAGTGAGAAAAAATACTTCATAAAAAAATAAAGGTCAGTTTAAATTTAGAATAATGTTCGAATTTCAACTTCCTGTAAAGTCATTTAATTTTTTGGAAAAAGAAATAACTCTGTGTAGGGTATGTGTTTCAATTTAGATTTTCAAATTCATGACTAATTCCTAGAACTTTTCATGATTTAACAAAGTTTCTATTTTTTCCCGACAAAAACAGAACAATAAATTTGAAAAGCATTATAATAACATTCACTGAAATGCTAGGTATAACCAAAACTGTTATACTCTGCATCTTCATATTTATCGATTTTAAATTTATAAAATAGCTGGAAAAAAAAGCAAATAATTTTTTCCCCCAGCAGAATTATATTCTAAAGATACTTTCCTTGTTCATCGGAAAGGAAAGAAATACTCCAGATTTTCTGTTCTCATTTCGGAATAAAAAAAATTCGCCAATGACTGGCTTGCTTTAGTTGGAATTTTAAATTGATAAAATGAAAGAAATAAACAAAAATTTCGAAATCACAGAAGTTTAAAAGATAATATGTTCTAGAAATGATGTTTTTTTCTTTCATTTGTTGAAATAACAGGATAAAAACATCTTATATTTTAATAAAATATGACTGTGAGTGGGGATTTTGTTAGAAATTCAGATATTCGGAGCACCATGACATTAGGGGGGGGGGAGGATTCAATTTTAAAAATTAGACCAATTTGGCGACCTAAATCCATGACTTTTTTTTTTAAAAAAATAGTTAAAGTCACGACATTTCATGACTAATTTTGTTCAATATCGAAATTCATGACTTTCCAGGTGCGTGGATATCCTGTCTGTGAAAAAAAAAGCTTGCTATAATATAGCGCGACCGACTGGTTAGGCTTACCACACCGCACTGACCAAGTATGTGTACCTATTCGTATATGCTTAATTAACCTAGGATTTATTTTTTCTTACGGGGTTACAACGACAAAAATTTAAGAAGCGGGGAGGAGAATTTTAGAACTTGCTTTTTTAAACGCATTTTGTGAAACTACCGTTTTTCCTTAAGTTGAATTTGTGAAGGTACTGCTAAACAGTATTAAATTTGCCCAGGACAGACCCCTGGTTTCTGAAGTAAAAAATATGCATATAATTCTTAATCTCTAAATTAGATTTCTTTTAAAGCATTATTTATAATTACTTAAAATATAAACACTCAAAATAGCACCATCTGATGAGAAATAAGAAGTATTTTTGCTATCATCAATGATTTTATTGGCAAAAATTTCTTCACCAAATACAGAGAAATTTGAGAACCCTAATTTTTTCATGCTTCTTGCGAGTTGCTTCACTAATACTAACATTTTTCTTACATAGACGATATTTTTAAAAATAACAAATATACATGTTACTAATTTAAAGTAACAGAAGCATCAACTTCAAAAAAATAATAATAAAAAACAGGGTGGCTAATTTCCCTGATTTTTCCAATAAAAATCTTAAAATTTCCAGGTCAGCATGTTTTTTCCCCCCCTTATGAAGTGGGTACAAGAAAAGTGTCAATATTATAAAGTATTTTACTTAAAATGCTATTTATGCAATATATCATTGAATAGATGCGGAAAAAATAATATGTTTAGCTTGTAGAATATATTGCTTTTAAGGAATTTTTTTTTTAAAGAGTTAAGTAGGTAATTTTTGCTCAAAATAGCAAATACAGACCCCCCAAAAAAACTTGGATAAGCAGTGTTTAATGTATTTTAAAAATAAAATAATTGCAGGTGATTATACATCAATAATTTTCTTTATTTATTTACATTTCAATTTAGAGCTATTTTATACTGTATTTTATCCAAACAGTGCTCTTTATAAAATTCATTGATATAATTTCCTTTAAACCAGTATCTAGTTATATGTTTAAATCATGTTGTTTGTTTTGTATTAGCACTATTATTTTAAGAGACATTCAGTATTCGCAAAGGCAAAAATTGTCAAATTTCTTGTGGCATATTTTATAGAAAAAAACAAGATAAAATTCTTTAAATTTTATTCCCTTTTGTTTTGTTCTTATTTTTCTTATTAGAAATTAGAATATTTAAAGAATTCCAATCTAACTACATGGTTTCTTAGTTTAGATTAGGTAATTGATTTTATAACTGGGAAATAAATTACAGGGTGTCGAACATAAAAAATTAACATAAATTTCTTAGAAAATTTATGCTATAAAACATAAGTTTAATTTTTATATTAAATATTTAGTACATCATAACCTATTGAAAACAATTTGTTTAATAAAAACTGATTATAATAAAATCAAATTAAATGGTTTAAATTGTTGGATGTAAATCGCACGAAAGCAAAAAATGATTACTCACTTACAAACTGTCTTAAACTCTGTGAATTTGTTTGTAAATGCATTTTGAAGCTGACATTTAAATAAAAAATTCTATGCAGTTCTTAACTTGTAAAACATGATCAACAATTAATTTGAAATCTTTTACTTCAGTTTCAGACAGTGTCAAATCAGATTTTTTCACTTCAGTGTTATTTTTTAAGCTGGATATAAATTTAGGTTAATGATAGTAACCATTACTAGTGGGCTGCACCCCCTGCTCGCTAACGCTCATCAACCCCGCTTCGCTCGCTACTAACTTAGGTCCATTGCAAATGCACAAAATTCTAAGAATTCAAAGCAAGCATTCAAATCCATATAACAACTTTAAAAATAAAAAAAAAATTACATCTTTTTAGTAAATACTAAGTCATTAAAATAAATTTGAATTCATATAAATGACATGTAATTCGTTAAACCTATTACAAATGTGCTATAGTAAAAAATCTTAAGATAAAATTTCTAAAACTGATATCTCCTTAAAAAGGTTAAAATTTTGGTTATAATTAAGCCTATTAAAAATTGAAATAAGTGAATTGCAATGGGAAAACCTGCATAAACAAAACACTATGTTTTTAAAAAATAATAACCATGAACGATTCACAACTTTGTTAAAAACATAAGTATAAGTGACAGAGTAAATGCTTTAGCAAATCAGGAATGATAGTTAAATCTTCCAACTTGATTTTTCCATCATGGCAGCATTTGTTAGATTTCCCAGAGGAATTTTTTTCTTCTGCCCAGAAGTGAGCAACACAAAAACTATTAAAATTTTGGTCATGGAACCGATGTTGTGTTCGACAACATCAATAGTTAAATCTTGAATGACAGCACGTCGTCTACACATTCTTTCACCAGTACGTCTTTCATAGTAACAGCACGACTGAGACTCATTTTTCAATGATTAACTAATAACAATAATAAAACAAATAAATTCGTGATATAAATAAAAAATCGTCAAATAAATTCGTAAAGTATAAATTCGTGAAGAAAAAAAACAAACACTTTCAACAAAATACTAAAATAGAGATCTATCGACAAAGACTGTATGCTCTCTCTGGTTATTTCAGTTTCCGCTTTTAAAAGCGCTATATGTTGAGCCACCTCAGTAGATTTGGCATGTGACATTTTTAGCGGCAATCATCGGTCGATTTTCTAGCATTGCCATTCGCGGAGTTGTAATGAGGCTTTTTTTTGTCGCCGTGTAAGAGAAATATATATATAGATAATTACTGAAAATTACTTTAATTTTAATCTTAACACTATAAACATTATTTTTCACTTAAATAGCTTCTTTATATTTAAATTGTTTTCCATTTCCTGTTAGAATGAATGGATCAATGAGTTTTATAAAAAATTTTATCTTAAGGAAATCCGAAAATAAAAAAAAACTGCCACCGAAATGTTTTTTTGAAAAATAGGGGGGGGGGAGCAGAAATTTTTTATTATTTTTATATATATATAAAACAATCTATTGAAAAAAAAATTTCACTGTACATTCAAACGAAAAAGAAAGCAACAACAATTCTTTAATTGCACAGGTAAAATGATAATTTAATAGTATTATTTATTGCCTGCATAAAATTAAATAAGCGTTTTTTACAGTTTTTACAATCTATTGTACTTGA
The DNA here is from genome assembly GCF_982258835.1 of Parasteatoda tepidariorum. Classification (NCBI taxonomy): domain Eukaryota; kingdom Metazoa; phylum Arthropoda; class Arachnida; order Araneae; family Theridiidae; genus Parasteatoda; species Parasteatoda tepidariorum. The sequence goes on from NC_141761.1 coordinate 2,247,928, forward strand.
TGTTTCAAAGCAGACGACATTAATCGATATACCATTTACTTAAATTTAGTGGCACAGCTAACAGTGAACAAAAAAGAGCATATGTCCCTGGTTGTAGCATTAGAGATGCATCAAATTTACGAAGAAAAAAATTTATATAAATTCCAATAATTTATATAAAATATTAAAAAATTTATATAATTTACAGTTTCAGTTGCCAATTATAGGCCACGACTAGCTATTTTTATCCCATTTACTTAAAAATTGAATAGGATGTGTTATTTGTTGCAGTTTGTTGTGCAATTAGTTTCATTATTTTTTTCCTAACTCAAAAAATAAATAACTACAGAACGTTCTGATTTTTTTTTTTAAATCCATACATTTTTCAAGCTCTAAGAAAAATGATTGATTTAAAATGTCCTAAATGAAGTTAAATTGTTTCTCCTTAAAAACTTAAAACTGAGTAATTTTCCTCATACAAATAAATAAAATGAAAAATAAAACAATATAAAAACTTCATTGATCAATTTTAAGTTATAATATAAATAACTTAAAAAACAGTACAGTTAAACAAATTATATTAGGCTACTGAGGTGAAATACATTATTGTAAATTAACCAATATTTAGAAGGTTTCTATCCATATTTCCCTTCATTTAATGAAGAAAAAACAAAATAAGAGATGAGAACAAAAATATATGTAATGAAAAGAAAGGCACTGACATAAAACTAATTAATTATAATTTTACAATAAAAATAACACTTCACTGTAAAAAAATAAAAAAACTTTAAACAGAAAAATAATTTTATTACAATTAAATTCTAGTGACACAGAGCAATTAATTATGTATTTTGGTGTCACACATAAAACATCAAAAGTGTATCTTGAGAATGATTTGTGTTAATAAATTTGAAATGTCCATTTGTGCAAGATAACCTGTTTTGTTACAGTTCGCCTTTTTTTTCTTAGTTATTATTTTTTTCCATTTTTTATTATTAAAGTGAATTTTTTGTAGAAAAAAAAACTGTACTTAGTTCGAGAGTCACTTACCACGGTTAAAAATTTCAAATGACGTAGCCCTTCATTTAACAGCCTATAACTTATTGAAAACTGATAAATCAAACACCATATTTCTAAATCTTCAATTTTTTACTTTGAAAATGATACCTCATTTACTTAATATTAAGTTTAAAATTTTGGTCATTTGGTTGCCCAACTTAAAACATGTAACTGAACAGTGCAGAAAAAAAAAGTTCTGTTTTCCTTCTTTCTAATAAGTTTATACATCATTTAACATGTTTTCCATACATTCCTTGTTTTTTCCCCAGCTTTTTAAGGTAAAAGGAGAAACAATTTCACAAATATCATCTCTAGAATGTAAGCAACATTTATGAACTTTCGACATTGTGATTAATAAATGAATTTTGAGATTAATAAATGAATTTTGAATCAAAAATCAAATATTTACCAAGAAAACAGTAAAATTTAATGCTATATCTAGTTGGTTCATAAAAAAAGCTTCTTTTTTTTAAAAATAAAATATGTTACAAAAGGCTAAAATGAAATCCAGAAAATTAGCATCAATGCACCAATTGTAATGATTTTGCCAGTAACGAGTCAAGGAAATGAGTGATTGGTAGGCTTTGCTAAGAAAAAATAATTCCTTGGATGGGAGAACAAAAGCTTTCAGAAAAAGAGTGCAAGATAAAATCTATTATTAAAATTATAACCAATAAATTTTTGGAGGATTTTATAACGTTAAAAAAAAACCAAAACATTTTGAATCATTTCGTTACCATCAAAAATACTCCCAAAGCATCAGAACAAACTTTAACAATAAAGGAATTCAGCCCACGGATTAGAAGATTAAAAAATCCTAGTTATATATATAAAAAACTAATATCCTAACCCTTTCTTTCACCTCCACCACAATTTTTGCCTTTTTTAAACTGTGTAGTCCCATAATCTCAAAAAAGAGGTCAAAGATTTCTCTATTCATTTAGCAACATGGGAGAGTTTCATATGGCAGTCTAGTTTAGCAGGATAATAATGGTGAGAATTTTAATGCAAGCAAAGTATTGCTAAGTTGATGATATTTCAACTGTTTGACAATAAATTTCCATCTAAATAAAGTGGATATAGCGAATAGTAAAATATTTTAAATTAAGAAAAAAAATTCCAGCCAGCATAAAAAAATTCCCTGATAATTCCAGGTGGGTGGACACTCTGAAAAAATAAACTTTTCAGTTAAAATAATAAAACTTTTTGATTCGAATTCGCAATATTTTTAAAAAAATTCTAATATTATGGCCGATACATTTGCATTTTAGAGGGGGAAAACACAATAATTATTTCCTTTTTCGCATTTTCTAAAGCTTCATCACATTAAAAAAAATCAAGAAATCTGTAGCATTAACTACTGGAAAAACACCAACGGCGAAATCATGCGTGTCGGATTCTTCAAAAAGGGGTTACTAAATATGTGTTTTCATTTTGAGATTCATTTGTTGTAATAAACAATATCGTATTAAAAATATAGGAATTTAAAAACTATGTGCACAATAGTAAAAACTACAAAAAGTAGAACAAAAATTTCTGCAGAAAAGAAAACCAAAATTTTTTACTTCCCAAAGGAAAAATCTTTCTGCAAGAACTGTGCTACGTTCTGCGACAATGTCGCCACGATTCTGCCAGGGGGCTGGAGAATACGCAGGTAAACAGGAGATAGTCGGAAAATACAGGATTCTTTGTTAAAAACCAGGAGACTTGTCAGGTATCCAATTTCAAATAAAACAATGAAAAAGAAATCCAAGTTACCTTAGAATTACAAACAATGGTGTCTTGCAAGACTGCTTCTGCACCTCCCAGCAGCAATATTCCATGATCAGAAGCATTACTGTCAACAATGCATCCTTTCATGTGAAGTTTTCCATGATGGACAACTACAGCGCTCAGCAGATCCTTCTTCACTCTTAATAAGACATTCTCAATTTCTATAATTCTGGTGCAACAGTTTAAGAAGACATCACTGTTGCCTGTTGCTTCAAGCACAATCTCCTTACAATCTCCTCCAACTCCTAAAACGATACAAGGAAAATGTTACATGAATTACCAAATCTTTCAACAAAAAATAAGCACCTTTTAAGTACTCAAAAGATATACATTAACAAAATTATATTCAAAGACTTTACATGATAAAATAAATAGTTTCTGACATAAAGAACTCTTTTCTTGATTACTATTAGCCATTATAAAATGATCAAGAGATTTTTCGGTTCTTTATCAGACGGTGAAAAATGAAACCTAAAATTGAGAATATCATGCAAATTGCAGCAGGGATGCACATGAGAGTGCAATGATCTCACCGAACCCAGCTCAGTAGTCGCACACGCTGACTCGCGAGTATTTCATCAAACATGTAAAATGATTTGTGCTTTCTTTTGCTATGGATCGACAATACGTCGAAATGGATTGTGGTTGAATGAATTGTGAAAACATTGAATAGAACAATTTGAAAAGCACGTAATACGCAGCGAAAATCGACATACTAAAGAAAAAAATCTCCTTTTCAAAAACACCCAATGAATAAAGCACCTTTAAGGGCTTTTAAAAAACGAAAATAAGTACCTTTAAGCACTTTTTAAAAACGCTAAGCACCATGATTACATTCAGCAACGGATAGTTTTTTTCACCCTGGAAGAAATAGGTTTATCCGAATTGGATTGGGGACAGGGTTCGTTGATTTAAATTAAACGATTTTTTAAAAAAAATCATAGATTTAAATCAACTGATTTTTTTAAATATATATATATTGATTTTAGAAGTTAAAAAACAGTGTTTTAAATTATTAATACTTTTATTATTTTCTTTTCTTAGTTTTAAAATTTATTTTAAATAAATTGCTATGTTAATTAATTTTAGTTAACGAAATTTCTTTCTTGGTGTGTGTTTAATTCCAACACATTTGAAATTATATTTTTAAAAATCTCTTGATTCTTGAGATTGAAAGTACAGATTAAAGTACACATTTAATGCTGTCTTAATATAGACTTGCATAGCTGTAGAAAGTAATTATAGACATGAATTTTGAAGAAAAAAAATGCAAATAAAATTCTACCTTTTGATTGAAACAGCATGGAATTAAAATCTACATTATATTTCATTGGTGGAAAATGTATATTTCTAAAGCTTGAGGTTATATTAAAAAGAAATTACCCTAATATGCCAAAAATAGGAAGAAAAAAAAAGGCTAATTAATTAAGATATTTTTTCCTGATATAGCGTTATTCTTCCCTTTCAAAGTCTATTTGAGGCAGTAGAGTTATTAACTGGTAACAGGTATTTTTTTCTGATAATATGTTTACAGTATCTTTGACATTCTGAGATTTCCTATAAAGAAATTTTGTAAAAAAAATTCCAATGAGGGCATAAATTAAAAAAAATTTTTTTTTAGATGATTTAATTTAACATAGAATTAAAAATGAATATTTTAATATAAAAATATATAGATTAAATATTTATTTATTTTTTGATGAATGACTACATTTATAAGCACAATCTGTTACATTTATTTTGTTATATAAAAGTCAAGCGAAAAAACAACAACATAATTTTAAATTAAAATTATGGTTTGCTAATCGCAACTTTAATTTAATCTGTCCAAGCCAAATTTGCTACTGCTTAGGGTATCTTCACAAATTCAATTTTAGGAAAAACGATCTAAGTTTTATTTTTGTGTTTCGTAAGAAACGAATTAATCCATATTTTTGTGTTGATTTTTTAATATTTTTACAAATTATGTCTAAATTTTCGCAAAATAAATACCTCTCAGAAAAACCTAGACAGACCCCTTTCATTAAATTCTCCATTTCTTCTAGTCTTTAAATTTTAATTATGCATTTGTTTCAAAATGGTTGCTATGCATTCAAAGCTATGTATTATAATGAAAAATTATATTAGTAAGTCAGAGCTTCTAAAATATTGTTTGAATATTAATTTAATTTTGATTAAACATTTATGAAGTATTTTTAATCATAAATTGCAGTTCTTACAATGTGTTTGAATAAAAAAAATAAAAAAAAACTGATTTAAATAAAAAAAAATTCGATTTAAATCAAAACACTCACGAACCCTGATTGGGGAGACCTTTCTTTCTTTCAAAAAGAAATATCTAATATTAAATCATTTTGTAATAAAATATTACATCATTTTTAAATACGCGAAACTAAAATGCAGAAAATGGATTGTTGTTTGTTTATGTCACACTAGAGGTACACAATGGGCTATTGGCGACGCTCTTGGAAACTTCTCTGAGGATAATCTGAGGACATGCCATCAGAATTTTGATCCTCTGCAGAGGGGACGGCTTCCTTGCTTCAGTAGCAAAACAACCTACGTGTGAAGTTGAGCACTTCACAATAGAACTTCTTTCAGGGTACACCCTCGGTCCCTTTATAGGCTGACCAAGGTGGTCACTCACCTGCAGTCACTGATGCTTGACTTTGGTATTCTACTGAGTACCGTGTCTTAACGATCAGTCCACTGCAGGATGAAAAGTTGGAAAGCAAATAAATGTAATGAAGCAGTTAAAATAATCAAAGATCCTTATTATTTATGAAAATTTTACATCTAAGCACAATATGGCAGGTGAAAGTTACTTTTAAACAAATTTAAAACATTATCAATTGAATTGCTATGAAAACTAAGTTGTGTGTGTTATTTGTTGGAAAATAAAAAACAGGGTGCATAGCCAAATTATTCAACAAAAAATAAGCACCCTTTAAAAACTTTTCAAGCACTCAAAAAATATTTCTAAGCACTTGAAAAAATATCATGATTAGGCAGAGTTGGAAAGTTTTTGACAATTCACGGTTTTATCATTTTTTAACCGTCATGTCAAAAAAAAGAAAACCTTTTGGCATTGTTTTTGACAATTGTCAAAAATCATGAAATTTTGAATCACGTAAAACAAATGGTGTTTTCATACGCTACGGAGTGACAATACGCCGAAACAGATTGGGATTGAATTCATTCTGAAAACGTTGAATAGAATAATGTGTCTTTTTGCATAATTCAAAGCGAAAATTAAGCTCTTTTTAAAAACACACAATGAAAGAAGTACCTTTAAGCACTTTTTAAAAATGCTACGCACCATAAAAAACAAATGTTCATTGTTTAAATTAATTAAATCATTGTTTTAACAACTCATTGTTTGACAAAGCTCATTATGTGTTTTAAAATTTTAAATATATGATTCTAGTTCATTGTCAAAACAATCCTTGATTGACGAAAATATAGGTGTACTTATGTATGCTGACGATCTTGTTATTTGGACATTGGACATCTAGCCCTAAAAGAAGAGCAAACGAGAGACTCGAAATTTCCCTAAATAACGCTATGTCCAGACTCCTTTCCAGGTGTTTAGAAAACAATATGATCGTCAACAAGGTGAAAACAACCTACCAAACCTTTTCATTATGTCACCAACCATTACAACTACATATATTGTATAACAATATAGCCCTACCGTATAGTGAGAGTACTAAGTACTTAGGAGTAATTTTCAATCGAAAACCCACTTCGAAATTATCTATTGATGATATCAAGCAACGGACTGAGAAGCGTATGATACTCCTTAAACCCCTCGCACAACTCTACTTGATACCTATAAGACTTTTATGAAACCTGTCATGACTTACTGTAACGCTCCTTTTATTACAGTATCTGAGGGAGGTATAAATAGACTGGAACGACTGCAAAATAATGCACTTCCAGGGTGCGTAACCAAATCTTTGAATCAAAAATAAGCACTTTTTAAAAACTTTTCAAGCACTTTACAAAAATTTTCAAGCACTCAAAAAATTCATATTGAATCAATGATATTATTGAAAAACAAAAACTTTTTACGAACAGTTTTAGCATTAAAAAAAAAACCAAAAAGAAAAGAAACGGACGTAAATCGAAACAATCAGTACTTTCCCACATCACCGAGTGAATTCCACTTGACTCTGAACTCAGAACAAAAGCACCCTTACCCCCTACATCAAAAAAGTGTTAGAAGTAAAATAAATAAACAAGAATAAAATTAAAATAAATTTAAAAGAAAAACATTTAATAAGGATCTGACTCTATCCGAATTGGAGCTCTCGGGTTTCAGTTTCGAGTGTGCGCACATGCGCAAGTCATATCGTGGGTACGACATGAAGTCCGTGTGTCCATAACAAACATCCCATTTTTCGTGAAATGCAGTGGATCCGCCAGATATCACTGAAGGAGAAAAAAAAAATTATTTGTGAAAAAAAGCACTTTTTAAAAACGCCAGCTGAAAAAAGCACCTTTAAAAGCTTTTAAAAACAAAATCCCCCAAAAAGCACCTTTAAGTACTTTTTACAAACGCTACGCACCCTGACTTCGTCTTTTCACCGGTGCTGTCAAGACCACACCCACTGACGCACTTCTGCTATATACCAATGAATTACCTATTCAATATGAAATCAGCTTTGAAGCTCTATCAGAAACTAATTCGACTACCTCATAGCATTATGTTGACCAAGTCTGAACCTCATAGGCTGAAGACTCAGGATGGCTACCTTCAAGCTGTATTAAAAGTGATGGATGAATTCGATATACCTTTCAGGATTGAACCTTTGCTTCCCCCTTTAAACCCTATGGAAGCTAGCAAAATATTATATCACCTGGACTTTTATGAGTCCTGTCTTAAAAGCCCAGGATTGTACAGTAGCTTTGTTCAGGGCGGGGATGGAGACTATCCAAAATCGTTTTCCTCTTGAAGCATGGTTGCACATATATACAGATGGCTCAAAGCTTGAGATGGATGGCGTTGCTGGTTCTGGTATTTTTTGTGAGCATTTCTCCCACTATCTTTCGTTGAGAACAGCCAAGACCGCTTTTGATGGTGACGTTGAGGCAATCAAAGTAGCTTTAACTCATTTAAATGCTCGTCCTTCTCTTTTCGATTAAGCTGTCATCTTCCCGGATTCCTAAGCTGCGATTCTGGCCATTGCCAACTACTCTCAAGCCCCTAGCTCTTTGTTCATTGCAGGGTTGGGTTTTTGACGTCAAAAAGTGGTTTTTGACATGACAAGGGTATAATACTGGTTTAAACCGTCAAAAACCCGTCAAAAATGTCAAAAACTGAAGTTTGCCAAGAAAATATATAAACTTCAAAACTATCAACAGTTGCTATGCATTATATTGAAATTTAATTATACTATAGGTAATCAGCAGGTTTTAAAATATTTTTTAATTAAAATTAAGGTAAAATAACAGATTTAGAATCTCAGAAATTTATATTCAAATGCATGTGCAGAAAAATTTTACACAAAAATTGTTTATATATTTGTATTAAAATTTTTTTTTTTTTCTTTTTGATACTTAAGAAAATTAAAAGTTTATTACTATGCATTTTTGACATATAAGGAACATGTAACTAATATTTATAAGGAACTTACAAGTTATGTTGTATAAATACAAACTTGATACAAGATACAAGTGTATAAAAAAATTTTTTTAATGTTATACCGAATATCTTTATTATCCAGTATGTTAATTTGAATTTAAAAGTAGTTATATTTATGAATAATGATAAATATAATTCATATTGTTTATTATATTTATTTATTATTATTACACTTATCATTTTAAAACAATTTTTATCTCTTAATTTTTTTTTTCTCCACTTATATTAAGAATACAAATAATGCATATCTTGAAAGCAAGAAGTAATTATTCAACAGCTGAATATTTAGATATTCAGCAAAACTATATCGTATTCAGCAAAATGAAATTCACAAGTATTTGGATAAACTAAATTTTCAGCATAGTAAATGAATAGGCTGAATATACTGTAAATCGACACTAACTACTCTGTGCATTTAACAGAAAGCACTTAAATTTGTATTGTCTTATGTTAAAAAGATTATTAAGAAGATTTAAAAGATTATTAAAAAGATTTTTCTTTAAAAGAAGATGTCTAATGTACAAAACTGCTAATGTTTATCTTTAAAAATGTCTAATTTTTAGTATAATCTATACTATACACTAAATTTGCTTATAAATAAATTTCTTAATAATATCACTGCAGATTTTCAATAACACATGAAAATGAATACATAATATTACAAAAGATGTGAGTTTTCAAAAGTACAAGATTTTGGTTACTATTCAAAATATAAGTGTTTCTTCAAAATTTTAAATTTATTTTTTCTAGAACATATTTAGAAACACTATCCTTTAAAAAATATATAAATTTTATGTATTAATTAAATTTCACATATGAATATAGGTTTTTGACATTTTCGACATTTTTGACCATGAGGTTTTTGACGTGACGGTTTAAACCATGGTTTAAACTGTCAAAAACTGTCACATGTCAAAAACCTGCCAACCCTGGTTCATTGTGAAATGTAGATCTTTAATGACAGAGATAGGTGAAAAATATAAAACAATTGCCTTACAATGGATTCCATTCCACAGTGGTAACCCCGGCAATGCACTAGCCAAAAAGTTGCATTGTTAATCCAGCCCCAAATAACTTGGTTAGCTATAAATCCACTTTGTTAAAGATTAATCATGCAATTAAGACAACACATATATCATTGCTAAAAGAACGGACAAAAGAAAAATCGTGGGGAAATGACATCCTTAATCTCCCCGATTGCCCAAGAAGCAGTGCTGTAGCTGCTTTTCGTCTTGCTACCAAGCACGATTGCTTATACGCCCATCTTTTCTGTCTTAAAATAGTGGATAATCCTGCCCGCCCCCTCTGCTGCAGTGGCGCGACGATGAATACTGAACATCTTCTCAACTGTTCAGTTCTCACAAAGAACTGCATCTACTCCCGATACTAGGAGGCCAGAGAACTTTTGTTCAATTTAAGTTCTTGATTTAATTTTCGTGTTTGATGTTTTGCTTTTGTATATTTCATATCTTTCTGTACTTGTATTTCTCTTTTCTTTTGATCTGTGTACGGCGTTAGGATAATGTCTATATTGCCTGCTGCATTGGAAATAAAATTTTTTAAAAAGAAGTTCATTGTCAATGATATTAATTAAGAGTGCTGAAACACAATTGCAACTTTGATAATTGATAAAGGCATGAGAATAAATTAGAATTTTGAATCAAAGTTTCAAGCATATTAAAGGTTAACATAACAGTGATAACATAACAGAGTTAACATAACAGAGTTAACATAACAGTAATAAAATAACAGTGGTAAGAAATTTTGTTTGTACAAAGATGGTCTCAAATCAAGTACAGTACAGAACCCGTTATCCGGAAATCAGAAAACCGGAACGAAATTCGATAAATTTTCCCGCCATTTTTTAAACAAAATTTTTTTTTCTTATAAGATTTTAGGATTTTTCTTTCTTTTTTGAAAGATGTTCACCTTACCATCATTTTGGAAATAATCATTAGTGTATTACTTCATCGTTTTTTCTTCTTTTCAAGATTATTTCCTAAAAAAAAATTTTTTTTAGTTGGGTTTAACAATAAAAAAACGGCTTTTTGTAGCGATTCAGAAAACCGGAAAAATCAGTTATCCGGAATAGTGATGGTCCCGATCGTTCCGGATAATCGGTTCCCTACTGTATAAAGCATTTCACTTATTACAATAATAAATACCACATAAACAAAAGTTACAAATAAGGTTGTACTCTGATATGATCCAAATTTGTTTTTTAAAAAAAAATTTATTATCCCCAAAGTGATTAAAGTGTGTAATTGTATTTTATTTTATTTCATAATCGTCGTTGAACAGCCACCCAATTTAGGGTTTACGATGACTAATCTTCTTGCAGCCCGATAATTTTGAACCCAATTCAGAAGACAAGGTAACTCCCGGATCAAGTATCGGGTGAAATTTGCTTTCGTGGAGGACTTTTTAATGGAATTAACAAACATTTGTGTTATATGGAGAGGAAAACGACGAAAACCTCCCACGGTTTGTCAGGCTGTGAGGGGACTCTAACCCATGAGTCAGTCTATCACTGAGGATATTTTACGTCAGCATCAGCAGTGTGGTTGGTTTAAATAAATCTGAATTATTATGTCCAATTATCAGTGTTAAGCCTGATTATGAGTTTCTCAGGTCAGGGGTCTGTCTGGGTTTTTCTGAGAGGTACCTATTTTGTGAAAATTTAGACATAATTTGTGAAAATTAAAAATTATATTCAAAGATCAACACAAAAATATGGTAAAAATAGGAATTTATCGTTTTTTAAGGGATACAAAAATAATATTTTACGAAGTATTTTGTGAAACTACAGTTTTTCTTAAAGTTAAATTTGTGAAGGTGCCGCTAAACGGTAATAAATTTGGCCTTGACAGACCCCTGCAGGTATACCCTTTTTTACTTTTGGACAGGAAAAATCACAGTTGTTAATTTTCACATGGTCGTGGATGGATCATTTATATGATATCTCATGTCCCTGAAGAAATAAAAAAAAATTATAAATAAGATATAATTACCTTGAACTGTTATAGGCTCTTCAACCCATCCTAAAGTATCACATATGTAGGTACCGGGAAAAATTATAATTTTATCTCCAGCAGAACTGGATTTAAAAGCAGTTTCAGGATTATGTTCGAATTCCAGAATCCCATTAGAATCAACAGATAAATTCTAAAAAGAATAGAACACCCTTCATATACAGTGACAATATTCAGAATAGCAGATGCAAATCTTATTATAACGAGCTTGTTGTTAAACACATATGCAACAAAGTTCTCACTCAATTAAAAAAAAAAAAATTCTTCAAGGGCTTGCTTAGTAATAGAGTCAGGAATATATATATAGTTTATAATTAGTAATACAGTTTATAATTAGTATAGTCAAATCTTTCAACAAAAAATAAGCACCTTTTAAGCTTTTAAAAAATATTTTTAAACACTATATGGGTCATTCTCACAAAAACAGTCATTTTTACGTTCCCAGTATACTTGTCTATGACCTATGAATATCTTTTTCTCAGGGAAAGTGTCTTTCAGAATGCAGAATAACAACAAAAAAATATATATACATATATATATATTTATTATATAATAATTATATACCATTATATCATTCCCTCACTAGTCCCCACTGCTGACTTGAAAAAAAAAAATTGTTTCTAAAAAATAATAAATAAGTTAACTAATTGGTATATTTTATTTTAGAATATTGAAATACACAATTCAAAAAATCAATTTTAAATTTTATTTCTGATAAAAATATTACTACAGCACTTTGTCTATTGCATCACTCCTGTACAACAATATGTTTACCACCCACAATGACAACATAATAAAAATATTTTAATAAAAACTTAAGTAGTTTACATGACATTATCATTGCAGTATGTTTTCATCTTTAACTTGGCTGTGTAACAAATTTGAATTGTTGCATTTATCATGTGGTCCCTTTTTAAAGTAAAATAGAATATGTTTAAAAAAAAAAGGATAATTATAGGTTGCTTTCGTGTACAAATATATTTGTAAGTGATTGATTTCAGAAATCAATTTGGCCTAACTGTTATTTTGAAATTTCATTAAATTTTTCATTCCCTCACTAATGTATAAAATGAGGGAATGATTCTAAAGCATTAATTATTCAAAAGATGAGTATATTGTTCAAAATCTAATTATTTTTTTGCTTCTTCGATTTCACTCGTATTTTCATTAAAAATTACAGAAGTCAAACTACTTTAGAAAATATTTTTGAATGAATTGAATTAGCCTGATTAGCTTCTTTAAAAATTAAATTCTGCAAAGAAAAGAGAATATGATCGAAAAAGGTCAAAAAAGAAAGGAATGAATACAAATCCAGAATATTCCTTATTTTTAAAAAAGAAAGATCGGATTATGTACCCAGGGGTCTGGCTATGTTTTTCTGAGAGGTACCTAACTTGTTAAAATTTAGACATAATTTGTGAAAATTAAAAAATCAACACAAAATATGGTAAAAATATGGATTTATCGTTTCTTATGGGATGCAAAAATAAAATTTTAAGAAAAGTATTTTGTGAAACTACTGCTAAACGGTAATAAATTTGGCCTGGACAGCCCCCTTGTACCTGAAAAAAAGTTAAAGGGGGCCAGTGAAACCTGCCTCCCAGATGACTAGTCGTAGTTTGAGGATGAAAAGGAAATAATGGAAGAAAAACTCTTGTAACTACAGGTTGAAAATACAAGCTTTAATAGAATCAGATAAAAATGTTAATGAACTATCATTGAATGACAATTTTCCAGGACCTTCAAGTAAGCAAATCACATTAAAAATTTCTTTGCATACATAATGTTTTGAATTTTAGAAAAGTTCATTTGAAAATGATAGGCGTAAAAAATTGAGCAAAATTGAAAAGATACTTGATGTACTTGTTCAAAAAACTAGAGTTTGTTATAAAAAGTGATTTTATAGAATTAAAAACTAAGACCCAAAGCAATAACACCAAGAAGTCATCTAAATAAATTTCAGGGCAAGGAAAGTATATCATTATCGGCATGCAAGCTGTTGGTTTTTGGTGTAGTACTATGTTTGTAAGTATGAACTAATTTTAAAATTTTAGCCAAGACTCACAAAGAAAAAGTTATTTAACAGAACTTACAGTGGAAAAGTTTTTAAACAGTACAGAGCATTTTGTTTCTTAAAGTGATTTCTGAAATGTAGAATACATAAAGAATTAGTCAAATGATAATTTAAAAAAAAATTATGTAACTAATGAAACTTCAAAAAACATAGTTTTTTTTTTTAATCTGATGAATCCAGAATGTGCTCAGGTAAAAAGGAATGCGAAAAAAAAAAGATAAAGGAGCTAAAAAAAAGTGCTGCCTTGATATACTAAAAAATCTACATAAAAAAATATTTACATGAAAACCCAAATTGTTGCATTAGTTATCCTAATTTTTGTAGAATGCACACGCTTCCCATAAAATAACCAACAATTAAAGATGTGTCGATGCATAGTACATGCTAATTGGATGATGGTTATCTCTAAACTTTATGAGATTAATATTACTGACTTTAAGTCATCCGTGTGCAATAACTTGTGTTTTCAACTGTGAAGACTGTTTGTTTAGGAAATACCCTAATTGTAAAGATTAAATGCTGATTTATAAACAGTATGATGATAAGGAACTATTTAAGCACAAAAAGTGGGTATTAGAGAAAGAAAAAAAAAAGAAATATAATGTTAAAAACCAAGAAAAGATTTCTAATAAACCAATAAAGATAAAATAAGAAATTAGAGCTTCCAATTTAATTAAAGAGCTAGAGGTGACTTACCAAAATGTATGGTGCATGTTGCAAATTTGTAGAAAACAGTAAATGAACTGAAAAAGCAATTATCAATAGATTTAATACTAGTACATATTTGTTTTAGCGAAAATTAAAGTTGCAAATATAAGGAAAAGATTCAGACTGTTCGTTTTCGAAAGTGTTGGCAACAGGTAACTGGCACACGAGTCTTTTTTTAATTATTTTTTATGACCGTCGTTGAGCGGCCGACCCAATTTTGGGTTTACGACTGCTAATGTTAAACTCTGTAGCCTTGTCATTTTTTAACCCAATCCAGAAGACAAGAAAACTCCCGGATCAGTACTCCTAGAGGTATTGATATGTTATAGGAACATGGAGGACTTTGAGACTCGACAGATTTAACGTGCATTGGTTACCATTTACTACACGGGAAGTCTTAGGCTGGCGGGGATTAAACCCATGAACTCTTGGACATGGGCCCAGTGCCCTACCAACCCGGCAATGGTGATAAAGTAGTTCCCAACTCTTTTAGCTGCAATAAGTTCTTCCCTTTGACATTATGCAACAGTAATATGGGCACATATCAACCCAATGAAGTGGATTTTGAGTAAGAATGAAGTAGAACATGTTTTCATGTCTGCAGTGATGGGCCGTCAGTCCCATATAGACACAAAGAAATGTTTCATTTGATATTACAACATGTAAAACAGCTTGCTACTGGTTTTCTAAGCTTGACTTGGAACTATAATGAATACACAGACATGGAAAAAGGACGAAATAAGGAGTTATTACGAAATGAACAGCGGATCAGAAAGTGGCAGAAAGAAAGATGTGCATAAGTATGAGACACTTGTTCCTGTATTAAACAAAAATTGCCTGGGAGTAACTTTTTTTAAAGTTATAAATGAAGATATTAAAAAAAATTATAATAATAATAAATCAATAGAATGATACATAAAACCATTCATCAGCACTATCCATGTTGACCAAACTGCATATAGTTCTAAAAATAATATATTCAATTTTCATTGTCTCTCTCATTTTTTGCAAGTGATGCATCAATTTCGTGTAAACATTATAATTTAGAAACAGCATATCAGTCTCCACTCCATTATGTACTAGCACCAAGATACAGAAAAAATAGGAGATTGGGTGGTAGTCGAGAGTGATAAAATTTTATATCCCGGCGAAGTGAAGATGATGCATTCAAAAAATGTAACGGTTCCAAGTGTAGGAAAATATAAATGATCATTTCCTAGACATACATAGCTATTTAAAAACAAACATCAGAAAAAGAATCCTATCACACGTGAAAATCATTCCAGCCAATTCTATTCTCATAACCTATAAAAACTATTATAGTTATAAAACAAAATTATAATATACATTAAATATGCTTAGTATGCTTTAACTTGTTGAAGAAACACATGTAATCAAATAAAACATCATTCCATCATTTTAAAAATTATCAAATTAATTAATCATACAGGATTTTACAAAAATGGCACCCACCATCTCAGATTTTGATGAAAATTTGTACACTTATAGAATTTTTTGTGCTGATTTCAAAAATATCAATTATATTTAAATCGGTTAATGGGTTTAAAAGTTATAAGCATTTATATTTTTGCCAAAATGGCACATTTGCCTCCATTTTCATTCATACATCAAAGGCTATTAATGATTGTAACTTACCTTATATTTGTCATAGAGCAATAATTTTTTTAAAATTCTGTTCAGAATAAAGGCATCTGACATTTAAACCTTTTTTTTGCAAATAAGTATCTCACTTATTTAGTAAATGGGTCTGTTTTGCAGTTTTTTGATCAACGGAGTAGAGTAACTTCAGCAGATGATTTCTGGCAACTCGCCCCCTTCAATTTCAAAAATATTTTATTCAAAGATAGTTGAAAGTGCAAACTAAAATCTGATATAAAAATTTTGATGGGCGGTTCACTCACTTTTTGAAAAAAAATATTTTTCTTATGAATCATTATGCAATAAAAGTACTGGTAGTTTGATGATTTATAGTCCTTAATCATAACTAGAGTGTAATGAAATGATATAAAAAAATGTGATTGGTAGAAAAATATGTAAAAAATCATTTATTAAATTACTTCTTTCTTCTTTCCTTGAGCCCTCTCCCCCCCCCTCAAAAAAGAACAGAAAAAATTTGAGAATGAACAAAATTTCACCTTTTTTGTAAATAAATTTATCCAGAATCATATAGCTTTGGTAAATGAGAGGGATCAGAATTTCAAAAAACATAAATAAAAGTTTCTCTGAAAGAGTAGAGGGCAGTACCAAATAATAAAAAGCAGCCATTAATTTTTTTTTTTTTAATTGAACTAACTTTGATCTTTATGGAAGGAGAAAATCAGAATTTTATGATGTTGAATAATATCAGAGAGAAAATCATTGTACACTTTAATTTAATTCAAACATTTTGTTTCATTCTAAAATGTAATTGAAGACCAAATTATAAATATTTATAGTTAATTTTATCCTTTTATTTGTCACAATGATTGTTATGGTAATGATATACTCCTAAAAATTTTCATTTGAAACACTCATAAAGTTAAACTATTTATTTTATTATATTGAAATGAAATGATTTTACATCACCAACTATCAAATAATTTGTATGCTCTTATTTCATCGCTAACACCTGTGGGCCTTTTTCATTCTGTAAGACTTTTATATTATAATTATATACATCCAATTTTCTTTTAAAAAACTTCTGAATAGAAAAAAAAATACTGAAAACTATTGACACATTCCATCCCCACTTTCCCAAAAAAGAAATCTGACTAATCAGACTGTATCATCTGCCAGAAAATTTCTGTTTGTTCCAATAAGAATTGAGTGTCATGTGAAATGTATTTTCTTTTCAATCAATAAAATTGTATTTCCATTCATTTAGAACAGAATAGAAATAAATAAGTTTTCAAAAGTTTTAAATATATCAATTTGATATTTAAAAAAAGAGTTTTATTATGAAAACCCCAAGTATTATGTAGTATTGGATTAACTTCGAAAGATTTTAAGTGCGGTTTAAACTCACAGAAGATTTTAGAACTTTCTTCTTAGAATATAGAACTTATTTCATTTAGGAGCAATTTAGATTTTAAGGAAAGTTCAACTATATGCTCAGGGTACGTGATTTTTTTAAAAAAAAAATCAAAAAAATCAAAAATAAATCAGATTTTTTTGATTTTTTTTCAAATACACTGTAGGAACTTTAATTTATGATTAAAAAAACTTTATAAATGTTTAATCAAAATTAAATTAATGTTAAAACTATATAATAACAATATTTTAAAAGCTCTAACTTACTAAAATAATTTTTCATTGTAATACATAGCTTTGAATGCATAGCAACCATTTTGAAACAAATGCATGATTGAAATTTAAAGACTAGATGAAATATTGAATTTAAAGAATGCTTCAGGGATATGTCTGGGTTTTTCTGAGAGGTACCTATTTTGTTTATATTGTTTGTTGTAGACATAATTTGTGAAAATTAAAAATTATATTACAAAATCAGCACAAATATGGTAAAAATATGAATTGTTTCTTACGAAACACAAAAATAAAATTTTAAGAAAGAAGTATTTTGTGAAATTATTCTACCATTTTTTTCCAAAGTTAAATTTGTGAAGGTACAGCTAAATAGTAGTAAATTTGGCTTGGACAGACTCCTGTACTTTAACTACTAAAAAAAAGTTTCAATTAGCAAACCATTTTTAATTTAAAATTGTGATTTCTTTTCTTTTTCTCTTGATTTTTAAAATGACAAAATAAATGTAACAGATTGTGTTTATAAATGTAGTCATTCATCAAAAAATAAATTAATATTTAATCTATATATTTTTATATTAAAATATTCATTTTCAATTCTATATTAAAATAGATAGCTAAAATGTTTTTTTTTAAAAAATCTATGTACTCATCTGAATTTTTTTTCCACAAAATTTCTTTATCGAAAATCAGATAATGGCAAAGATACTGTAAACATATTATGAGTAAAAAATACCGGTTAATAATCCTATTGCTTCAAATAAACTTTGAAAGAGTTTGAAAAGGAAGAATGACACTATATCAGGAAAAAAAATATCTGAATTCAGTAAGAGATATATATATCTATAAAAAAAATTGTGACTTATTTAATTCTCCTTCCAATAAGACCAAGAAAGTCTCCCTTCATGTCATAAGTGTAGATCAGGCTAAAACATACAGAGCTAAATTGCAAATTTCAGCAGTTCCTGGCCAGAAATTGTGTTTGCCTTGTTCATTCTCAATTTTGTTCCTTTCTTCTTTTCTTTTTTGAGGGGGCGGGGGGGGGGTGAGGGCTCGAAGAAAGAAAAAAAAATTTAATGATTACTTTATTTTACATATTCTTCTACCATACACATTTTCTTTACATCATTTTATTATACTCTAGTTATAATAAAGGACTATAAATTATCAAACTACCAGTACTTTTAATGCATAATGATTCATAAGAAAAATATATATTTTTTTTCAAAAAGTGAGTGAACCGCCCATCAAAATTTTTATATCAGATTTTAGTTTGCACTTTCAACTATCTTTGAATAAAATATTTTTGAAATTGAAGGGGGTGAGTTGCCAGAAATCATCTCTCGAAGTTACTCAACTCCGTTGATCAAAAAACTGCAAAACAGACCCATTTACTAAATAAGTAAGATACTTATTTGCAAAAAAAAGTGTTTAAATGACAGATTACTTTATTTTGAACAAAATAAAAAAAAAATTATTGCTCTATGACAAATATAAGGTAAGTTACAATCATTAATAGCCTTTGATGTATGAATCAAAATGGCGGCAAATGTGCCATTTTGGCAAAAATATAAATGGTTATAACTTTTAAACCCATTAACCGATTTGAATATAATTGATATTTTTGAAATCAGCACAAAAAATTCTATAAGTGTACAAATTTTCATCAAAATCTGAGATGGTGGGTGCCATGGCTGGATGAATTGTGACATGGAATGACCCCATTACATATGTCTACTAATATAAAAAGTTTAAAATCTTTTCATTCACTTTACTTTTTTGGGCATTTTTGAACCAAAAATAACAGTTTTCAAAAGAATGACCCATATACATTAAAAAAATGCAAAATAATTTTCAAAGACTTTACGTGATCATGATAAAATAGCTTAGTTTCTGACATAGAACTCTTTTCTTTATTCTGACATAGAACTCTCTTACTTCTTTCTCTCGGTTCGATGTCAGAGGCTGGAAAATGAAGCCTGAAATTGAGAATATGTTGCAAAATGCAGCAGAGTTGCACATGAGAGTGCAAGAATCTTTCAGAACCCAACACAAGTATTTCATTAAACATGTAAAATGAATGGCGCTTTCATACGCTATGGACCAACGGTAAGTAGAAATGCCTTGTGTTTGAATTAATTGTGAAAACGTTGAATAGAGCAATGTGAAAAGCACACTTTTGCAGAATACATGGCGAAAATCGACGTGATAAAGAAAAAAATTTAATTTTTGAAAAGTAAAAATTAAGCACTTTTCACAAACACCCAATTAAAAGAAACACCTTTAAAGGCTTACAAAAAACAAAAATAAGCACCTTTAAAAATTGCTATGCACCATGTGGAGTAAGTCATAAAGTTTCAAATGCTGGTAATAAATTTTTAAAACATCAAAATAAAACATGAGAAGATAATTTAGGATAATTACAATAATTTGTTTGCATATTGATATTTAGAAATTTTTTATCAGTGATGGAAGCTTCATGACTTACTCTATATTTGTCTGAATTCAGCTTTTCTTCACTTTAAACTAGAATGAGAATTTGTGATGAAAAGTTTCCCTCGCGGTATGGCACACTTTTCAGGGATATTTCTCAAAAAGAGAGAGCCTTTTAAAAATATGAATTTTAGTCTCTGACTTACTTGAATCATATCAAGTGTAAATTGCTTAGCAACAATATAAGTAACTGGTTTTTGAACGCCGCTGTTGTATCTTCGTTTAATGAGTTTCCCTGGGGTGTATTTCTTTTTTACATAAGACCTGAAAAGAAAAAGTTTGGTAAAAAACTGAAAATAGAAATTCAAAAACGTTGCACGTGAAACAAATTTCGAATAATAGAAAAAATTTCCAAAATTTGAGCAAAAAGTGCATGTAAGAAGGCATACATGCGTAAAACATTATCAATATTTTAATAAAAAAATAATAAAAATGTCGAATTATAAACAACGTTGAATAAAAATCAAATAAAAGTATTTTTTTAATTTTGTGTGCATTCTGATCTTGATGTGAGATCTTTAAATTGTGTGAATACGAATTCCAATGTAAGATTCTTTAAGTCGCTTGAATAGATTGAAAGAAGGTTTGTAAATCGTGACAATAGGAATCCTGATGTGTAATTTTTAATCGCATGAATATTTGATTGAGATATGATTTTCAAATCCAGTAAATGAACTTTTGAATCGCGTTTACATAGGTATGAAAATGAATTTTAAAAAAACTAATTTTGGTTTGAGAAGTTTGAAAAAAGGGACATTTTTCTTAATGAAAAGCAGACTTAAAAAACAAAGAAGCAGAATTCTGCTAAAAATCTGAAAAACTTATCCTTAACAAAATAAATAAAACTCTTTTCAGATAAATAATTAACACATTAAAAAAAGAAACAGGCTCTGCTTATGTTGGTCAGCTTGAAAAAAAAAGTTTACTTACAACATTCTTTCATAATAGTGACATTAAACTCATTTCATAAATTAAGAGTCTATAAAATAATAATAATCATAAATTAATAATAATCTTGCTTGACAGGAAAAACATTTTCCTTGTTTTATGTAAGAATATTTAAGTAGTTTTTATTCCAGGAAACCTTTTTGCTAAAATCCATAACCTTTAGAAGCCTTCAGGAAATTGTGATTCAGTATTTTTGAATTACTATCCTCAAAATAGCAGTGTCTCCCTGCACAATTAAAAAAAAAAATTCTGTTAAGAAACTGCAGGATAAACATTGTCTCCAAAAGACTGAGAAGAATAAAAATTCTAAAAGACCAATATTGATTAAGTGCAGAAAATTTATACGAAGAGTATTGTTCATTTTCACATTACTTGAAAACAAACTGCGATAGTTGGTTCTTTAATACGTGTGAATACAGGGCATTATGTTTGGCTTTAAAATGTGAATATGAATCATGATATTTGATTCTCAAATCATATGAATGGTCAATTTTTTAAAAGCCTGATAACGAATTGCGATGTTCAAATCTAAGGAATATGATTCACATTTAGTGTGTTCTCCGTTTGAAAAGATCAAAAGGTTTCACACAAGCATTTTCATTCATTCTTAGCAAAGATAAAGGAAAGTGACTGGAAAATGATCAATTCCTTACTAGCAATACAGTTTAACAATATTTTTAGACATTAATGAACAGGGTTGCAACTCATTTCTACAAGAAGAAAAAAATTCCCTGTATATATTATACACAATATATTAAGAGGAACACAACAATTACCTACTGTGTTCTTGTGTGAGTTATATTGGACTAACTATATGTATTAGTTTTAATTGGTGGAAAAACAGTTGAGCATACTTAAATAATGTTATAGTAAATGAAATAGTTTAGCATAGCGGAAATATCGTGCTTAAATATTCGATACATTAGGCTTTGAGTGGTCACCATTTTTTAAAAGACGAATTGAAGAAACAAAATTCCCTGTATTTTCTCAGTTCAGAAAAAAAATCAAAATTATCTGCATTTTCCCTGTTTGTAGGTGATTTTTAAATTCCCTGTATTTCCCAGATTTTAACCCGTGGAGTGGCAACTATGAAGTGGATTTTAAAAAGGGTGGTAAGAAGCATATTTTTTGGAATTTAAAGTAGAAATAGGTTTTGTCCTTTTAAAAATTAAGAAAGAGTGGAGTTTGGTTTTGAAAAAATCATTTCAAGACATAAATGCCGTGGTGATTGTGAGCCCAACTCAAAAACCCTGAAAATGTCTTGAGTAAAATCATTAATGACGCATTTCAAAAAATAATCTTTATCAATTTAAATCTTTATTATTTCCAAAACATGGTATTCAAAATAAATTATATGCAGCATAATTTAAATAAATAATCATGTATAACTTTACTTTTATCTCTAATCACATTTATTATTCTACCAGAAAAAATATTCGAAAATGAAAGAGATGCCAAGTATAAATTCTAGTTCTAATATTATTAAATAAAATATACAATAATTTTTATATACATAAATGTGATCAATGATTTCTTGAAACTTCTGGACATTGGATTTCCGAATTGAGGTCCACTTTGGCAGAATGGTTTACCCATAAAAGATTCACCGGGGAATGAAAAAATATCCGTAATGAGAGGTATCCATTTTGCAAGAGTATTCATCACATGGGATTTCACTGTACTACAAATCATACATTCAGGGGTGAGATTGGCCAAAAGGCAAAAAAGCTGAATTTCCACACGAGTAAATTTTATTTGCATGCAATCGTTTAATAATTAATTCCAGACAATTTAAGATAATAAATAACTGTAGCGTATCTACCACTACAAAAGTACAACTACAATTCACAAGTATATAAGACATGTTAACTCGACTCTATGTCGGGGTACCTTTTCATAGATGACGGTTGACATGGTCTGTAACTACTCTCCCCACATTGGTGACCCGGACGTGATGTGAACACGCCTACCTTGGCAAAAACGCCCACTTTGATCTGGATACGCTTACATCGGCAGTAACGCCTACTTCATTGGATGGTCCACATTGAATAGTTGACTTGCTACTTGTGACTGCAACATTATCCACCTCCTCGCACTGTTGCTACTCAGTCTCGAGCACACAACGTCGGCCTGCATACACTCGACTGCTAATGGCAACACAGGAGCGACTACGACCGTGAAGTTAATACACCTCTCACATTCAGCACTCAAAAAGTACGGTGATCTTAATACAGCTCTCCCGGCTCAACCGCACAAAAACAGCAATGATTCAACTAGTGGCATCCATTCATCGAATTCTATCATAGCTATAATTCTGGTGGGGGAGTACTGTAGCGTATCTACCACTACAAAATTACAACTACAATTCACTAGTATATAAGACATGTTAACTCGACTCTATGTCGGGGTACCTTTTCATAGATGACGGTTGACATGGTCTGTAACTACTCTCCCCACATAACTATGTGATGACATAAAATTGTGTACTAATCTATTAATATATGAATGATTACATCGATACTTAGAGTAAAATTACCAATTGAAAAAATAAAGCTAGAAATTATATTTTTCTTCAGTTCACATAAAGGAGAAAATTAATACTTGAGAAACTGCCTAGTTTAGCAAATTAAAGCTACTGAGAACATTCCCTTTCTTTTAATACTGTTACATGATTTATAACAAATATATCAGTAACATGACTTTTTAAATTATTTAGAAAAGAAAAGAAACTTTTACAATTAGAATCACTATGCTCATATTATAATCTAATCTAGCTAGAGCTCTGTGAAACATGTCAATAACTGTGACGTAGAATCATTTATTAAACTCCTTAACATACGAAAATTGCTATTTTAGTTTGAAAAATTACATGATAACCAGCAGCTGTTTAGAAAATTATTTTTCATCTGATAAGAATTTTGCATTTTATAGCATAAATAACAGCAGCATTATTTTTTAAATTTTGGTGCTGAGTTTATCAACTCCTTTTCCAAAAAAATTTGAATCACTTTTATGCAGCTTGTGAATGAATGAGGGGAAACAGATAGGTGATTGATTTAGTCGTTAGCTTATCTTCAAACATATTTTGACAAATCCTATTTTTTCTCTCTTTACCTGCTTGTGTCACATTCTTCTTTGCAAGCACAGAATGTAAGTTTTGAATATGCCTATATATACTAATAATTGTTGATAGAAAAACAGTCACATTTATAGTAACTAATTAAAGAAAAACTTACTTCTTACAAGAATCGCGATAATTTATTTTAAAAGCGCGTGAATACAAATAGCAATCTTAGATTTTAAAATTGAGTGAATATGAATCACGACAATGGATTTTTAGATCACGTGAATAGGAAATTCGATTCTAAAAATGAGAAAATACAAATTGCGTTAAAGAATTTTTAAATTGCGTAAATAAAAACCACAATTTATAATTTTTAGATCATGTAAATACTAATCACGATGCATAATTTTTAGATAGCGTGAATGTGATTCCCAATGCCTTATACTAAAATCCCGTATAAATATGAAAATCGATGTTTGATAATAAAATCACGTGAATAAGAATCGTAATGTTAGCAGATTCCCGGCTGGGGACGTCTAAAAGGCTTGTTTTAAGCAGCAACATCTTAATTATTAAAATACGAGTTATCTAGCGGTTGGGTAAAAATGCATAAAATCTTATATTTTGAGCGTAAAAGCGAAGAAAATAGCTAAAATAAGTAAAAATGCGGAAGGCAATGTAGTTTCAACTATCTCTTTATCTTTGAAAATCGGAAATAAATATAATTTTTTTTCAGCTGAATTTTCTGCAAAAGCGGAATATTTATTTTAAAAAAAAGTTAAACTTTTAAATAATTGGAGTTTTTGATAAAAAGGCTGAAATTCGAGAGACAAAAGTGAAAAAAGCGGAAATCTGCTAAAAAGCGGAAAAATCTCATCCCTGTACATTGAATTAATTTTAAATTAAATTACTTTTCAATCCTACTCTTAAAAAATATGAAACACAGATAACATGAAATTTTCTTTTTTTCTTTAAAAAATATATAAATAAATGTGAAAAACTTTTTTAACTTTCCGGCACTATATTAAATTTAATTTGTTTAAACATAAATTATTGTTATAATATTTATTTCTGAAAAATTTTATTGGTCATATTTAGTTTTTTTCACTTTGTGCAGTTTTTTTTTGTGGATTTTTTCCCCATTACTCCCAATCCTGTTTTAAATATTACAGTCCTTGGCCATATTATTAGATACACTGTAAGATTCTAAGTAAAATTATAATTATCTAGTGATACCACACAGATTTATTGTTTTTACTCGGATGATACCAGTTTGCATTTGTTTACGCTCCTGTATCAATGGGTTCAAAATTGTAATGCAATACGCTAAAAATAAATACAAATAGGAAGTAGATTAAAAATCTCCTTAATAAAAACCCATTATATGTATGTTTACATATAAAAGTATTGCCTATAAACTCGTGCAAAGCATGTCATTATTAAAAACTACAGTACATCTTTTAATTTGATCTAATTAGTATAATATTCTAATATAATGCTTGATATAATAAAGATTCTATAGTTATATAATATATCGTCTAATTTATCTTATCGTCTCATTTAACCCATTCATACACGAACGTAAACAAGTGCAAACTGGTTTCAGTCACATAAAAACAATAAAGCTGTATAGTATTACCTGATAAAGAAGATTTTACATAGAACCTTATAGTGCGTCGGATAAATTGGCCAGTTACTGTAAATAGAAAAAGCTCTGATAAAATAGAAACACTTGCACTAATGTCTTAGAAAAAAGGATTCTCTAAACCTTAGCATACATTTTGGGAATATTTACATTGAAAGGAGAAAGAATTACCTAATTACTGGATTCTCCAACATTTCCATTTTAGTTTGCAGTTCATTGAGTCTTTCTTTCAATTCAATTGTCCTCATAAAGTCTTCTTCATTGATTTCAGCTTCAGAATCACTCACATTCATTTCAGAATACATTAGGTTGATCTCTCTCTGCACTTTGGTTGCTTGCTTCAGAATCATTTTTATCTTGGATATCATGGGTTTGGGCAGAATGTTATTCTTCATGTCAAAGTAACTGTAAAAAATAGCAAACTTTTAGTTCACTTGTTATTACTCAAATAACTTTTAAAAAGGGTTATGTTATCATACCCTTAATACCACTCCTTTTTTTTTTTGACAGGGTATGTAGCCAAATCTTTCAACAAAAAATAAACACCTTAAAGTACTTTTTAAGCACTGTATAAATTAACAAACTGCAAAATAATTTTCAAAAACTTTACATGGTCATGATAAAATAAACCGATTTCTGACAAGGAACTCTTTTCTTGATTAAAATGAGTCATTATAAAATAAGCGAGAGATTTTTGGCGCAATATCAGAGGGTGGAAAATGAAGCTTGAAATTGAGAATATCTAGAAAAATGCAGCAGAGTTGCACATGAGAGTGCAATAATCTCACCGAACCCAGGTTAATAGAGGCACACGCGAACTCGTAAGTATTTCATCAAACATGTAAAATGATTGGCTACAGTAGCTCACACGCTACAGATCGACATTATGCAGAATGAATTGCGAAAAAAAAAAAGAATAGAACAATGTGAAAAGCACGCTTTTGCATAATATGTGGCAAAAATCAACACGGTAAAGAAAAAAAAGTCTCACTTTTGCTAAGGGAAAATCAAGCACTTTTTAAAAACATCCAGTAAAAAAACCCACCTTTAGGGGCTTTTAAATAACGAAAATCAAAAATAAACACCTTTAATCACTTTTTAAAATTGCTATGCACCATGTAACTGTTATTATCTGCAAAAGGGACGCCATGCACATAATACCCCCCTTTCTTTAACATCTTCAATTACAATCACGAGGGAAAAATCAAAATTCCCTGTAGTCCAGTTTTTCCCTATGGAGTGGCAACCTTGAACGAGCATCCATTAACTCAAATGAATCAGGGGTGATTGTTAGCCCAAGTCAAAATTCCGGAAAATTTCTTGAGTTAAAAAAATAAAGTTTAAATTGAAAAAAATTAAAACAAGATTTTTCTTCCTTTTTCTCAATATTTCTTAGTTTGCTTAAAATATTTTTAAAATTTTACACGTACCTGTACCACTTACACATACCTAGATGACCTGGAGAAGTAATTAAAATTTACAAATGTGTCTTTCTTTCTTGAGTTTATGGTTATAACAACTATTTACTGATAAAAAAAATGAATATTAACCATGAATATAAGCTTATAAAGTATATCTCTGGCTCTCCCTTACAAACAAATAAAATAAACTGTGTTTTTAAGTTCCACCTTTGAAAATTTGATTTCCGGAAACTTCTGTGATCAATAATTTTTTTAAACGCCTGGACCTTTGATCTCCGGAAACTTCCGGAGCACAATCAGCCCTGTTGAATGGTTTTGTATATGCGTTATAAACAGTGAACGGTTATTTTATTTGCATACATCAATCTATGTAAACTATACATCAAATTGAACCAAGTAATTTTTAGAATAATTGAAAAAAATCTGAAAAACTCTCATCATTTTGAACAACAGTGCGTTCTCCAGTAAAGAAAAGGAAGAAAAAAATCACAATATCTATTTTTAGAAAACATTTGATCATAAGACTTTTACAGACTTCCAAAACTTGCTGATGAGCTTTTCATTTTAGGAGTATTTCAAAATGTCTAAGAAAATAGACATAGCTTGAAATGAGTGTTTTAAAACATGGACATAGCTCAAAATGGGTTTAGTTACGAAAATGAGAATAGCTCAAAACGAATAAACCATTTAAAGAAAGGATCAAATCTCAAATTGAGTGTTTAAGAATATGGACGCAGCTCAAAACCTATAACTAAAAAAAAAAAAAAAAAAATGGACATAGCACTTTTCAAGTAGTAAATGGTGACTGGTGCGTGTTAAATCTGTAGAGTCACGAAGTCCTCCATGCTCCCATAATAAATCATACTTCTAGGGTACTGATCCAGGAGTTTTTTTTGTCTTCTAGATTGGTGCAAAATTAGAAGGCTACGGAGTTGCCCGAAATTGGGTCGGCTGTTCGACGACTGTTATAAAATAATAATAAAAAAATATAAAGAATGCATGTATTTACCACAGTAATACTTTTCTTAATGCAAAAGAAATACTTGTTTTAACTCTTTATTGAAAATAAGTATACAGGTCAACCAATTTGCTTCGTAAAAGGAAAATAAAATGTTTAGAGGAGGTCAGGTGAAACAATTTATAGATTAGGAGGGATCAGCGACTTGCTGTACCTCCCTGGTGAGGGGAGAAAGTTACAGCAAGTTACTGCCAGAAAGAAAAAACTTAATTTCTTCTATAAGAAACAAATTCTTACCTTAATAATAGAATAGGGGTGCACAACCTGTGGCCGACTGTTCATATGTGGCCTGTGGGAACTTCTGAATGCAATAAAATTCTTTTCATATGGTTTTTGTTTAAAAATCACAAATTTTGCTTAATTAAAATATTTAATTCAAATTTATATTACTGTATAAAATGCATATTTTTTTGCACATTTGTTCTGTAAGCTTCTTTTCGGTTAGGATTTATACCCCTCCTCCCAATATTATATATATTTATTTAATAAATTAACTATTGCCAAAAATGGAAAGAGTTTTTTTTTCAAAAAAAGCCTCAGATTTTTCTTTTAGTTTTAAATAAATTCAACTAATTAAAAGTATTTAATTTTCCGCAAGAATGTTATTTAGTTTACTAATATACTACTAGTTAAAAATATTTACTAGTTAAACTACTACTACTAGTTCAAAATATCCGCAGTGGACTGATCGTTAAGACATGGTTCCCAGCAGATCACCGAAGTCAAGCATCACTGGCTACGGTCAGTGTGAGGGTGGGTGACCACTTGGATCAGTCTGCGTAGGGACCGAGGTTGTGCGGTATTGGTCCTCGTTAAACTGCGCTACCGTAAAGTGCTCGACTTCATGTGCAGGCCGTCGGGCTATCGAAGCGGGGGTGCCATCCCCTCCGCAGAGGATCAAAATCGTGATGGCATGTCTTCGGATCATCCTCTGGGATGTTTCCCAGACCGTCGCCAATAGCCCATTTGTGCAGCTCTAGTGAGACGTAAATGAACAACAACAACATCAAAATATCTAATGCTTCGAACACTAATGTTTATATAAATTATCAAGGCTCAAAAAATCTCCCGTCCAATGGCTCTCGCGGACAACCAATTTCTCGAATCCGGCTATCGCTTGGACGGCCATTTTCCCACTAATGTTTGTGATATATTTTAAATTTTTGCTGGAATACATCTGAAATTTTAATGGGTGTCATTAAAATTTAAGATCCATAACATTGTTAAACAGAAAACTTCAGCCCTCCCATTCCAAGCTATTCATAAAGACCTAATGCAGCAAAATGATCCACAATACAGCAACATAATGCACACGGTGGAATTGATGTTTTCTCTGTCTGGGATTACTGCAGCGGTTGAAAGGGGCTTTTCAGGAATGAACTTACAAAAAAAGCACATTACGTACAATCTTAAATAAGAAGCGTTAAAAGCAATTATGAATATCTACCTAAATGGAAAACCCCTTTAAATTTCTGTGCAGAAACCTATGTTAATCAAATTGGCTTGATTATGGGACTGGCAAACATATTTGATTCATTTAAAAAACGCAGTATCCTCGGATAAATTGACATTCCAGATAACTTGACCTTTGTCATTTAAATTATTTCATAAAAGAAATAAATTATTTCATAAAAGAAATACTAGGTTATTATAAGTAACCTAATATTTCTTTTATTACTGTATAATGTAATCCTAGTAAATACTAATTCATTGTGCAATTTATATAAATGTTTGCAATAAATAATAGAAAATTATATTTTTATTTATTTAGAAGCTACAGGTTAGTTTCAAAGGAGGACGGGTACACTGTTGGACAAGCCGTCCTCGGGGACGGGTAAAATTTTTGAGTTTTTTCGAGCCCTGTAAATTATCATATCTGCCGCCAACATGACTAAATATGCGGACTGCCCTTCGTTAATCTACCTGCTGTACAAGTAACCTTTCACTCAAAAAGTTTGTACACCCCTATAATAGAAATTATAAAAAAGTAGCACCTACTTAGAATAAATTATTACTATTGATAACAGAATGTCTCCTAAAGAAAAGAAAAAAAAGAAAAAAAAAGAACGACTGTTTGGCAGACATGCCTATGGGCTGAGAAGATTTATTAAATTTAGGTTTTTATCTAGAAAAACTAAGTTCTTAATTTATAAAACTCTTGCCAGGCCGGTCTTTACATATGCTTCTGAATCTTGGATAGTGACAAAATTGGAGGAAAATTGTATCACAATATTCCAGAGACAGATTTCACGGAGTATACTTGGTGGTGTAAATGAGAACAAAAACTGGAGAAGGAGATTTAACTTCGAACTGTACAAAATTTATAAAAACCTGATATTATTAAATGCATAAAAATAAATGTAAAGAATTGGGATGACCCACGTAATTCGAATGAGTGATAACAATACAATAAAAAAGATACTGCTTTTTAGAGCCACAGGAACAAGAAAACAGGGAGGGCCACGGCTGAGATGGTCTGATTTGGCGGAGTCTGATTTTCTTGCAATTTATAAAAAGAATTGGAAATCAATGATAAATCAGAAGTCCTTATGGAGAAATCATCAGAGGAAGGTATTGGCCCACATTGGGCTGTCTGGCCAACTTTGATAATGATAAAAAAAGTGGAAAAATATGAGACATCAGAAAAAAAGCAAAAAGCTTCACGAGAGAAGCAACTAACCACTCAACTTTCTAACCAGTTGATTAATCAATACAAAAACCTCAATTTGTTGTATTTGATTGATGATGGCAGATCTTAAGTTTAAAAGCTGCTGGGACTTCCCCAAATTTTCCTTCTTACTCTGATTGTAATGACTACCTACAGTTGGATAAGGTAATTTAACTTTTACTTAAGTAGAGTTTGCGCTTTGTAAGGTGATATCATCAGCAAAGTCAATATTTTTAAAATTTAAAGCTTTATTTGACTAGTTTTTAGCGTTCCACTTTTCTGATACATATGATAGAAATTTTTCAGTACTGCTAAAAATATTTTTTAAAGTGCATTAATTATCACTACTTTTTAAAAAAATCACAGGATAAAAATCTGATTTTATTAGCAAATTTTAATAATTTGATTTAAATTATTTACACACGATTATTTAATGCTCTATTTTTTTTTCTAACAAAAACATTTGCTTCATTTATTGATCAGGGTTGCCACGCAAATCAGGTTAGAAATTTCCCTGATTTTTCCAGCAAAAATCTTAAAATTTCCAGGTTGGCGTGTTTTTCCCCCCTGCTAAAGTGTAGTATAGGTACAAGAAAAGTGTCGATATTAGTGTATTAGTCAATATAATAGTGATGTATTTCATTTGAAGTGCTATTTTTTTTTTAATAAATCATCTTGAATAGATGTGGAGGAAATAATATGCTTAGCTTGCAGAAAATAACGCTTTTAATGAATAAAAAAAATCATTAAATAGTTTTTGCACTAAATGTATCAAATAGCAATGACCCAAAACAAACTTGGATAAGTACTGTTTAATATATTTGTATTAAGCAAAAGAAAATAATTCCAGGTGTTTATAAACCAATAATTTTTTATACTTCTTTCTTTCTCAATAGAGCCATTTTATACAAACAGTGCTCTTTATAAAATTTATTGAAATAATTTTCATTAAACCAATATAAGTCAAATGTTTAAATAACGTTGTTTTTTTCAAATTAGCATTATTATTTTAAGACATATTCAGTATTTGTAAAGGAAAATTTGTCAATTTCTTGTTGCATATTCTACAGAAAAAAAAGAAATTAGAACATATAAAGAATTTCATTCTAACATGGTTTCCTAATTTAGATGAGTTAATTGGTTTTGTTTTTACATCTGGGCAATTCTATGGTATCGGAGCAAAATGAACATTAATTTCTTAGAAAAACTATCTTATAAAACAAAAGTTTATAACCATCAAATTTTTTACATTTAACATTTAGTATATCATAACCCTATCGAAAAACAATTTGTTTTATAAAAACTGATTATTATAAGTTCAAATTAAATGGATTAAATTGTTGCTGTCAGATGTGAATCGCACAAAAGCAAAAAACGATTCCTAATTTTATCTGTGAATTTGTTTGTAATTTAAATGTAAACTTGAGTGAATTTTGAAGCTGACATTTGAATAAAAAATTCTATGCAGTTGTTTGTGAAACATAATTAATTTGAAATTTCTTACATCAGTGTCAGATGTTCTCAAATTTGATAGAAATTTAAGTTAATGAAATACTTTAATCTTAATGCTATGAATATTATTTTTTAATTAAATAGCTTCTTTAAATTGTCTTCCTGTTGGAATGGTCAGATTAATATGTTTTTATAGCATTTTCCACATTATAAAAGTTGTTTGAAAAATCACTCATTTTAACTACGCAACATATATTAACAATGTAATATATTATCATTAGAGCCCGGAAGTTCAGGCAAAATGCCATAAATGCCCTTTTCTGCCTTTTTTAAACGTTTTCTTCTGAAAATGCCTTTTTTGTTCCTTTTGTTCATAAATGCCTATTTCAGTCTAATTTAAAATTTTTCTGCAAAGCTTTTTGTGCTTTTGACCGAGCTTAAACGCAAAATGAAGAAATTTTGAAGTACAGAAATGATTGACTGTCATCCGACGTATTGTAATGCATTTATAGAGATTAGGACTTTATTCCTTTTGTCTTATTAATATTTTCTCTCCGTCTCTTCGTGATGGCGTCACCTTCGTCGTGGCGTCAGAAAACGTGGCGTCACCTTCGCCCGATGCGCTTTGCAAGGAGAGAGAGAAAGGGAGTGAAAAGATTGGAGTTATTTTTACTTACAGTCAATAGAATTTATTCTTACTTACGGCCCATATAGCCTACACCATTGAATAACTCGTATGCTCTCTTATCTGCAAAACGAATTCACCAAGCTGGTTGAGCACATTGTAGCAGGAGCGCGAAAAAGTTTTCTAGTACTACTAGTTATTTCTAAAATGCCTAAAGTAAAAGCCTACACAAGCAAAAAACTGGACAGTTTTGTGAAAGAATTTGGGTCGGATGTGTTTTCTACTGATGGGAGCATTCTGTTTTGTAAGGCATGCGAGAAGTCAGTAAATTTTGAGAAGAAGTATTTTATATCTCAGCACTTGGAGACATCTAAGCATAAAACAGCAAAAGATAAAAAAGATGGGAAAACACCAACTCTGATTCCCACTTGTTTTCAATCATCTTCTCGCAAATCGGAATTTGCAATGGATTTATGCAGATCATTTGTAGATGCCGGCATTCCGCTGTGGAAACTTGAAAATAAAAGTATGCGAGCTTTTTTGCAAAAATATACGAATCAAAGTGTGCCCTGTGAATCAACTTTAAGGAAAACTTATTTAGATGACTGTTATACCGAAGTTCCTAAAACTATTCAAAATGAAATCGGAACGAAAAGCATATGGCTATCTATAGATGAAACGACAGATGTAACTGGACGATATGTTGCGAATGTTATTGTTGGTGTTATGGACCCATTTGAAAAACATAAAATCTTTTTGTTGACATCTGAACAGTTGCAAAAGACTAACAGTACTACAATTGCACAGTTGTTCACTAATGCACTGGCTTTACTTTGGCCAAATGGTACTGAGCATGAAAGAGTGCTATTATTTCTTACAGATGCAGCCTCCTACATGAAAAAAGCTGGAAATGCCTTAAAAGTTTTATTTCCTAATATGATCCATCTAACGTGCCTTGCTCATGCATTGCACAGGATAGCAGAGGAAATAAGAGGTCTCTATCCTGAGGTAGACTCGCTTGTTTCTAGTGTGAAAAAAGTATTTGTGAAAGCCCCTTCAAGAGTTCAAGTGTTCAAAGAAATTGCACCAGACATTCAATTACCTCCTAAACCGATCCTTAC
This sequence comes from Parasteatoda tepidariorum, assembly GCF_982258835.1. NCBI lineage: Eukaryota > Metazoa > Arthropoda > Arachnida > Araneae > Theridiidae > Parasteatoda > Parasteatoda tepidariorum. Next base: position 2,281,916 of record NC_141761.1, read on the forward strand.
GAGATGGGGAACATGGATTTCAGCAGTCTCATACTACTGCACAAATTTTGAGGAAGTTACTCGAGTCCTTACCAGCTTTTCGGATGAAGAGGCAATATCCATAAGAAAAAGTAAAAATCTGCTTAGCAGTTCTAAAATTAAAAATGAACTGACTTTTATTTCAACTTATTTTGGGAAGCTCCCTGGAGCTATTGAGCACATGGAAAAAAGAAATATGTCTTTGTCCGAGTCACTAAAGATTTTCGATAATATTATTGAAGAACTAATGTCTGTGCCTGGACCATTTGGTGACATAATAAGGAAGAAATGTGAAAGCGTCATCTCTGCAAATACAGACTTTGAATGCATCAAGGACATTGCAAAAGTACTTTCTGGTGATACTACAGTTGAATTAACCATATCTCCTACCATGGCAAGTTGTTTTAGGTACGCGCCCATAACTTCTGTCGAAGTAGAAAGATCCTTCTCTTTGTTTAAAACTATATTGACTGACAGGAGACAAAATTTCTCTTTCGAAAATTTGAAAAAGCATCTAGTTGTGATGTGCAACAACAACCAATCATCAGAATAAATTTGCATACAATATTATTGTAAGTACGAGTTTTAAATTTTTATTTCGCACCTACGCAGTTGAGGTTTTTTTTTGTGCAATTATGTCCACTTCTTTTGTACTATTGCTACGGCAGTCGAGTGAAATGAATATGTAGGTATACCGGATACTTCTAGCAACTTTTTTTATACCTTGGATACCTATATAGGCTTTTAGGCATTACCAACTACCATTTTGCTCCAATTTTAAGTGCCTTTTTTAAGTGCCTATTTCAAGCTTTTTAAATGCCTTTTTGCCTGCCTATTTTTGCATTTTTTATTGCCTGAAATTCCGGGCTTTAATTATCATCAATGTAATATATTAACAATAAAAATAAACTTAAGCAAAATTATAATCTCATATTTAAGCAAAATTTTCTTAGATTTAATCATTTAAAAAAATCATGGAATAAACAACTTAAAAAAAATATGTGAAAATATGTTGAAAAAATTCACTATTTTTATATACAATTAAGAAAAAACAAAAACATTCTATTGAAAAAAAAAATCACTATACATTAAAAGGAAAAAAAAAAAAAACATTTTTTTTGGCGGTATTATTAGCCTATAACAAATTGTTTTGGGAAAAATTGATTTTTCTAGGCACAGGAAAAATGATAATAGCTTTATTTATTGCTTGCATAAAATTAAATAATCTTTTTGTGGCAGATATTATTTACTGATATGCCTTATACTTCAATTTAGTGGCATAGCTAGCAGTGAACAAGAAAGAGCATGTGCTCAGTTGTAGCCAATGGCCAAATTCAAAATCAGATGGGCCAAATTTTTGGAAAATTTTTTATATGAATTCTAGAATAAATTTCTATCTCTTTTTAATACCCCTAGTTTCATTGACCAATTACAGGCCCAACAAATAACTAATAATTTTTATCCCATTTACAGGGTTGCCACAGTAAAAAATGAACAAAAATAGTTGCCTGAACAGGAACAAAAATTTATCAAAAATAGTAGCCAAATAACTAAAATTATAGCTTAATTGTCAAATACTATTATTAGGACTGGGTGATTTTAAATCGTGATTAATCGTCAGTTAGACATCCCGATATAGTGATGTATCACAATTTTTAGCATTTGTTCAAAAATTACCTATGAGAAATCTTTAAATTAATCAAAAATAAATAAAAAGGAATAAATCTAGTACAAAAGAAAATATTAATTCTAAACATATTTTACTATGACATCAATATCATTGCTTAATTTTTTCAATTAAATTAATAAAGAAGTCAAAGTAAAAGCAAACCCAAATTTCATTTTTCTTAAATTGAAAATGATTTAAGATTCATTGGTTTAAAAATAATAATACTGTAACAAATTATTTTACATACATGAAGTAAAAATTAAAAGAAAAAAAAAACGAAAGTGGAAAACAAACCAAAGAAATGTTCACTTTTTTTTAACAACAAAAATTTTTTCTTTTATTTGTTGAAAAAAAACATGCTTTTGAAACATCATTAGCCCCTTTTTTATTTACTTATTTAAAATAATAAAAAGTAGTATTAACTAATGGTCAAATTGTGTACTTAATAAATGTAAAAATATTTTTACTCATTTATTATTATTTTCATTTTTGAAAATAAAATCAACTAAAGATTTATTTGTTTAAAAATGATACTGACTATCGAACAAATTATAAAACAAACAAGTATTGAAAGATTTTTAATAAAAAATTTTAAAAAAATACTCTAAGTACTAATGTTTAATTATTAAAAATGTCAAAACATTACTAAACTTTTTATTTAATTAAAAAAATTTTTTTTTAACTAATAGCCAAATTTTTTTAAAACTTTGCTTTCATTTTCTCAAAAATAAAAGCAAATTAAATAAAGGTAAGCTTTGTTTAAATTTTTTTATAATTAAAAACGACTGAGCATTTATTGGTTGAAAAACAATCAAATTATTATCCTTAACTACATTTAATAAATTTAAAAAAACAAACTTTTTACAACAAAGTTAAATACAAAATACTCCTATGAAATTGTATCGCTTAAAATAATAAACAATTGAAAAAATCAATGATTTGATCTATTGAGTTCAGAACGAAAATTTAAGATAACAGCGATTGTGCAGCAATCGCAAAGTAACAGTATGTCTACTAAAAATAATTGACAAAAATCGTTAAACCCAGAGGGAAAAAAAAAATGGTATGAAATAATGCAGAACGAAACGATCGCTGCAAAAGTCTCAGTGAAAATAATTTACAAGAAACCTGACAATTATTTCCGACGAAATAAAATGCACAACGATCGCAAAATGACTTAATGAATAGAATAATCTTCAAAAAACGCAAAATCCCAAAGATAAAAATGGACATAAAGAAACTATGCATTGCGTTCTATATTACAACGCTGATCCTCGCACGAAACCGGGAGTTCTGATTCAATTCGATCTTCGTCATTCAACATCACAAAACTAACATCTTAATAGCGAAACGCTATCTACATCCCTGCAGCTAGACGAAATCAAAATCGTCTTCGTTAGTGTGGTAACATCGTTAGCCTAGTCAAGGATCTTTGCATATTAAATCGCGATTGTAATCTAATTCCGGCGGCTTAAATCAGATTTCTGATGCATCGCCTAAAACGAAAGTCACTACATCGGCCTACTGATATATGCGTTAAATCGATATTTTGCGATACATCGATTTATCGCTCAGTTCTAACTATGCTCCAATTAAAAAAAAGTTTTGTACAAATATAAAAGGTATACATATTAGAAAATAGGTACCTAACTAAAAGTCTAATTACAATAAAATATGAATGTTAATAGAAGGAAAAAACAATTAAAAATAACAAAACTGTCCCTCAGAGAGAGCATATAACAAGTACTTTATTAAATCCAATGGAAATTCAAATTTATGGCTCTTTGGAAATAAATGATTGTATAAAAGTTTGCTTTCTTTTATTAATGTTCTGAAAAGTAACGTTCATTTTTGCGAAAAAACTTCGCCAAGAGTAAAAAAAAAGTCTTCTAATAGTCGCTCGCTTATTCCTGAAAATAGTTGCTTTTTTTAAAACCTTTTCAGGCAAAAAAAGTCGCCATAGTCGCCTAAGGCCGAAAATAGTAGCAAATAGTTGCATTTTAGTAGCCTGTGGCAACTCTGCATTTACCTAAAAATTGATTAGGATGTGAGCTATTGTTGTAGTTTGTCATGCAAATAAGTTTAATATTTTTTTTCTTTACTCAAAATAAATAAATAACTACAGAATGTTCTGAAATTATTTTTTCTCTAAATACATACATTTTTCAAGCTCTAAGCAAAATGATTGATTTAAAATATTCAAAATGAAATTAAATTGTTTCTAAAAAAAATTAAAACTGAGAGGCTTACCTAAAATAAATAAATTAAATAAAAAAAAAGCATATTAAAACTTCATTGATCAATTTTAAGTTATAATATACTATAGCTTAAAGTACAACATAGTTGAATAAAGTTTTTTGGGTTACTCAGGTGAAATACATTATTGTAAATTAACCTTAAGGAATATTTATATTGTTTCTCTTCATATTTTACTTCATTTTATAAAGAAAAGCCTGAGTGGTATGTAAAAATAATTATTAATTTAAAATAAAAATATTTATTATCAAAATCGCGCTTAAAACAGAAAAAAATAATTTGATTATATTAAATCCTAGTGCTACAGTACAATTAATTATGTATTTTGGTGTCGCACGTAAAACATCAAAAGTGTATCTTGAGAATTTTTTTTGTAAATCAAAATAAGAAATGTTTCTACATATTTGTGCAAGATAACCTGTTTTGTTATAGTTTACTTTATTTATTATTCCTTCCTTTTACTATTATTAGTGTGAATTCTTTTTTTGAAAAAAACTGTACTTTGTTAGAGATTCCCTTACCACGGTTGAAAATTTCAAATGATGTTGCCTTACATTTAACAGTCTATGACTTATTGAAAACTGATATTTATAAGTTAAAAATCACTATTTCTAAATCTTCAATATTTTACCTTGGAAATGATACCTAGTTTACTCAATATTAAGTTTAAAAGTTTGGTCATCTGGTTGCCCAACATGAAACCTGTCCCTGTACAGTGCAGAACAAAAAAAATTCCATTCCAAGTTTATATATCATTTAACATTTTTTCCATACATTCCCTGGTTTTTGCCAGCTTTTTAGGGAAAAAGGAGAAACAATTTCGGAAATATCAAAATAAAAGTTATCATGAAATCCAGAAAAATCAGCATCAATGCAACAATGAAGAAAAATAATTCCTTGGACAAAAGCTTTCAGATAAACAGTGAAAGATAAAAATCTCTAATTAAATTATAACCAATTGTTTTTTGGAGAATTTTATAAATACTAAACATTTTGAATAATTTTGTTAAAATAAAAAAATACCCCCAAAGCATTGGCACAAACTTGAACAAGTAATGAATTCAGTCCACAAATTAAAAGAAGATTTATAAAAAAAAAAATCTACTTTTATAAACAGTAGCAAGTATCCTAATCTTTTCTTTCACATCTTTGTCCTTCTTAAACTGCATAGTTCCATAATCTCCAAAGAAGTTAAAGATTTCTCCATTCATTTCCCAACATAAAAGAGTTTGAAATGGCATTCTAGTTTAGCAGGGTAATAATGAAGCGTATTTTAATGCAAGAAAAGTATTGCTGAGTTGATGATATTTTAACTTTTTGTATGGTAAAATAATTTAAATTAAGAGAAAAATTCCAGCTTTTCTTTGAAATTCCCTGATTTTTCCACGTTTAAATCAAAATTTCCCTGACTTTTCCAGTGAAAAAAAAATTCAATGATAATTCCAGGGGGGTGGCCACCCTGTTTATACATGATCGACAATTTCAATACATCTATATTTTTCATTAATTAGAACAATTAGCAAGTGATCTCTAAATGTTGCCAACAGATCAAAATATTTTTTATCTTATAACCGTCGTTGAACAGCGGACTCAATTCTGGGGGTTTACGACCACCAATGTTCAACTCCGTATTCTTGTAATTTTGATCTCAAACCAGAAGACAAGGGAGTTCCTGGAACAGTACATCCTGAGGTATGGATTTGTTATGGGAACATGGAGGGCTTAGTGATTCAACACATTTAAAGTGCATCAGTCACTATTTACTACACCAGGAGTCTTTGGCCAGCGGAAATCGAGCCCAAGATCTTTTCGACATGGGCCCAGTGCGCTACAAACCAGGCTATCCCAGTTTGGTTAGTAGGACAACCAGGTCGGGAATATTGTGCAAAGTCATTTGAACTGATAAGATATTCGTTTTTACACAAGCAATGCAGATCATTAACTAAAATAAACTATAAAAACATGCCTTAAAAAAGACTTACAGCTGCAGTCGAGGTTTTAAAATGTCTTCCGTATATTTGACATCTTCCTCTCCATCCCAAGGTCGTTGCAAATGCAATAAAAAGAATCTGCAAAATTAAAATGTATTTTAATTAAAAACATAAAACCTTATTCAATTCATTTAAGGAAAATTATTATTATTCCAAAATGGAGATTTTGTATGCAACAAACTGATTGTTTCAATAAACTGACACCAATAAAAAGGTTAATTTTTACAGGGATGTGAGAAAACCAGATTTTTTACAGAAAAGACTCAGCTTACTAAGTTTTTCAGGGTTTAATTGGTATTTTTCAAAGTGAATTGTTTTTATCTTACACTTTATTGCCTTAGAGTAAGTCTTGTCACATTAATAAATACCATTAATTAATTAATAATTAAGTTATGAGAATTTATTATCAACTGTCAAACTTGGTAAGAAAAATTGTTTGTCAATCTATAGCCTCTGTAATGCAACTACGGATTTAAAATTTTGCATGCTAAAAGAAGCATTTTTATTTGTGAACTTAATGCAATTTTTGTTTCTAAATTCCAGTTGTTTGAAAGTTACCGAGAGTTCACTATAACCGAGAGTTCACTATATCCGTTACGCAGGCAATTTCACTAATGGTTCCCAAACTCCTCCCTTTTATTACATTATATTCATATAAATGACTGAAAAATATTATGTAGTAGCAAAAAATGTGTTATTTTTCATCACTCTTCGTCTTGCGTACAAAAAAAAATTAGCTGATGAGCAATCCACAACATCAGATATGGAAACACTTCCCGACTCTCAGATAATTTTTCCTGAATTTCTGTTATTCCGCTTTTTAAACCTGTCTAACCTGCCATTTGAGCACATAAAAGTAGTTTCTATAGATGGTTTAAGAATTGGTATATGTATTTATTTTGAAGTAGAAATTTCAAAATTATTACAAAGAAAATGGGGGGGGGGGGAAATTAATCGAAGACAGAAAAAAGTTCATTATATCTTCCTCACTTTTTTGGTTCACTATATCCACTAAAAATAACATTATACGTGTATAGCAAGGCACGGGACCGAGCATTTCGTTCACTATATCCGGGAGTTCACTATAAGCCGTGTTCACTATAGTGGGGTTTGACTGTATTAATTTAAGTGCTTTTCCAGCCTTTTAGCTTTAAATATTGACTATTTATTCATTGTTATAGAAAATTAATTTTTACCTTGTGGGATATTAATTTTATAGTTTATACTTAAGTAATTGTCAACCAAAAGTAGAGAAAAAAAAGAACAGAGAGAAAATACATGTTGCCAGACATAAATCATAACATTTATATTGAAACTGGTAACAATAAAAAAAAAACTTAAGAAAAAACAATAAAACTTGCTCTCAATATGAATTGTTATGTGCCTCCACAACAAGTTAACAAGTAAAATGACATGTGTTTTTCCTTAATGAGTCACGTTTTTATAATCTGTTTCCCTTAGTTTAAATGTATTTTTCAACTATAGATGATTTTTTTTCTTCCAAATCATTGGTAATCGTCTATTTTATAATGATCAACATAACAAAATGTTCTTAGATAAAGCTACAATAGTTGTATATTTTAAAAACAAGATATTCTGTATTTTGTGAAAAATACAGAAATTTAAGGGGGGAAAAAACAGGGTGCATTGCCAGATTTTTCAACAAAAAATAAGCACCTTTTTAGCACTCAAAAAATATTTTTACTCACTTTCAAAAGAAAATCATAAATAGGATCTGTGCAGCAATAAAAATGATTTTTTCAAGGGCTTAAAGTTATAAACATTAAAATTATTAAAATTGAAAAAATAATTTCAAAAACTTTACACAATCATGACAAAATAACTAGTTTCTGATAAATATTGCAGAGAAACTAGTGAAAATCAGGCATTTTTCGTAATTTAAAACGACAATCAATACCGCAAAGAATAAATCTCGTCTAAAAATATAGAAAATTAAGCACTTTTTATAAGCCCCAAATAAAAAAAGTGCCTTTAAGGGCTTTTAAAAGACATAAATAAAAAAATAAGCACCATCTATCTTATTTAAATGTAAAATAATTTAAAAATGAGAAAATAACATCATTAAAAAGTTTTATAACTTTAAAGACCATGTTCTATGTTAAATGTAATAAACTTGCCCTTCAACTGATACTTCAGAAATTTAAACAAAATGTAGAGAAAGGAGAAGAAAAAAAAAGAAAATCATAAAATAGAAGAAAAAAAAAGAGATTCATGATATTAAGCTGAGGATAAATATTCAACAATTTACTGATACATACATTTATTAAGTTCTATTTATTGTGAACTAACTATTCTAACTTTCAAAGAATTTTTAAAAATCAAAATAATTATATTGGCAATCAAAGTTTTTAATTACTACTTATTAAACACTTATACAAGTACAGGTCGAGGAGACAATTCCAAAGTACCAAAAAAAGTTAATATACGGTCTAGCCATCACAATTTCTGCATACTCGTGCTTCGGCTGGTTAAAAGGAGATATGATTTGCATTGTTATGGATTGACAGAGTAACATTATTTTTTTTATTCTCTCTCAGTCAAAATAGTTTTACTCCTGTTTCCACAGCAGCAGACGATTTCAGTTGCATGGAATTTTTGTGATGGCAAGCCAGTTTTTTTTTTTTTTTTTTTTTTGTAGATATAGTTACCGAACATGCTCGATAGCAAGTGCTGTTTTAAGATACACTTCATCATCGTCCTCTTCACTGATTACAAACAATTCAACTAATGGTACAGCAACACAAGAACACTTTTTAACTTCTTGCTGAATCCACTGTATCTGGTTGAGGTCAGCTCCGATTACTGATTTCACAAGCACATCAGCCTCTAACTTTTGTAAACTCACATTCACAACCTAAACACAAAATTAATAATAATTTAACTATTTATTTTATAACCAACATAATACATATGAAATCTTTCAAATAAACTCTAAAAAATATTTAACTAATATTTCAAAACTATTAATACCGGTTAGAAGAAATACAATTTCTTCTTAGTTAAATACAACTAAAACTTTTTATTTTTAAAAAATGAAAATGCAGTGATTAAAATAAACCACTTTGTAATTTTCTACGCATTTTAATATTGGTATTCATAAATTGATTTTCGAATAATACAAAAAGGTTGTTATTAAAATTTTGATAATGATCAATCCTCTGAATTTTTATCACAGAATACAAACGTCAAGTAAATAAGAGTTTTTCAAATGAATTGTTACTAAACAAATAGTCTACTCAAATCCGAAATTTGCACATTGTAAGAACATTGTACTAATTAAAAATTAAATGGAAATGTCTATAAGATTGATCGAAAAATTATTCAAATTTAAAGCTCACTTGCTGCCGCAATTTCACAATCATTTGAAAATTATTAAGTCATTTATAAATGGACCACAATATTAAATAATAATAAATAAAATTACAAAACATCTTCTAATAAAATTGAGATATTTAAAAAAAATCAAAATCATACAGGGTTCATAATTATAAGGAATAAAAGAAAACTTTCCAAGAAATTTTATAAGATTTTTAGATTACAAGAGCAAGAACTGAATAGAAATATGCGAAAAATATGAATATTTCTATAGTCTGACTATCTTTAAGAAGAAAAAAAATGAACACTTTTTAACTCTTGATAGCACTATTTTACCCAAATGCAATGTCAACTCTGGTCATTTTACCCCTTGGTAGCTGTTTAGAGTTAAAAATCTTGAAAATAGTATTATAAACTTATACTTTATAATATAAATGAGCTCTTATACTCTCAGTTCCCAGTACCACCGGTTTTCACAGAAGCACTCATAATTTTAATGCCTATTGCAGAAAAAGAAGAGGCACGCTTTTCAATCTAGAAACTGTTTACTTTTACAAAGAAAAAAAAAATTGCAAGTCGCAATCAGAGTTGTCTTCATCCCAAATAATTTATAAATTTCAAAAAGAAGGAAAATGATAGCTTAAATTCACTCTCAGTCATATTTACAAAAAAAAAAAAAAAAATTATCATACAGAAGCCAAATAATAACAAAAAAGTGTGAACTACTTGAAAGAAACACAATCAATAACTGCACAACTATGATCAACTTTCTATGAGCTTCTTGTCTGAAAACATTCTCAGGCAGGGTTGGGGTTTCGGACAGGTCATTTGGGTTTGACTGTCTTAAAGTGTCCAAAACCTTGAATATTGATAAAAATTCTATATGTGTAACCATTGTGCACATAATAATTACATATATCAATAAATATTTTATAATTTTTATACAATTTGCTTTAACTTATTAAAGAAAAATAATATAATATGAAAAGATTTATAACTTTTGAAGCTCCAAAATTCACTGAATAACAAAAGTGAATACCTTATCTCTTAAATATGCTCTTAATACTGATAAATTATGCTTTTGGTTAAGGATAATGAATGCAATATTAAATATAATATTAAATATAATAACAGGGGTCTGTCCAGGCCAAATTTACTACCGTTTAGCGGTACCTTCACAAATTCAACTGTAGGAAAAACGTTAGTTTCACAAAATATTTCTTCTTAAAATTTTTTTTTTGCATCCCGTCAGAAATGAAAAATCCATATTTTTATCACATTTTTGTGTTAATTTTTTAACGTAATTTTTACAAATTATGTCTAAATTTTACAAAATAAGTACCTCACAGAAAAACCTAGACAGACCCCTGAATAATAAACTTTTTTAATAAAAACCAAAACTTGTCTTCACTTTGTTTCTTGTTCAAAAAGTAACTTTATTTTTCACAATATTTTTTTGACATAATTTATTATGACATAATTTGAGTGAATAGGATTTGGACAGTTTAAACCCTGGATTAATACATTCGGTCCTAAACCTTTCCAACTCTGCTCTCAGTAGGGTTGGAGTATTTGCCGGCAAAAAGGGGTTTTTGCCAGGACAGTGGCAAAAACCGGAAAAACCAAATTATCTAAATTGCTGAATAAATATTATTACAAAATACTTGAAACAAATTTAAATCAATCATAAGGAATAATAATTTTGATACATTACATGAAAAAATTATTTTTAACATATTAATAATTAATATAAGGGTAATAATTTTTAAAAGATTGAAAGTTTTTGATCTCTTTTCATTTTAGAATTCTTAAATAAGTGTTTTCTTACAAATAAATAAATACTATTATTTGTATAATATTATTATTTATTATAAAAAATTATTATTTGTACAATAATTAACTACACATGTTGATAGATATTTTATGCTTTAAATTATGGTTATATTAATTTAAAATAAGCTCATTTCACTGGAAAAAAGAGAATAATCACAAATTTTCCAATCAATAATGTTTTAAACTACTAAAATGATATATTATTACATTATCATTTAATTATGGAATAGTAATTTTGTTAATTTTTTTGTAATTATTTATATTCATAGTATATACAGTGAACTCTCACTTATGCACCGGTGTAAGGGGCCAAGAGAAAAAAGCGCATAAGTGAAAAACTTAAAAATTCTAAAACGCAACGTAAATTGCAGTGACAATATGAATAAATATGTTTCTAAAGATTAAATGTTAATATTTATACTGTTTTGGTATTTACTATAATTATACAAAGAAAAAATTTAACATACCTTAAGACAATTTATTTTCTTACAAAATAATCTTAATGCATGTTTGTATTTGTTTTTGCCGACGTTATTCAAAAGCAGTTTTTTCCAGTTCATATAAATGGGATACAGGGTTTCCGTTACGGTAGCTTTTTTCGCAAAATGCGAAAAGACCCCTCAATGCTAAAATTCAACAAAGCATTTTCGCTAAAGGATTTTACTAAATTCCATTTAAAAAAAAAAGCTTCCACGAAAAACCATGACGCTAACATCCATGAAAAAAACTTGATCAAACAAGGAGAAAAAATCTAAATATCTTTCGCAAGAAGAACCATGACGCTAGCGTTCACGAAAAAAATGTGATCAAACGAGATGAAGCATAGCGATCAACAAAAATGGCTAGATTATTAATGATTAATATTGAGGGCCCTGAAAGTGCATTTAACTTTCAAGAAGCATTTGTAAAATGGGCAAACATGAAAGAAAGGAAGATTGTTAATTATAAACCAAAATGTTTTGATAAATAATAAATGTGTTTTTTTTTTGTTTTGTTATAGGTATTCTTTTTGATATTCTTGTACATTAAGCTATTCTTTGTCAGATAACTTACAGTACTTGTTTGATATAAAGTAATTTTATAAGCCTAATGGCATTTTAGCATTTTGCTAAAACTTTTTTTCAGATTTTAGCTTTTTTGCTAATGAATTTTTAGACTCAGCTTAAACCCTGATGGGATAAGAGGGAGTTTCAGAAGCAAAATTAAATTGTGAATAGTCAGGAATAGTGTCTAAAGCTTTCAATGCTGCTGTGTGATTTGGAGGAACTTTATCATCTCGTCAGTATCATCCACCACATTCTCATCATTCACAAGTTTCAGTTAGATATAAATGAACAGTTCTTCACAAAAAATTTGAGTTTTATGGGAGGGGGTGAAACATCACATGATAAATTTCTAGGAAAAGTAGTACTTGACGTCATAATATGCTGCACAATAAGTTGTTCAAGTATTTCCCTCACTAAACAGATCACCTCCTTTTATGTCCATCTGACTGCAAGTAAGTGATCGCGGTCTCTTTCATCTTTTGTATTCCAGGTGTCTTCTTTTTCTAGTAAACAGCATGGAAGTAAAACTAACCTCTGGACAAGAGGAACGGTCATTTTGGGAAAGATGAATGGGCTTTCATTGTTGTTGGTGTAAAAGATAAGACACCCTATTCAAAATTTTAGAAAGAATGTCTTTCCAGAAACAGCAAAAATGAAAAGGTTACAGGGGGAAGCAAATTCAATAGGATCTAACAATATTTCTCTTTATCTGTAACAAGGATTGCTCATTTGCTTCATTTTTAATTTAAAACATTTTTTTTAAAGAAAAAATATTTAAAGGATTAAAAAATTAAAATGCTAGCCTAAAATTTCGGCGCATAATTGAAAAATTTATTTTCAGAGCGACACATAAACGAAGGATGTTTATCATTATTTTCCTATCTAATGTACTGGGACCTATAAAAATCGTCGTATAAATGAAAAAGGTGAATAAAAGAGGTGGTGCATAAGTGAGAGATCACTGTATTTCAATTTTAGGAATGATTTTGTATCAAAAATGTGTTTTTGTCCTCACATCTTGGAAAATATAGGTTTTTGCCAGGACGGTTTTTACCGGTATTTACCATGGTTTTTTCCACCTGCGGCAAAATCTTGCCAACCCTGGCTCTCAGGGTCATTCTATTGCACTCCAAAGCAGTGTCAGTAGTTTTACTGATAGTGACACTTTGGCTGCATACTACGGAAAGGCTTATATGTATACCAGAGGCAGTTAACGGCTTAGTAAAGCTTTAATATATGCCTGCAGCAGGCAAAGGGTCAAAATATTCAAAACAATGAAATGTGCTACCTGGAAAATTTATATCGACTATAAAAATTCATATTTTAAAATAAAAAAGCCAATACAAGTATTACTTCCATTATGAAATCTAGCTTTGAATCAACAAAGCAATGAAATGCTACCAGGAAAATTTATATTTACAATAAAAATTCACATTTTAAAATAAAAAAGCCAAAATAAGTATTACTTCCACTATGAAATCTAGCTCTGAATCAACAATAGAAGATTTTCTAGTTGACCTCCAGACAGCTTTCCATCCGATTGGCTCCACTATGCTAGTGAGGTATTCAACAAGAACAGATTCTGCTGCTGATGAACAACAACCCAGTAATATTTCGTCCACGAAAACTGAAAGAACTTCATTTAAACTAGAGGACTCTAAGTTAATTCGATATATATTAGGACAGCGCTGCAGAGAAAATAACGATTTTGATGATTCTTTATCCATAGTAGATAGACAGACCTAAAATGTTAAAATAAAATTCTTAATTTCTTTTTAAATATTTCACTTTTTTATAAACATTTCACTTTCTAACATTTATATACATTTGTAAAGAAAGAGTTATTTATTTATGAGTTGTATATTTCTGAAGCCCACACTTAAATAGCGTATATTTCCATATCGTGATCTGTCGCTAAATGGTTTTAAAAACAATTTTTATCTTTTTTATTTTGCTTTAAAAAAAAGGAAGCGAAAGGTTTGCCAGTTACACTTTACAAGTTGGTCAATCCTATGTTTTTCTTTAAGGTTTCTTGCGGTTCACCGAGACTCTGCAATTATTCTATCACAGATTACGATACAAAAATCTTCCTCCATAAAGAAAATAAATTATGAATGGTAGACTATAATACATAATTGGTACTACCTGAAAATTAAATTCGTTGGATTGAGTACATTTAAATTTATCGCGCGACAACAATACAAATAAAATAAAATAAAGAAATTGAAGTAGAAGTATGTACCTTTCAGTAAGACAAAAGCATTATTCTTAAGGATCATTCTTGCTATAATCAAATTGGATATGCGATCGCATGTCAACGTAATTTGCACATGCGCAAATAGTTCTTTCATGAATATACGAATTTTTCGCACGCAATGGAAATCACATGCAGTGTGAATGCTCCCTACTTGCATTCGGTTCGATTTTATTTCCCTCATTAAACCGACGATCCAATTGTAAAAAAAAAACTTTTCAAAAAAAAAATATATAAATAAAACGCAGTTCGTTTAATGCTTACTTTTATTAAAATTCACGCACGCCATTATTCTAAAACATGGAATACTAAATACGTAATAAGATTTGATTTGTTCATTTACGTCGCACTAGAGCTGCACAATGGGCTATTGGCGACGGTCTGGGAAACATCCCTGAGAATGATCCGAAGACATGCAATCACAATTTTGATCCTCTGCAGAGGGGATGGCACCCCCGCTTCGGTAGCCCAACGACCTGCACGCGAAGTCGAGCACTTTACGGTAGCACAGTTTAACGAGGACCAATACCGCACACCCTCGGTCCCTACGCAGACTGATCCAAGTGGTCACCCACACGCACACTGACCGCAGCCAGTGATGCTTGACTTCGGTGATCTGCTGGGAACCGTGTCTTAACGATCAGTCCACTGCGGGACAAATACGTAATAAGAATATAATTAATGTTCACGTTCACACTTTTACACAATGTAGGGTTGGCGATTACTAATGTTCAAGTCCGTAGTTTTGTAATTTTGAATCCATTCCAGAAGACAAGGAAACGCATGGATCAAGTATTGGGAGAAAGTTTTCTATGTGGAGGACACTTTGGCGGCAATTGTGTTACGTAGAGAGGAAACCTAGCTCCCTTTAATATCAAGGTATAATTTTCAAACTCGGACCCTAGGTAGGGGTCTATGGTCCAAACAAGGCTGAAGAGAATTTTTATAGGCCAATTAGGGGGGTCACAGTGGGCCCCTAAAGGTATATTGCGAAGATGAGAGGAGAGCTTTTGAAGCGAAACTGTGGTAGGCTTCACGTATCACCGTGGACTGGAAGGTAGTCCACCAGACAAGCAAGTTCGCTGCAGGAGGGAGTGGTCCTGGGTTCGAATCCCAGGCACGGTCAAATTTTCGAAAAATTTTCTTTTTTTGTTTTTGTTTATTTTAAATTATATTGTTTTTTTATGTGTTTTCCGGTATTCTGGAGGTATCTGCATGCAGGAATTTTTTTTCATATGGAAAATGGGAAAAAACTGGATAAATCCAGGAAAATCTGTTTATTTGCTCTTTTTCGACTTCTATTGTAACATTTTGGATATTCTAGCATGCATTGGATGTTTTCTGTGTGTGAAGTCTAGCAAAGAAAGCGTAATGGAATAATAAAAAAAAAGAATAAAAAAATAAAATGGCTCGAGAAAGGTTCAAATTTCAAGACCCCCTAGCTCCCTCTAATATCAAGGTATAATTTTCAAATTCGGACTCTAGGTAGGGGTCTATGGTCCAAACAAGGCTGCTGAAGAGAATTTTTATAGGCCAATTAGGGGGGTCACAGTAGGCCCCTAAAGGTATATTGCGAAGATGAGAGGAGAGAGCTTTTGAAGTGAAACTGCGGTAGGCTTCACGTGTCACCGTTGACTGGAAGGTAGGCCACCAGACAAGCACGTTCGCTAATGGAGTGAGGGGTCCAGTGTTCGAATCCCAGGGACGGACAATTTTTCAAAAAATTTTCTTTTTTTTTTCTGTTTATTTCAAATTATATAATTTTTTTAATGTGTTTTTCAATATTCTGGAGGGTCCTGCATGTAAGAAAAAAAATTTTTTTTACTGGGAAAATTGGAAAAAACTGGAAAAATCCAGGAAAATCAGTTTATTTGCTCTTTTTCGACTTCTTTTGAAACATTTCGGATATTCAAGCACGCATGGGGTGTTTTCTGTGGGTGAAATCCAGCAAAGAAAGCGTAATGGAATAATAAAAAAAAAAAGAATAAAAAAATAATAAGACTCGAGAAAGGTTCAAATTTCAGGATCCCCTAGCTCCCTTTAATATCAAGGTCTAATTTTCAAAATCGGACCCTAAGTAGGGGTCCATGGTCCAAACAAGGCTGCCGAAGAGAATTTTTATAGGCCAATTAGGGGGGTCATAGAGGGCCCCTAAAGGTATATTGCGAAGATGAGAGGAGAGAGCTTTTGAAGCGAAACTTTGGTCGGCTTCACGTATCACCGTGGACTGGAAGGTTGGCCACCAGACCAGCAAGTTCGCTGCTGGAGGGAGTAGTCCTGGGTTCAAATCCCAGGTACGGACAATTTTTCAATAAATTTTCTTTTCTTTTTCCTTCTTTTTTCGGTTTATTTTATATTATATTATTTTTTTATGTGTTTTTCGATATTCTGGAGGGTCCTGCATGTAATATTTATCCGAAATTATCCGAATTAAAAATTATCCGAAATTTATCCGTTCATTAGCTATTATTCGCCATTTCCCATAGAAAATATAGTTTTTTTTATGTACAGAACACTTGATTCACGTTAAAATATCAAAAAATATATTTAAAAAATAATATATTAAAAAAGATAAAATTTGAAAGTCAACCATCGCAGGGTTTCGATCCCATGGCCCCAGGGACAACAAATCTAACTTGCCACACAGCTTTACCAACTGCGCCATGCTTCACATGACTAACTCGCGAATATTTAACTTAAAACACCTCCACCCGGATAGTAAACAAAACATATTTTGGCCCACTGTGGGCCCACTAATTGGTATATAAAAAAATCCTTCGGTACAAGTGGTCGATACATTATATTCTAATTTTGGGCGGAGCTTGAAATTTATAGGTTAATATTATAGGGAGTTACGGGGTGTGATGTGTGCGTGCCTCCTGATATGACTTCTGTCCCTTTTTCAGCCATTATTCATTGTTTAGCAACGAAAAATATTTCTTTTCACATATAGAACACTTTATTCGCTTTAAAATATTGAAAAGAAGTTAAAAAAATGATATAAATTAAAATAAATAAATAAATAAAAATTATCCGAAATTTATCCGTTTATTACGTATTTTTCTCTATTTCCCAAAGAAAAAATAGCTTTTTTTTGTATACAGAACACTTAATTCACGTTAAAATATCAAAAAATATATTAAAAAAATTTAATAAAAAAAATAAAATTTGAATGTCGACCGTCGCAGGTATTCGAACCCATGGCCCCCGGGACAACAAATCTAACTTGCCACACAGCTTTACCAACTGCGCCATGCTTCACATGCCTAACCCGCGAATATTTAACTTAATACACCTCCACCCGGATAGAAAACAAAACCTATTTTGGCCCACTGTGGGCCCACTAATTGGTATATAAGAAAATCCTTCGGTACAAGTGGTCGATACATTATATTCTAATTTTGGGCGGAGTTTGAAATTTATAGGTTAATATTATAGGGAGTTACGGGGTGTGATGTGTGCGTGCCTCCTGATATGACTTCTGTCCCTTTTTCAGCCATTATTCATTCTTTAGCAACGAAAAATATTTCTTTTCACATATAGAACACTTTATTCGCTTTAAAATATTGAAAAGAAGTTAAAAAAATGATATAAATTAAAATAAATAAATAAATAAAAATTATCCGAAATTTATCCGTTTATTACCTATTTTTCGCTATTTCCCAAAGAAAAAATAGCTTTTTTTTGTATACAGAACACTTGATTCACGTTAAAATATCAAAAAATATATTAAAAAAATTTAATAAAAAAAAAATAAAATTTAAATGTCGACCGCCGCAGGTATTCGAACCCATGGCCCCCGGGACAACAAATCTAACTTGCCGCACAGCTTTACCAACTGCGCCATGCTTCACATGCCTAACCCGCGAATATTTAACTTAAAACACCTCCACCCGGATAGTAAACAAAACCTATTTTGGCCCACTGTGGGCCCACTAATTGGTATATTAAAAAATCCTTCGGTACAAGTGGTCGATACATTATATTCTAATTTTGGGCGGAGTTTGAAATTTATAGGTTAATATTATAGGGAGTTACGGGGTGTGATGTGTGCGTGCCTCCTGATATGACTTCTGTACCTTTTTCAGCCATTATTCATTGTTTAGCAACGAAAAATATTTCTTTTCACATATAGAACACTTCATTCGCTTTAAAATATTGAAAAGAAGTTAAAAAAATGATATAAATTAAAATAAATAAATAAATAAAAATTATCCGAAATTTATCCGTTTATTACCTATTTTTCGCTATTTCCCAAAGAAAAAATAGCTTTTTTTTGTATACAGAACACTTGATTCACGTTAAAATATCAAAAAATATATTAAAAAAATTTAATGAAAAAAAATAAAATTTGAATGTCGACCGTCGCAGGTATTCGAACCCATGGCCCCCGGGACAACAAATCTAACTTGCCACACAGCTTTACCAACTGCGCCATGCTTCACATGCTTAACCCGCGAATATTTAACTTAAAACACCTCCACCCGGATAGTAAACATACCTATTTTGGCCCACTGTGGGCCCACTAATTGGTATATAAAAAAATCCTTCGGTACAAGTGGTCGATACATTATATTCTAATTTTGGGCGGAGTTTGCAATTTATCGGCTAATATTATAGGGAGTTACGGGGTGTGATGTGTGCGTGCCACCTGATATGACTTCTGTCCCTTTTTCAGCCATTTTTCATTCTTCAGCAACGAAAAATATTTCTTTTCACATATAGAACACTTTATTCGCTTTAAAATATTGAAAAGAAGTTAAAAAAATGATATAAATTAAAATAAATAAAAATTATCCGAAATTTATCCGTTTATTACCTATTTTTCGCTATTTCCCAAAGAAAAAATAGCTTTTTTTTGTATACAGAACGCTTGATTCACGTTAAAATATCAAAAAATATATTTAAAAAAATTATATATAAAAAAAAGAAAAAATTTGAATGTCGACCGTCGCAGGTATTCGAACCCATGGCCCCCGGGACAACAAATCTAACTTGCCACACAGCTTTACCAACTGCGCCATGCTTCACATGCCTAACCCGCGAATATTTAACTTAAAACACCTCCTCCAGGATAGTAAACAAAACCTATTTTGGCCCACTGTGGGCCCACTAATTGATATATAAAAAAATCCTTCGGTACAAGTGGTCGATACATTATATTCTAATTTTGGGCGGAGTTTGAAATTTATAGGTTAATATTATAGGGAGTTACGGGGTGTGATGTGTGCGTGCCTCCTGATATGACTTCTGGCCCTTTTTCAGCCATTATTCATTCTTTAGCAACGAAAAATATTTCTTTTCACATATAGAACACTTTATTCGCTTTAAAATATTGAAAAGAAGTTAAAAAAATGATATAAATTAAAATAAATAAATAAATAAAAATTATCCGAAATTTATCCGTTTATTACCTATTTTTCGCTATTTCCCAAAGAAAAAATAGCTTTTTTTTGTATACAGAACACTTGATTCACGTTAAAATATCAAAAAATTTATTTAAAAAATTTAATAAAAAAAAATAAAATTTGAATGTCGACCGTCGCAGGTATTCGAACCCATGGCCCCCGGGACAACAAATCTAACTTGCCACACAGCTTTACCAACTGCGCCATGCTTCACATGCCTAACCCGCGAATATTTAACTTAAAACACCTCCACCCGGATAGTAAACAAAACCTATTTTGGCCCACTGTGGGCCCACTAATTGGTATATAAAAAAATCCTTCGGTACAAGTGGTCGATACATTATATTCTAATTGTGGGCGGAGTTTGAAATTTATAGGTTAATATTATAGGGAGTTACGGGGTGTGATGTGTGCGTGCCTCCTGATATGACTTCTGTCCCTTTTTCAGCCATTATTCATTCTTCAGCAACGAAAAATATTTCTTTTCACATATAGAACACTTTATTCGCTTTAAAATATTGAAAAGAAGTTAAAAAAATGATATAAATTAAAATAAATAAATAAATAAAAATTATCCGAAATTTATACGTTTATTACCTATTTTTCGCTATTTCCCAAAGAAAAAATAGCTTTTTTTTGTATACAGAACACTTGATTCACGTTAAAATATCAAAAAATATATTAAAAAAATTTAATAAAAAAAAATAAAATTTGAATGTCGACCGTCGCAGGTATTCGAACCCATGGCCCCCGGGACAACAAATCTAACTTGCCGCACAGCTTTACCAACTGCGGCATGCTTCACATGCCTAACCCGCGAATATTTAACTTAAAACACCTCCACCCGGATAGTAAACAAAACCTATTTTGGCCCACTGTGGGCCCACTAATTGGTATATAACAAAATCCTTCGGTACAAGTGGTCGATACATTATATTCTAATTTTGGGCGGAGTTTGAAATTTATAGGTTAATATTATAGGGAGTTACGGGGTGTGATGTGTGCGTGCCTCCTGATATGACTTCTGTCCCTTTTTCAGCCATTATTCATTGTTTAGCAACGAAAAATAATTCTTTTCACATATAGAACACTTCATTCGCTTTAAAATATTGAAAAGAAGTTAAAAAAATGATATAAATTAAAATAAATAAATAAATAAAAATTATCCGAAATTTATCCGTTTATTACCTATTTTTCGCTATTTCCCAAAGAAAAAATAGCTTTTTTTTGTATACAGAACACTTGATTCACGTTAAAATATCAAAAAATATATTAAAAAAATTTAATGAAAAAAAATAAAATTTGAATGTCGACCGTCGCAGGTATTCGAACCCATGGCCCCCGGGACAACAAATCTAACTTGCCACACAGCTTTACCAACTGCGCCATGCTTCACATGCCTAACCCGCGAATATTTAACTTAAAACACCTTCTCCCGGATAGTAAACAAAACCTATTTTGGCCCACTTTGGGCCCACTAATTGGTATATAAAAAAATCCTTCGGTACAAGTGGTCGATACATTATATTCTAATTTTGGGCGGAGTTTGCAATTTATCGGCTAATATTATAGGGAGTTACGGGGTGTGATGTGTGCGTGCCACCTGATATGACTTCTGTCCCTTTTTCAGCCATTTTTCATTCTTTAGCAACGAAAAATATTTCTTTTCACATATAGAACACTTTATTCGCTTTAAAATATTGAAAAGAAGTTAAAAAAATGATATAAATTGAAATAAATAAATAAATAAAAATTATCCGAAATTTATCCGTTTATTACCTATTTTTCGCTATTTCCCAAAGAAAAAATAGCTTTTTTTTGTATACAGAACACTTGATTCACGTTAAAATATCAAAAAATATATTAAAAAAATTTAATAAAAAAAAATAAAATTTGAATGTCGACCGTCGCAGGTATTCGAACCCATGGCCCCCGGGACAACAAATCTAACTTGCCACACAGCTTTACCAACTGCGCCATGCTTCACATGCCTAACCCGCGAATATTTAACTTAAAACACCTCCACCCGGATAGTAAACAAAACCTATTTTGGCCCACTGTGGGCCCACTAATTGGTATATAAAAAAATCCTTCGGTACAAGTGGTCGATACATTATATTCTAATTGTGGGCGGAGTTTGAAATTTATAGGTTAATATTATAGGGAGTTACGGGGTGTGATGTGTGCGTGCCTCCTGATATGACTTCTGTCCCTTTTTCAGCCATTATTCATTCTTCAGCAACGAAAAATATTTCTTTTCACATATAGAACACTTTATTCGCTTTAAAATATTGAAAAGAAGTTAAAAAAATGATATAAATTAAAATAAATAAATAAATAAAAATTATCCGAAATTTATACGTTTATTACCTATTTTTCGCTATTTCCCAAAGAAAAAATAGCTTTTTTTTGTATACAGAACACTTGATTCACGTTAAAATATCAAAAAATATATTAAAAAAATTTAATAAAAAAAAATAAAATTTGAATGTCGACCGTCGCAGGTATTCGAACCCATGGCCCCCGGGACAACAAATCTAACTTGCCACACAGCTTTACCAACTGCGCCATGCTTCACATGCCTAACCCGCGAATATTTAACTTAAAACACCTCCACCCGGATAGTAAACAAAACCTATTTTGGCCCACTGTGGGCCCACTAATTGGTATATAAAAAAATCCTTCGGTACAAGTGGTCGATACATTATATTCTAATTGTGGGCGGAGTTTGAAATTTATAGGTTAATATTATAGGGAGTTACGGGGTGTGATGTGTGCGTGCCTCCTGATATGACTTCTGTCCCTTTTTCAGCCATTATTCATTCTTCAGCAACGAAAAATATTTCTTTTCACATATAGAACACTTTATTCGCTTTAAAATATTGAAAAGAAGTTAAAAAAATGATATAAATTAAAATAAATAAATAAATAAAAATTATCCGAAATTTATACGTTTATTACCTATTTTTCGCTATTTCCCAAAGAAAAAATAGCTTTTTTTTGTATACAGAACACTTGATTCACGTTAAAATATCAAAAAATATATTAAAAAAATTTAATAAAAAAAAATAAAATTTGAATGTCGACCGTCGCAGGTATTCGAACCCATGGCCCCCGGGACAACAAATCTAACTTGCCACACAGCTTTACCAACTGCGCCATGCTTCACATGCCTAACCCGCGAATATTTAACTTAAAACACCTCCACCCGGATAGTAAACAAAACCTATTTTGGCCCACTGTGGGCCCACTAATTGGTATATAAAAAAATCCTTCGGTACAAGTGGTCGATACATTATATTCTAATTGTGGGCGGAGTTTGAAATTTATAGGTTAATATTATAGGGAGTTACGGGGTGTGATGTGTGCGTGCCTCCTGATATGACTTCTGTCCCTTTTTCAGCCATTATTCATTCTTCAGCAACGAAAAATATTTCTTTTCACATATAGAACACTTTATTCGCTTTAAAATATTGAAAAGAAATTAAAAAAATGATATAAATTAAAATAAATAAATAAATAAAAATTATCCGAAATTTATACGTTTATTACCTATTTTTCGCTATTTCCCAAAGAAAAAATAGCTTTTTTTTGTATACAGAACACTTGATTCACGTTAAAATATCAAAAAATATATTAAAAAAATTTAATAAAAAAAAATAAAATTTGAATGTCGACCGTCGCAGGTATTCGAACCCATGGCCCCCGGGACAACAAATCTAACTTGCCACACAGCTTTACCAACTGCGCCATGCTTCACATGCCTAACCCGCGAATATTTAACTTAAAACACCTCCACCCGGATAGTAAACAAAACCTATTTTGGCCCACTGTGGGCCCACTAATTGGTATATAAAAAAATCCTTCGGTACAAGTGGTCGATACATTATATTCTAATTGTGGGCGGAGTTTGAAATTTATAGGTTAATATTATAGGGAGTTACGGGGTGTGATGTGTGCGTGCCTCCTGATATGACTTCTGTCCCTTTTTCAGCCATTATTCATTCTTCAGCAACGAAAAATATTTCTTTTCACATATAGAACACTTTATTCGCTTTAAAATATTGAAAAGAAGTTAAAAAAATGATATAAATTAAAATAAATAAATAAATAAAAATTATCCGAAATTTATACGTTTATTACCTATTTTTCGCTATTTCCCAAAGAAAAAATAGCTTTTTTTTGTATACAGAACACTTGATTCACGTTAAAATATCAAAAAATATATTAAAAAAATTTAATAAAAAAAAATAAAATTTGAATGTCGACCGTCGCAGGTATTCGAACCCATGGCCCCCGGGACAACAAATCTAACTTGCCACACAGCTTTACCAACTGCGCCATGCTTCACATGCCTAACCCGCGAATATTTAACTTAAAACACCTCCACCCGGATAGTAAACAAAACCTATTTTGGCCCACTGTGGGCCCACTAATTGGTATATAAAAAAATCCTTCGGTACAAGTGGTCGATACATTATATTCTAATTGTGGGCGAAGTTTGAAATTTATAGGTTAATATTATAGGGAGTTACGGGGTGTGATGTGTGCGTGCCTCCTGATATGACTTCTGTCCCTTTTTCAGCCATTATTCATTCTTCAGCAACGAAAAATATTTCTTTTCACATATAGAACACTTTATTCGCTTTAAAATATTGAAAAGAAGTTAAAAAAATGATATAAATTAAAATAAATAAATAAATAAAAATTATCCGAAATTTATACGTTTATTACCTATTTTTCGCTATTTCCCAAAGAAAAAATAGCTTTTTTTTGTATACAGAACACTTGATTCACGTTAAAATATCAAAAAATATATTAAAAAAATTTAATAAAAAAAAATAAAATTTGAATGTCGACCGTCGCAGGTATTCGAACCCATGGCCCCCGGGACAACAAATCTAACTTGCCACACAGCTTTACCAACTGCGCCATGCTTCACATGCCTAACCCGCGAATATTTAACTTAAAACACCTCCACCCGGATAGTAAACAAAACCTATTTTGGCCCACTGTGGGCCCACTAATTGGTATATAAAAAAATCCTTCGGTACAAGTGGTCGATACATTATATTCTAATTGTGGGCGGAGTTTGAAATTTATAGGTTAATATTATAGGGAGTTACGGGGTGTGATGTGTGCGTGCCTCCTGATATGACTTCTGTCCCTTTTTCAGCCATTATTCATTCTTCAGCAACGAAAAATATTTCTTTTCATATATAGAACACTTTATTCGCTTTAAAATATTGAAAAGAAGTTAAAAAAATGATATAAATTAAAATAAATAAATAAATAAAAATTATCCGAAATTTATACGTTTATTACCTATTTTTCGCTATTTCCCAAAGAAAAAATAGCTTTTTTTTGTATACAGAACACTTGATTCACGTTAAAATATCAAAAAATATATTAAAAAAATTTAATAAAAAAAAATAAAATTTGAATGTCGACCGTCGCAGGTATTCGAACCCATGGCCCCCGGGACAACAAATCTAACTTGCCACACAGCTTTACCAACTGCGCCATGCTTCACATGCCTAACCCGCGAATATTTAACTTAAAACACCTCCACCCGGATAGTAAACAAAACCTATTTTGGCCCACTGTGGGCCCACTAATTGGTATATAAAAAAATCCTTCGGTACAAGTGGTCGATACATTATATTCTAATTGTGGGCGGAGTTTGAAATTTATAGGTTAATATTATAGGGAGTTACGGGGTGTGATGTGTGCGTGCCTCCTGATATGACTTCTGTCCCTTTTTCAGCCATTATTCATTCTTCAGCAACGAAAAATATTTCTTTTCACATATAGAACACTTTATTCGCTTTAAAATATTGAAAAGAAGTTAAAAAAATGATATAAATTAAAATAAATAAATAAATAAAAATTATCCGAAATTTATACGTTTATTACCTATTTTTCGCTATTTCCCAAAGAAAAAATAGCTTTTTTTTGTATACAGAACACTTGATTCACGTTAAAATATCAAAAAATATATTAAAAAAATTTAATAAAAAAAAATAAAATTTGAATGTCGACCGTCGCAGGTATTCGAACCCATGGCCCCCGGGACAACAAATCTAACTTGCCACACAGCTTTACCAACTGCGCCATGCTTCACATGCCTAACCCGCGAATATTTAACTTAAAACACCTCCACCCGGATAGTAAACAAAACCTATTTTGGCCCACTGTGGGCCCACTAATTGGTATATAAAAAAATCCTTCGGTACAAGTTGTCGATACATTATATTCTAATTGTGGGCGAAGTTTGAAATTTATAGGTTAATATTATAGGGAGTTACGGGGTGTGATGTGTGCGTGCCTCCTGATATGACTTCTGTCCCTTTTTCAGCCATTATTCATTCTTCAGCAACGAAAAATATTTCTTTTCACATATAGAACACTTTATTCGCTTTAAAATATTGAAAAGAAGTTAAAAAAATGATATAAATTAAAATAAATAAATAAATAAAAATTATCCGAAATTTATACGTTTATTACCTATTTTTCGCTATTTCCCAAAGAAAAAATAGCTTTTTTTTGTATACAGAACACTTGATTCACGTTAAAATATCAAAAAATATATTAAAAAAATTTAATAAAAAAAAATAAAATTTGAATGTCGACCGTCGCAGGTATTCGAACCCATGGCCCCCGGGACAACAAATCTAACTTGCCACACAGCTTTACCAACTGCGCCATGCTTCACATGCCTAACCCGCGAATATTTAACTTAAAACACCTCCACCCGGATAGTAAACAAAACCTATTTTGGCCCACTGTGGGCCCACTAATTGGTATATAAAAAAATCCTTCGGTACAAGTGGTCGATACATTATATTCTAATTGTGGGCGGAGTTTGAAATTTATAGGTTAATATTATAGGGAGTTACGGGGTGTGATGTGTGCGTGCCTCCTGATATGACTTCTGTCCCTTTTTCAGCCATTATTCATTCTTCAGCAACGAAAAATATTTCTTTTCACATATAGAACACATTATTCGCTTTAAAATATTGAAAAGAAGTTAAAAAAATGATATAAATTAAAATAAATAAATAAATAAAAATTATCCGAAATTTATACGTTTATTACCTATTTTTCGCTATTTCCCAAAGAAAAAATAGCTTTTTTTTGTATACAGAACACTTGATTCACGTTAAAATATCAAAAAATATATTAAAAAAATTTAATAAAAAAAAATAAAATTTGAATGTCGACCGTCGCAGGTTTTCGAACCCATGGCCCCCGGGACAACAAATCTAACTTGCCACACAGCTTTACCAACTGCGCCATGCTTCACATGCCTAACCCGCGAATATTTAACTTAAAACACCTCCACCCGGATAGTAAACAAAACCTATTTTGGCCCACTGTGGGCCCACTATGTGTATATATAAAAATCCTTCGGTACAAGTGGTCGATACATTATATTCTAATTTTGGGCGGAGTTTGAAATTTATAGGTTAATATTATAGGGAGTTACGGGGTGTGATGTGTGCGTGCCTCCTGATATGACTTCTGTCCCTTTTTCAGCCATTATTCATTCTTCAGCAACGAAAAATATTTCTTTTCACATATAGAACACTTTATTCGCTTTAAAATATTGAAAAGAAGTTAAAAAAATTATATAAATTAAAATAAATAAATAAATAAAAATTATCCGAAATTTATCCGTTTATTACCTATTTTTCGCTATTTCCCAAAGAAAAAATAGCTTTTTTTTGTATACAGAACACTTGATTCACGTTAAAATATCAAAAAATATATTTAAAAAAATTATATATAAAAAAAAGAAAAAATTTGAATGTCGACCGTCGCAGGTATTCGAACCCTTGGCCCCCGGGACAACAAATCTAACTTGCCACACAGCTTTACCAACTGCGCCATGCTTCACATGCCTAACCCGCGAATATTTAACTTAAAACACCTCCTCCCGGATAGTAAACAAAACCTATTTTGGCCCACTGTGGGCCCACTAATTGGTATATAAAAAAATCCTTCGCTACAAGTGGTCGATACATTATATTCTAATTTTGGGCGGAGTTTGAAATTTATAGGTTAATATTATAGGGAGTTACGGGGTGTGATGTGTGCGTGCCTCCTGATATGACTTCTGTCCCTTTTTCAGCCATTATTCATTCTTTAGCAACGAAAAATATTTCTTTTCACATATAGAACACTTTATTCGCTTTAAAATATTGAAAAGAAGTTAAAAAAATGATATAAATTAAAATAAATAAATAAATAAAAATTATTCGAAATTTATCCGTTTATTACCTATTTTTCGCTATTTCCCAAAGAAAAAATAGCTTTTTTTGTATACAGAACACTTGATTCACGTTAAAATATCAAAAAATATATTAAAAAAATTTAATAAAAAAAAATAAAATTTGAATGTCGACCGTCGCAGGTATTCGAACCCATGGCCCCTGGGACAACAAATCTAACTTGCCACACAGCTTTACCAACTGCGCCATGCTTCACATGCCTAACCAGCGAATATTTAACTTAAAACACCTCCACCCGGATAGTAAACAAAACCTATTTTGGCCCACTGTGGGCCCACTAATTGGTATATAAAAAAATCCTTCGGTACAAGTGGTCGATACATTATATTCTAATTTTGGGCGGAGTTTGAAATTTATAGGTTAATATTATAGGGAGTTACGGGGTGTGATGTGTGCGTGCCTCCTGATATGACTTCTGTCCCTTTTTCAGCCATTATTCATTGTTTAGCAAAGAAAAATATTTCTTCTCACATATAGAACACTTTATTCGCTTTAAAATATTGAAAAGAAGTTAAAAAAATGATATAAATTAAAATAAATAAATAAATAAAAATTATCCGAAATTTATCCGTTTATTACCTATTTTTCGCTATTTCCCAAAGAAAAAATAGCTTTTTTTTGTATACAGAACACTTGATTCACGTTAAAATATCAAAAAATATATTTAAAAAAATTATATAAAAAAAAAAAGAAAAAATTTGAATGTCGACCGTCGCTGGTATTCGAACCCATGTCCCCCGGGACAACAAATCTAACTTGCCACACAGCTTTACCAACTGCGCCATGCTTCACATGCCTAACCCGCGAATATTTAACTTAAAACACCTTCACACGGATAGTAAACAAAACTTATTTTGGCCCACTGTGGGCCCACTAATTGGTATATAAAAAAATCCTTCGGTACAAGTGGTCGATACATTATATTCTAATTTTGGGCTGAGTTTGAAATTTATAGGTTAATATTATAGGGAGTTACGGGGTGTGATATGTGCGTGCCTCCTGATATGACTTCTGTCTCTTTTTCAGCCATTATTCACTCTTAAGCAAAGAAAAATATTTCTTCTCACATATAGAACACTTTATTCGCTTTAAAATATTGAAAAGAAGTTTTAAAAAATAATATAAATTAAAATAAATAAATAAATAAAATTTATCCGAAATTTATCCGTTTATTAGCTATTTTTCGCTATTTCCCATAGAAAAAATAGTTTTTTTTGTATACAGAGCACTTGATTCACGTTAAAATATGAAAAAATATATTAAAAAAATTTAATAAAAAAAATAAAATTTGAATGTCGACCGTCGCAGGTATTCGAACCCATGGCCCCCGGGACAACAAATCTAACTTGCCACACAGCTTTCCCAACTGCGCCATGCTTCACATGCCTACCCCGCGAATATTTAACTTAAAACAAATCCACCGGGATAGTAAACAAAGCTTATTTTGGCCCACTGTGGGCCATCTAATTGGTATATAAAAAAATCCTTCGGTACAAGTGGTCGATACATTATATTCTAATTTTGGGCGGAGTTTGAAATTTATAGGTTAATATTATAGGGAGTTACGGGGTGTGATGTGTGCGTGCCTCCTGATATGACTTCTGTCACTTTTTCAGCCATTATTCACTCTTTAGCAAAGAAAAATATTTCTTCTCACATATAGAACACTTTATTCGCTTTAAAATATTGAAAAGAAGTTAAAAAAATAATATAAATTAAAATAAATAAATAAATAAAATTTATCCGATTATTGGCTATTATTCGCTACTTTCCAAAGAAAAAATAGTTTTTTTTTTATATACAGAGCACTTGATTCACGTTAAAATATCGAAATATATATAAAAAAAAATAATATATCAAAAAAGAAAAAAATTTGAATATCGAACGTCGCAGGGTTTCGATCCCATAGCCCCCGGGACAACAAATCTAACTTGCCACGCAGCTTTACCAACTGCGCCGTGCTTCATATGCGTACACGCGAATATTTAGCTTAAAACACCTTCTCCCTGTTAGTAAACAAAACTTATTTTGGCCCATTGTGGGCCCACTAATTGGTATATAAAAAAATTCTTCGGTACAAGTGGTCGATACATTATATTCTAATTTTGGGCGGAGTTTGAAATTTGAAGGTTAATATTATAGGGAGTTACTTGGTGTGATGTGTGCGTGCCTCCTGATATGACTTCTGTCCCTTTTTCAGCCATTATTCGCTCTTTATCAAAGAAAAATATTTCTTTTCACATATAGAACACTTTATTCGCTTTAAAATATTGAAAAGAAGTTAAAAAAATAATATAAATTATAATAAATAAAATTTATCCGATTATTAGCTATTATTCGCTGTTTCCCAAAGAAAAAATATTTTTGTTTTTATATACAGAGCTCTTGATTCAAGTTAAAATATTAAAAAATATATATATAAGAAAAGAAAAAAATTTGAATGTCGACCGTCGCAGGGTTTCGATCCCATAGCCTCCGGGATAACAAATCTAACTTGCCACACAGCTTTACCAACTGTGCCATGATTCACATGCCGACCCGCGAATATTTAGCTTAAAACACCACCTCCCGGTCAGTAAACAAAACTTATTTTGGCAGATTGTGGGTGCACTAATTGGTATATAAAAAAATCCTTCGGTACAAGTGTTCGATACATTAAATTCTAATTTTGGGCGGAGTTTGAAATTTATAGGTTAATATTTTAGGGAGTTACGGGGTGTGATGTGTGCGTGCCTCCTGATATGACTTTTGTCCCTTTTTCAGCCTTTATTAGCTCTTTAACAAAGAAAAATATTTCTTTTCACATATAGAAGACTTTATTCGCTTTAAAATATTGAAAAGAAGTTAAAAAAATAATATAAATTAAAATAAATAAAATTTATCCGATTATTAGCTATTTCCCAAAGAAAAAATAGTTTTTTTTTGGTGCGTTAAGTAAAAAGGCGTGTTAATTTAGTGTGGCCAAGACATACATGGTCTACTGCTTATTCTTATTTATCTTAATAATTACAATAATTAGTTAACCATTCCATGATATGTTATTCTCGACGGAATTTAAGTCTCCATTTAATAAAAAGAAATACATTTTCCTTGAATTATCGTGGTGCCAAAATCAAATGTAACCAGACTTACTGGACTCATTGAAGAACAATATTAAAGTTTAGAGACGGTTGCGTATCGATAGGCTTTAACAGTATGATTATTTCCTCGAGAAATGCATCTGGCAATCCAAAAAAGTTCTGAAGTAGAGGAAATGGAGAATTAAAGCTAGTTTTCAACTCTTTAACTCTGTTTTAAGTGTATTTTTTGCATAACTGAACTTTAATCTTGCAAGCGAAAAGTCTGTGATTCAAGATAATATCTGCGACTTTCATTAGAAAACTGTACTATTAATACAATAATTCGACATAAGCCTACTTTGAAATTTCGCCAGGATAAAACTAAGGAAAACGATGATGCAAGTAACTTGTAAGCTTTGAAAAAAATCGGGAACACATCATGTATTTATTACTGCTTCTAATCAATTTGCAAAGTTACAAGAATACTAGAAAATTGAAAGTAAAGAAATCCATACACTAAATCTGGTCCATACACTAAATCTGGTGCATTTTTAAAAAAGCTACTATTTTATTCATTTAAACTAATTATTCCCTTCATTTATTAAAGTCTTTGCTTTATATTGTTTAATATTGATATCAAATGATTAAATTTAAAATTACCATTTCTAAGTATAACATTTTGTAACTTCATAAATTTTAAAGTTTGTTTCAAATATCAGATCTATATTTTTTAGAAATATTGCATATGATAAATTATACTTTAAAGTAATGTAGTTCTTTTAAAAAAAAAGTCTTTGAATTTTTACAATTAAACAAAAAACTATACTAAAATTTCACTCTAAACAAAAATTTTTGAAAAAATAGGCAAATAAAAAAATGCAAAGAGGATATCATTTCTCAATGCCTTAAAAAAATTACTATTTTTGAAGATTTTTCTAAAACTAGTTTGAATTAAACTAATGTGTATGATATTTTTAAAATATATTTTTAGTTCTGCAAATATCCCTAAATAAATTTAATTGTAACTTGAACATTGCTTTGTTGGACTTGAATGTGATTTACTTTAAATAAAGAAAATCGAAGGTTATTTGGAGAAACTGTTTCAGTGATTTTGTATTAAGAAAACCTCCAAACACAATTGATCATGAAAAATATAGAAAAAATTAAATAAAATAAATGAAAAAAATGAAGAAAAACCATGCATATTAAAATTACAAATTTTATTAAAAATTATAATTTATTAGCAACAATAACAGGAAAAATATAGAACATAGTGAATCATTAAATGTTTAACAAATATAAATGCAAGAATGGAAAAAATCATTCAGTAAACTTAGAAGTAGGATTGAAAATAGTTGTAACAAAAATTTTTTTAAATTAATGCTCAGAATGTTAGAGGTTAAAACAAATTATAGTCTAGGAGTGGCTCTAAAAGTTTTTATTTTTTTACTTAAATTAAAGGCTCATTTTTAAGTTGGTAAAAGACAAAGTACAAGTTTTAAAATAAAAAATGCTGCAGATATCTGGTGTAAATATATATAACTTTATAGCATAAAAGGGTAAGAGCATTTAAACATAACATACCAAAATGGTTACAACAGCTTAAGAAAGGTTTCTTAAATATTTACAATACTAAAGTTAATTATTAAAATATTAAGAATTTTCTAATTGAAAATAATAATAAAACAAAAACAGTTCAATAAATAAATTACACAGAAAACAGAAATAAAGGATTTTAACTCTATTAAGCAAGATAAAAAAAAAAAAAATTAACCATTGCTACAGAAGACAGGCAATTTTTAAACTTAAAAATAAAAAGGGAGAGTTAGAAAACAGAGTCATTAAATACAAAAAAAATTAATGCAAATGAAAGTACACAATATTCGAAACAAAAAGGATTATAAAATGTTCAATAGTTAACTATATACAAGAATTAAATACAATTCTTCCTTAAAGTATTACAAGCAATCCTGTTCAGAAAGTTTGATCTGTATTATTCGATACTAGTTTATAATATTTTCATACTTCTTCAATACAGTTAGCTAAGATAATTAAGTACTTTAAAATACAAAACTAATTTTAATTAAATAGAAGAGAATAGTATATTTTATATGATAAAAACATAACAAGTCAAATGTAATCTTAATAATGTTCAGAATAGTGATATTAACAATTATGTGACCAAAACAAACCTAGTTTTATTGATGCTTAAATAAGAAAATCTAAAAGCTGTAAGTACATAGAAGTCATAGAATGTGATAAAAATACAAAGAGAACAAGGAAAGAAAAACAAATTAAAAGAGTAGAAAAACTGCCAAAAATAATTATATTTATTTTAAAAATTCTTTTAATAATTTAAAAAAAAAATTAAAAATCAAGAAAACAATATATATTTAAGTCTTATAAATTCCCTGTCAGCTCACATGATTATATCCGTAAATTAGAGTGCTTATTAATATTGTATTAAATAGCAAAATATATTAAAACAGATCTTGTTTTGGCTATATTAATACAATATAAAAAGCACTCTAATTTATGGACATATTCATATGTGCTGGCGGGTAGTTCATATCACTTAATTTGTTTTCCTGCTATCAGGGATGAGAGTAGTCAGAAAGTAAAAAAGAGGAAATCCAAGAAGATTTAAGATATATATGATTAGATTTAATTAGAATACACATCAATGATTAGATTTAAAAATTAGAAAGTTAAATAACAGGGATGAGAGTAGTCAGAAAGTAAAAAAGAGGAAATCCAAGAAGATTTAAGATATATATGTATAAACAAAAATTTGACAAAAAAAGTGCGCTTTTTTAACTTGTAAACCATGTGATTATAAATCCCGATATGAGGCTTTTAAATCACGTAAATATGAAACTCTACATCGAATTTAAAAAATGCGAAAATACAAATCATGATGCGTAATTTTTAGATCACGATACATAATTTTTAAATCGCGTGATATTACAACCGCAAAAACGAATCACGACATTGGATTTTAAGCTCGCGTGAATATGAATTGCTACATGGGGTTTTAAAAGCTCGTAAATAAAAATCGCGATGTTGGTTTTTTAAATCTCGTAAATAAGAATCGCAATGTACAATATTTAAATCGCCTGAATTAGAATCGCATCGTTCAACTGTTAAATCAGGCAAATACGAAAATCGATGTTTGATAATAAAACCGCGATTTTAAAAATGCATAAATACAAAACACGATATTGGGTTTTTAAATCTCGTAAATAAGAATCATAATGTACGGTATTTAAATAACGTAAATAAGAATCGCAATGCGCAACTTTTAAATCAGGTAAATGCGAAAATCGATGATTGATATTAAAATTGCGTGAATAAAAATCGAGATATTTGCAGAGTCTGGACTTGGGATTTCTAAAAGGCTTGTTTGTATTGTTTTTGTTTAGACATAATAAATAAAAATTTACAAGATTAACTGAATGAGCAAATAAATATTTTCACTGCAAATCCACCTCTATTTTCTTTTCTTTTTTTGTTTGTTTTCACGCCAGCTACGCCAGAAGCAGCGACGTCTGAATTACGAAAATACGAGCTATCCCGCCGACGGATAAAAAATACGGAAAATCTTATTTTCTGTGCGTGAAATCGGAGAAAATAGCTAATATAAGTAAAAATGCGGAAGGGTTAGCAGCTAGGACGTAGTTTGAATTTTCTGTTTATCTTTGAAAATCGTAAATAAATATAACTATTTTACTTCAACGACTGAATTTTTTTAAATAAGCGGGATATTTATTAAAAAAAAAAAAAAAACGAAACTTTTAGAGAATCAGAGTTTTTGATAAAAAGGCTGAAATTCGAGAGACAAAAAAAATCTCATCCCTGTATAAAGGCCAACCAGTTTTATCCCAAGGAAATGATTTTTAGAGAAACTTCAGAGGGAGTAATAAGGACTTCAATAATTTCGCTCCGTGGAAAATTAAATTCCTCATAAAATACTTTAACTTGTGCAAAGAAAAAAATTTTCAGCGGAAATTAGCGGGAAAAATGGAAAAATCTGAAAAAAAGCGGAAATCCGCGAATCCGCGGAAGAATCTCATCCCTGTGCTATTTAATTTTTTTAAAAAGAATTTTTAAAATATATTTAATTAATCTTGGTTGTTTTTTTTTGTCTCTCTCTCTCTATATATATATATATATAAAGCATAATAGGTAAATACAAAATGGACAACAACAAAAAAAGAGAGAAAAACAAAGGAAATTAAGAAAATCAATAGGTTTCAATACTGTGCATAAGCTGCAAGCATATAGAACTCATAAAATAAGATCAAAATACAATACAAATCAACCAGATATAATTGTGTGCAGTGATGAAGAGATTATATATATATATTTTTCCAGATTTCTATAAATTTCTCTTAATAATTTTCTTTTTTCATTATTCTGTAATTTTTTCCATGTTTTCTCCACATTTTGAACTTAAATATGTATGATATATATATTACCAAAATTTGTAAAAAACTTTTTTCTCCAAAACTTTAAGTCTAGTATATGAAAAAGAAAAAATAATTCTATGCTGGACATATGTATATGCCCTTTTATTGCCTTAAAACTTGAAATTTAGAAGAATGCCAACATCCAGAAATAGTCTCAAAGTCATTTTTCACCAGGTACAGAGAAAAAGAGTTACAACATTAAATTCAAATCAAATAAAAATTAATTTAATTATTAAATTAATAAAATATTTATAAAATCTTAATACATTTCTTAAAATAGCTTTAATATTTAAACTGATATGGGTGAATAATAAATGGGTAATGTTGAATGCATAATTCAAAAGCAAAACTAGTTATTCCTCTTCAACGTTTTCATTTATTTCTACTTGAATTGAAATCAGAAGTTTTTTTCTTCTTCTTTTTTTACCGTCAAAATGAAATATTAACTTTTATTATAAACTTTCATACAAATTTCAAGTAGTCAGCTGGATAAATTACTTAAAAAATGTAATTTTTTCTACATATAAAATTTAGCAGAAAAATTCAATATAATTTAAACAAGTTTTGCAATCGAATGACTCATATAGAAGAAAGAAATCTTATGTTTGGATAAGTTAGTTATTTGTATTAAATTTTTTAAGAAGTTTGATGAAAAAGTGTTTTTGGAAAGCACCAAATTAAAAATGGGGTAGCAAATAATAAAACATTTAAACACAGAAATTGTTGAAAGAAGAGAAGTCTGTAGCAAGATTTTAAAATAAGGTGTTAAATCATTTTTCAATTATTTTCGATACAAAGTGTTGTTACAAATTTCTATCTTCTCTCGATGCCTTCTTTCAATCCCAGCTACTATGTTGGTAACCCAAGCAGGGAATTTTCTTTTTTGTGTTTGCTTCAATCGGTAACCACTAATGGCAGGGGTCATTTCTTCTTGCATTTCTGAAAAATTTAAGAAAAATAAAATAAAACAATCAAAAAAATATTACATTTGTGTGACAATCAAAAAAGTATTACATTTCATATCAGTTACGTTTCAAATACAGAGAGAAAATAGTAAAAAAGTAGCATATTTCAATCTCAATCTGTTTACATTAAAAAATTGTTAAAATAATTTAAAATGCTTCAATAAAGCCTTAAAAAATTCACAAATTAAGCTATATTTTAGACTTTTCCCAGACCATAACTTTTAATTAGGTATTTGTGATCAATGACAAGCATACACTCTGTTTTTTAATGGTGGACATTCTGATAAAGAAAAGAAAATGCTTTGATTGTATCACATTTGCACAATCTATAACACATTTTACTTATAATACAAACTAATGAGTAAAATGACACTCAAATCAATACTTATAAAAATATGGGGGAAATATTTTTGAGATTTATCTATTATAAAGTTAATCTAACACACTGTGAGATCAACTCAGATTTAATGTTACGTAAAAAAAAAAATTAAGATGTATAATATGCATTTAAATATAAAATCATATATGGCATTGAATTCTATTCATTTAAAGAAATTAACTGTATTCCTATTTATTGATTTTTAAAATACCACGAAAGTTTATTTCAGTTACAGACAAAACTAAAGATAGGTTTTGAAAAAAAAAAAAATCATTTTGGGCTTCTTCAAAGCACGAAGGGTCTAATTTTTATATTTTTTAAGCTTCCTGTTATAACATTAATCAAAAAGGTACTTTATGTATTTTGATTTGTGAAATATTAATTTCCTGTAATGTACAGCATATAAATTTATAATTGTTTCATTAGAGTACCCATCTAATTTTATTCTTTCATTGTTACTAATTACTAACTTCTGCTTATGGGCAATTCTATGATACATAGGACAACATAATTAAAAGAAAACCTTTAACAGCAACTCTCCATTAACAAATTTCATTTATTTAAGATATGAAATTAAAAACTTTTGCAGTAATAATAATCAAAATTATAATGTCTGTACATTATCTGTCAGTAACTTGCAACGTTAGTCACAGAGCTTTTCCTAAATTTGCCACTTTCTCTCTACATTTTTATAAAATAATCTCATTATTGCTTATGGAAGAAGAATTAAGTGAGGAGAGAAGGAAACATCTCAGATAATTAAAAAAAAGTATTTATCAATGAAAAGAAAGTTTAAAAAATAAGAAAACCCAGCAAAAACCTATATCAGTCACTATAAAACTAACCTATAATGAAAAAAAATTTTTTTTCTGTTGCTTTTTTAAAAACATTTCAAGCAATTTTTACGAAATTCTGTGTGTTTTTTTTTAAGTATAAATATAAAACTTTAAATAGCATTCCATTTGCTCCCTCAGTAGTGCCGGGATAAGGACAATTATTCCTGTCTCTTTTCTTGCCCCCAGATGCATTTAACCTTGGAAACAAATAATATCATGCTGATATTAAAGCACAAAATTTCATTTGTAACTAAAAAATGAAAGGCATCAGAATGAAAAATTTCTACTAAGTTATAATATCTATCTAATGGGGATTGTGTTGCTTAAATTCAAAGCAAAAGTTGTTGACCAGTTGAAAATATTTTGAAAGACCATAACCCAGTAAATTATAAGTCACACTTTTTCATCTTATTTTATATATTAATATTAAATAACTATAAAATAATTTTAAAAATCATGTTTAAAAAAATTATATAATGTATCATATTTTTTAAAATTTAATAAAATTTCAAAAATAATAAAAAGTGTAAAATTTCAGGCGTAATACAATGTCTTAAAAAATAACAAAATTTTAAAATCATATGAAATACAATAAAAAACTATTTAACTATACATAATTTGAATACCATATTTTAAGTTCAGGGTTTTAAAAGTTTTTATTATCCCTTCACTCTGGTTCAGAAAGGTCTAATTTTAAAATTAAGATTTTGGGTATACAAGTAAAAACATATAAAACCTGTATTTTTAATTCCATTAAAAAATAACAGTCAATAAATGATCGAAATAGAAAATTTTGTTTATAGTTAAAATTGATATTATGCTCTAAACAGTTTAAATTGACATATATAAAACTGCAAAAGAACTCAAAACCTTTTTCTATATGCAATTTTAATGCTATATTGTAAATGTTTTATTTCATCAAAAAATTACAGCCTTGAAGAATTTTTTTTTATGTACTTTAACTTTACACATGGAGTATAACAAGGGGCATAAATATAGCCCCTTGGTTCAAAAATGTTCAGTATAACTGAAATACACAAAAGAAATAAATAAAACCAGGTATGAACAAAAATTCAAAGTGACTGTTTTTATTTTTCACTGCCAACATATTTAAAAAATAAAATTTTTATAGAAAACTTTTGCATAAAGAGTTCAGAAAATTCAAAAATAAGTATAACAGATAAAACAGAAATAAATAAATTAATTAAAATAAAACAATAATAATAATGATAAAACTTACAAACTATTATAATTCCATGCAATAGAATCAAGCTGCATTTAAATTAAAAATTAATATTTGGATTTCAACTATTAAATAAACAAACGCAGGAATTCACAATAACCAGACTAACAAAATTAAACATTATATTTTCAAAGGAAAAAAAAGTCAACTTTATTCATGTTATTTCAAAAAATTTTTAACAGTTAAAACTTTTTTGAAATTTCTATCAATAAAAACTTTAAACCTAAAATAGTTTTCATTAAGACAACAATACCTTAAAATAACACCTACAAACAAACTAAAATACATAAAAATGTAGATATTTACCATTCAATGACTGAGAGTATCCCGGTTTGAATCTCCTATAAAATTTACACAAGTTAGATATAATATATAGTTATTATACTTAAGGAAAATTTACAAAATGCAAATGTCACATTAAATGAATACATAAACACAATGGGACCCTTATGAATATCAGTCTCAG
This sequence comes from Parasteatoda tepidariorum, assembly GCF_982258835.1. Classification (NCBI taxonomy): domain Eukaryota; kingdom Metazoa; phylum Arthropoda; class Arachnida; order Araneae; family Theridiidae; genus Parasteatoda; species Parasteatoda tepidariorum. The sequence continues at coordinate 2,321,438 of NC_141761.1, forward strand.
ATATAGAATTACAAAATTTTAAAATAATGTAAAAAAAAATTTTTTTCCACAAAAATTAAAAGTAATTATTTCACTCTTTACAAGCAAGATTTTTAAAAATTTGATTTCTAATTTAAATGCCAAAGAGTGCCATTTATAAAAAATTATTAAATATTTAAAAATAGTCTAGGTAGAAATTTATTATCCTTAATATTATTTTATTAATTTCACATAAAATGCATCCATAATAAATCTTGAATGACTAAAAAACAATGTAATCAACTGAGGTGCAAGAACTAGGTAAGTCCTGATTTACAAACTTTAAGTAAACTAAACTAAATAAAACAATAGGTTTTTTTAATCATACACTGAAAAGGGGTAGTTTAACATTTGTGCCCAGTTCCAGAACTAACCTAATATTCACAGTCAAAAATAAATTAAAAATTTCTTTGAAAAATTTGGACTTAACTTGATGTATTAGTGCCCTAATACATCAAGACAACATATTCAAAAATGTTTTGACTGAAAAACACAGCATAATAGAAAGAGATATAGATTAATGACTGTAAATTAAAATATTGGTTGATATATTCAACACATAATAAAAATGTGCACAGGTTAGATATGAATAATGACTTTTATATACATATTCATACACACACAGAGTGGAACCCTAATTTTAGGTTTTCCATCGAACTAGAACTAAAAAAAGCAGGAAGTGCAATAATGTAAAATCACCATAAAAATTAAAGTAAATATAACTTTTGACTGAGAAGAGAAAAAATAGAAATATATTGAGGAAATAAAACAGATATAGATTGAGGAGCTTCCGTAGTTGGACAGCTGATTTATCTTTTATAGTGATTTAAAAAATTTTGGAAATTCTCTGCAGTTTTCCAGTTTTTTATGACTTTTTTAATTCCCTGTATTCTTCCGGTTTTTCCAGATGCTGTGGCAACCCTGATGAAGGTATTTTCATAAAATTTTTAGATACTAATTCATATTATAATTGAAACTGATGTTAAAACAAGATACAATAAATAACATTTTTAGAATTACTATTCAAAGAAATTGGAAGATTATTTATAAATACATATTTTTAATATTCTTTTCTCAGTGAGTAAGCCTTGTTATGAACAGTTTAAAAATTTTTTTTTTTTAAAATTGAGTTAAATTAACACAAATATATTAAATTAATGATGTTCATCAATGCAGCAAGACTTTCTCTAAGACTATAATGAAGAATAAAAATCAAAACGCCAATTAAGTTACTGATAAAAACCTGAAAAAGCTTAGTGGCATCTTTTGACACCAACACAATCTATTATAGTGGGGGGCAGCTTGCAAATTGAGAAAAAATTATAGAAAGCAATCTTGCCAGCAGTATCTTAATTAAAAAGTGCAGACAAAAATCAATATAACATTGCAAGATTGTTTCCTGGGACCATAAAACTTATGTGTGCCTTCATTGCATGGATTAAGCATAAATCTTCTGTTACTATCAAAATGATACATGAAAATTTCAAGAATAAGATACAAAACCGTGTTTCACTTTTTTAAATGACCTAAAAGTCTCTCCAGAGGTAATTATACATTTTTGTTCTAAAAATGAATACATTTTTAATGAAATTATACTCAATTGTATTTTAAAATAACGAGAGTAGTCCTTTAAGATTAAGATTCGAAAGACAATATTAGACTGAAAGACAGAAATTAAGATTTGAAAGATAGTATCCGTTGAAGGAGTTTCGTTGTTGAAATGGCTGCAGTATTTAATACATTATGTTTAATTTTTTTAGCCGCCCTCTCCCCAACCAAGAGACACAACTATGCCAAAGTTGCACAAATTATTTATCAACTAGCTCAGATCTTTTAATGAAGTGCCAAGTATAGCTATCACACTTTTTTGATATTCCACTTGATGAAGTTAATGAGTAAATTTATGTTAATGACTATGAGGTAAATATTTGTTTAGTTTCTTTTTAGTAAACTTTAGCTCTCAATCAATGAGGCACAGAAAATGTTGTTACTCTAGCTACTCTACTTAAATATAAGGATTTTGGATAAAATTATTTTAATTTTGCTTTAGCTGGCTTTTAAATTTTAAGGAATATGGTGAATTCGTAACTAAAATGAAGAACTTTGTAGAACAGCACATGAAGTGACATTTTTTAACAACAAATTGTCCCTTTTGAGAGAATGTCTTTAAAAGAAACAATTAGAAAATATGGTTCTTTACTCTTTGCAGAAATACAAGTTGACAATTAGTGCACTGAAGTGTTTTGCTATTGTGTCAGAAATCAATTTAAATGTGGAAGGGAGGAAAAAAAAATAGGTATGTGCAGTTTCTCAATTTTTACAAAAATATAAGTTGAAAATTAGTGTACAGTTTTACTATAGAGTTAGTGCAAAAAAAAAACATTACTAATTTTTTTTACTGAAATATAAGGTGACAATTAATTAAGTTTATTAAAATTTTTTGCTAAGCTCAAAAATAGAAAGAAAGAAAAATTTACAAGATGTATACAGACTACAGCATATATAAAATCTTGTTAATTCTTTACTGCAAGTTTACTTATTTGTATTCATGATAAAAATTCTGCTATTATAATTGTTATTTTTCCTTCAATAAACATTCTTATTATGATAAAAGCACTCCTGCAAAAGCCAGTATATTGGCCAAGGGATCTGGCAAGTTAAGGCTTAACAGTAGTATAATGATGTAAGTGTAACAGCTTTAAAATTGCTTCAGGTATTATGAAAGCTGTATATTCCACAAATATTTCATTTGTTTTGATAATATATTTTCATTTCTTTTTTTTATTACATAGTAATAAAAACCAAATAAAAAATGTTAATGCATTCCTTTAATTGACTATAGTTAATAAAGGTTAAAATGATTGCTAAAAACAGATAAGTATTCTTGATTTTTCACTTAAAAGAGCTAGGAGGGTTTGGTCTTTAACATATTCAGTATCATAAACTGTTAAAAACTGTTTAAAATTGCTAAAAACTAATGATGATAGTTACAATGTAAGTTTTAGTAATACATTTATAATATTTATTAAACTATAGTTACACACCAATGAATAAACATATGCTAATACATATAATAATACAACTAAATATATTATGAATAATTATGTCAATGTAGAAAGTGTAGCATAAACAAAATTTCAGCTTATCTTCACTTTCTTTTTATTATTTTATAAGAAAATTCTACTCTTCCAAAGAATTTTTGAAATCTTTACGTTGAGTTATTATTATTTTAAATTTCATATTATTGAAATCAAAATGTTCTATTTCATTTTTATAATTTGCAGCATTTTGTTTTATCAACCGCACAATATTAATAAAAGTGGAATAAATCCAAATTATAACATTGGATCAGTTTCAAAACAGAATTGACAAAATCAGAAAAAAAAAGCTGATAAAAGCATAAATTTTTTATATTTTGTAATTAGTAATTTAACTTTTAAACTTAAGAGTTTCAAATCACCCTATTTTATTCTATGTAAAGGAATGATGACATAAATAATTGTTAGAACGTTTAAGGTATTTTTCAATAATTAAAATGTCTTATTAAAAGTAACTTAACAATTACAGAGCTTTCAGCAAGCAGATCTTTTGTTAGCATATAGTGTTCATATATAAAGTACATTTACGTATGAAAAGGATATGTTTTTTCCAGAGAAATTTACTTTTCAACGTAAGTTTAATCTGCACAAGAAAAGTGGTAACTGAATATTACTTCAATGAGCTAATTTTAGGTGAAAATAACAAACTTATATTAATAAGGATATACAGTTAATTAAGTTTAAAACAGTTTTTTGATGTGTCGGTTCTATCAATGGTAAAATTGTCAAAACTTGATAAGAAGTGAAACGTAAATAAATCTACTCACTGTCTGAAGTAATTTTAGAGTTAAAAGTTAACAAAGTTAAAATAAATAATGATAATTACTCAGAATGCACTTCACACCGTCTTTATCTGTAAGTCGCGAAGTATTGTCTAAACTGCTAGCAAAAACACAAGACTATCTTTTGTGAAGTTAACACAGTTGACTGAACCTAAAATATATGACAACACACTTTTAGATCATGTTAAAATTATTTAATGGAAATAATCACCTTAACACAAAAGATCATAATATTTAATGGCCTGAGTAAAACATATGTAGTCCTTAAAATTTCTTTTTTACATACATTGTATGCATATTTATTAGGTATTATTAAAAATAATAAAACAATTTTCACAGTCACAAAATCAATAAAAATGTTAAAACAAGGGAGAAAAAAACAAAAAATACACATTTAATGACTATTTGCTTTACATCTAACTAGAAAATTATACAACATTTAAAGTAATAGATTTTCTATGCCTTTCTCGAATACAATGAATATTGTAATTAGTTCATTCTAACTCATGTGTATTCACACTTTGAAAAAACTGTAAAAATATTCATAGATAAAAAAAAAGAAGTTCTGAAACTATTTATCATTAACTAGCTGAATACCCATTTTTTTCGTACAGAGTGAAATAAAGTAAGCCATCACTTTATCAGTACTGAAACAGCCTACTGATTGAGTAAATATCGATTGACTAGTCATTATTTCAATTATTTTTTAAATAATGTTCTTATGAAGCTTTTTCAATGAAGCATTATGCAGCAATTTCAAGAAAAATTTTTTTCATAAGACCTATGATTTTTATTAAACCAGGCATACATATGTTATTATAGTAGGTTTTAGGAATTATGGTTTCTGGTTGACCATGGCGATCAATAAATTTTGAGTGATTATACTTTTAGCTTTTCAATTATGATCAAACTCATTTTTATTAAAAAATTATGTAAAAAAATGTTTTTCAATTGCATTAAAAGTAATTAATTTATTTAAATTTTTTTTTTTTGACATTCTTATACGTGTTTTTAACAATCAGTAGGAGAAAAATCCTATTTATCCTTCTCTTTACACTAACGCGTATTTCTCAAACGCGTAATTCTGAATTTTATTACATTGTGTTAAAAAAATACAGTGTATCTGCTAGATTTCAGATTTTCAAATTCATAACTTTTCATGACTAATTCCACGAATTTTTCATGACTAAACGAGGTTACTATTTTCTCCAACAAAAACACAACAATAAATTTAAAAAACCATTATACCATTAATTGAAATGATAAGTATAAATCAAAATTGCTATACTCTGCATCTTCATATTAATAGATCTTAAACTTAAAAAACAGAGTAAAGAAAGAGTTGAAGCAATAAAATAGCTAAAAAAAATACAGAAGCAAATAATAATTTTTTTCTTTTTTTCTGCAGAATTATATTTTAAAGATACTTTTCGTGTTCATCAGAAAGGAAAGAAACTCCTAGTTTTTTTGTGTACTCATTTCCTATAAAAAATTCGTCAATGACTGGCTTGGTTCAGCTAGAATTTGATATTGATAAAATAAAAAAAATAAACAATAACAAAAATTCTGAAATCACAGAAGTTTAAAAGATAATGCCCTCTAGAAGTGATGCTCTTTCTTTCATTTTTTGAAAGAACACCATAATTTTTAAAGAACATGATAAAAACATTTTATATTTTAATAAAATATGACTGTGAGTGGGGATTTTATAACAAATTCAGATGTTCAGAACACAATGATATTTGGGGGGGGGGGGGCTAAATTCCATTTTAAAAATTAGATTTTTCAGCAATCCATGTTTTTTTTAAAAACAAAAATAGTTAAAATCATGACAAATTTTGTTTAATACAGAAATTTATGGTTTTCCATGATTTCTTACGATTCTCCAGGTGCACAGATACCCTGAAAATAGGAATTTGAGAAGTCGCATTGAAATCCATAAAAATAACTGCACAATTGCGATCAAAAAACCATATGGGTTTATAATTTCCCCATTTTTATTTATGTAATTCTTCAGTTTCAATTTAAAATAATTTATTTCAAATTAAAATTATTAAAATAATTTAAATATATTTTTTAATTTAATATTAAAAACTCACAGAATGATAAAGACAAATGAAGAAAAACAGACTCCAAAAATATAAACTAAAATAAGTACGTATCTTTACAATCAATTTACAAAAGATTGTAAAGTATGTTTTAGTACAAACAGTTTGAAGAATAAAATAACTATTTTATTACTACTTAATTTAACATAATAGAGCTTTAAATTTAACAATATTCTTATTGACATATTGCTGCATTATATAAATAAGAAAAAAATATACTTTAGATTAGATTAAAAAATAATATTAAAAATGTAATTTGAAAATTACAATAAGGAATATAAGCATACTGGATAAGTACAATACCGATTTATTTACGCTGGTGATGGAAAACACCTAATCCCCATTGATACTTTCTACTGTAGCAAAAGTAGTGTGTTTAACAAGTAGATAAAAATAAACTTTGGGAAGCTTAAATTCTTTCAATAATTACATTACTTAAATAATTTTAAAAACTATAAAAACATGGAATGTCTCTTTTATTTTAAACATTTTTTAGAGACATTGACTTAATCTTAAATTTGTTCACTTTATTTTACATCAGGTACGGCAAATTTCGTCCACAGTGATGAAAAAAACCACCTTTAAAGAAATAGATTTCTTTCATCCCAATTGGTAGAAACTCTTTCCCAATCAGAAATATTAAATATTTAAAGAGTTTTTTTTTCTAAACAGTTTATAACTGCAATCTAGTTTAAATAATAATATTAATTTTTGAGGTTTTAATAACCTATCATTTTATACATAGGTAAAAAACAAACAGCAGAAAAAATTCTGAAAGTTTTTATGACTTTCTAATGAAATTAAGGGTAGCTAGTTTATCATTACTATTTCATTTCAAAGAATATATTAAACTCTAATTTTATAATTAAAGAACTATCAAAATAAAATAACTGAATTTTATAATTACTACTAAATCAATAAATCACATACTGAACATAGATACAATTAAAAACCCATATTGAATTCTCAATTGCAAATAGTTTATTTTTATGATTAAATAATGTTAATTATGAATACTCAAACCTAATGATAAACTTCCCGTTACTATAAATTTAATTTGTTTTAGTTATAATATCTATTCTTGAGCAGATGTATTAGTCGTTTTTATTTTATTCCGTTTTGTCCAGTTTCTTCCTGTCCTGTAAGAAATAAGTTTCTTCTGAAAAAAATGCCACCATTTAACATAGATGATTTTGTGGCAAATCCTTTCTATGTTAACATTTAAAAATTGTTGATTAATGTTTATTTCAAACTGTACAAATTCCCATAAGCAATAAATCTCACAATTATAAAGTACGTAAGAAAAAATTATTATTTTTTTATTATGTTACAATCAAACTGGAAGTATTTATACGAATAATAGAAAATTTTATCATATAACTTTCTTTAAAATTTTTATTTTCAAGAGAACAATTTTAGTTTGAAAGAATATGTTTTTTGCAAAATTATAATTCAATAATTAATTGAAATTTTTAAAAAATTAACTTTATAATTTTGTTTTATCCCAATGGTATTAATACATCCTCTTCTAGGAGCAGGGATAAAATATTATGTTAGCTTTGTTTCTTTACATTAATATTTGTTAGCTCTGTTTCTTATTGCTCATGGCATTAATTTTTTTTTTTTTAAGATTTGGATTTATTTTCTTGTTAATATAAAGTTATTACCAGTACACCCTTTGTCGAACAGCTTAATACAGCCGGAGTACTGTTTTTTCAAAGATTTTTATATCAATTGATTCACTCTAATAGCATTCCCTTCATCCTATAAGAACTAATTTTACTTAAAATACCACAATCAACAGACCTGAGATTAACATTAAATTCAACTTAAACAATATTTACTGAGTTTGTTTTCTCCATTACTCAGTATTAAAGTTATATACATACACTAAGATTGTGTAGAAAAGGTCATATAATTAAAATTAAATAAGTAAATAATTGATTTAAAGAAAGGAAAGACTTTAGTCAATACCCCCCCCCCCCTAAAAAGTTTTATTTAGGCAAAGTGGAAAACAGAACCTGAAAATTTTTAAAAACAAAACCTTTTTTTGGGGGGGGGGGTTAAAAACCCTGATACAAAATGCTTTTGATCTTACTTTTTTTTAAAAAAATACTACTTTTATATTATTCATTTTATTATTTATATTGCTAAAATCTATCACCTTTTGTAAGATTTCATTTTTTAGTAAGATTTATGTCATCCCTATTTTTCTCCCAAAGAAAATTTCATAGATATTTTAGCAGTTTCTTAAAAAACTGGTTTTTATTTCCTTAGTTTATGTTTAATTTATTTTGAAACAATGTAAGAAATAACTTGTAAAATAACTATTAACTTGCATTACAATAAACTGAATTGCAATTACATGTTTATAATAAAATGAACTGCTTTAATATTGGATGACAATGCTTTTTTAAAGAGTATCTTATATTTCTTTCGCATAGTTGGGAGAGATCTAATTCTTCAAAGGTAGAATATTTAATTGTTTTTTCTACTGGGGAAAAAACTTGTCCTATTTAGTTTTCAAGTGGCATTTCTGATAATTTATATACAATTAACTTTACAAAATATGGTACAATAGGAAGCTCTTAACTAAACTTATTTTCTCATAAAATGACTTATTTAAAGAGGTCACAGAAATTTTTTTTATTCAATATACATATAGAGTTGCCACAGGCAACTAAAATGTGACTATTTGCAACTATTTTTGATCTGAGTCAACTTTTTCACCTGAAAAAGCTAAAAAAAAGCAACTATTTTCAGGAAAAGGAGACTATTTGGAGACTTTTCTGAGCTCCAAGTGATGTTTTTAATTGCATAAATTGGGTTGACAACCTAGGGCCCAAGGTAACTTCTTTATTCTACTAAGTTTTTTATTTATGATGCATTAGTAACCTATGATCACTTCATTATATTTTTCTGGAAAGTTTTTTCCTAAATTATTTAATATAACATTGTTTAGCAATTACTCTAATTTTTTAACTGCACATTATGTTTTTCTAGTTGCTGATCCTGTATTTTAATGCAGAAAACCATTCATATTTACAAAGGAAAATACAAAACTATTTGATGATTAAATGTATTTTATTTTCAGTTATGTTTATTATGTCGCAATGAAGCAATTTAGTTTAAGTGAATTGTATTTTTTAAAATTTATGTAATAAAAAGTGATACATAATAGTAGGAGTTATTAAAATTTCTTTTAAACAGAGCATTGCATCTAAACCTAACATCTGTTGTCAGTAAAAAGAAAAAAATTATTGCAAAAAAGGAGAGAAAAATAATAAAAATAATATAAGAAAAAAATTATTTAATTTAATTTTATTAATTTATTGTAAATATTTCATATATTTTTAACAATTAATTATACAAATTTCATAGGATTGTTAAAACAAAAAGTATCTTGAATAAATTACTGATAATTACATAATTACAGACACATAACTGATTTTAAGACTCCAAGTTCTATTTTTCTCTTTTGAAAATAAACCTATTCTTTCTTCGGGCATATATATATAAAGCTGAATACTTTTTGAAAAAACAAATGTCAAACTGAGCAGTCTTTTGTATATCAATAAAAAATTTTCATTAATATTTAGACTAATTGAAGTGGATGAACCAAGTTCTTGTAATCAATTTTTTTTTTATTATAGTATTTCTTTTCAAATAAATTATAACTATATCTATAAGTACTCAACAAGATAAAAAATTCTTTCTATCTCAACAATTTACTTCGATTATTACTTATATGCCAAAATTAGGAATTTAATTAGTACTTAACAAGATTAAGATTTGATTTGTCTGCTATATATTGAAGAAGAATAAATTAATTTAGACCAAGATTGGAAGAAAGTCTTTTTTCATTATTGATATAGATAAACCACATGCTTTTATAAGTTTGAAATTTGTGTTTAAACAAATATAAAACTAAATGTATATAATTTAAACATTATTTTCACCAACATATAGAAAATTGAAAAATTTTACCACTAAAAATATTTTTTAACATACGTAAAGGAAAAAAAACTTACCTTAACAAACATATCTGCATCCATAAGAGCAAACTCTAAAATCTCACGTGTGAGAACACCCATAATGCAATAACATTCATCTGCACTCTCAACAGCCATGATTCTACTGCAGATTCAATATAAATAAAAATTAATGTGATAAAATAAAACATGAAAAAATAAATTTCTTTGTTGGAAAACATTAATAATTAAAACAAAGATTTCAGTATTATGTGTAAGTATCAGTACATGGATAAAGAAAAAAGGCATATTATATTAAAGTTAAACTTCTTAAATTTTATAAGCTGATTATATTTTGAACAGAAAAGGATTAAGAGTAAAAGGATTAAAATCTTTAAAATTAAAGTAGCTGTATTAGAGCAGTGCTCCCGAAAGAAAAGAAAAAATAGCTAAGCTGGTTGCAGTTGGCAGTTATTGTTGCTGGTTATTTCTAGAAAAGTAATATGAAAACATTTATTATTTTTAAATTTAAACTGTACACCACTTTTTTACCTTTTTATATTAGAAACAGTCCTATATAGATGTTTTAACTTTAAATCTTGGTGGAACTAACCCGCACTTTGTGTAAATAAAAACAATAACTGGAGAAGGAGATTTAACTTAAAACTGTACGAGATTTATAAAGTCTGATATTATTAAATATGTGAAATAAATAAATGGATTGGATGGCTCACATGATTCGAAGGAGTGATGACAATACAATTAGAAAGATATTACTTTTTAGATTCAATGGATCAAGAAAGCGGGGCTGATTTGGAGGAGTCTGATTTTTTTTGGAAATAATTAAAAGAATCGAAGATCAAAGATAAATCGGAAATCGTTATGGAGAAATCTTCAGAGAAAGGCATTGGCCTACATTGAGCTGTCTGACCAACTGTGATGATGATGGAACTAGCCTGCATTAGCGTTACAAGGAGAGAAATCCAAGATAACCTCCCACCGCAAGGGAATTTAATACTGATATTTTGCATAAGAATAGTGGTTTAAGTATAGATGTGGGTTGAGTAAATATCCAGTGGTTAGTTTTTTTTTTTAATTTTAAAAAAAGATAATTATCCAGGTATTTACCATTGCCTCAGGTAAATAACCCAAAAAAATATCTGGATATTTACCACTTTTTGGTCTTTTTAAAGCATATAACCAGAATTTGTTTTGCTTATAATCCTGAAAATAATATATTAATTTTATCTTTATTTTCAAAAACAAACTTTTAACTATACATATCGGTTTCTAAAGAAATATTTCAAAAAAACTGTAAATAAAGAGGAACATGATAAATTTATGTAAAATGGTTAGCAATTTAAGCAAAGGTTAGTTAGAAAAAATTAATGTAAAAAGGTTAGCAATGTGTGATGTAATAAAATGGATATCATATTAAACCATTTAAGTTCACATTTGCAATTTTTTAAAGAAACACATAATTTTTTTCAATGCAATGGGTTAAACTGGATTAAATAGAAGAAATCCTGAATAAACAAAGAGAGTACGATTAAAGTTTTTGGAAACTAGGTTTTTAAAAAGGTTTTAATTTATACTGAGTTTGTAAATTTAATATTGGTTATAAAACTAAAACTACAAATTTCATGTGAGTACTGAGTTGGATTAAATAGAAGAAACCCTGAATGAACAAAGAGAGTACAATTAAAGTTTTTGGAAACTAGGTTTTTAAAAAGGTTTTAATTTATACTGAGTTTGTAAATTTAATATTGGTTATAAAACTAAAACTACAAATTTCATATCTAAATTTGAAGAGAAATTTATCCATAAAACAATTTAATTTAAACTAAATTTGTCTGGTTTAAAAATAAATAAATAAATGTAATTAGTTTAAAATCCTTTGATCTTTTGTTTAGTTTTTTCTGTATCTGTTGTTTAGGATTTTCAGAATCTGCATTGTTTGATTAAAAATAATTTTGTTTTTAAAAATTAGACATATTTGTGACATTTCAAAATTTAATCCTTATCAAAATAAATATTGAAGTATGCAATTTTTTTATATTAATGAGTTATTTTTCAAGCTTAAAATACAAAACAATTTATACAAAGGAACAAAATGTAGTCTTATTTACTGTATTCTATAAGAAATATTCATTATTAATAAAGCTCCTGAATGTTGTTCTATGTCTTTAATTAAATTAACAATATTAAATTTTGATTAAATATTTCTTTAAATTAAAATATCTTGTGATTTGTATTAAAAATACATCGTGCAATTAGTAATATGAAACATTTTATAAGTTTTTAGTGATAAGTTTTGTCAATACAAAAACTAATTTAAGAATAAAAAGTGAACATGTACATCAACTTCTTTTAATACAGTTTAATAAATAAAATTTTAGTCATCTAATGTTTATTCACATAATAAAATTAAGAAAGATAAACTTTATAAATTCTAAATCAAGTATTACTCTACACTTATACCAATCAGGAGTAAAAGATATTTAATGCCAATAAAATTTATAATAATTAATTATTATTTATTTGTAAACTTATGCTAGGTATATTTTCACTTTTTATGTCCAAATCAGACCAATGATGCCTATAGTATTTAATTTATGAAAAAGAATTTTTTTTTTAATTGGAAGCAATAAATGATGTGTATTTAATTAAAAAATATTAAATAAATACAATTTTAATAAAGCAGGGTTTGTTTTTTTGCAAACTTTTAGAAGATTTTCTATCTCATTTGTTAATTCATTAGCAATTATGATGTAAAACTCAACAAATTTTACAGCTACATAAGACATAATTATTATTTAGAAAGATAGCATCACTTCATAACTAATTATGGATCAATCAATAAATTATGCATTATTCATATTCAGGATAAGTATTGTATGATAAATTTATTAAAGTACATTACTTAACACTTGAATATATTTTCGCACTTCGAAAACATATTTGTGGCAAAACTTTCCTTTAGATTTTACTTTTAAAATCACAAATTCTGAGAATTAAGATTAGAAATGTGAATTTTATGAGTATTAAACCATAACTTCTCTCAAATAAAGAAAACTAAAAACAGTACAATTTTACTAATTAGCATGTTAAATTGAATGAATTTTTCTTCACAAATAATGAATTAACTTTTGAAAATGTAAGTAAATCTTAAATATGCTTTAAATATACATAATTTTGTAAAACTTTAAAGAAACAGATAATCATTGAATTTGCAATAAAATTGATAAATACCCAATTATTTATAAATTTTGGGTATTTACCTTGAGTTAGAAAAACCCAGGTAATTTACATCTACAGGTTTGAATGAGCTGTGTGCAGAATTTGTAATATCCAGCCACTGCTGAAGTTTACAACTGGGTTACCTAATTGTGAGATGAGCACTCCACCCTCTGAGCCACCATGACTTTTTATTAACTTTCTTAAATTTGTGTATAAGTGACATAATTTTTGGTCTTTTAACAATATTTTAGCTTTATTTGTATACAATACAAAATTAACATAACCTTTATTTGTATTATCAGATTCAGTTTTACAAATTTTTACAGAGGCAATGTAATTTTTCTTATACATTTGTCAAACGAATAAATGAAATTTAACTTGTAACAGTTTCTTATGATGCTTAAAAGCAGAGATGTAGTATAAATATTTGGGTAAATAGCGGCACATGAAAAGTTTCTTTTAGGCATGCCAAAACAATTAAAAGAATTCACCTTGATTAGGAAACATAGCACCTGAGAAACTTTAGTTCGAACATCTTAATACGAAGTCAGAACACACTGTGAAAGATTTGTTTAATGGAGTGACACTAGTTGACAATTGAAAAATTTTACAAGATAAAAAATTTCTATGTATGAAAAAATTTGCTAGTAAAACATTTTTTATACTTGGATCTACATACATTTGCAAGCAAAGATTTACTGGCTTGAAGACTGGCTGAAGAAAAAATTTCTATGTATGAAAAAATTTGCTAGTAAAACATTTTTTATACTTGGATCTACATACATTTGCAAGTAAAGATTTACTGGCTTGAAGACCGTTTAACAAGAGTAAAATTAGACAGATATCAACAAGCAATCTCACTACTGATTTCAATAACACTATAAGGAAGTGTAATAGACTTGTCTTATTAAAATTATTATAAAATTAAATGTGTTTGAAGTTATAAGTAATATAGTTACGGCATCTTAATTATATAAATATATCTTAGTAATTGTCACTGGTTTATTAAATAGGTCGCACGATTCCCACAAAGAGCAAAGGGAAAATGTCTTACTATTAATTAATGCATACTTGAAAATATATATATATATATATGAAAATATATATGTAATATATATATTACACTGGAAAAATAAAAAAATCATGAAATATTCATGTGTTAATTATTTAAACATTTACCATTCCAATTTCAAAGTTCAATTGAAAACTTACAACTCAAATTATCTTGACTTAATAGTCCTTTTGAACCTTCCTATTTAACAATGAAATTTTTGCTCATTTCATTATAAAATTCAAAGATAGATACAATAAAATGTAATTATTCTTACAACAGGAAGACAAATAAGATATTTCATATTCTAATACAAAGATGTCTTTTGTATCATGCATGCGAGACTTTATAACAGAAATTAATGTTTAAAAAAAAGCAACTCATATCGTTTTAACGTGCTTCAAAAGAAACACTTAAAACTTTAAGATAAGACGCAGATTTTTTTTCTAAGGACAAATACATATCAATGAATCTTTTATAATACATTTTATATTGATTATATAAAACACATTTTACTTAGGCTTGGTGAATACCTAGTACAGAGTGTGTAGCACTCTGTACTAGGTATGTAATACTAAGATACATAACACTCTGTACTAGGTAAATAAAAAATAAGCACCTTTTAAGCATTCAATTTTAATCACTTATAAAAAAAATCATAATTAGGATACATGCAGATATAAAAATTATTTCTTCCTATCGTTAAAAGTTTTTCATTTATATAATCAACAAAATGCAAAGACTTTACATAATCATGATAAAATAACAAGTTACTGCTAAGTTAAGCTTCTTTTTGCAATGTATGACGACGATTGACACAGCAATGAAAAAAATCTTTATTTGAAAGAAGGACAATTAAGCACTTTTTATAAACCCTCAGTGGAAAAAAAAAACTTTTAAATTCTTTTAAAAAATATGAATCATTTTATAAAAACTCTACACACTCTGTAGTATTCATAATATGGCCACAAAAGAATTTTTATTAAAAATGATTCTTATTAGGAATAAATTAAAAAAATTTCAAGTAACCTTGTATCTTATTTTGAAATGATTCCTTATGAGTAAAACTATACACAAATAGCCAAAAAAGGAGAGGGTAATACTAGACTAAAGCAAAATACAATGTGGATCAAGCAAAAATGAAAATGTCTTATCATATTTGTGCTTTATTTATTCAAATGTTTTTTTTTTTTGTTGCTTTGCGTTAATCATGCCCATATAATTCATTTAAATTAACATACAAAGAAAATATGCTTGAAAATAAAATTTCTGTTAGAAATTTCTGTCAACTTTAAATTTCAAAGTACTTTCCTAGTGGTGGCTTCACATAAGTTCTGGTCTTTCAAGTCCTACCTTCCTCAGTAGTGATTCAGTTCATTTAGATATATTTGCTTATTCTCATTTAAATTTTAATTTGCAACCACTAAAACTTTTTTGAAAAAGGTTTAAAAAATACACACTAAAGGTGATCATTTTCAAATACTCTGTACATACATTTACATATATAAATATAGAAAATATTTCTTTTGAGCGAATTTTAAAATTAAACGGTTACAAAGTAACAAATTGCTTGCAATTCTTTGTTTCTAATTAAATTAATTTCATTGATTCAACAAAATTTTAAATATATAATAAAGGAAAGGAAACTGAAAGCAAGATAAATAGCATTTAAATTCATTATTTTATTAATTTGTCCATTTAGAAACCAACAATAAAAATAAGATAAATCACCTGAACATGCTCGCGAGACTTGCTAAGGCAATCCCATGCACAAGCAGTATTATAAACTGAAGCAGATAGTAAAACTAGATTCTTCGTTGAATTTTATAGCATCGTCATGACCTAAACTGATGAATTATAGTAAGCGATAAAAAGTATAAATAACTGTCAATTAGATCAAATTCACATACATACTAAGAGAACTTTCAAAATGCTAATATTAGCCTAACTAATAATAAACAGTAAGGTTTGTTTTTCCAGGCATTATAATCTTTCTCTCTCTCTTTTTTAAGGAATGTTTCCTGAAATTACAAACTATAAGAATTACAAAAGTGTTTTTCTGCCTAAGATTTTACCTTAAAAATAACAAATTGAAAATATTCTTTTTTTACACTGTTTTCTAAGGATTTAATTAACTTTACTTTAATAATTTAAAATAAAATATAAGCTACATTATTACATTTAAGATCATTTAAAGAATACATTTTGCTAAAAATTTATAAAACAAAAACATTACCTAATTGTATTTAATTCATTTATAGAAAATGGGGGAAATAATTTAAATGAAATAATTTAAAAGTTTAAGTAGAAATCAGATAGTAAAATGAAACTTTCAGATTATTATTTTTTTGACGAACAAAAATACATTTATGTATAATAATAAAATGAAGATTTTGCGTGTGTACATCTAACTCCAGAATTGTTTGTACTAGCGTCCTGGAATTCAAACAGCGATTTTTAGGAAAGGAGGCAAAATTGTCCTTTGCAGCAAAGAACAATTTTTGCCTCCTTTCCTAAAAATCGTTAGGTATTTTCAATAAGCAGATGAAAAGTTGATGGCTTATTTCATGTTATTTGAAAAGCGCTGACTTTTTATCTGCTTCCTTTTAAACATTTTATAAGAAATACTTACAACACATTTCAGTATAAACTTTGTATATTCAGTATAAAATATAATATCCTAAAAATTTACTTGAACTACAACTTGATTCTTATATGTTACATAAAATATTTATTTTTTACTTTTTTGCAAAAAAACATCAAAAAAAATTATTTTTTGTTTTTAAATAATTTTATCTCGAGTTATATCTTCCATTTTAGATAGAAAATGAAGCATGCTAACAATGTTTAAATTTCTCTTTATTCCTATACCTATTCACTTCCGAATGAGCTGTGTTCCGGTGAAAAAAATTTTTAGTACTACAACACTGACACTTGTGCATGGTCATAAGACCACTGAAATTCACTGTAATGGCAACAAACAAGTGCCATGTACAAGTGAAACAAATTAAACTATAAACTAGACAAAATTGGAAAATTAAGAGAGAACTGTTAAAATAGATAAATAAAATATGCAATATACTTTTTTGTTGTTGTTACTCACTTATGTTTAATCCCTTTAGACAAGTTACACATGATTTGAAGCTATATTATAGTTTTAATAATAATAATAGTTTTTAATAATAATCTTATAATAATAATGGTCAACTTTATATATTTAATTGTCATTAATAGTAGGTCAAATTTAGTCTATAATTAGTGGTTTGGACTCACAAATGCTGAATTCAGATTTTATATCAAGTAATATTAAAATTTGTTGTTAGTGAAGCATTTTTATTTTCATTTTTATAATATATTATAAATATTCAGCATTCATAAGACTCACTTTCTTTTTAAAGTTAAAAAATAATTAAGAAGAATTTATTTTTACATGTGTAATTTGTAGCCCCATAAGCAGAATATTTTCAAATGTTCTGCAACAGGACTTATTAATTTATACAAATGTTCTGCAAGCATTTCACTGCGAAAAAAAGTCAACTTTACGTTAAAATACTATATTTTCACTTATTAAAATACAGGATCATACACAGATACACTACATTATTTTTTAAACCAAGGCAAACATTCTTGATTTGTTACTTTTTCAATCACTTTTGAAGTACAACTTTTGTTAATGACGACGATGATGATGATGAACTATTAATAAAATACCTATAATATGAAGGTCCGAACATTAAAATAAGGGCTGCCTTAAAAATCTTTCGAAGGGACAAGTGCCCAAATGATGCACCATTTGCAAACACAAACATTCGCTGGCTGTTGTTCCAACAACTTCTTCATCTCCATCGAAAGCATTTGGTCTTTCAGGAACAATTCTGTCAATCGTGGATCCCCACGATTCTTAAATTGCTTCTGAAATGGGAATGGAAAATATAAAAGTCATAAACTTTATGAAATTGGAAATCTCCGAATTTAATTCTTTTACGGCTTGATTTAGAAGCTTTCTTGATAAAATAGGTGATCGATTTCTCCTGCTGTCTGCTAAACACTGATACACCCATTTTATAAAAATGCTATAGCCAAAAGCTTATTCTTTAATTTCCTCCTCAGAATGGCAAAGATATGGGAGAGGGAGAATACTGATAAATGTGCTGAAATTTGTGCAGGGTGTCAAATGTTCCTCTTTTAAAGCAACATCACTCCAGGAAAACAGCAAGTGGTCAAAGCTAAAGAGAATTCTATTCAAGATACAAATTGTTCTGCAGGATTTCGTTTGTTCTGCGACGTACGTCACAGTTTTAGGCACTTTCTGCGTCTGGGTTTGTAGCTTAGCTTCAAATTTTTTAAAGAAATTTATTCAATCATTGTTAAGGTGTTTTGAAATAGCTTTCAGTGGAAACACCTGTTTAATATGTAAAGAACATTGGAAATTAACTAACACTGCTAATTAACTAACATTAAATTAACTAACATTGGAACACTATAAAAAGGTTTAAAATTTAAAAAAAAAAAAAAATATTGTTTGAAACTTGTATCTATTGATACTGATAACTTAGAATTTGCACACTATGATTTAAATAGTCAACTAAGATCGTAATTACCAACATTGAGAGGGCGAGATGATTCCTACACCCTCCCAGTACACTACACCCGCCTTGGCCGTCCTCCCTTCATCTAATTAACATTAAAAAATAATAATCTTCAAAACTCTTCTAAGAGTTTCATTAGAGAGAAGACATTTTTAGGCAGATTTAATCCCACAGTGGTTTTAAAACCAGTTTGACAGAATTTAATTTTATAAATCAACTTTATTTTTTAATGATTAAATTTTTAGTTAGAGAAGTTTAGAAATACTATTGCTACTCAAAATTGAGTATAGATTTAAATATTAGTGCTTCCCAAAGTAATGGCTACGGCTTTAAAACTTGCAGGCAATGAAACGTGGGAAACTATAAAATAAAAAAAAGCACAAAAGAGGAGAAACTTAATGCTTCCTCAGGCAAACCTCTACATATTATTACTTTTTTTTAAAAAAAAAATTAGGAGGTTTGACTAGGGATTCTCCCATCGACCATTTTTGCCCAAATCAGACAGCATAGCCGAAAGGCAGCTTCAGCACCAATAACTGCAAATTTTATGATAATTACTGTGTAATTCTAGACTACGCAAGTTAATTTCCTTTAGCGTGATGAAATGCAATGTTTTTTTTTCCCACTCTGCTGCACAATGATTGGAATTTGAGATTTGTGTAGCACCCAAGAGAGGGCAGTGGCATATTTTCAAGAGTAAGGAATCATTTATCCTAAAAAATTGTGCATGAATGGACATGATGTGGTGTTAATGGGAATGTACATAGAAAACTAATAAGCATGGTTAAAATCAAGAATAATTCAATGCGTAATTATAAAAAAACATAAATTTTTACTTTGTTTTGATTGTTTTTATTACATATTTTTACACATAAATTTTTTTTTAATTATTATTTGATAAATTTAATGGAATGTTTATTTTGGAAATTGCTTTTTTCATTAAGGGATTTGTGCATTTTCTGCAGTGATGACAGGTAGATGGGATGATCCCGAATTACCCTCAAAAAGTAGCTGTCTCGAACAGGTATTGATAAGGAAATATTACCTAATGTAATGCGAAAAAAATGCCATTCATTAAAACAATTAAGATCCCCAATAATTACATATGAAATCAACATTAAGAAAATTTTTCTCTCCCCCCCCCCCTAAAAAAAAAAGAACATACCTGCATGGCATCGAAACTTTCTTATTATTTGAGCTGTTCTAACGTCCCAATAAAAAAGGCTTTTTGTCCATTCCACCGGATGCTATATGTGAGCTGTTTGCTGAAGATTAAGCATCTAAGACTTTATATCCATGCCCCATATAAGTCTTCAAGATCGACGATTGCCAAGGAATCTAATATCCCCATAATTTCATTGATTTATCAGATCCACCGGTCATACAATAGTTTCCATCAACTAAAAGTAAATAAAAGGGTTTAGCAACAAAAACAAAGAGCTAATTAGTTTACAAAACATACAATTAAAGCGGATTGCGCGAACAGCGCCTATTTTACAACAAAATTGATATCTTAAAATATTAGGATGTCCCATTGCTAGAGAAATATATAAATGAATAAAAAGTTTTTAGTTTGAAAAAGTTTCTAGCTTAGCTCTACCAACTTTCAAACTTCCTGCAGAGAATTGATTATGATGGATTGATGGGTCTACACCCCAACTGGTTGTGGAAAAAAAAAATATAACATTAATGTATAGCTTACATAGTATTACAGTTAAAATCTCTGCTATGTGTTAAAAAGCCATAAGCTCATAATTTTGCAGCATAAAGCTGAAAAACTGTTAAGCGTAAGCAAGTTCGAATTTTACTAAACAATTTCTGTAATTGTAATTGTTTATGTAATTGAGCACACAAGCATGCAAAAAATAAGTGAAACAAACACCAGTAAAGACAGCTTTAATGGCAAAAGCGAAATCTTAAAACTACTTTGATTCGAAACACGAAGATTTGTTTCAGTGCGGAAAAGATCATTTTGAACATGGGTCGAAGAATTCTTGCCGACAAATGTTGTAAGACTAAGTATTGTACAACTCGTCTGCTTCCTTTTCTCTGAAATTATAACTATTCATTTCTCTTTGTATGTCAATGTTATAAGTTGATTTATAACAGAGCAAATCTTGAACTCCTGTCTATTCTTGATCTGGAGTATATTATAAAATTTTTGAGCTTTATTCTTGTGAAAAATGAAATCTTGTAGTTAATTTTATGTTTAGTAATTTTTGATCCAAATGGAGTAATGCAAAATATCTAAGAATTATATTGAAATATCAAATTTATTTTAATATCAATAGTACTTGAAACTATGGTTACAGCTTTCAGGGGTCTAACTAGGTTTTTCTGTGAGGTACCTATTTTGTGAAAATTTTGACATAATTTGTGAAAATAAAGAATTATTTTAAAAAATCAACACAAAAATGTGGTAAAAATATGGTTTATAGTTTCTTACGGGATAAAAAATAAAATTTTAAGAAAAAGTATTTTATAGGTAAGACTACCGTTTCTCCTAAAATTGAATTTGTGAAGATACTGCTAAATGGTAGTAAATTTAGCATGAACAGACCCCTGGCTTTATTTTACTCTGTTTGTTTCTTACAGATCAACCTTTTACCAATCCTTTGTTCGATTAGCTATATTTCAAAGTAGTAAAATTTACTTGATTTTTTCTTCTTCTTTTACTGAGATATACTGTTTTAAATTTTAATAAAATTTTTTTCTTTCGTTTAAAAAGATTTTCCACCAACTGCTCATATTATTCCTCAGTGTTGTGGTTTCTCATCATCCTTTTATTTTGCATAAAAAAATCAATATAATTTAATTTGGTTATTGTATTATGGTAAAAAATAATTAAATTTGATGTTTGGTAAACTATTTTTTTTTTTAAGAAGAGCTTGCAATTCATAAAAAAAAGTTTCTGAAGTACAAGTGGGGATTCAGAATGTAACTAATAAACAGAATAAATTTGCTCTCTTGTTGGGTAGATTTTCGTGCTTTAATCTGGTGCAGAATAATCGTCAAGTCTTGGGAACTACCAGCAGTGACCTGCTACAAACTTATAAAAACATCACGAAAGGGGATCAACTTGTAAAGTATGACTCATAGCAATCCGTGGACAAACATCTACATGTTTTTTGTTTTGTTTTTTTAATTGCTAGTTTCAAGTCTATTTCTCACCTTGTTAATTGTAGTTAGCACAACAGATCATGATACAGAAATATCCACCTCTTGTTTTTATTGAAAAGACTTTTCCTTTCATTCAAATGCAGTAAAGCAAATTTTAAGTGGTGATATTTTTAATTAAATATATGTTGGGAAGAAAAGGGTAAGATCTGATAGCGGGGTTAGACCCGGTAGCTTGATTGTATTGAAATTCTGTTTTCTAATGAACAATCTCTGAGTTACACTTTATTAAGCAAGAAGAAGAACCTACCATTTTTTTGTGTTGTTGTTGATTAATTCAAGTCATCTTGGTAAATAAGTTTGTTTTATTTTGGACTTACATTATTAGAAACTATTGAAAAATTTTGTTTATTCAAATATATTTTCTGGTTTTTCATTCTCCAAAATTCTTTTTAATGTTTGAGTGTACTAAGTCATGCACAGTAAATTATAAATAAACATCTCTCAGAGGCATAAGTAAGCAATTGCTTTTTCATCTGTTGCTACAAGGAAAAAAAATAAAAATTCAAACTTTTGCCAGTTAAAATAGTTTTCTAAAAAAAATGAAGGAAGATTCTGCCTGGCTAAGGATTTCATAATTAATGTTATGAAAATAATAGAATTTTCTTCTTAGCTTAATCAAAGGCTTTCTTTTTATAATATTTATTTAATTTTTTGCATCAGAAATGGTGATAAATCAAATTAACTAGTAGGTGAAGGTCCTATCAATTGGTTGTTGCTTAAGAAAAAAGTTGCATGTTTTTTTAAATTTTTTTTCACTTTATTTTTGTTTGCTATGTTGAATAGTTCTGATAATAGTAGTATGATAATATAATAAAGGGCAATTATGATGCTACAAAAACAGAAATTCAAAAATAAAAACTGATTTTATTTTATGTAAAAAAGTTTTATTAAATGTTACTAAAAAATTATACATATTAAAAAGATTATTTCTTTTAGTTTAAGTTGTGATTTTTTTAAAAGGGAAATCCAAATGATTTAAATGTGATTTTAGTAGCAATTTAGATCAAGCTGATTCAAATTGGTTTATTATTGTAACACATTGTTCAAAAATTGATGTACATTTTTGTTTAATATAGGAGTGTTTCCTTACTTTGAGTGGCCCACAAGGTGTCAGAGAGACTGCAGCGGTCAAAGCTTAGGTAAATCTCTTGTTATTAAGTTATTTGCTTGGTCAAATAAGCATCAAGAAAATGCTAAACACAAATAATGGTAAAATCATTTTTTCTTTCCTGAGTTTTGTATTTAAAAATATTTAATGTGCATAAAATTGTTAAAATATTAGGTATGCAATTTGTTCTGTGCTTCTCATGTTTAACTTGACTTCTTTATTTTTAAAAATCCACTGTCAAAATAGATTTTAAAATAAAAAATAAATGATAAAAAAATCATTATTTGAAAGGCTTAATTTGATTTAAATTAGTTAATTTATTTTAAATTTACCAATTGAAGATCCAGTACAATTTATAAATATTTTTCAATTACAAAACTAAAACTTCTGAATATTATGGTTAATGTTATTATACAATTATTAAAAACAAATCCCTTAATAAATAAAATTATAATTTTCTTTCAAATGAATGAAAATGTGAGCTTAATATAACATATTTTTATAATATTTTTAAATTTCAATGGTGTCCATTGAAACATTTGTTAATAGTTGGCAAGATTTTCTAGTTCTGAATAATTAAGAATTTTAAGTTCAATAAAAAAGGTGTTAAAATGAATTATGGATTTCAGATATTACTTATTAAAATTATGTGTTATAAACACAAAATAATAAATTTGTTTTTCAATATTTTTTAACCATGTTAAACTTAATTTTAAAATTTATTTCAATTTAATTTCAAAGATTTATTTTCATGTTAAGTGAAAGAAATGTTGAATCAATCTTTTTATAGATTAATTTTCGGTTTTGAAAAAGTAGAAAAACTTAAGTTACTGACTTTATTTATTTATTCTAGCTTGAATTTAATGCAGGGAATTATCTTCTGCACAGCAATAGCCTTTTTAAAAAACTTGTGATCTCAGTAAAACTTTTAATTCATTCTTTCAAACAAAAAAGGTAAGAAGAAAGAAAAATGAAATTAATATATTGCTGTATATTTTATTTATTTTATTTTAATTCCGTAAATCTATGTCATAAGAGTATTGCAAATAAACTAGTGCATTTGTTCACATTACAAAGACAAGAATTAAATTTTATAAACACGTATAAAAATAATTTTTCACTGCAGCAAAGTCACTCAAAGAATAAAAATGTTGAGAAAACATGTCAACAAATAATTAGAACAATTTCTTTTCATTTTGCAAAAGTTTTTTTATTAATTCTTTAACTTAAGTGAAACCGACTAGTTTGATGCTATACACTGAAATTATGTGGCTAAATTAAATTACATTAAGGAAAAATTTAAGTATATGCACATAGAACGTGGAGATGATGATGAGGGGCAGATATATTTCAATTGACTAAATTCTTGAAAGTGTTGATTCGTTTTCAGCGATATCGAGTGCTTAACCTAAGACTTTTCTTCCTATTTTAATTAATGAATTTTTTTCTCTAGAAATGTATAATGAATTAATTTTATTATTTTAAAATTCCTCTTTGCAAGCAACTGACAAATAGTATGCATAAATAATAACAATAACCATATTTTATAAGTACTACATAAAAGAAAAAGGAATTATAAATTTAAAAATAATTTCTAACTATAGCGAAATTTCTATTTACTCAAAGAATAATATTGAGAATAAATATAAGTCTTAATGTATATTTAATATATAGAAAAAAAAAGAGGAAAAAACACACTGCATTAGTAAATATTTACTTAAAGAAAATACTTCAACTCTAGTTCAGAAAAAAAAATGCTAAAATGTATTACATTACCTTTTAATTTTTGAACATTAGTGCATAGATTGTAACGATGGTCGATAGAAATATTTTAATGAACTAGATTTATGAAAACACTGATTTTTTTCATGCAATACCGAATTATAAAATCATCCACACTATATCAAAATGTATACTACTTCTATCCGATTTGCAACTGATTTTAATTAAGTAATTAAGCTGCAATGGAGCATTATTTTAACTAAAAAAATGAAATTAAATAATATTTTCTATGAATTTTAACACCACTGATTTTAGCCAAGAAGAGATATTGATTCTCTGTAAGGAGCTGCATAACCATTTCTTCAGATATTTTAGTAATAACAAACAGTTTGGAGTTTTAAAATCCTTCTTCCATTTCGCACACACTGTCAACACCATAAATTTAATTCTTAAAATTCTTACTAATAATATACTAAGAATGTTTGAACGATATAAGTGATATCAAAATTGAAATAGCCTTAGCAGATGGAGAAGGCACGTTTCTATTCAGAAAATGTGACGCCATAACCAATCAAGGATTGTTTTTGATTGCATCATTTACGGAGGCCTTTTTGAGAAATTAATAATATTTAATAATTAAACAAATAAGCATTTGAAGAAAAAACAATTATATTTTCGGATTCAGGAGAGAATTTCCAATTAGTTAGAACTGAAAATAATATACTGTAATTGTCCATTATGTATTTATTCAAACTAGGATTCTTACGTAAAAATTTGATATATTTGCCTGTATATGACTTGGTTAACATCTTTTATACCTTTAAAAAATTAAATAGTATTTCTTTTCTACATTTTGTATAAATGTTAAATATATTTTAAAATCTCTCTTCTAGGCATGTTCTGCTTTGGAGATCAGATAACCTCTAGGGAAACTCAAGCTCAGTCCTTATGTCTACTTCTCTTACAATCTTCAAAATATTTTTATATTCAAATGGTAAAAGAATGATACTTATTGAGGTGAGACTTTTTTTATTTCAATTATCAAACAATGACATTTAAAAGAGTGGGAACTGGGAATTTTTTTTAAAATTAAATTTCTGTATTAGTTCTTTTTAAAAATGCTTTTTAATATCTCAGCCTTTTGTTGGGACTTTTTTTATTATAAGGAAATTAATTTTTCTATGGATTGCGGTCTTTTCTTTCTAGATGCTTCATAGTGATCTGGTGTACTTTTTAAAAAATTTATTTAGAGAATGATGAAGATAATTTAATTCATTTTCTGTTTTATGTAAAGTGATAAAATATTGTTAAACGCAAATAAGAGTTAAATTTTTTAGTAAGTTAATTGCCCATTCAAAATATTTCCTTGAATACAGACTATTATTATTATTTTCAATTACCTCTTTTTTTTTTTACTTCTTATAATAAAAATAATAACTAAATGTTAAATGTTTTAAAATAAATAATTTTTTTTTCTTTCACACTTTTTGTCACTTTTTTCCTTTTTAAAGCACAATTCTACAAAATGTATTACATTGAAGCAAGGAACACAAATAATTGTTCGTGGACACAAGAACAAGCATTTTTTTTTCACCTTCAAGTTTGACTTAAAACTGTTTTAAACTTTACTTATCAATGAGATTATAATAATAATTTAAAAATTGAAGGTGACCTCCCTTTTTCCTGAAGTTGCAATACAGCATTAAAAGATCATCATTAGTGTCCACTGGAATGGTATGGAAGTTTCTAAAAGTTTAACGAAAGATTAAAAGAAAAAGTATGACTGAAAAATTTAAAGAATTCACCTATGACTGGTTGACTAAAAGTGGCTTATAGTGTTTTCAATTTAGCCCCTGAACTGTCTTAAATAAAATGTACTAAGAAAATAAACATACCGGAAAAAATATTTTCCAGCTGTACTCATAATTTACTTATATATTTTATAATTTTTCTCACATTATTGGATTGCAACAATTTTGTTTTCAAAGTCTTGTTTATTATGATAGAAATGATTTCAAAAGTTGAAAAACATATAAAAATAATTATAAGTGAGATCATCACATTCATCAAATACTGATTATTAACAATTTTCAATTTTTGATTAACAGTTTGAAGCAAATGAAAATTTTAATTTCCTGTTTTTTTTTTTTTTTCCTTCCTACTTTTGCACTCCTATGAATTTGTTATAATTGTTTCTTTATCTGCAATTCGAAAAAGGTTTTTCATCCATAGTACATGAAAATTTATTTTTTTTAAAGTAAATTTTTCTTATAAATGTTACCGATGGCCGCTTGTAACAAGCAGTTATATAAAACAGTTTATTGTGTAAGCATTTTTATATTGTTCTTACTCAAAAAAGTATCAAGTTTAATACTTTTCTTCTAATAAAAATACTTTGATCTCTTAATTAATTAATTTGTATTGAAAAACAAGTTCAATAATAAGTTTTAAGTAAGTTCAATTGTAAGAATATATTTTTTTAGGAATCTCATAAGTTTGAATTTTGACATGCAAATTTTTTCCAGCATTCCTTCCTTTTTTTATTTTTATTTATTTTTAAATATAAAAATATTTCTGAACAGTTTTTTTTATAAGTTGATTTATTTAAAGTTTATTTTTTTCTAGTTGATTTATTTAAAGCTTATGTAAAAAATGTTTGCTTGGAAACTATTGAGTTCCTAATTAAATCATGTTCATAGTTTAATAATATGTTTCAGTTAAATATTATTGTGCATTGTTAATTTTATTTATATATTTTTCTCTTTCAATTGTGCGCCAAATACTTTTTAATTTTTTCCCCCTCCATCAGGAGTTTCCAAATGTGAGTAAGGGATCCAACCATTATTCATTGCATTCTAAGGTATGCATTTTTTTCATGCATTTGTTTTTACTTTATATTGAAAATTCATGAAAAAATATTTTTCTTTAGAATTTTATTTAGTTCTTCGAACAACTTTGTCTCCCCAACTCAGAATAATTTTGGCAATTTCTTTTCACTGCCAACTATATTTAGCCCATTTTTACTGCTGCCACCTTTGTTACATAACAAAAACTTTAACAAATATTGGAACCCTACTAAACTCAAAATTAACTTATTATTTGGATACTAGGTTGATATGATTTAAATCACTTGATTTAAGTCATGTTTTAAATTAACTATATATATATATTTTAATGAAAATCACTGTTTTAAACTAAATGATTTTTTAAATAAGTTATTAAGTCAAAAATATTTTGTAATTATATTCTTTAAGGTGTGATTTTTTAGTCTGATTTTATTGATAATAAAGGTTTTATCCAAAAAATATAAATTATTATGTTTCTAAATAGACAAAATAATAGTAACAAGTAAATAAATTAAACTAGAGACTAATTTTTCTTTTGCTGTATGTAAAACAATCAGCTAGGAATTTAACATATTTTAATAATACACATTTAATTTAATGTTTATTTAAATACTTTAAGTGTTCTTAAAGCAAATTAAATATGTCATTAGCATTGAACAATATTAATGAAAGACGGCACATAAAAAATTTCAATAATTTTTTTTTCTTTAATGTGTTCTGATTTAAACTGTTTTACTCTTCACTGGGTATCTAACTGTTCAATTGCCTCCCTGTAATTAAAATTTTAGATGTTTAGCTTGTAATAATGAAGAAAAAAAAAATTTTTTTTTTAAAGATTTTAGTTAGAAATATTAACAATTTTATCTATATTATTGAAATTATACTTTTAAGTCATGATATATTGTTAATGTATTTTATTAGATAATTTGGCTAGTATATGTAAAAAATTTGATTTATATAAAATTTCAATTTAAATGAAAATTCGTCTTTAAAAAAAGTTTTGCCAGCTCCTTTAGGATTGTCATTTATTAACATCAAGTAATATACATTTACTTAATAAAAAATACGGAAGATATCTAAGATTTTTTTTCAACCCGGCAAACATTTTGTTACCACTCGGCCACAAGTTTTATAAAACTAAAGCATTGTATACAATTTAAAGAATGACAGCTCTGTATTTTTTTTTTTTTTAATAACTGCAGGCACTGAACTTTTGTTTTTCCCCTTAGAAGATGCCGGAAGTGTTGCTCATTTATCGTTACCCAGTGGGCACCTGTGAACCAAAGTCACAGAGGCGAGCAACATTACCCACGCCACACTGCCACAAATACCCGTTCATAGGGTAGGCCATGTTCATACATTCACACATCAGAAGACAACACAGATAGAGAGAAACATCCATGCCCAGAGCGCGATTCGAACCCGCAGCCATTGGCTTCACAGTCAGGCACGCTAACCACTCGGCCAGCTGGCCGGCGACAGCTCTGTATCAAATATTTTACCCAGGGTCCAGTTTTGTTCCTCTTATGCCCATAATTTCATAAAAATAAAAGAAATAAAAATCCCCTGAATATAAGTAAGTAAAAACTCAACTAAAAATATGGTATCGAGGATATATTTTACCATATCATTTCCATATTAATTTCATTAATAAACAATCATTCTTTTACAAAATAGTAATCTCTTCAGAACATGTTACAAGCAATACAAAACACCAATAAAACCGTAATTGCATAAATAATATTCTTATTACCACCTTCATTATTTTTTCCCTGTTGCTCAATCACAAATCTGTCAAATTCATCACCACAATGCCAAATATCCACTTCTAATGCAGACTTGCCTCTCTGAATATCTTCCTCTTCTCACCTTATCCTCCATTTCTTTTTTTCCATGTTTGCAAAATGCTTAAAATATCAGATCAGTCATCGTCAGATTTGGTAAGAATTAAAAATTTGTCAAAGAGAGCTAAAAAAAAAAGCTGTTTTGAGTTTATTTAATTTTTCATGATGTTTTTTTTTTAAATTCTATTCCAGATATTATTTTTAATCTTATTCTGGTAATCTATTAACCAAAAATTTAATTGTTTCCTTAACATTTCTTTGAATATATTTTTATAAGTGAATACATGAAAGGTTGTATGAATGGATCCGCCTTATAAACAGGTGTGACGTATGGGTGTGGCAGAAGTCGAATTCTTGGCCGTAGATGGCCCACTGAAAACCAAGAACAATTGCATCACCGAGTGCCTTAATGGCACACAACAACATGGAATTTTTAAAAAAATTTACTATGAGAACTAATAAGAAGTGAATAATTCATTTGTTTTACCAGCATTAAATTTTTTTAATGCATATATGAGCCTTTAATTGCTCAAACTGTCAGTATTGTATCATGAAAATGATTTGTCATATCTCACTGTTACATCTGATTTCCAATTGGTGCTAGTGTTACCATGCTGATTATTTCACTAAATTATTATTTTTTGAAAATTTTTCCTTGAAGTATTTAAATTAGAGTTGGCAAGGTTTAGGACAGAATGGATTAATCCACGGTTTAAACCGTCCTGTCGAAAACTGTCTTAAACTGTCCAAAACCCTTTTACTCAAATTATGTCACAATTTTATCTAAACGATATTTAAAAGGTAAAATAAACATGAAACTAATAGCATATTGATAATTAAATCTACTAGAGAATATTTGTTTTTGAAAGTGTAATGTTTTATTAATATTGTTTGACTCTTCAATTTAAACATTAAACAAAGGAAGATTAATCAGTAATCCAATAGTTCAATTGGATTACTGATTAATCTTGGACCAATAAGTTCAATTGGTCCTCTCATTCAATACTACATAACTGAAGTTTGACCTTGCCATGCAGGTTAAGCTAATAGGGACTAAGTGCTTGGTTAGTCATAAACAGGTTTATTTTTCTATAGTACGAGTCAAGAATACTTTTATTTCATTCATGTTCGATTCTTTTAGCATAGTGGTGATACATCACCAGTGTCAGTAACTGAAACTGATGTTATGCCCTTCAAAACTGTTAATACATTAAAATAGATATCTTTTTTATCATCCTGTGATGCAGAAATTATAACATTCCCTTAAAAAAATATTGCGAAAAGTAAAAGGTTAATTTTTAAACAAATTTAGTATTTTGTTTAAAAAATTATTATTATTTTTTAATATTGCTTTATCTATCCTTATGCGAAAACATTATTTATCAGTATTAAAAGCATATTTATATTTAAAGGATAAGGTATTCAATTTTGTTGTTCAATGAATTATGGAGCTTCAAAAATTATAAACCTTTTCATATTATATTATTTTCCTTTAATAAGTTAAAGTAAATTGTATAAAAAATATCAAATATTTATTGATACATGTAATTATTATGTGTACAATGGTTACACCCATAGAATTTTTATCTTTTTCCAAAGTTCAAGGTTTTGGACACTTTAAGACAGTAAAACCCACGTGTCCTGTCCAAAACCAGTTTAGGACATCCAAAACCACAAAAATATTTGTTTATGATGTAGATTATTATTTACCTGTGTTTTATAATTTGGAGATAAATAATTATATATTAATAGGTAATGTTTGTTTTTAATCTATTATACCGGTATTCCTAATTATAAAATATTAATATCATAAGTTTCCCACAAAAGATAGTATTTATAATTTTGTTTTACTAATTTACATATTTAAATATATGTCTATTAATGTTATGATTTAATAGTTAAATTTTTGTCTTACTCCTGTAATTAGTGCATATAATTTTGTCGCATATAGTGTTCCTAATTTTTGATTCCTAAGGTTGGCAGCTATGCATACGAATGCGTTACGCATTTTTAATTCTTAATAATGAAGAGTAACTGATATTCCACCATCCTTTTTACCATAGATTACGTCTAGGTTAAGAAATGATGGTTCTTTTATACTTTCATGTGGAATTCAAGATGCTCTATGTTCATTGAGCATTAACCTCAAAAGAATAGGTGGACTTCCATGAAACTTTTGCTATCCATTGAATTTTTGCCTGTGAAAAAATTTTTGTTTTGAAAAAGAGATAAAATGCTTAACTCCTGTTTTTGATGTGATTTTCTTACGTAAAATTAAACAAAAATTTCAAGTTATATTGGAATGAGCAATTCAATATTTATCAAAAGTAAGGTTAATTTTCATATTGGAAATTTACCAAAAAGTTGCATATGTATGAAAACATCTGATATTTTTATTGTATTTGAAAATATTATTCTTACTACTACTGAGCGCTTTCATGTTTTCCTTATTTTTAAACCAAATGTTTGAAAGAGCGAAAATTTTTAACACATGTATTTGATGTAATTTTCTTTTAAAAAATTAATCAAATATTATATTGGAATCAACAGTTCAATTCAGATTTTCTAACACACGTTAAAGTAACATTGTGTCTATGAAATCGATGTATTAGTCGCAGTAATGACTGTATTTAATAATTATTGCCTTAATTCAATTACTGGTGTTTTCTAATATTGTGTTGTATTGTTTTAGGAGGTGTTTGATAAGACATCTATTTCTGCAGAATCTTTAATTTTTTTTGAAAGAGAATTTCTTCCCTTTATTTATGACATTGCAGCTAACTTTGAATGTGCACTTTGGTTAAGTGATGCTGATTACGTGAGTGCTCTACAGATTGTATGTATAACTTTCTTTTTTAAAACTGCTAATAATATAATTAAATATTTTGAGAAATAGAGATCAAAGCTCTTTTTCTTATGTATCTTTCAGTTCACAAATTTTTGAGAGAGGGAACAATAACCCCCAAAATAATTCTCTTCTTAAAGCCAAACTCTCTGTTTTTATAGTTACATTTGCTAAAATTTCAATCGAGTGCCCATTGACTTTTCCAAACTTTATTCTACCAAATGTTATTCAATTAGAAAGTAATGCAAGAATTTCAATACCCAAAAGTTCTATGATCGAGGAGTTTTTTCAATGTTGTATTTTCATTAAAACCATTTCACAGAAACTTTCTTGTCAAATTCTTGTTTCTTAATCAATTTGTTTCCTGTTAAAAAAAAAATTTGCGACTGAAAGTCATGTGACATTTAATTTATTTGCAGTACTCCACTCCCTAATTTTAGAATCACTTGTTTCAGTTAAAAAAAATTTCTGTGCTATTTAATTTAGTTAAGGAAAATCTCTGAGCAGCAAAATAAGGAGTTTTTGAAGTCATGTATTCGTATGTCTGCAGATATATGTCTGAAGCGTTACATTTTTCTTCCTTTTTAAAAAATTTCAAATTGGTCATTTAATTGAATTGTTATTGACAAAATGATTCAAAATGTTTTTGTATTTTTAACTTTATAAAATTCTCCAAAAATTTGTTGGTTATAACTTAATAATAATAGATAATCGATTTTATATCGCACTCTTTTTCTGAAAGCTTTTGTACTCCCATTCAAAGAAATCTGTAAATTATTTTTTCTCAGCAAACCAACCAATCATACATTTTTTTGCAATCGCTAACAGCAATGTTTGTAAACCAATTGTTGTATTAATGCTATTTTTCTCGTTTTTATTTTACCTTTTATAACATATCTTAAATTTAAAAAAAGTTTTTTTAATAAACTAACTATATATTAATTAATTTTACTGTTTTGTCGATAATTATTTCATTTCTGATTCAAAATTCGAATTGTATAGTTATCACAATATCGAAAGTTTGTAAATGTTGCTTGCATTCCAGAGATGATATTTCCAAAACTATTCCTATTACCCTAAAAAGCAGACAAAGACTAAGGAATGTATAGGAAACATATTACATGATGTATAAACATAAAATATAAATTTCTTTTTATTCATACGTGTTTAGTAGGAAAAAGGAAAATGAAATCTGGTGTTTTAGTTTTGCACTGTACAAGATTCTAGTTGTTAAAACAAAAACAATTTACCATGCTAACCTATAAACCCATGTGTTTAGTTAGGAATTCTTTAAATATTTTAATTTCAAATAAGAAGAAAAAAAAACAAATAGGTATAAAATTTAAAGAATTTTATCTATTTTTTTCCCTATAGAGTATACAACAAAAAATTAGACAATTTTGCATTTGTGACATTTATTTTTGTATACTGAATCTCCTAAAATAATAATGCTAATTCAAAACAACATTATTTAAAAATTTGACTTGAGATATTGGTTTAAAGAAAATATGATATTAATGAATATTTCAGAAAGGATATTTAATAATAAAAATATATTCGGATGGATTATGGATTATTTTAAAAACAAAGCAAAAGTTTATTTTAAGGAAATCAATCATCAGGAAGTAACGAAAACTTTATCCCGCAAAAGTCATTGTACACTTTCAAAAAAATCTCCGCTTATTAGAAAATATTCTAATTTTCATTAAATTAACATTTAATAGAGTTTCCTTTCACTTCTACAATAGCTTTCATAAGTTTGTAAATAAATGTAACTAGTTTTTTTTATTTATTTTATTTTATTTTTTTTGCTTGGCGAAATTTGAGCAGAATATTTTTTATTAAATTTTACAGAATCTTTTACAACACTCAATTGTGAATTTATGAATTTTTCCACAAATTTTGTAATTTTAATCTTTGATATGAAGTCCTTCTTTTAAGCATTTTATCATATATTACAGTGCAATAGCACACAATAAACTAACTTAACAATATTCATTACTGATTCATTATGATGGCAAATAATCAACTTTCAAATTTGGTTTATTGTTTTACTACGGCCACGAGCCGTTTTTAAATGATAAAATAAAATGTTATGGAATTAGCAAACAAAAGTTAAAATATAATTTTGCTATCATAAGTTTGGTACAAAATTACAAATAAATAAATGATAAATAATTAAGTAAGAAAATTAAAGCGATTGACGATAATTTTAATTCTTAAATCCGAAAACATTTAAGTTTACGATGACTTTCGTGGGGTAAAATTTTTGTTACAATTTGATTATTGATATCTTAACAATGAACTTTTGCTTTGATTTACTAAGTATTGAACTAATATATTACATGCAGTTTTGCTAAGAATAGATTATACATCTTATTATCAAATACCCATTTTGAAATATTCATTTTAATTAATGAATTTTTATTTCCTATTTCAATAAAAGTTATAAAAAATGAACGAACACTTTTGGGAGCCACTGTAACTATAAAAACTTATTGATATATAATCACTTGGAACGTTTTTCCTTTGCTTAATGAGAATATATTAAACAATACTTATCCAAGGTTTTATTGGTTATTCTGTTTTTGCCATTTGATAGATACAATTTGTGCAAAAACTACTTAAAATAACACATTAAAAACATTTTTATTCATTAAAAGCAATATAATCTACAAGCTAAACCTATTATTTTCTCCACATGTCTTAATATTTTAAAAATTATTGTTGTACCAAAACATTAAAAAATAAAATAAAAAAACAAAATCTTGCCAAATTGTCAAAATGAATTATATTTACAAGATAATATGTTAAAAAAGTAACATTTTGAATAAAATATTTTATAATATTGATACTTTTCTAGTACACATCCTACACTTTATAAGAAAGAAAGAAAAATACAGACCTGGAAATTTTAAGATTTTTACCTGGAAATATCAGGGAAATTTGAAATCTGATTTGAGTGGCCACCATGATATATATATATATATATATATATATATATATATATATATATATATATATATATATATATATATATATATATATATATATATATATATATATATATATATATATATATATATATATATATATATATAAAGAATAATAGGAATAACTCAATTTAAATTATTATTTTTTATTTATTATTATCATATTTGTACTTTTATTTGTTAATTTTTGGCTTTTTTTTAAAAATTAATTTATAATTTTTTTGTTACCTCCTGACTAACCTTAAATAGCTTTTTGTTTCAATAATCTGATTTCTCTGATCTAGGTGCTAATCTTAAAGATTCAAAAATTATGATTTCAAAAATGTTGATTAAGTAGCACTAACTATTGGTCAAGTTACTAAAAAAGTATTTTCTCTTAACTAGCAGACCTTACTTTTAATGATTTAGAGTTCTTAACCATCAAAATATGAACAAAAATTATAGAATTTGTTTCTTTAAATAAAAATTTAATGTATACAATTAATGTTCCTTATTCAATTTTAATAAGGTTTGAAATAAAATAAAATTGTATGCTATACAAATTTTCACAGCATTTTATAAACTATGTATTTAAACTGTTCATAATTTGAGCGAAAATGGTTGATTAATTTGAGTTATGACACTTGAGAAAAAACCATATTTTTAGAAATCTATTATTTAAAAACTATTTGATCAATATCGTTCAAATTTCGTATTGTGTCATTTAAAATTTGATAGTTTAAAATAATGCAATTTTTTTTACCATAAAATTTTTAAAAAATTGACACGCAATCAATAAAATAACAAAAGGTTATTAAAAATTATTTTTTTACATAGAATTTGTTGAATAAAATAAATTTTAATTTATGTTCAGAAAGTTTTTTATTTTTTTCTTAAAAGAATTCTGCTCACCTGGCTAAACTGTCAGGGCCATAATTTTTGAATTGTGGCTACTCCAATGTTTTGATATACAAAATCCTAAATTTAAAAAAAAAAAAAAGAAGAAAAAACAGAATACTTTATATAGAACAGAGTTTTATTTTTTTTCTTCCTATTTCCGGAATGAATTATGTTTATTGTATTTGTTAGAAACTCTAATAAGAAATAAATCTTTTTACAGGGCCTAGGAGCCCACAATTAGCCATGCTAGTAGATTTCTCCTTCTCAGCTCGACTGTCTCCAGGTCAAAAGGACGATGCACGTCCAGTGTCTTCGAGACTGCGAGCTCGCAATCCCTCTGTGTCTTACCGAGAACCAAGGCTGCGCCCGCTCCTCCGCTGGAACAGGTAAGTCTTTCATATTTATCTATTTTCCTATTTTAAATCTCTAAATAGCGAAAGTAATTTTTTTGAATGGTTAATGAATAATGACTGGCAGTTAAGCATAAAAGCATAAAAATTTTCCAATATTTTTTTACAAAACGTTACCTGATAAGATGATATTACAGGATTATTTTATAATAAAAAATAACACTTTCAATTTTAAACTGTTAATTTGTGATAAAAATAAAATATCAAAGCATAATAATACTAGAGAATGATAGAGGATGGTAAAGAAATATTACTAGTAAATATCTATAAATGGTTAAACAATAAATAACTTATCTGTATTTGCTAATTAAGGAACCTT
The DNA here is from genome assembly GCF_982258835.1 of Parasteatoda tepidariorum. NCBI lineage: Eukaryota > Metazoa > Arthropoda > Arachnida > Araneae > Theridiidae > Parasteatoda > Parasteatoda tepidariorum. The sequence goes on from NC_141761.1 coordinate 2,358,441, forward strand.
ATCAATTTTCTGTCCATAAGAATGTGTTGATACCTTTGAAAAATCGTTTTAGACCCTTTTGTTTATATGTTTCACCTAGAACTGATAAAAAACATATTGGTTTGAAAATTATAAATCTTCTCAAAGATAATTATATTTTTATTCCATAAAAATTTTCATAGAAGTATTTTTTGAATGAGAAAAAAAAAAGTGGAGTGATTTAAGTTGCTTAGATATTAGTATGGCCTGTTTTTACTTCAAATAGGACTTAATATAACATGACACTGTTAAGAAAACTATTCTCATGCATAATGGTAATTCAAGTTTTTAGTATTAATTCTTTTAATATATGTATAACACTTATAAATGAAATATTTTATTAATAAAAAAGAATTTTTTGGACTTAACTGAATGTGTGATGCAGGTCTAGTAGCAAAATAAAAAGGCTTGTAATAATTTTTTTAATGTTTTTACCAACTTTCCTTATTTACTCTTTTTTATGTATATATATATAAATGAATAAATTGCAAATTTTAATTTCTGGACTTTATATTTTACAATTCAATTTCAATGAAATCATTAAAAGTGGAATACGAATTAGTTTCATAGATGATGTTAACCTTTAACAATTTGAAAATATTTTTTTAAAAAGCAGATTTGGGTTTGCAAAAATTGCCTGTTACTTCCTTAGTGAGCCCTGTTAATTAATCCAATTATATCAGTGCTTACATTATAATAAAATTGTTTTTATTTTTTATTTTTAAATTTATTGATTTTTTTGAAGAAAGATAAATAATTGGCAATGTCACTGGTGGTATATGTATATTTGATGATAAACAATCATACTATTTTTAAAGTCCTTAATTTTTTCAAAAAAAAGTTCTTAATTTTTGCTTTGTTAAAAGAGTGGGAACCCTGGAAATGTATTGCTTTAAAAAATTTTCATTCTTTTATCCTGGGTTTTGTACATTAAAATTATTAAATTTAATTTTCGTGAAAATTTCAGTGATTTTAAATATTTATGTTGTGTGTTTAGACGTAATTTTTAAACAGTCTCATTTTACGTGTCATCTAATTTTGATTTTAACTTCTAAAAATCATTTTTTGTTTAATTTAATTTCCTGTACACAGTTTCTTTTTTATTCTTTGTTCAAATACTTTTAAATGACAATCATGGTAAAAAATGAAAACTGTTTGGAAATCAACTTCTGATTTTTTGTTGTATAAATAATCTTTCAGTATATATACAGTTTCTATATATATTCTATATATACAGTCTCTGACCATATTATTAGACGCATTATTAGATTCAATGCAAAATCTTAATTATCAGGTGATACTATACAGCTGTATTGTTTTTATGTGACTGAAACCGGTTTGCACTTGTTTATGTTAGTGTATCAATTGCTTAAATTAGACGATATATAATATAAGTTTCATGATTAGGATAAATTAGACGATATATTATATAAGTATAGAATATTTATTATATCAAGCATTATATTAGAATATTATACTAATTAGATCAAATTATCAGGTACACTGTAGTTTTTTAATTTTTACATGATTTCCACGAGTTTATAGGTATTACTTTTACGTTTAAACATGTGTGTAATGGGTTTTTATTCCGGAGATTTTGTATTTATTTTTAACGTATTGCATTACAATGTTAACCAATTGATACAGGACCGTAAACAAATGCAAACCGGTTTCATCCGAGTGAAAACAATACAGCTGCATAGTATCACCTAATTATTATAATTTTACATAGAATCTTATAGTGCATCTAATAATATAGCCAGAGAGTATGTATATTCTATTATTAAACTAGTTTGTTTACCATGAAATACTGTGAATAAACCTTTTTTTTTTTTTTTTTTTTTTTTTTTTTTACTTTTGAAGCATATGATTTATTTTTATAACTAGACAAAGTTTGCTGTTGTTCCTCATGGATTTATTTAGCACATGAAATTTTTTTTTATCTTTAAAAAGTTACCGACAATAAAATTTTCAATTTCAAAATTTTGATTTTGCTATTAAATGCTATGAAAATGTGTGTGTTGTCGATCCCGAGAGCTATGCCGGCGGTAGCTTAGCTACTGGTAGGGTCACCCAAGCCGGACAGGTCGGAGGGGAGACACCAGACCAAGAGGAACACCCTGGTCCTCCAGGTTGGGGGTTGGGCATGGGGCTAACAACCCCATCCTATAAAAAACAAATTGTTACGAAGTCTAAAGAAGAGAATCCACGGCTGATCTTATGGAGACGACTTGGAAAACGCCTTTTGGAAATGAAATTTGGGACATGGAACGTTTTATCTTTATATAGAACTAAAGCATTACAAATGCTTTTGCAACAATTGGATGAATACAAGATTGATCTAACTGCAATTCAAGAGATTAGATGGACTGGAAATGGAGTGATTAATAAGAGAAACCACACGGTCTTTTTTAGCTGTCACCCTGATCATCACAAGGAAGGAACAGGGTTCATTGTTAATAAACGTATTAAGCATCTGGTTATGAACTTCATCGCTGTTTCTCCTAGACTCTGTGCGATTAGGATCAGAGAACAGTTTTTCCACTATAGTATAATTTGTGCTCATGCACCCACTGAAGACAAGTCAGATGATGAAAAAGAAACCTTTTATGAGGAACTAGATAAGATTTTTAATGACTGTCCACGGCATGATAGAAAACTAATTATTGGAGATCTTAATGCTAAGGTGGGAAAGGAATCTGAATTTCATTCAGTTATAGGTCGACACAGTCTGCATGATATTACGAATGATAATGACTTAAAGTTAATTGATTTTGCCGCCTCCCATAATTTGATCATTGGGAGTACTTGCTTTCCCCATAAAAAGATTCACAAAGCTACTTGGAGAGCACCAGATGGATCATTTGCTAATCAGATAGATCATGTACTTATTGAAGCTAGACATTATTCTAATTTATTAGATGTTCGAACTTACAGAGGTGCCAATGTTGATTCAGATCATTTTTTGGTAATTGCAAAAGTGTGAGAAAGAATATCCGTGGTTAAAAATAAAAAAGGTACAGTTTTGAAGGAGTTCAACTGTGATAAACTTAAAGTAAATGATATAAAAACGAAATATATCAATGATGTTGAAGCTGCTCTCACTAACATGCACTGGGAGAATGATTCTGTTGAGTCAAAATGGCTACAGTTGAAGGAAAAAATTTGTAATGCTGCTGACAACATTATTGATACGAAGGAAAAGAATTCAAATAAAGATTGGTTTGATGATGAGTGTGCTGCAGCATCCAATACTAAAAACATTGCTTATAAGAAAATGATTCAAAAGAATACAAGATTTAATGCTGATGAATATAGACGATTAAGGAGAGAGGAAAAGCGAATCCATAAGAGCAAGAAAAAAGCTTTTGAAGAGGAAAACCTAAGAGGTATTGAGTCCCTGAAGACAATAAATGAAAGCCGAGCTTTCTACAGACGAATTAATAGAAGTCAAATGGACTTTAAACAAACATCTAACCTCTGCAAAAGTAAAGATGGTTTGATTCTGACAGACAAACAGGCTGTACTCAGCAGATGGAGTGAACATTTCCAAGAAATGTTCAGTAAACATGATCAATCCTATTGCTCTGGGAGCGTTTTTGAAAATCAGAATAATGAAGATATACCTCCACCTGAACTGGGCGAGATTGATATTGCTATTAAAAAGTTAAAAAACAACAAAGCAACTGGGCACGACAGGATAGCAGCTGAGCTGTTAAAATGTCATGGTCCAGTATTTCTAAAACTAATTTATAATCTTATTACTGATATTTGGAATGCTGAAATTTTACCTTCTGACTGGAACACTGCCATTATGTGCCCAATATATAAAAAAGGTGATACCATGGTTTGTTCTAACTACAGAGGTATAAGTTTGCTTTCTACTACCTACAAAATCTTGTCAAACATTTTATTTGAGAGACTTATACAATATATAGACCCTCAAATTGGAAACTACCAATGTGGTTTTCGCAAGGGAAAATCTACTAAAGATCAAATATTTGCACTTAGACAAATTTTAGAGAAGACCAGGGAATTTGGTATTACCACACATCATCTCTTTATTGATTTCAAAGAAGCCTTTGACAGTATCAATAGAAATCACTTGTATGAAGCCCTGGTTGAGTTTCAAGTACCACCAAAACTAATTAGACTTGTAGAAGCAAGCATGTCAAACACCGTATGCAGAGTCAAACTTTTGGGATCTTTATCTGAAGAAATTAAAGTAAATAATGGAGTCAGACAGGGAGACTCCTTATCCTGTCTTCTTTTTAATGTTGCTCTAGAGAAAGTTATAAGAGTTGCTGAAATCAATATCAGAGGCAACAAATTTTCAAAATCTATTCAAATATTGGCGTATGCGGATGATTTAGACATCATTGCACGAACTGTTCCTGCATTAAAAGAAGCTTTCCTTTCTTTGGAGCTTGCTGCTAGGGATATGGGACTAATCATCAATACCGATAAGACCAAATACATGCCTGTACTTGCTAAATTAAATTCTAGTGAATCCTATCTGGAGATTGGTTCTCACAGGTTTCAGACTGTTCAGAATTTTACTTACCTTGGTTCAATTGTTACTGCCGACAATAACATAGACAATGAGATTCGGAGTCGTCTAATTTGTTCAAATAAGGCTTTTTATGGTTTAAAACGTTTTTTCAAATCATCTCTTTTATCAAAAAATACAAAACTTTTACTCTATAAAACATTAATTAGGCCAATACTTACCTATGGCTCTGAGACCTGGAACCTAACTCTAGCTGGTGAAAATAAAATTGCCATTTTTGAGAGAAAAGTTTTGAGGGCCATCCTTGGTGGGATAAAAATAAATAATTCCTGGAGAAGACGATATAATACTGAACTGTATAAAATCTACAGAGAGCCAGATATTGTGAAATTCATTAAAATAAATCGAATGAACTGGGCAGCTCACATTTTCAGAGGGAATGATGACTCAAATTTAAAGAAAATCCTATTACGCAAACCCCTAACGAACAGGAAAAGAGGTAGACCCAGGCTGAGATGGCTGTATTTAGTTGAGACTGATTTCCTTACTCTAAAGGAGAAAAACTGGCGAACAAGTGTCAAAAGTAGAGAGAAGTGGATTCGAATTCAAAGGAAGGCACTGGCCCACCCTGGGCTGTCTAGCCAGATATGATGATGATGAATGCTATGAAAATATATATCCTTCTGTGTGTAATCTATTAAAATAAATTAAGTTATTCTTTACATGTTTCTAGAATAGATTAAAAAAAGACTATAGAGAAAAAAACAAAAACATTTTTCTCTCTATTCTTAATTTTTCTTTTTTCTTCTTTCTTCACACGTGTTCGCAATGTCAGTCTAAATTGCCAAGCACTGAAACATAACTGGAAAGAATGGTAAAGACATCAACCTAAAATTGTTTTGTTTTTTTCCAATCATTTTTTTTAAAGAAATAGTAAATTAATACTTTTACAGTTCATATTATAACATAATAAGCGTTATAAGATTAATATTATGTATTTAAATGACAAAATACTTTGATAAAAAGACACCCATCTCTCTTCAAATTTATTCCTTAAAACTTTAAGAGAAATGAAATTACTCTGTAAAATCTATTGGATTATAAGAAAAAACCTTTTTATTTTTAACTCTATTTATTAAAATATTTGAAATTATTCAAAATTTTCCTTTAAAATTTCTTTCATATTACTGTTATGTATGACTTAGAACTATTGTTTTGTGATTAATGTTATTGTTGTAATAATATATTTATCAGTAGTTAACACCTGATACGGTGCACTATTGTATCACTGTTGATCATTTATTGTTAATCTTAATTATGCATAATTTAAATTTCTTAAAGTATTAATGTTAAAAGTTACAGCTGAAAAAGTTTTCTTGTATAGTTAATGCTTACATTTGTTAGAAATTATTATTTATTTTCTTAATATTATGATAATTTTTATATAATAAAATTAACTTAAATAATATTATATTTGTTTGATATTAAAGCATGGATCTGTTTAGAGTATTTAAAAAATGTAGACATTATATTGGTTTATTGAAATTGTAGCCTATAATAAGTTGTTGAATATACTGCTATGTTGTTTTTTTTAACCACTTTTTGTAATAACTTTTTTTTATAATAAAATTGAATGTTAATTTAATCTGAAGTCAATTTTTTTTCTCAAATACAAAATTATCCTAAAGTTAATTAAAGTTATTTCATGGATTATATTTAGCTAAAAACAAGTTATGAACTGAAATATCCACAACTTTCATATTTTTCCCCCAGAAATTATGGCTTTTAAAGTTACTGAGATTTTTGTAAAATAAAATGTTAATAAACCTCTCCTTGGAAGATATTTCCATAATTGCTAAAAATAATTGTTTCATATATGTATTTGAGATCACACTTTAAATTTGTTGGAAAAATATTTCCTGTTGCGAGAAAGGAAAAGTACTTGCTTTCATTCAATTTGTTTTATCACTAAAGTATTATGCAGCGTTAAAAAAGCTTAATTTACTGACTTTGTTTCCAGGGCAAAAAAAAAAGCCAGGGTTCTACACAATTCTTAAAAGTGCTTTTAAACTGCTCACCTTTATTTTGAAAAATAAAGACTCTTAAAAGTACTCAATTTTGGTGCAAGCAGGTTTTAAAAAGTCCTTAATTTTTCAATATCACTATACTTGATAGGAACAAATATTCAGTTCAATTTTTTAAAACAAAGAATCGTTCTTTTATTACCTTGAATTAGACCATGCACCTAGGGTAGAGCATTTTAGAAAGACAAGAACGGATGTGTATGAGGGGGCAACAGGCATGGGGAACATGTCCTTTCATTTATATATTGGTTCATTGGTATATGCATTAATATATGATGTAGATTTATAGGTGGCTCTTTTTAATTCAGATCTTACTATTCACGAATAATATAAAAAAAGGAAGAAAAAACTTGTTTTCTTTTTTTTCTTCTCTTTCCCCCCCCCCCCCCCATTAGATTGAATTTCAGCACCTTTTTTGCAATTTTAATGTTGTATGATTCTAAGCTTAACTTTCCTGCTTAATGTGTGACAGACTCAGAAAATGAGAGATAGATGAATGATATTTCACTGGACATTGGACTATATTAATGATTTTTTTAGTCCTAATATATTTAAAACTTTAATTGTGTTTAATTTTTCTTATCTTTATTTTTTAGTGCTGCTATTCTCTTAAGCTATCCTAGAAAACACAAGATTCCTCTTGAATATGTCACTGTTAAGGTAAAGTTATTTCATACAATAGCTTTAACTGATGTATTTGAGAAAAAGAATCGTAAGAAACGGTTGCGGAAATATTTATTTGATAATGTAAAAATGTTAGTTTTTCTCATTCATGCCTTGTGAGTCTTGAGAATTTGTGCCTATATTTGAGTGCTTGATATATGACGACTTTCACCTCCTTTATAATTTGGAAAGTAAAATAAAGTTTTAACATTTTTAAGTAATATTGCTGTGTTTAAAGAATTTTTTATGAATAAAAATTTGCTTTGGTTTATACATTTTAAATATCTGTTAAAAGAAAAAAAAACTTTTTACTTCAGATTTTTTCCCCTTTAAAATAATTTTATTTATTCTTTTATATTTTTCTACTTGAGTAGAAATATTCCTAAAAGTTTTATAATAAAATTTAAATAAAGTATTTTCTTATGCCGCAATGCTAACTGGGCATATTTTAGAGAAAAAATCTCAGAGCTATCATCCACCCTTTGTGGGAAGGAGAACAATATTCAACTTTATAGGCAACAACTAACATAAGTTATGACAGTACAGTCTGATATCTGGTTTCCATACTATCTGACCTAGGAATAAAAAAAGTGGAATATAGGAACTATCTGTTTGTGAAACTCATTGTGGTTGGTGAAGAAGGAAAAAAATTAAGATTGCTAAAGCAGTTGTCCATACGCTTTTATTCTTCCTAATCATAAGTTTTCACATTTGTGTTATTTATCCATAAGCATTGAATATTATTACACTAATAATTTAACTTAAAATGTGTGATGGGTATTATTAACCCACTGACTGTTCTGCATGTAAAAAATCATATTTCAACCTGCAATTTTCTCTGCAAATCAAAAACAGTTTTTCCATATAAAAGGAATTAGGGAGAGACATTATCTCAAATTTTCCCATTTACTGATCTGCCAGTGGGCTAATTAAATAGGAGAGTAGGATTTTGTTTTATCCAGCTGACATTTCCCTCTTAAGACTCGATAGATACTGTAATTGCTAAGATTACTGAATTTTGTTTTAAACCTCACTGAGATCTTGGATTTAGAAGTTCTTAGATTTTTTTAGCTGAGAGATCTTGAGCAAAAGGAAGACCACTGGCCATGAGGTTGGATGGCAAGGACTTAAAAACTTAACTAAAAAAAAAAATTAACTTTGAAAAGTTAAAATTGGAGTTGTCACTGCTGAGGAAAGATATTAAAAGAAGTGTGATTTTAAGCAAATGTGCTAGATTTTCTGTGTTTTTAGAAATAAATAATTAAATTTTACTTTTTTTCAAAATAAATTATTGAATTTCACTTATTTTAGAAATAAATCGTTGGATTTTACTTCAACATTATTAAAATGTGTCATATTTTTCTTCTTCTCTTAAATATCCATCAAAGGAGAAAAAAATTTCTCTCTGATGTCATTTTAAAGAAAAAATATCTAATTTTTTTAATCTCCCTATGTTATTTTAAATCTGGATTGATAGTTAGTTTTTAAACGCTATGAAAATAATAACTTCTGATGTTTTAATAAAATATGCGTTTTAATAAAGGAGGTTTCCTTTCTTAATGTTAAAATTTTATACCATTTCAATGCATTTTTGGTTGTTTTCTAAGCGAAAACCAGAGTTTTTAAAATTGTTTAACATGTGATTTAGCCAAAGAATTTTGTTAGAATTATGGTATATATTTATTCAATAAGTTGTTATTAAAAATTGTTATTAAAAATATCCCCAAAATTATGATTTTAGAAATGAACTCAAGAAAACTATTTTGAAATATTAGAGTCATGCTTTCAATTGCCATTTTAATAGTTTAGGCAACCATTTAATATCTATTTATAGTTATTAAGTTTGTAATATAACTTCCTAAAATATTTTAAAGTGGGAGAATAATAAATCAATTTATTATTTATTTCTTTTTTAATTTTTGTTTTAATTTCAGGTTCTATTAGGGGGAATTTTCAAATTACCTGTTTTTTTTATTTCTGATTAATTTTATTAGGGAAAAAAAGTTGAAAAACACATTTGTCAAGTTTCACCAATTCTAATATATTTGCATATAAAATTAATGAGTCAGAATCAGGAGGAAAGTTATATCTTTTGGTGAATTTACATTTTTGTTTAAAAAAATTTTTAAGGCTGTCTGAAATGAAAAAATTGTAATTATAAAAATATTTGTAATGGGAAATCTGACTGAGTAATTTTTCATGATGCACATTGTGTTACTATTGGCAACGGCTGTACAAAGAAAAAAAACAAAGATAATACTAGAAGGATTTTTTTTATATCGAACTTTGTGTGTACAGCTTAAGAAATTAGGTATTCACTTTTGAAATTTTTTTTTTCTTTCTAAAAGTATTAAATCCGTAATTTTGTTTTAGAAATTAATGAATAAAAAAAAATCTTAAGTCAAGAAGAAACTCATAATAATTGGGTTTTGTGTCATTTACATCACATATATATATAAAAGAGTAAACTAATCTCTATATGTAACAATGATATAATTTAGATTGTGAAGTAAACTGAAATGATTTGTTATATTTTTATCTTTTATAATATCATCCAAAGTCTATAGTATATCAGTTAATATTTTGTATTTTTGACTCATTTTCGTGAAAAAATTTCCATTTTATTTGTTTAATTACTAAATAACTTAGGACAAGACTTTTTTAAAAAATTAGTCTTAGAAACTTTCAACTTTCTTTCCGGGTCACAGTTCACTGATTGGTAAACATTGAGTACATGCAATGCTGTATTAAAATTAATATTGCATTATAATAAATATTTTCCAAACCAAAAACTATTTTAGAATAGAATAATCAAGTTAAAATTATGTGAGATTTGTAAATATGTTAAAAATTTTTAATTAAAAAGAAAAATACAGCATTATTTTGTGGATTTTCAGAAGTGTTGCCAGGCAATTTTGCAGCTCAGCAGTTGACTCAGCACTGAAAGAGAAGTGCACTGCGGAAGAGGCCTTGTTACTTATCAAAGACTTGCCCAATCCTCTCCAAGAAGATGATGGTACATACTTTTTTTTTATTGTTGTTATTAAAACTTTTATATGATCTTTAATTTCAAATTTCGGCAAATGTTTATAAAAATGCTTACTGCAATCCCAGTAAATGTTTTGAAAAATATTAAATGAATTATTTCAATTTAGAAGAAGAAAATATGTGGGTTTTTTTAACATATCCTCACTTTATACCATGTACCCACTTTACCCCACGTGATCCTACTTAATGCTATTTCATTTTCAATGTATGGCCTATTCCTGCTGGGTCATCAAACTCTTTACTTTTATCTAAATCTAAATTACTTATTGTTTTTCGTGTGCCTAATTTTTTAACTAATTTTCTGCACCAGTAATTGGTTTTGATTTTTTATTGCCTGTTTATTATTATATTTTAAGTTTCATTATATATGTGTGTGTATATATATTTGTACACACACATATATAATATATATATATATATGTATATATAAACAAATATATACATATATATATTTGTTTTCCTGATTTTTGTAATACGTATTGTTATAATACAATATGATTCTTAAAAACTAGGTGCTCTAAATATCAGGTTAAAAATAAAATATTGATAATAAATACTTTTTATTTGTCATGAAATTATTGATATATGAATTATCATAGGGTTGTTTTCCTGTCAGAAACAAGCAGATGTTCAAATTGGTGGTTTATATAAGATAAATTATTTTCTCGTTTTTTTGTATTTAAGTAAATTTCAATATGTTTTATGTGGATATCAGTTTTTAAAGTCTTATCCACATCAGAAGAAGCCCAAATTTGTATTTTGCAAAGCATGTTTGAACTCTGGCATGCTCGTCAACAGGTTTGTTCATTTTATTCTTTATTGCATTTTCTTTTCTTTTCCTGTTAAATTTATTTTTGTTGTTGACACCTCAACACTAATTATTGATGACTGATGCATACAAAAGTTTGGACCCACTGAAAGAGTAATCACTTCAGCAGGAGTAAAATGGATAAAAGGTAGAAGACTTGTGGTCCATTGCTGAAGTGTTTAAGCCACTGCATCTCTGCAAAAAGCAGTCACTTTGAAATCAATTAAATTTATTAATTAGTAAAAGTCTACTTTTATTATTATTTATTATATTTTGTTAATTTATTTATTTTTAATGAAATTAGATTAAATATTGTTTGTCCAGGTTTTTTTTAAATTTGTTTTGCTGCACCCTGTTTATAAAAATGTTTCATTACATGCTTCTAAAGATAATTTTTATTATTTTGATTTTGTTTCAGATGATGGTAGGGTTAGTTACGCAGTTTTTGAAAGGTAAAATAGTTGAATGTTCTTCTGTAGTTAGTTGGCTCTTTTCCAAAGAGATGTCTTCAGAATTTCCTAAGCAAGTATTCTTTATTATTACTACGAGACATTTGACTTATTACTTGTTTATATGAATTTTTAATGTATGTATATGTGTGTACATATATACCTACTGAGCGTCCCTTAAATATTGCAACAAACTTCTGTGGGAAGTAGGTTGGGCACATCATAAGATTTGAGAATTACCTTAGAAACCATAATCGTAAATGTCATCATACACTGCTGGGGGCGCTTTATTATGGACATGTTGTGCTCTTGAACTTTTTCTAAAATATTTTAATTTTATGTTACTATTAATTATTGTTGAGAGTTCCATTAAAATAAGCTTACGAACTGCTGTTTTATCATAATTTAATGATTAGGCAAGCTTGTCCAGTTAGTTGCCCAATCATTAAATTACAATAAAACAGCTAATATTTTACTTATTAGAATGTTGTACAATAATTAATAGAAAACAAAAAAATGAAGATAATTTAGATAAATAAAAGTAATTGATGTTCATGGGCACAGGAGGTAACAGTTCATAATGAGAATGCCCCCTTAGCAGCATACAATAACATTTCTGGTCATGGTTTCCTAAGTAATTCTTAATCCTTATGACATGCCCTATTCCCCTAAAAGTTTGTCACAACATTTATGGAACACCCTGTATGTGTATATATATACATACATATACAATCGATCTCCGGTTTTACGCTGTTAGTTTTATATGTACATTATTTTACATAGCATTTAATATGCATAATAGCTTAGACATAACAAAATACATTAGTTTTTTTTTATCAGTAATTTGATAAAGTATAATACCGAGCACAGGGATTTGTTTTGATTAGAGATGAATAAAATAGTCCATAAGACTCCAAATATTATTAGTAGAAACTGTCATAAGAGGCATCTATTTATATCACCCAAAATAATATAAGTTCAAAATTACTAAGCATTTCTTAATGATTGTGCTAAATCTTTTTTTAGCTAGTATATTTTATAAATTTGTGAGATTTGTTCAAAATAATATTAAAGGAAGTATTTGATTGTAAAAGTTTAAAATAAAGAAACATAAAAATTTGAATATTGATTATTCTAAGTAGTTTAAAATTATTGTTCTTCATACTTCTAAAGTTTAAAGCTGTTTCTTCAAACAAACAAATTTCGAAAGTGCAAAACTGTGCTGTTCTATATTGTTCCTAATATTCAATCATACACTGTAATTAATTAACAACATTATGGTTCTTTTATATTATCTCAAGTTTTGAAAAATTATTTTAACTGGTCTTTTTTAGTGGCATAAAAACTCCGAAAAAAGCACAGTTTACTTAGTTAAACAAGTATATATGTATATGTTTTGTGATGAATTTTTATATCAACTTAATCTATGTGTACATTTTGTTTTAAGCTCTTTATTTTTTCATTTTATATTTTTCTTATAAATATGTATGTATCTATATTAACTTGTTTTGGAGCTTAGTTTGTTTTCTGTGACATATGTTATATTTGTAAGATATGTTTATTTATTTTATTATATGTGAAATTTTAAGATTTTTTATAAGTGTTAATTTTTATATGAATTTTATGGATTTTTCTTTTCCCATTTTTAAAATAAAAAATATCAACTGATTTATTAAGAAAATAGTAATGTAAATTTTATATTATTTATTAATAAAATTATTTAATATAAAATTATTTATTAAATAATAAGAAATGAGCTAAATGTATTGGGTGTTAGATTAAATATCGCGCAAATTGTCTTGTTTAGGTAAACACAAGTTCAATGATCTCACACTACCCAGTTGATTTTCTATTTCTTTTTTGATTCAATATCTATTTATAACCCCTATGTAGTTTAGCCTATTTTGGTTCCTGTGCCTTTAAACTTTTAGACCATACTTAAATATCATTATGTCATAAATAAAATTTTTTTTTGTTTTGTTTTGTAACTTTGTAATTTTCATTTTAGTTTAAAAATGATACTCTGAGTAATTTAAGTAGTAACTTTAAATTATTTTTAAGAATTTTTTTACTGAATTACTTTTAAAATAAATTTTTCTTCCTAAAGCTGGTATATTTGTAATTAGACATTATAAATTTTGCTTTTTAAAAATTACATCTTTATTAGTTTTAGCGTTTGGTTTCCAAATATTTCCTTTGCTATATTGTATATTTGCTGAAAAAAATGTGTAAATAGAACTGATTTTTTATTTTATTTGTAGAGCTTATATATGGGAGATACTTCATTTAACAATGTGTAAAATGATTCGTTATGTGACTAATCAAGAAAAACAAGTAAATGATGCTAAAAAGAAACTGCAGAAGGTAATTAGTCATTTAAAAGATTTGATCCGTATAACTGTTTGCATCTAGGTTAAATCTTTTTTGTATATATTATTATTTTGTTTCTATGTTTTATTATCACCCATCAAAGGCAAGTTTTTAATTTTCAATGTATGTGTTTGTTTAGTCCATGATGTGGAATAAGTTGGAGAATTGCTGAAGAAATTCTGTGTGAAATTTTATTTAATTGTATAAAAATCCAAAAAATTCCCAAACTTTGGTGAACCTGTTGTTTTTGGCAGTTGCATATTAATGTAAAATTTTCAGAACTTAATTTAGCTTCATAAGAAAACATAGTTGAATTCACTTTGAATTTTTTTAGTTTGTGTTAACGTGATGTTTAGTTTATTCAAGTGTTCTTAGCCCTTTTTTTCCCAATGAGTTAGTAGCATCTTTAAAATTGTTTCAGAAATAATAAATTGCACATTTTGTAATAAAACTTGTATATTTTTTAAATAAAAAATATACAAGTATTTAAAACTTGTTTACTTTAATGATTGCACGTAAAATTTAGTCATCAAATAAAATATATAAAAAGCTTTTACAGTTTTACCTAATTTTTTATTTATTTATTTTTCCATTTCATTTTACATTGACATTAGGAAGTAAAGTATTAGCCTGACCTTTATTTCCTGTCCTGCAGCTTCCAATTGACAAAATCTTGATAAATTCCAAACATTAGTTTTAACTATTTAGCATTTATTCTCTTGGCATATTAATTTTCTGTCATAAGATAGACTTTTAATGGTTACTGGTTCACTGTAAGTATCCAAATGCGCTTGTAATTTCTTTCATTCCGTAAAAACCTGAAGATTGTCAATTAGTACTTTCATCCTTTGAGATTTTCAAAATTTAAAGATGGCAAATTAAAATACTAAATTAATATTATATAATTAGGTAGAACTTAAATAAGTTCTTTTCCAGAAAATTCTCAATTTCATTAAATATTTTAGCTTGGAACCTTCATTCACTAAGTTCTTCAATTGAAAGAAGAGTTGAATTTGGGCTTTTGAAATATGCTATATATTTTGACGCAATAAACTTTTCAAAGTATAAACATCCTTAATTTTACTTAATTTAAAAAGCCTTAAAGCTTGTATATGGAAGATGTAACAGTTTAAATACTAAGTAATGTCAAACATGAAGATGTTTTATGCTCTATGTTATGTACTTTAGATGTTACTATTTATACAAAAATACCTTTCTATTTTCAAAAATAACCTAGAATAATTTTTGTTATTACATTTTAAGATGTCAGATTATTGTTAACAATAAACTTATAAAAAAATTATCGAGATTGTAGTCACATCTAATCACTTTATTATGAATTATGTGATGTATTAGTATGAATTATGTTATTTAGACTATGTGAAAGTTACTAATTATTACACGATTTAGACTATTAATTTGCCATGTGTAAGTAAACTGCATTTTGTTTCAAATATATTTCATAAAATCATTAAAATATGCTTTAGAATGTTTGCAAATTATGTTAAGGATAGATAAGTATGTTTAAAGCATTTAATCTTTTTTTCCTTTTCTGGTTGAAATAATGCTGCTGTTTCAATTGTTACATTTTAACGTGTATTTAAACACTAGATTACTTTTTCTTAAATTAATTTTCACAAGTAAAATATAACTTATCTAGTGTTGCATTATAGTGCATATTAATAAAACTAAAAAGCCTTTCATTTTTTAATTTTATTCTTATATTTTTTCCTTTCCGGTGACTTTGTGTTAGTAGATTCAGCAGGGCATGTTTTAAATGGTTCGTCTTGTAAAACTAAAGATTAACAGTATTCTGAATTATTTAGCATGAGGCTGTTGCCCAAGGTCAACTCATAATAGTCAAAATTTACCACACACAATTTTCTCTAAGACTGTTCCATTTAACAAGACTGTTAAAAACCTTTTTTTATAGTATCTATATTAAAGCTTCCTAAAATTTGGAGCGAATTTTAGCATTGGAGGCTAAAGTTGCCCTTATAGCCACTTTTCAAATTTTGGAATGATACATTCAATGATTCTTGAGTTATGAGAGAGACAAACTCTTCATTTTATTATAGATAGTGCAAAGTATAGCCCTTTTAAAAGAACTGTCTTTAAGACATTCTTAACATATAAATGTATTTCTTAAATTCTAACATGTGTACCTATTCCTTAACATGCAAATTTATTATTTAAGCTTCTTTTTTTTTAATATGAAGTGTTTTCTTTTTAAAGGGTACAGAATGTGAGCAGTGGAGAAGTAGATCTATGTCATCCCTCACCGTTTTCCCCATTTTGGAGATGATTTCCTTTCTTGTGGATAATTAGTGCAGCATTTATTGGTTACTATCATCCAATTTTTGACTGGAGTGTTTTCACACTGTAATTTTGTCTCAAGCAAGGAAAGTTCCAATCAATTTTATTTCCCATCTAAAAGAAATCTATATTTCACATTTAAACTAATAATAGCATTAAGAGTGTTCAAAAGATATTCCGAAATAATTGGCAATCCCAGTTTGAAAGGTTTTTTTTCTTTCTTCTTTTAACTATGCAAGTTGACCACTTTGGTACAACAATTTGATGGTCCACTTAGGCAAATGGCCTATTTATAAAAGGAGAATTTAATTTTTGACTTTTCTTTAAATAAATTTTAGCTTAAACTGGAATTTTGTGCATGTTAATATAAGTATCAATTTAACTTCCTATTATTTCTTTAAATCATATGAATATTTTTTTTTTGTATGACGTTAGAAAAGATATAAATTCATTAATTACCGATTATTATAGTCATTCTCATTGTTTAACAAATCTTTTAACATTGCTTGCCTTTATTCGTTAAAATTAACTGAAATTTATTTATTTTAGTGTTTGAGAAGTTATTGCTTGAATTAAAATATGGTTATATATGATAGTTTGTTACGTTTTTACTTCGAAAAATCTTATATGTGTTCATGGAGAACAGTTGCTCTATGCAGTTATTAAAATTTTATTTATATTATACAGTTATTAATTGGTGAATAACATCCTGGTATTTTATTCAAATTCATGTTTCAATATTTTATAAGCAGTACAGACAGGTAAATTGCAATTTATTTTGGAATATCTTTTTATGTCTTTTACTCTAGTCATGTCTTTTTATAGAATCTCATTTTATTTTTTAATAAAAATTCTATTTTAATAGATTGAAATAGGATTTTAGTAACTATTTTGATTTTGTTTATTCTCTGAATTCAACTTGTTTATGTATCGTTGTATTTACATATTTTTGTTAACCATTTTTGGAATGTGTTATATTTCCCGTTAGTATTTATTTTTAGTCTTATTCAGATTTATTATAGTAGACTAGTCAATTACTAGTCATGAAAAAGTCATTGAAGTTGTATGTGTTATAATTAGGGTTGCGAATTTATCAGGGAGTTAATTTTCATGCTGATCTCCATGTTTTATTGTTCTTAAATCCAGAAATTTTTTGAAGTGCTGTGATTTGTGTAAAAATTGTTTGAATGGAGAAGTTTTTTCACCTTGGTATTCTAATTCAACACTAATTCTAACAACAATTAGTACTTCTCTGCAGCTTTAAAATTGATAATTTTTTATTGATAAAATGTTTAGGAAAATAGATTAATAGCAATTTCACATGAAAATAGTTCAGAGATAGTAAGATCACCTTACTTAATAAATTTGGACTATCTTTTCAATTATAAATTAATAAGAGCAACGTGCCTTCCAAATAGTGCAATAAGCTCTTACTTTACCAGAAATTAATTGAAATGACAATTAACTAAGTGAGGGGTTAACACTGGCTATATGTCCAGGACTGTAAAATTTATAAAAACTTTGCATTAAAAAACGTATAGAAATGTTAGCAAACAAATATTTGATGAAAGGAAAAACATATCAAGAATAATTTAGCAATTTGCAATGTTTCTTTGAAATTCTGTTTATATGAATAAATTTAACGTTACATAAAATTAAATTAAATCAAACACTTTTTTTCTGCTCGTTTACGTGCTTATATTTGTATTCCTCGGAAATTTCTAAATTTTATGTGAAATTTGACGATGAACTTGCAACCCTAATTATGATCATTTTAAAAACACATGTAATTTTAATTGTTAATTCATTGTTAAATGATCAAAAGAAATTCTTGGTCTTTAATAATTCGTGAATTAATTTTTCAGCAAACTGGTTTTTAGTATTTGTGTTTTGCATGCCATGTTGCTCTATTTGTTTATTATTTAATTAAAAGTTTAAAACTCATTATAAATTATTGACAAATATATTTCATTTATATGTAAAATACAGCAGAACCTTAATTATTCAACGCCTCATCTACTCAGGTATCCGACACCTCTTTCAACGCTTGTTAAACTGTATTGCATTCTAGCTGATGCATTGTTCCTTTTTAGTCATTAAACTCCTCATTAAATTATATCAAATTACTACTATGATGATAATTCTGAAAAACTCCTAGGAAATGACCCAAAAAAATTGAGAATGACTTTTTTATCATTATATTGTGTCATAAGATTCTATTATTTATGTCAGAAAAATGAAACACAGGTAAGACAGGCATAAAGCTTCTAAGCTTTAGAAGAAAAAAAATGCTATATTAAATATTGATTTCTTAAAAAAATAATATTTCTACAATGTTTTGCTATTTTATTCTAATATAATTTTATTCTACTTAATCAATCATGATTTATTTAAAAAAAACTTTTGTTAGACTCTCAAATTGTAGATGAAGTAAAAGAAAAAAAAACTTTAAACAAGTATCTAAATAATTAAAATATTTGCTTTTTGGGAAAAGTAGTTTGACATGCCTTTTTATTGTTTTTTTTTTTTTCATTATTTGTATTGATAGATATTTTCAAACTTTTTGTTTTTTTCCTACTCCCATGCCTGATAAGGGATTCTATTAAACTTTATTATCATTACTAATTGCTTTGAGTAATTTTACTCACACTTATAAAATTGACATAAAAAGGTCAAAAAAGGATTTCAGTTTTCTAACACACCCCTAGTCCCCTGGGTGTTGTATAATTAGGGTTCTACTCTAATATTTTGAAGTGTCTTCCCATTGTATTTCAAAATTTATTTTGTGTTTGCCAAAAATATGTGAAAATAATTTTATTTCTTGGTTGTTAAGTTTTATTACAATAGTGACTGTTCCTAATCTGATTCTAATTTATTAGTGAAATTTTGGAGTTGAATAGTTTAAATAAAGTAAAAATTGTTTTAAAAATCATTCTATTAAAACTATCATGGTGATCAGTGTTTATAACATACCTAATTTTTAAAATTTTCCAATTAGTTGATATAAAATGTACCTTTTAAAGTGATCCTTTAGTAGGTAAAGAAAATTTACTTCAACTTTCTTTTTTTATATTACATTAAAATGAATAAAAAAGTACTATTATATATCAATTAAAATTGAAATCTGATCAATTACTAGCTTTAATACTGTCGTAAGGCTTTTTAGTTAAACATTTACAATGAATGTGTGGCGAAAAATTGTGTACTTAATTTTTAAAGATAATGATTGTCAGAGTCTGTAGAAATTTGATTACAGTTGCTAAAAATTTGTTATGTGTTTTGTTCTAATGCAAATATCTTTAAAACATGCTTAATTTTTAGCAAATTTTTTATAACAATTATGTTTTACAGTTACATAAAAAGTGCAGGACTTAGTATTTATTTTTAATTGACAAAGTATACATTATTTTTATTTATTTTTGATGTCATTGTGCATTAATTAAACTGAATACTACAAACACTATTTACCCATAAAACATTTATTAAGGTTAATTATTTTATGTGCAAAATGCATTCAATGTATTTAACCAACTATGAGGTATTTTTGGAGATAAAATTTATTACTTAGGTACGCTTAATTTTAATAACTTTTACTGTGAAGGAAAAAAGTTCTTTTATTTTAAGT
The DNA here is from genome assembly GCF_982258835.1 of Parasteatoda tepidariorum. Classification (NCBI taxonomy): domain Eukaryota; kingdom Metazoa; phylum Arthropoda; class Arachnida; order Araneae; family Theridiidae; genus Parasteatoda; species Parasteatoda tepidariorum. The sequence goes on from NC_141761.1 coordinate 2,378,332, forward strand.
AAAAATTATTTTATTTCAGTTGTGTGATCATTTATTAAGATTGTGTGATCTTATATTTTTTTATTATTTTGCATATTTATTAATGCTTTTTATTTAAGTTGTGGCTTACTTATATTAGAATTTGTGTCTAAATAAATAATTAGTAAAAAAAAAAGAATTATGCTCAATTTTTCTAGAATTTTAATTCAAATATACTTGATATTTCTAGAATTTTAATTCAAATATACTATAAATAGCTTGATAAAGCTTATTTTGTGCATTAAAGATTAATTTTCAAAACAATCATACCCAATTAGAAGTTTACATTTTAACAGTTTTTTTATTTGTTTATAATTAGTGTTTCATGCTAACACGTTTATTTGCACGTAGATTTCATGTTTGTAATGTTTTAGCCAGTTATTTGAAAAAAAGAATGAAGTTTTATCATCTATGTTAATGTGAAACTGTAGTGTTGTTGCATCAATACTTCACAAATAAGGATAAATCATAATTGGTTGTTGTAAATTGTTTCTATAGATAAAGGTGCAGATGACTTACTTGACACAACAGAATTTAAGGAAAATTAAAATATTTTTTAAATAATCGATTTTTATGTATAAATATACCTAGTGATCTTGTATTTTGTGTGAAGTGTAAAAAAGTTCTACTTTGGATATTAATTTTGAGTTTTATAAAAATGTCAAGAAACGTCTTTATTTCATTTGATTCCAAAAAAAATTTAACCCTGAATCATTCATTATATCATTTATTATTATAGTAATCATTTATATTATGTTATATAATAGTTATCATTTATATAAGAATTATCATTTAGAAAATAATATAATATGATTAATAATAATGATTACTATATAATGATTATTATTTAGTAATCTTTATTATTATTAATCATATTATTATTATAAAAGTAATATATTTCTCATAATATTTTTCAGTTTGTTTTAGTTTAGCATTTCTGTTTATTTTCTCTTACTAATCTTTAATTAAATTACTTATTAAAATATTCAATATTGAATTTCTGAATGCATAACACAAAGAATTTAATTTTACATGCCTGATTTTTGCAATGTACTGCCCCTTATGAATATGCACATTTTCGAGGAGTACATTTAAATTAAATCTGACTTATTTGCAATTTCAGTCTTGTGTATTTTTGTTGTACTCATTTTTGTTGATTTGTTTTGTCATAAATTTGATTTATTAAGTCGGAAAATAAACTTATAATGGAATTATTATAGCTTTTGAAATTTTACTTTCCTGTGTCTTGTGTTTAAATCTTTTTTTTTTTCTTTACAAATTTATTTCAACTTTTGTAAATAAGGGAATGGGAAAAAAACTGAAATGTTGCTATTTGATTCAAATATATTTTTTAACTTATATATAAAATTTATTAAAGAATTGTATCCAGAAATAATAATCTGACATCATGAGCAATTTGCTCATTCAAATTAATGCTTTTTTCTTTCATTTAAAAAGAAAGTATGATTTTGCTTTATTTTATAAACATGAGATTTTTTATTTATCTCTTTTTTTATTGAAAGTGCTTCTTTAATATATTACAGGATTCATGAAGTCTTGGTTAAAGTCCTGTTTCAAGTGACCTTTTTATTATGAAGTCTTTTTAAGAAAATAATTTTTTGCAAAATGTAGTTAAACTTGTCATTGATAAAAATTATTTATCTACAGTCAATTTGTAATAACTCAAGTCTAACCAAGAAAAACATTTGTAATAACCAAGAGAAACAAATTGGTCTTTCAGAAGGTTTGACCTATCAAACATTAATTTTTCATTTTTATTTATTTTTCTTCACAGAGATTCTTCAGAGGCAAAAAAAAATTCTCAAAACAAGAAATGTTTTTTTTTTTTTGGTTTAAAATTACCCTTAATATTATCTTCTTTTTTAAGTTACTATGGCTTTTTCAAAATATTTTTGGAAAGTAAAGTTTATACATTGTTAAAAGATTTTTGTTAATAATTTGAATTTATACAATTCTTGAATAAAATATAATAGCTTATGTTCTAAAAAATAATCAAAATTTATTGAAATAGTTATAATTTATGAAACTACATTTCAGTTGCATTTCATAAACTTAGGAAGTCCTAAGTAATTATCAAATTGACTTATAAAGTTATTTATTATATTTAACATAACAGAAAATGTTACTGTTGATTTTTTTACAGGGAACTTTAACTAAATATTGAATTGCGAATAATTTTTTATTTATTTTATTATTATATAATTTTATTTTATTATTATTTTTATAAACAGGTATTAAAATGAGTCCTTTTAAAGATGTCGCAATTTGATAGTTTTACACAATGTCTTCATTTAGTTGCGTTTTTCCCCACTCTCAAAATCCGTTAAAACATCAAATAATAAAATAAAAAAAGCATTTTTTTCTGACAAAATACTACCATATATAGATAAAATATAGCCCAGAATTCTGGAAAAGTCTAAGAATTTTTTTTTGAAATTTCATGAACTCAATGATAAAAAAAGTTTGAGAAAACAAAGGTTTAAAAAATCATTTGCTCTAAAGATTACGCCTTTACTGATCTCTAAAAAAAAAAAAAAATTTAAGCATGTTTTGCATATTGGCTTTTAAAATATTTTACACGAGCAGTTTATTAACAATGTAAAATATAGAAGCTGAATTAATCATATTTCGTATTGAAAATGCATATTAACTACATCCTCAAGGATTTATGCATTATCAAGACTTTATGTATCTGACAGAGCAATCAGATTGTTAAATGAAATCATTGATACGAACAAAATGTTCCATTTTAGTACAAGTTTTTTCCCCCCGTCATTTGTATGGTGTTTCTAGTCTAAGAAGATATAAAATTTATGGAAAGTTCCATTTATCTCTTTTGATGTGTCGTAATACATGTACCGTAGTTGACAATAAATTCTATTTCCCTTTAATGTAATAAAGTAAGAATTCAGTTCATTGTTCTTGTACAGAAAGGTGCAATAAAAGTTGTTATTGTAAATACTTGCCTCATTGTTTTTCTTTACAACACTGCTGGACAATTGCTAAGGACGGATAACACTATCATCCATAGCAACCACAAAATGAAAGGAAGCAAAATGTGGAAAATTAGAATAAGTGCGGGATATAGTAAGATGAGGTATGCGTATGCAAATTTTTTTTCCACGTCTGTTCATCTCGTGATAGCGCTGATAAAAGCTTTAAAGGTTTTGACGCGTGTGGAGAGTTGTTGTTTCAAGTCAAAGTTTTACAGGAAAGATTTAGTTGACGAACTTGAAATTTTCAGCATGTCTTCCCGATATCACTTAGATGATTTTAAACGTGGCCGAATTATTGGAAAGATCGAAGAAGGGCGAAAAATAACAGATGTTGCCAGGGAGTTCGACATCGCTCACAGCGTTGTTTCACGGATGTGGAAATCATTTAAAACTACTGGAATGTGTAGTACGCGACTCTGGGGAGGTCGTGTTCGAAGTACGACGCCTGCAGAAGACAGATACATCCTCCTATCAGCAAAAAAGGAACAGGCGCACCACAGCTCAGCAGGTGACAAATCAGTTGCCACAGGAAAGCAGATCTCCCGAAAAATTATTGCTAGACGTTTGAGGGGAGGAGGACTATACGCCGGCAGACCTGTTGTGTGTGTCCCATTAACCAGACAGCACCGTACTGCCAGTTTGCAATGGTGTCGTAAGCATCACAATTGGACTGCGTATGCGTACTATTCTCAGATGAGAGTAGGTTCAGTCTGTCATCGGATTGTAGACGCCAACTGATCTGGCGCGAGAGTGGTACTGGTTATCGTCCAGAAAATATCCGGGAAAGGGACCGATATCCGACATGCAGTGTCATGGTGTGGGCCGGCATCCTGATCAATGGCCGCACGTGCCTACATGACTATGACGGGCCAACGATACATTGATGAAGTTCTACTTCCTCATGTTCGTCTTTTCCTTGGTGCTGTCGGTGATAAATTTGTTTTTATAGACGACAACGCACTCGCTTTTCAGGATTGTCTAGACAGCGAGGGTATTCAACGCCTCGTATGGCCATCACGTTCTCCAGATCTAAACCCCATTGAAAATATTAGGGGAGGCAATTTGCTGGTCGAAACTATCCTTCGACAAACAAGAACACCCTCATCCGTGCACTGACAGAGGAATGGGATAAATTGCCTTAACAGCTGCTGGATAATGTTGTGCAAAGTATGATACGACGTGTAGAATGTTGCATCACACTCCACGGTGGACATATCCCGTACTTACACCTTTCTTCAATTTGCCTGCTGACATTTAGTTGCATTGTTCCATTTTTCCGTACGCAGCACCAAATGAACATTTTTTTTCTTTCAGATGTTTCATAGCTTTTGTACTTTCCAGAACAATGAATATTCTTTATTCTAATGTCTGAGCAGTGTGGCAACTATATTTTATCCTACTAGGCCTCATGTCTCGCTTAATGTTATGTTACATTGCCATTTGTGATCCGTCCTTAGCAATTGTCCAGCAGTGTAGTTGCGCTCACTCTGCTCGGCTTCTAACGCAGCAATGGGACAGTTCACTCTGTTGTGTGTTAAATCCTCTTGATGATTGTGGATGCCTGTCCTCTCAGAGAAATTCCATCCAGAAGGTGATGTCATAACAATAGAGCCATCAATGCGTCAAAGGGGGAATCAAGTGCAGATTACTGGAATTTAAAGTAATGTCCATCACCAAACATTTGGGGACTGAAAAAAGTGTGAGGAGCGTATGCATATATAAATTATTTAAAAAAATTAATAAATTGTAAAATTGAATGAATTTTGCATTACAAATTTCGTCAAATTCAATCTTTCTTTTTAACTCAGATTAAGGGTCACGTGATTTGTTTTTCCGGAATATAAACGGTTACAAACAATTGGAGTTGATTTTTTTTATTCGCCGTGCATTTTTCTATATATATCTCCGAGATTTTACAAATCTACGAATTGAAATTTGATTATTTTAACGCAATATTCAACATACTATTATGTATATACAAACATAGTAACTTATAGGGTCCCATTGTGGGCCCCCTATTAAGCCTATAATTATTTTCTTTTGTAGGGTGCACGGTAATATAATACCTGGTCCAATATGACGTGTACAATTTGTATAGACTAGTCACAGTTGGGATTCGAACCAGGTTCACAATACTGGAAGGCAAACGCTTTATCCCCTGAAAATGTGCATGTGCATTATCAAAAAACGCGTTTATGTTTTGGAGATTTCACGAATTTATACTTAAAGAGCCGCGATGGCGCAGGGGATAGAGCGTTCGCCTTCCAATGAGACGAACCGGGTTCGAAACCCGCAACCGGCTTGCACCGACCGCAATGCTGACGTGAAATATCCTCAGTACTAACCCATGATCGTGGATTAGTCACTTTGCCGTCAGACTAACAGTGGGAGGTTCTCGCGGTCTTCCTCACCATGTACCGCAAATGCGGATTGGCTCCATCACGAAGGCAAATTTCTCCCAATGCTCGATCCAGGAGTTCCCTTGTCTTCTGGATTAAGCTAAAAATTACAAGGCTACGGAGTTGAGCATTAGTAGTCGTAAATCTATAAAATTGGGTTAACTGTTCAACGACTGTTATAAAATAAAATTTAAGCTTTAACTTAAGCTAAGCTTAAGGGCTTAGATTTTATACTACTTTACTCATACTTAATTTCGTAACTCTTATCATAAATTTGTTTAGCACGATATTGATTGTCAGATAGTTTATACAGATGGTTAAATTGATAGGGTATAAGGGCGAGCAAAACATTTTAAATCAAATATATTAAACACTGAATAAATTATGAAAGTATAAATGTTGCTAACACTCAAGATAAATCCAGGGGAAATAGGAGAAGTTGACAACTATGTTATTTATAGTAGCTTCATCACCAATAAGACGCCTTTGATGTCCCCCTATTATAAATATGTAAGAATAATTGCTGTCGCTAATTTATGATTCGGTCAAAATAGTAAATTTATTCGGCAAAATGAAAATTTTTTCCCCTGCAATTAATGTATTATTTATAGAAATGTATCATTGTTTTACATTCTTAAAATAAAAACATAATTCAAAAGTAAAATTTTTTTCTTAGAAGTCAGTAAAATGTTATTTGGTGTAGGTGTCAACTTTCAAAACCATAAAATACATTTTTAACTTGGAAGGAAAATAATTGGTAAAGTTAGACACATCCTATAGCGTAGAAAAATGTTAATTTTGAGGAACCTAGGTCAAGTTGAAACCCTTGGTAAAAACTGCTAAACAGAAGTGTCCGCTGGGAGTAAATCACGCAGAATCTGGAATTTGTTGCTGTAACCAAATTGGTACGATTATTAACGAAATGCTAGATTGCGCGATTGCAACTTACAAAAATCCTAATAGAAACAAAATAGGAAAAAATATAATTTTCCCCATATTCCCTAAAGTAAATGAACAACTATGTAAAGAACGAATTCAACGTAGCAAACGGAATGACCTAGTTTTAATATAAATCTGAAATACGTTTAAGAATTTTTATAAGAATTTGCCATCTAAATAGAAAAAGACTCGTTACTTCAAGGAGAATGGCAGGCAAAGAGAAATGGATTTAAGTCCAAGAAAATTAAAGGAATAGTATAAATAATTGATAGTTGAAATTCTCCTAATTTCGTAACAAATTTTTTAATGTTCTTATTCTAAATATGTAACATTTCTTTTAATAATATTCTCTAAAATTTAAATATTTATAAATAATTGTAAAATTTCTAATACTATTATGAACCCAAATTATTATTTTGTTTCAGTATTTAGCTCTTAAAGGCTGATGTTTCCTAATGATTAAGTATGAACAAATTGCCTTTATCAGCATATTTTAAAATCAGGATTCCCAACTTATTGTTATCAAACAATATGTAGCTAAAACAGTGTCGATATTTGCTTCACTGTTTTTTAATAATGAAAGTTATAACTGAACTGTTTCAAATATTTATAATGTACTACTAGTAATATATCATGACAACTAGTAATATATTTTTATTAGTCTAAAATGGTATTTTTTTTTTTTATTATGGACAAGAAAAAATTTTTGAGCGAAAATAATGCGTTTATTGAGTAGTTTGTAAGCTAATATCAAGAAAAAGTCGAACTTATTTTTACAGAATGACGCGATGTTTTCGCAATAACTGTGCTACGGCATGACGTCACGAGGGCGCTACTGCTCTAAGAGGGGAATGAAACCAGCCTTATGTACGAGTACCGATTAAATGGTAGCGGATTCGATTCCCAATAAAAAGATAGTGAGCGAAAGTACAGTACGTAAGAGTATACGTTAGAAAAGTATTTAAAATATAGGCTACAATTTTGATTAAATCATAGCGGATTTGCGATCAAATAGGTTCGGGTACTGTTAATAATAAAGTATGTTCGACCATCTAACAAAGAGTTTGTAGCGATTCCCTTCTGGAAGATCTATTTTTAGATCAAGCCCCCAAATTGTGCCTCTTCAGCCTACCCTGAGAGGCCGGGATTAAGGTTTTTACACCATTCCAGTGAGTTTCCCCTCAGCGAGCGGTCGCACACAAACTTGTTACTTGTTACGTTTTAATAAATTTATATTAAGTTTTAAATCGTCATCCTTGTTCTCACTACACATTGGAGTCCTCATTAATTAGTGATTAGAGGAAATAAAATTACACCTTGAAATCCTCTAAACTGGTGACCCGGAAAATAAACAAAATTAAAATCTACTGATCCAGAACAATGGGTGACGCTGCCGCCGTAGTGATCCCTCCCTTCATACGAGCTGACCCGGCCCTTTGGTTCTTCATGCTGGAGTCAACCTTTGCCTTAGCATCTCCAAAGGCAATAACAGAAGCAAAAACGAAATACAACTACGTCGTCGCACATTTGCCACCTGATACTGCGACGATCGTGCGAGATGTAATCATGAATCCGGATATAACTGATCCCTACATGGATTTGAAAAATAAAATTATCGAAAGATGTGGGGAATCTAAAACAGAAGAAATCAGACGTCTACTGGCTGGAGAAAATCTTGGGGATCGGAAACCTACAGAGCTCTTGCGAGACATGAAACGAAGAGCGGAAAATCATAAAATTGAGGACGAACTGCTTTTCGAGTTATTTATTCAAGCGATGCCTCTCCCCGTCCAGACAATCATTGCTTCGATTTCCCCCTTGTCAACAGAAAAAGCTGCAGAAGTTGCTGATAGAATATTAGCGATCTCGAATCCTCTACACTCCCCACTTCCCTCAGTCCATTCATCCCAGAGGTCTACAGCCCCGCGGGACTCTCATCACCCCGTTCTCTCTCCTTCTTCTTCGGGGGAGGATGAAATTTCTCTCTCCCAGCTGTACAACGAAGTGAAAGCATTACGGAAGGAGGTGAACTTTCTTCGAAGCAGGAGCAGGTTTCGGTTTCGAAATGATACTCGAAGCTCTTCGCGCGCTCGCTCTTCCTCCACTGCATCTGGAAATAGTGCTACGAAGTTGTGCTTTTACCATCGTAAATTCCAGGAAAACGCACGCAAATGCGTGCCCCCTTGTGATTTTTCAAAAAATCAAGTGGTCAGGGAATAGCGGCGAGTAATTCCTTGTCTTCCGATCGATCTCGCCGCTTGTTTATAATGGATAAAAATTCGGGTCAATCATTTTTGATTGATTCCGGGAGTGATGCATCTCTAATAATGGCAACCAAAAAAGAAAAACAAAATCCTGTAATTCAAACGTTTCGTGCTGCCAATGGCACGTTAATTAACGTTTATGGACGTAAAAATTTAACACTTAATTTGGGTTTAAGGAGATCATTTTCATTTTCTTTTTATATTTGTGATATTTCATGTTCAATAATTGGAGCAGATTTTTTATATAATTTCAATTTAGCTCCTGATCTCCGAAATAAAAAATTAATTGATACTTATACAAATTTAAAAGTGCATGCTAAATTGTATAATTGTTCTATTTTTTCTGTGAAATCAGTTATTGAAAATAATATATATGGTAAACTATTGTTAAAATATCCCAATATTACTAAACTTCCTGATCCTAGTAAACCAGTTAAACATAATACTGTACATTTTATTAACACAAAAGGTCCTCCAGTTGTAGCTAAACCGAGACGGCTAGCGCCGGATCGTCTTAAAAGTGCCAGGCATGAATTTCAATGCATGATAGAATTAGGTCATATGAGTCCATCCAAAAGCCAATATGCTTCACCTTTGCATATGGTACCCAAAAAAGGCACTGTTCAATGGAGACCTGTCAGGGATTATCGTGCTCTTAATGCGCAAACAATAAAAGATAAATATCCAATCCCTCATATAACTGATTTCACAGCTGAATTACATGGTAAACGGGTGTATAGCCATATTGATCTTGTCAAAGCGTTTCATCAAATTCCAATTAATCCTGCGGATGTGCACAAAACTGCTATTTGCACACCATTCGGCTTGTACGAAAGTTTACGAATGCAATACGGTCTAACCAATGCATCGTCAACTTTTCAACGCTTTATTGATGAGATCATTAGGGACTTACCATTCGTTTACGCATTTATTGATGATTTATTAATTGCATCGGATAATGAGACAGAACATTTGCATCATTTAGACTTATTATTTGCCAAATTAGATGAATACGGTCTTTGCATAAATACTCAAAAATGTCAGTATGGTGTATCCACTCTTGAATTCTTAGGATTTAAATTGTCCTGTGCGGGTATCAAACCGCTACCTGATAGAGTAAAATGTATTCTTGATTTTGCCCAACCACAAACATTAACCCAATTGCGTCGCTATTTAGGACTGTTTAACTTCTATCGCAGATGTATTCCCAAAGCTGCTGATATTCTTGCACCTTTAATTAAATTTTTAGAGGGTATCAAAAACAAGAAAAAACATCCTCGTTCCAAAGCTACCGATACGGAGCATTTAAAATGGAATGATGATGCAAATATATCATTCATTGCTTCAAAACAAGCTTTGGCTGAAGCAACCCTTCTTAGACACCCTATTCCAGGTGCCCAATTAAGCTTATGGGTAGATGCATCGAGTGTAGCTGTTGGTGGATCCCTCATGCAATTATCAGAAAAACAGTGGGAACCTATAGCCTTTTATTCAACGAAATTAAGCAAATCTCAAATTAATTGGTCTACATATGATCGGGAGTTATTGGCTATATATTCATCTATAAAGAAATTTAAGCATATGCTTGAAGGTAGAGTGTTTTTCATCTATACAGATCAAAAACCTCTAATATATGCCTTCAAACAGAAAACCGATAAATGTTCGCCTCGGCAATTGCGCCATCTTGATTTTATTAGCCAATACTCAACCGATATACTTTTTATTAAAGGCGAACGCAATATAGTTGCTGATGCCCTGTCTAGAATCGAGATAAACACAATTTCTTGTGAACCACTAAATTATCAAAAATTAGCGGATGCACAACTCAAGGATTTAGAATTACAAAATATTCTTTCGCAATCAACACCAATTTTAAAGTTAGAAAAACACTATTTTCCCCTTGAAAATATTAATCTTTACTGTAATCTAGACACAGGCATTCCTAGACCATTTATTCCTGAATCATATCGCGATATTATATTTAACCATATACATAACCTTTCTCATCCTGGCATTTCTGTAACAACTAAAATGATTTCAAAAAGATTTGTTTGGCCTAATATGAATAAATTCATAAAAAACTCAGTAAAATCTTGCCAAAATTGTCAACGTGCTAAAATTCACAAACACACTAAATCTCCAATAGGTACTTTTGCCCTTCCAGATGCTCGATTTGCCCATATTCATCTCGATTTTATAGGTTCACTCCCAATTTCTGATAATTTTCAATATTGCATGACCATAACCGATCGTTTTACTAGATGGCCCGAAGTCATACCAACTAAGGATATGACGGCGAAAACAACATGTCAAGCATTAGTTAATGGGTGGATAACTCGGTTTGGCTGCCCATTAACAATCACAACTGATCAGGGTCGGAATTTTGAATCAAATTTATTTCGCGAACTTACAGACATGATAGGTGCACATAGGATTCATAGTACAAGCTATCATCCAATGTCAAATGGCATAATAGAGCGATTCCATAGGCATTTAAAAAGTGCTATCATGGCCCATAATACTCCTAGGTGGACAGAAATATTACCTGTCGTCCTACTGGGCATACGTTCAGCTGTTAAAGCTGATATTAATGCATCGTCAGCTGAACTGGTGTACGGCACTACTCTTCGCTTGCCATCTGACATTTTTAATTGTGCAAATGATTTGTCATCACCAACAGAAAATTATGTTGCACAGCTTAAACACACAATGAATAGTTTAAGTCCTATTTCTCCTCAGTATCATGGCAAACAATCACTTTATATTCATCAGTCCTTACAAACTTGTTCGCATGTTTACTTAAGAATTGATTCTGTCAAACCACCTTTAACACCACCATACACCGGACCTCATCTGGTGATAGAAAGGTCTGATAAAATATTTGTAATTGAATTTAATGGAAAAAAGACAACAGTTTCTATAGACAGGCTTAAACCTGCATTCCAAATTTCAAATGTAATTCAACAAAATTCCACTCCATTAAGGATTACTCCGTTGTCAGAAACACAAGAGCAACAACCTATTCTCACCAGATCTGGTCGGCATGTACGGTTTCCCAAACATCTAACTGATGAATATGCCATTTATAAATCTTCCTATTGTACATATATATAATTTTTTTCAAGAATCTTTATGAAAACATTATGCATTTATCTTATTCTTTTATATTTCATTTGTATATATTTATACATGTATTTCCATTATCAAAATGTCATAAAACTCAAAACATGTTATATATAGCATATAAATTGTAGAAATGCAAATTTCTTGTATCGTGACAAAGTCACTGGGGGGATACTCTGTAGCGATTCCCTTCTGGAAGATCTATTTTTAGATCAAGCCCCCAAATTGTGCCTCTTCAGCCTACCCTGAGAGGCCGGGATTAAGGTTTTTACACCATTCCAGTGAGTATCCCCTCAGCGAGCGGTCGCACACAAACTTGTTACTTGTTACGTTTTAATAAATTTATATTAAGTTTTAAATCGTCATCCTTGTTCTCACTACACATTGGAGTCCTCATTAATTAGTGATTAGAGGAAATAAAATTACACCTTGAAATCCTCTTAAAAGTTGTCTTAAAAAGTGAAATCGATAAATTATTAAATGATGATAATGTTAATCAAATGATGGCGAGTTCGCATACCAATGATATGAGAGTACGAGTATTGATGAATAATACAGGGTTCAAGTTTTGATCATTTGTGGTTTTGACAACCAATGAAAATTAGCTTAGAGGGAAATACTACTCCGGTCTCAATAAGGGAACGTTTCAAAAAGTGGCTTAGGTTATTGATCAAAATATACGTTTTGAGTACTGATTAAAAGAGAATAGATTCGAGCAATGATCAAAATATATAAGATCAGCCGATAATAATAGAATCACTCGATATAATCTATACGTTTACTGATTAAAATTCATTTGCCTAGAGAATTGATCATATGATAAGGAGTTGACTTAGTAATAAAATGAAGTATTCATGCATTAAGAATTTTTGTTTGTCGCTTTTTCCGCGTATATATATTTTTCAAGTTAACTATTATTTACGCGATGCATTTGATTAATCAATGCTTAAAATAGTTTACTTAATGTTTTTACACACATCTTTATAGTTTGTACTTTAACAGTCAGTTTACTTTTACTAGTGAAACTAGAATATTATATTAGTTTTTACAAACATTTACTATTATTTCTACGTAGCTTTTAAGCATTAGTAATTTACGATTAACTTATATGTTTGTTATATTTTTATGTGTTACTTATACTATTCATATAAGTTATTTTTACGCGTTTATTTTTCATATGCATATCTTAGCATTAATGCGTTGCCAATACCTATTTATAGTAATTTTTCGTTTGATTTACCATTACTTTGTGAACTTTTGACTTTCTTATGTGTTTACTTTCGGCTTTTAGGTTTTCTGGTTTTAAATTTCTGCTTTTAGTATTTTGCTTCGGCACTTGCCGTTTCCATGACTTTATTCTCCCCTTAAACTGGCATCTTCATTATACATGGGACATTCGAAATAAAATCTTGCTCTTGGTCAAATTCAGCACCCTCTGTCTTACCTGATGTCATCTTTGAGTGTTATCATCTCAGTGAAACTTTGGTTTACCTTAGAACATTTTAATCTTTGAAGCACTTAGCCTTGAAAGGGAAACACTTGAACTTTTAGTCGGCTATTTTATTTATTCTATTGGGCTTGTCTTAGTCTTTTTTATTTTTAATGTGATTTTTCATATTTTACCATTTGATGTTTTACCTGACCTTACTTTTATATGTTTTTACCTGTATTTTTGACACTTTTATTGTCGGTTGATTTTATCCACTTTGATGTTTTAAGCACTTTTAATCTTTATTCTGTTTTATTTTTATTTTACTTTTTCGATTTTGGGATTTTTCCTATGTGTTTTAATCTTTTTAATTTAGTACTTTTACTTTTCTGTAGTTTGGTAGTGTTTAGTCACGTGCAAACGGGTGAAACCCTTATCCGCAAGCTCCTTCGGGGGTAGGTCGGTTACTATTGGTCTTATGTATTTACTTTACACGTTTATTTTACATATATGCATTACCTTTACGAGTTTTTTTAATTAATAGTGACTTTATAATTGAGGCTGAAATTTTAAGTCAAAAAGTTGTGTCGGCGTTTTAAACTAAGTTTTTAAATCTTCTCATAAAAACTATAAGTTAAAAAAGGAGTTATTTTGTTACTAATAACCAATTTAAAATATAAATTTTAGTTTCAAGATTAAAATATTTGAGGTCATATGCTTTAACACCATAAATTATGTGTTAGGGTTAAAGGAAGAAACACACACACAATGCATTTTAATTACATTCGCGAGGATAACCTGTAAAATAATAACTTTTTGTTAAAGAAAGATAACATTTGTCAGCCATTACAGTTTTGTAGTTAATGTCCATGGAAGATGATCTTGCTTATTTCATCAGTCACTCAGTCCTTACTCAGATCACGTGGGTGACATGACTCTTTTCAGTTACTTGAATTTCATCATGTTGATCTAACATATACAGGAACAACGCAGACGGAACTATTATGACGAGGATGGTAACAGTAAAATGCCTAACAAACAGTTTTGCGACTTGTTGGTAACGAGCTCTAATCTATTTGTCTTTAGATCCTGCAATAAAAAGTGCACTGTTATTTCTACCTCGTCATAACATATTCTCACAACTCTTAAGTGAAACCCTCACAAGAACGCCATAGTGTGTGGTCAAGGGTCATCGTCTAATTTTTTCCCTCTATTATAATTGAAAAAGATCTAAACTTTATTAACGAGTGTGTCAGAGAGATTCATACGAACTTTACGAAAAATAAAAGATACTCACACAAAAGAAATAATCAATAAGGAATACATTTTTTGGAAGATCATACGTATACGAGACTAGATTAAAAAAGGGCAAACTTTAAATTTTATCACAAAATAATAATAAAATACGCAATTTTAATTTATACAACTTTTAATTCTAAACTCTTTCTTTTATACTTTACATTCTGCTTTTCATTTTATTTAAGCCTTATTTTTATGCATCACATTTCTTTGTTTTTTCTCATATTTCACTTTTTAATACGTTTTACACGTTAAATTTACTCTACGGGTTAACTTTTACGCTTTACTTTTTTATGCCTTAATAATTTACTTATTATTCTTTACTTTTATTTATCTATACTGTACCGTTTATTCTTTTGTGTGCAGTTACGCGTTCACTTTTCTAATGCGTAAAATTATGCATTTATGATATTTTCTTATAGCTTTTCGATCCTTCAATTTACTAATTCCATTTATTTCCTTTTTTGTATTGTATTTACATGATTTATTTCGTTGTTATATTTCACGCTTTTACTCTTTCAATCACTTACTCTTTCTTTCCTTAAGCGCTACCTTCAAGTTTTAAGGATCGTAAACTGGAGAACCTTGGCTAAGGGAAGATAGTCTTAGCATAGGCTTGTTGAGAAGGCCAAGGCCCATCTTGGGCTGTCGTGCCAATAAGGA
This sequence comes from Parasteatoda tepidariorum, assembly GCF_982258835.1. Taxonomy (NCBI): domain Eukaryota; kingdom Metazoa; phylum Arthropoda; class Arachnida; order Araneae; family Theridiidae; genus Parasteatoda; species Parasteatoda tepidariorum. The sequence continues at coordinate 2,393,483 of NC_141761.1, forward strand.
GAAGAAGAAAGCGATACATTTACACTTTATGCGTCCCATTTACGCGTTATAGACTTAATTTGTACACATTTGCATGTTTGACGAGTTACTATTTTTCAAACGTTTCTTCAAAGGGCTTTTACTTAAGCATCATATTTACACGATTACTATTAATTCTTGTGTTTACTATTAATTTAACGAATTACTTTATGATTTAATTTTCGTTAATCTTACGTGTAATTAATTATATTACAAGCTTTTTTTTTCTCCCTTTCTACGTAAATTTGCAAATTTAATTTCGTATACGTTGCATTTATGTTACGAGTTATTATTATTATTATAATATATATATATATATATATATATATATATATATATATATATATATATATATATATATAAATTTTCTTAAAACGCATTTTGCTACACTTTTTATACTTTCTTTTCACTCTTTACTGTAACTTTACACATTAATTTATATTTTACTCTTTATATTTTACCCTTTACTTAACATTTTCCGCTTTATTTTAATTTTATACTTATCGCTTTACATTATTGTCTTTCGTTTCACACTTTATCTGACGCTGCAATTTATATTTCATGTTTTACTTTAACTACTTACTTTTTGCTTTATTTTCCTTTACTTTAATTCTTTACTTGACAATTTATATTTTACTTATTTTTTTAAGCTTAGTTTACGAATTTACTTCGCATTCAAATTTGTTCCTTAATATGTTTCTCTTAATACTTTCAACTTTGTAAGCATATTACTTTATTTTATATTTTTCGCCTTTTTAACGCTTTTACTTTATATTTTACCATGCTCTTTAGTTTACATTTTTTACGCTACTTTTTATTTTATGCGCTTTTTCCGCACTTTACCCTTTAGTTTATACTTTATATTCTACTGACAAGCATTTTTTTAGACTTAGTTTTCTTGACGATTTCACTTTAGTTTACTGATATATTTAGATATCTTCTTTACTATACACTTTTCTATTTACTACATTTTACATTTGATTGTACTTTCTGCTATATTTTCGACTTTCCGCTTTACCTATTTCTTTTATTTATATTTTGGCATTTTACCACATTTTTACTTTATGCTTCACTTCGTATTTTATGCTTTACTTTTCTTTTTTACTTCGCTAGTTTCTTATTTTACGTTTTACTTGATATGTTACGCTTTAAATTATTCTATAAAATACTTTGCTTTTTATTTCATATTTTGCTTTTTACTATACAATGCTTTTGACTTTATATATTAATCTTTACTTTATACTTAACAATAAATTTGGTGATATACTGCGTAATTTATATTTTACTTCATATTTCACATTATACTTCACGTTTCACTTTACCTTATACAATAATTAATGTTTTAGTTCACACAATATTTTATATTTTTTCTTTAAACTTGTCTTCATATCAAACGCTTTTCTTTCCGTTATAATATATTTTTTATTTTAATGATAATTTTCAGCTATATTTAGATTGTTTTTTTTCCTTACACTTTTACACACAATTTTACTTTGTGTTTCAAGCTTTACTTTATATTTGATGCTATAGTTTACTTCATTTTTAAATTTACTTAATATCTTACTCTTAACGTAACACTTTATATTTATGCTTATATTACTTTACGCTTTTACTTTAACTGATACTTAAGTTTGAGCAACTCTTATTCTCTAATATAATTTCTACCTTTTATCTTACGTTTTTTTATTCAGCTTACAAACTTCCTACTTTACTAAATATTTAACTTTTTACTTTATATATTTTGCGCTTTACACTACATAATTTTTTTAAGTTTTCGCTTTGCTTAGCATTATATTTACTGCATTACTAAATAAAATTTTAATTTTTGCTTTATTTTATGCTTAACTCCGAAATAAAAATCTTTCAAAAAAGAACCTCTGACCGAAATAAAAACCTTTCAAAAAAGAGGTTTTAACGCAATTAGAAGGTGTCTAACCGTTCTGAACGAAAACGATTGTTTATTGTTTGAGTTTGTGACAAACATAATGTTTAGGTTAATTTCTGAATGCATTTTGATTTAAGTATAGTAAGTGATTAATATTAATTAGTTACTATTAATATAGTGAACACGAAGATTATTAAATCCTTTGAGTGTTTATATGACTTACCTTTAAAAAACTATGATGTCACTTGGTTAGACTTATGTTTCCTAAAGATTTCGAAAGCTGAAAAAAAAATACCACATATTGATTAAAATTACATAAATATCTTTGCAACAAGATAAAAGGGTGCATCCAAACATTACTTAAGGACATGTGAGCAAAGAAGTTGTTATATTCCATGTCAACTGTCATCTATGAAAAGGTACCCCGACATAGCGTCGAGTTAACATGTCATATATACTAGTGAATTATAGTTGTAATTTTGTAGTGGTAGATACGCTACAGTACTCCCCCACCAGAATTATAGCTGTAATAGAATTCGATAACACTAGTTGCTGTATTTGTGACAGACCGGGAGTACTGCATTAAAGTCACCGGGTTTTGAACATTAGTCATGAGAGCTGTATTAAGATCATGGTAGTAGTCGCTCCTGTGCTGCTTTTAGCAGTCGGGTGATTGCAGGTTGACGTTGCGTGTGATCGAGACGAAACTCAGTAGCAACAGTACGAAGAGGTGGATAATGTTGCAGTCACAAGTAGCAAGTCAACTGTTCAATGTGGACCATCAATCGAAGTGGGCGTTGCTGCTCAGGTAGGTGCGTTCTCATCACGTCCGGGTCACCAATGTGGGGAAAGGAGCTGTTATCGTCCATGTCAACTTTCATCTATGAAAAGGTATCCCGACATAGAACACCTCCTAAATAAGAGCAGGCCTCAGCACGGGTTTCCATAAATATCCTTTAATAGTCCAAACGTATTGACATATTTCGTATTTTCAACCACTGCGCAGCTTAGTACCCTTAACGAAATGACATCTTTCTTATTTTTCATCTACTACGCAGTTAACTGCGTTAGATCGGACTACTAAATTGATCCGTGCTGAGGCCTTCCTTCTTCTAGGAGGTGATGCATAAAGACGAGTTAACATGTCTTATATATGTACTAGTGAATTGTAGTTGTAATTTTGCAGTGGTAGATACGGTAAAGACATAAAGGGGATGAGGTTTTTTAATTTGCTTATATTTATTGACCAGGGCCAGGCAGAATGCGAGCAATGTTTACGTATGTCATTTAAATCACATAATAATTGCAAGTTGCTTTTTTTTTTAAAGAAAATATTATAATTTGAAAGAATTACACTTGAAACAATTTCAAACTTTAAATAAAATTTTGGAGAGCGAAACAATTTGGACAAAAATTGTTTTTCTGTGTTTCAGAGTTCAAGAGTTTTAGGCATTTCAGAAAAACTGCAAAGATTTCTTAATAATATTCTTCTCAAAATGTCATAAAATGAATATCTATTGTACTATTCTTTTGAAAAGTTACATAAAATGAAATTCTAAAATTAGATTACTTCAGGAAAAGTGAAAATTAGAGCTTCTTCGATAACTTCTTTGCATCATTTTTAAGCATTACTTTTTTTTAAGCTTCAGTATACCCACATATTACTTTATACCCTACTTTTCTTTGTGAGTTACTTTTGCATCAATTTTACGCGTTAATTTTCGCACGCGTTACAGTCACTCGTTGTTATATTTCCGGCGTAACTTTCCTTTTTTTATTTTTGCATAAATTTGCTAGTCTTATTTCTTATATTTATGAATTTACTTTGTTATACATAACGTTTCTTTTATTCTTTTTTATGTGCTACGCTTTAAGTAATATTTTATATGATATTTTGACTCGTTTACTTCTATCATTCTTTATTTTTTTCTGCTTTAATTTGGACACACATATTATTTGATATTTTATTCTCTACTTTTCTTTATATGTTACTTTAACTCACTCTTTTGCTATGTGTTTTATGAGTTACTCTGTTTTAAGCGTTATTATCTTTACATGCTACTTTTCGTGTCATTTTATTTTTTTTTTATAACTTATTTTCACTTTTACACATTATATTTTATTTTGCGCGAATCTTTTTTATGCGTAATTTTTATTAGTGCGTTAGATCTATTTACGAGTTAGTATTCCCTTCTTATTCTTTACAATTTACACCATCACTTTATTTTGACTTAGTTTTACTTTACTTTTGCTGTAGTTTTCATTCTTTTCGGCAAACGTCCTTTAGAAAAAACGCGGGTACTTTTCTAATGCGCTACTTTTATTTGTCACTTTTCATATGTTTTACTTTAACGCGTTATTATATTTTGCTCCTTACTTTTCTTACTAAGTTACCTTTGAGAATTTGCTATTCTACAGTGTTAATGCAGTTTTTTCGATTATTTTCGCCAAAACTTCCTTTAATTTTTTACCTTATGCATTATTTTTCTGAGCATATATTTTTACAAGTTACTTTTACACAATTTTCGCATCATTTTTACTCTTTACTTCTCTTTATACTCAATTCACCTATATTTTACTTTCCTTTAAGTGCTAATTTTTGTTCTCTTGCATTACATTGTGTTTCCTTATGCGTTACTTTACTTATGTATTAATTTCATGATAAAATTTTTGCACTTGTTACTCTTACGCGTAGTTATATTTCATGCGTTACTTTTCTTATGCGTTTTATTTGCGTGCCACACGAGTTCCTCTTATACGTTGTTGTAAATTATGAGTTACTTTCCATTATGCGTTGCTCTTTCGCGTTTACCTTTCCTACATTTAATTTTATTAAGCAGTAATTTTACGCGTTTTTTTTCCTTTCGTGTTACTTTTTCTTATACTTGTTTCTTTCATGCATTAGTTCTATTTATGTGTTACATTTGAGCGCTTTTATTATCTCTTGAATTTTTTAATGCGTTACTTTAACGCATTATTTTTTTGCGATTTAAATTGCAGTTTTTACTTTATATTTCACACTTTAACTTTTATGATTTCCTTTTGTTTTGGATTTTTTTCTTATGTATTACTTTTTCACGCTTTGCTTCACCAAGCCTTTCTTTAGTTTCTTCTCCGTTACTTTTACTTTCTCGATGCTTTATTTTAAATATTATCAACTATATGTTTCACGTCAGTTTCTTGTATGCGATAATTTTATCTTTATTTTTAATGCGTTATTTCTCATTTTACTTTTCGCAAACGTTATTTTAACTTCCAAACGTAAACAGGTCATACACTATTTTTAAGCGTTTTTGTATTTGATGGGTTACATTTCTTTTACTAATTTTTCTTTCTTATACATAGCTTTTATGCATTTGCTTTTCTTATGTGTTACTTTTACGCCCTATTATATTTTACGTTTTTACTTTATGCGTTACCTTAACTTTAAGCTCGTTATGTTTGCTTTACTTTATGCTTACATTTAAGCATTTACTTTGCGTGTGTTACTTTTACTTTAAGATTTAAATTTTTTGCGTTATATTTCCTTATGTGGTATTAAACATATTTTTACTTTTCTTTTTGCAATACCTTTAAACATTTACTTTTATTATGAATTACTAATATTTTGGGACGTTGCTTTTCTTTATGCTTACACACATTTTACTTTAGATTCCATTTTTTCTTGATGTATTAGTTAAACGAGTTTATTTTTCTTGCGTATCACTTTTACTTTTTCACATTGATGCATATTTTACTCGATACAATCTTTTACGCTTTCATTTTCGTTCGCGCTTTACTTTCAGGCGTTTACTTTTTTATGGGTTTCATTCAATTTTACGCTTTTTTTTTTGCTTAAAATACACACTACTATACTTTATATTAGACACTTTACTATTCTTATACCTGATTTCTACGCGATCATTTTCACGCCATAACTTTTATTATGCAGTTACTTTACGCATCATTTACTTCGTTTATGCGTTATTTGTTGCTTTTGGGCATAATTTCTATTAATAAACCTTACTGTTTTCGTTATTATATATTACGAATTGCTTTTACGTGTTTCCACATATTAAACTTTATTTTTCTTCATTCTCTACTTTTCTTATTCGTAACTTTAAAGTGTTCAGGATTTTCATGCCTTTCTTTTCCTCACAAATTTCGCTATTCGTTACTTTTACGCATTTACTTTTATTTTGCGGTTATTTTTATGATTAATTACTTCGTCTTTTTTCTGTTACTTTTACGCTTGTTAAATTTTACGCGTCCGTTCTATTCATGGGTTACCTCTACGCGTTAATATATGTATGCGTTATATTCCTTCATGATTAAATTTTCTTTTTCGTTATGCGTTACTTTATCTTTTACTTTTCTTATGAGTTTGAACTACTTTCACGCTTTATATCTCATGCGTTTATGTTATACATACGCTAATTCTACTTTTTTTTTCCCTTATGGTTTACGCTTATGCGCTTTTTTCTTAAATTATACATCTTATTCTTCTTATGTTTTACTTTTTCTATACGCCTGCATTTTAATTACGAGGTACTTTTGCGCTTTATACTAAACTCAGTGGCGCGACAGCCCATGGAGGGCCAAGGCCTACTATGTCTATCTCAGTTTTCTTGACCTT